>NC_045593.1:32602508-33296258 GCF_009819795.1 Aythya fuligula
ACTACTATGGCCCCCTGCTACCAAATCCTTGCCATGTAAACCCACTACAGTGACTCACCAGAGGGCGCTGCAGTCATCCAGAGGGACGTTGACAGGCTGAAGATGTGGGCTTACAAAAATGTCATGTAGCTCAAAAATGAGAAGTGCAGAGTCCTGGACCTGGGTAGGAACAGCCCCAAGCACTGGTAGATACTGTGAGCAACTAGAAAGCAGGTCAATTTTCAGAAAAATACCTAGGAGTCCTTGTTGACACCAAGCTGAACATGAGTCAGCAATGTGTCCTTTCTGCTAAGAAGGCTAATGGTATTCTTGGCTGCATAAGTCCAAGTATCATGAACACATCAAAACAGGTGATTCTTTCTCTCTACTCAGCATGGGTGAAGCTTCACCTGTAGTACTGTGCCTAGTTCTGAACCCCCAGTACAAGAAAGACATGGACATACTGAAAAGAGTCCAGTGGAGGGCCACTACAGCACCTCTTTTATGAGGAGAGGCTGAGAGACCTGGAATTGTTCCTCTTGGAGAATAGGAGGCTCAGGGAGGATCTTCTAAATGTGTATGAATACCCTAAAGGAGGATGCAAAGAGGGTGGAGCCATATTATTTTCAGTGGTGTCAAGTACCAGGGCAAGAGACAATGGGCACAAACTAGAACACAAGAGCTTCCCCCTAAACAGGAAAGACTACTGTGTGAGTATTGGAGTACTGGAACATGTTGACTAGAGAGGTTGTATAGTCTCCCTTCTTTGAGATCTTCAAAAGCTGCCTGGGCAAATGGCTCTAGGTGTTTCTGCTTGAGGTTGGACCAGATGACCTCCAGATGCCCCTTCTAACCTCAACCATTATGTGGTTCTGTACTTCTGTGATTCTTTTCTCTAGTTCTAGGAATCTTCTGATGAAATTCTGAATATCACTGTCTTCCTGAACAATGTACCAAATGGAAGCTGTTTGTGGGAGATTTTGACCTTTCGTCATACATCATGCAGGAAGGAAAGTTAGGTAACTCACTTCCAAGTTCTGGGTTACAGAAGGTTTCTAAAGCCTAAAACTAAGAATATAGTTAATTTATTCTGATCTGTCCTTTGGTTCTAAACAATTTTTAAAAATAGTTTGTGTAATCTTTGCAGGGATATTCTACATTTCTTCATGATGCATATAATATTACCATAAAAATAATAATAATAAAAAAAAAATCATAATATCAGTCTTGGTTTTATGTTGTTTATAAGAGTCATTATTGAGGTCAGATTTGAAAACTACTTAAGTATATAAAAATAGCTCTGTACTTATGTGTGCAGCTTTTCATTTTCCTCAAGCAAAGGAAAAACACAAAACCAGAATACTTATTGAATTACTATCTCAACTACAATTAATTAAATTTTATGATGAACTAATTCTGCACATCTGTCTTTGTTATACTTCATAATCACAGCTGAGATTTCATAATGCAATGGAGTATTTATGCATTTTCAAACTCACAGTTATGAAGGATGCTTATTATTGCTAATGATTATTCATTTTCTTCCATGTAAAATTACAAAAGGGTAACAGATTAGGATAAAAGATTATATTTAAATATGTTTTTCTTTGACATGAGATGGATATCTACATCTAGATCCTCTGCTACTGTTAAATATAACAGTCTTTATGAACATTACATTCATATAATTAGAGAAGAGTAACAGTTCAGCCATTGAGCTGATGAATCACCTTAAACACCTACACAAAAATGCTATCTATAATAGCTGTAATATTTATTATTGCATTTAGTAATGGTGTAAATTACCTAAACAGGGAAAAAGACTAACATAACTTATTTCTTTTATGAAGTCCTGATTGAAGAAAACATTCTTCAGAAGAAAGCATTCTTTCAGAAAAAAAAAAAAAAAAGGCTCAAATACCTTTTCTTAAGACCACAGTCTAATCTGAATGAGTGTTTAATCTGTATTTTTCTCCTGTGTATTTATACTTTTCAGTTTTCCAAAACATCACTTGACCTACTCAGAGATATATATAAATCCTGCTGATAAGTTTATTTTCTCAAGCTCTTCCTGATTTCCTGGTGATCATATAGTTCATATACTTTCTTTCTATATCAGTGCCAAAATGCAATAAACTCAATACTGTTTGGCTAAAATGGATTGTTGCTGGTAAGTAACTTGTAGCAAACCATGTCTGAGAAACCTGTCTGCCATCTATAATAAGGTGACTGTCTCGGGGGCAATGTAAAATGCTGGATATTGTTTGCCTTGACTTTAGAAATGTCTTTGATATGGACTTCCAAAGAATTCTTATAGTCAGATAGGTGAGTTATGTGCTGGATAAGTGGATTACAATGTTGGTAGAAAATCTGCTAAACCACTAAGTTCATGATGGTATGAAGAGCCATACAAAATATGATTACTAGTGACTTCAGAAGTCAATACTGGAGTCAAACATCTTTATGAATGATGTAACCCAAAGGAACACAGGGCACTCTCGGCAAGTGTAAAGAAGACACCATACTGAAAGGAATAGTAATTACACTGGAGGACAAGGTATTCAGAGGCATATAAGTGTACAGGCTGGGAAAGCAGCCAAACGGGAACCCCAGGAAGTTCACCAAAAGCAAACACAATGTCTGGCTCCTAGGCGGCTGAAGTTCTGCAATAAGACAAGTTGGGACAGACTGGCTGAGAGCAGCTCTGAAAAAAAGTCCTTGGGTTCCAGGACACCAGCTTGGCCATGAGGCAGCAGTGACCACAGGCAGCAAAGAAAACTCCATGTTTTCATGGCTACACAAGCAAGGGTGTCACCAACAGGTCTGGTCCTGCTGTCCCATTGTCTAAGGACCTGTGAGATGCACCTGACTGCAATGTCCAAGCTGGGGCTTCCCTGTATGGAACAGGTGTTGACATACTGGACTGTACATCTGAAGATGAGTGTCTGGGTACATGCTGTTTGAGTTTGTCTGCCAGAAATAGTTTCTGGGGGATCTCAGTAACCTAACGAAAGAAGTTTAAGAGAATATGAAGCCAGACTTTCTGAGGCATTCATACTAAAAAATGTCCATCCTTGAACACCATTTCCTTTTCCATCTACTACCTCTTTTTCCATTATGTTTCCTTTTCCAATCACTGGCATCATGTGATAACATTTTCCAATAATCACTGATAATTTCTTTTAACAGTTTTGCATGCAAATCTCAGAGACAGAATGCATGGTGGTTGGAGTTAAATGATTTTTAAGGGCCCTTCCAACCATTCTATAATTCTATGATCTTTGACTAACACCATCAAAGTAGCCAGTACTTTTACTTTTCTTCCATAACTCTTGACTAATTTCTACTTTGTAAATCTTTCTTTCCTCAGAGAATTCTCTTCATTTTTTCTATCTACAGCAGTCCCAAAGTGCGCTCCAAACTTAGTAAGATTATCTTTTTCTCCATTATAACTACAATCCAGATATTTTCGACACACAATTTTAATGACTTTATTACTCTATTGCAAGCCTAGCTGGGTCCTCATTAAATCTCCTAGGCAAAGATAATTATCTTCACACCAGGTTCAGCATAGTTAACGAAAGCATTTTGACTTCTTTTCTATATTTAAGCTCTGAACATATCTCGTTTTCTCAGTCGTTGTGACTACCAGCATTATGCCTTTGTATTATGCCTGTTGTTTTTTACGTGTTCTACATATTCAGACCATGACTATGATTCAAGATATATGCTGTCCTTTCTATCCATATGCAGATATTTTGATTTGAGCTCTTATCATCTCATATTTTTTTCCCTTTATCTTGAATACTTCCATTGGTTTGTTCATTTGTTATTACAGAGGATCAATGATCACAATATTTAAAACTTCCATTGACCACAACTGCATGAAGAAGTGAAAAGAGAATGGGGAAAGAGGTTTTTCACAGTTTGATGTGGTTGTAGTATTCTAACCTATTCACAGAGGACTCCAGCTGCAAAACCTATGCAGTCTTTAAAAGATACTTTGTTATTATCAGTGTTATCAATTCAGCTGAATGTTTTAAGAGAACTCAGAGCATACTTAGTTTAAAAAGAAATGAAGAGACATCATGCAAATAAACTTAATTTGATGTCCAAAGCTACTACAGGTTAGTTCTTTCTTCATAGCTGAGGAGTATGAATGACTTCCTGTTATTATTTTTATTAAAATTTTATTTTTCTTTTTTACTGCTCACATCCTTTGAGGAAATAAATTCTTATTTCACTTTTGATTACCTACCTTGGATTTTAGTCTTGTAAAATTCCAATGAAATCAGCAGGATTACAAATTAATAAAATTGAATAAATTTCAATAACTTTCAATAAATTACAGTTTGTAATAAATTTCATTAATGTCCCTGTGCCAAGTCTGTTTTCACCATGATGATAATTGTTGAGTGAGCTCCTTGTCCTTATCTCAACCTTTGAGCTCTTTTCATCATATTTTCTCCTTCTTTCCCTTTAAGGAGGGGAGTGAGAGAGAGATTGTGGTGGTGCTCAGCTGCCCAGCTAAATATAACAATCACATTTTTATCCCTATTCTCTATAAAGTAATTATATATATATACATATATATATGTATATTAATCACAATTATTCCATATATTATTTTTTTACTTTGTTTCTGTATCCTGTAATTTTTCAGAGTAATCCCTGGAAATTCCTCTCAAAATATATCATCCAAATCTGGAAAACACCACATTATTTTAATTAACACGGGCACAATATAGAAAATGCCTATCGGATAGAAATTTAGTACATTATAACCATGTTAATTTTGATGTTTGAGAGTTTCCAACTTTGAGCTGGAAGACCTGCAACAGCTATCACCTTCAGAATAAAAGTCATTACACTTTTGGTTTCCCAATTTATTTCATCATACATTTTTTTGTAATAGAAGAAATTATTTACTGTGAGGGTGGTGATGCACTGGAACATGGTACCCAGAGAAGTTGTGGATGCCCTATCCCTGGAGCTGTTCAAGGCCAGGTTGGATTGCTTTGATCTGGTCTGGTGGAATGTATTCCTGCACATGACAGTGGGGTTGGAATTAGATGATCTTTAAGGTCCCTTCCAACCCCAAGCATTCTATTATTCTATGATATTTCCCAGTGCAAGATATGGAATTATAACTCATAAGAAAAAATATATTCTTATCTTCACCGTTGCTGTTTAGAAACAGTTTTTGTTGTTGTTGTTGTTGTTCAAAATCTTCATTTTTTTCTTCAAAACATGCATTTCAAAAGTAGTAACTTTTTTTTTTTTTTCAGTAACTGTTTTGTTTGTTTGTTTGTTTGTATGTTTTCCCACATTTTTCTCAGTTCTATGTATGTACATATAGAATAGTGTTTGTTTTTTCTCTCTCTCTTCTCCCACTGGTTTCTGGAAGTGATAATACTTGGGAGATTAATTGGGCATTTAATTATTTTTAATAAAAATAATAAGAAGCTAAGATACCAGATTACACTTAGAAATTAACCGTAACCTACTTTAAAGACACTTTTAATTGTACATCTCAGGGACAATGGAGCAAAACAACTGCACATGTAACTCTAGTGAAAGTAATCCAAATACATGTAAGTAGGAGGTAGCATAACAAGAAAAAAAGAATACAATAATAATAAAAATGATCTGTATTAATCCAATCTAATGATACATGACTATGGCAGCATATTTTACCAAATTCTATCTTCCTTTTATTTTTTTTTCCACCTGTGGCTTGTTTAAAATGGACAAAAAGAGAGCATGAAAAATCAGGGTGACTTACCCATGGTGACAGCTATATGAGATCTGTTCTCCTTTCATTGTATGTCTCTTAGAAATTATTTTGGGCTTTCCCATCCCTTGCCACCCGTACAAGAAAATTGTCTGCCCTTTGGGATAAGGAATTCTTTTTAACTTCATAGAAGTTCAGCAGTGAACACAAGCAAATCATGTTTCCCAGAAGGAATCTCTGAGTCAGTGATCTCACTGCAAGCTTTTAAGGAGATTACAGATCACCTATCAATGTTCACAGTACCTTGAATTCAGTAAGTTATTCAGATATTGCATAACAAAAGTTACAAAAGCACATGACTGTTTATTTTGCTACTGTATAAAGTGTTCTATTAAATAATACTACATAATTTTGGTATCCAAGAAGAGGAAAAAATACCTATAAGAATGATATATAAGAATTCCAGAAAGCGATGTTATATTTAATATTATTAATATTGAATAATATAATTGCTAAAATAAATCCCTAGAAGTTTCATTTAAAAAATAGCAAAACAGTCTTTATATTCTGCTAGATTATTACCTCATCCTTACCAAATCAAAGTTTCCTCACTGGTGCCTGCACTTCAAAATCTGTTATTTTTACCTTGGTAGTGATTTTATTCTTCTATTGTTTCCTTCCTTTAGACTACTGTCTGTGTTAGTTTTGATGGGACATTACTTATTAACTGTTAAAGAGATAAAAATTATACTGCATTTTACAATCTTTTTAATTGCCATGAAATCTATTGGCATTTTGAATAGGAGGGTTATTTGACTGGTGTTAATTGATATATACAAACTTTTTTTTTTTTTTTTTAATCAGCTAGAGTCTTCACTTAGAATATGATGAAAACACATTAGATACACTAAATTTAAATCTCTCAAGGTCATTGTCTTGTATAAAACATTTCACTAGAAAATAACGTACTGGACGTACTGGTGTCCCAATATTTCACTGACACAAAGGAACAGATGTTATGCAACTGCAGGCTACGCTATAACTGATTACTTTTATGTATACTGTTATGTACATAGGTGGGTAGATCATTTTGAAATGACTCTTTCCATTCTTATTTTTTGATTAGAATTATTTTTTTCAGCTAACAAAAACCTTAACTTAAATATGCAATTGATAATTAGATAGTTTTTAAAGTAAGAATAGTTACGTACTTTAATATGAAAACAATTTTCACAGTTTTTGTTCCTTTACATCTGCTTGCATCTGAAAATTAAACCTGTATCCACGGTGTTTCATCCTGATAAGCAAAATTCATCATGGTGTTTGTTCATTACTCTATATTAAATTAGAACTGTGAACCAACAGCAATAGTTCAGGCATGCCTTCTTGCCTCTGTATAAAACTTAAACAAAAATGGGAAGTGTAGATTGAAATATGTGTTTTATTATTATTATTATTATTATTATTAATAATAATAATAATAATAATAATAATAATAATTGAATAATAAATGAATAAGAATAATATTTATTTTATTTTATTTTATTTATTCATTTTTTAATTAACTAGTCTGCAATTACACCTCAGTACAATGATTTACTTCTTAGCATCAACACATTAATAAAATAACTCTAAAAATTTTGGTGCAGTCTAAAAATATAGAAACTGAGGGAAAGTCAAGGATTTGAAAATCCATTTCAAAAACAAATATATATGTTTTGATTTGAATTTAATAAATAAATCCAAATTGGAATGAAACGTAAATTTCAAAGCAATTCACTAAAGGCAGTGGGATGCTGTCTTTATTTGTGGTAAAGACATTTATGCTCTTCCTTCTATATTTTCCTTGATGATAGGCAGACCTGATCACTGGCATATTTGTAATTTTAGCAGATGTTTTCTTATGGAAACAATTTGATTTGAAACAATTCCCCCACAAAATAAAATAAGATTAACTAGAAAATTATGATTCTACTCTCAAAAAAAAAAAAAAAAAAAAAAAAAAAAAGAGTTATTTAAGGAAATATATGCTTTCTGATAAAAAAAAAAAAAATCATTGGTCATTGTTGAATAATAATTAAGTGATAGAAATTGAAGTGGATTAATTTACACTATTTCTTTTATTTGTCTTTAATTACCTATTTATTATCTATTTATTTATCTTTTGTAAAACAGTGTTATAGGTTCCTTGAAAGCAAAATATTAGAGGCAAAGCTGTAATTTTGTGATTCACTGATTATCACTGGCAAACCCTAGTGTTAATGGTTATCAATCAGTCATAATACCTTAGCACTTAAATATAATTCAATGTATTTTTATATTATTATTATTTTAAACAAAACCAACCAATCAACCAAACAGACAAACCAAACGAGCCAACCAAACAACAGCAACAACAAAATCAAAAAGAAAAAAAAAAAAGTCAAGCAAACAAAAAAATAGTGTGCATTTTCCTACACAACAATTGTCATAAAATTAATAGAAATCTGTCATGTCTTAACTGACTGAGGAATTTATACATACAAGATGCCCCACTGAACTGCTCTGAAATTCAAAGTACATTTCAGGAGAAAACTACATGTTTATTTGAAAAAAAAAAAAAAAAAAGTTCCTACAAAGAAAAAAGGATTTATGACATCCATTTAAACCAAACAGAGCTTTCTCTCTGGCATTTCACTTCAGAAATTCAGAAATATTCACTTTATTGAATATTTTCATTAAACTTCAGGCAATTTATTTTACGGGAAACAGAATGATCAGTAAAAGAAAAAATGTATTCATAAGGCATAGCTAGGATTACACACAGTGTTATGGATAAAGCAGAAAGGATCTTTCCCTTTGAAAGGATCTTGTAGTCTTAACAGATTAAAAATCAGAAAAGAAATAGATTTTTTTTTGGTCCACACTCTAATTATTATCATTGTCTACGTGATTATTACTAGGACTAGTTTATTATTCTAATATAAATAATTACTTAGTCCTCTGGATTTCTATATCTCAACTATTACTACTCTTCTAAAAGTAACATATTGAAAGAAATTAACAGTTTCACTACTACTGACTTTATCTAGATGTTTGGGAATTTAGTGAAAACCTAAGCTATATAGTTGTAACTTCAAAAATATAAAATTTTAGTAACAGTTTATTATTTAATGGAGAATTTCTGTAATGTCTAGTTGAATTTTTAACATTCATCATTAAAGTAAATTCATATTTTATTTTATTTTATTAAAAAAAAAAAATCAAACAGTTAACAACTGCAAAGCAGTATTTTTCTACATCAGTGACAATAGCGGGTCCACACTTTTCACTCAGAAGTTGTTCTGAGTTGACCATTGTTACATATCACTGGTACAACAGCAGCAGAGAGTTAACATCTCTCCTTTGGAAAAAGTATGCAGCAGTGGACCTTGAATACAAACACATAGTTGTGCATAGTATTAAATGCAAAATATGCAGTAGAGTGAAGACTACAGCCCATTAGCCTTGTTCCAAGTCATTCAGTACAAATGAAACAGAATACATTTTTTTTTTTATTATTTTCTGTTGTCTGTTCATTGTTATAGATGAGGCTGGAATTCTGTGAAAGACTATTTATGTGAATATGTTATGAAAAATTGTGGATCATAGAATAAAAATCAACGTAGAAAGTTCAAATTTTGTGGTTTCACAAGTAGCATATTTATGATTTTTTTTTTTTATAACATTCTAGCAGACAAAAACACACTTTCCCATACAGATAAAATACACATTCATTCAGGAAAAAATCATGGTGATCTTATTCCAAGGTGTTTATGGCACTAACATATTTTCTATGCCATAGAAGAATCTGATTTCTTAAATATCTCTAATATGTGAACAGGAATATTTGTTACAAAGACCTTCAGTGTGAAGGAAATACGCAGAATCTGTTGTAGCTGTCAGTAAAATAAATCTATAATTTCTGAGGCCATTTGCCTAAGACTTATTTCCTCTAAAAGAAACTAACAATATTTCAAATCTGATTAGATGATAAATCTGATCTATTCTCACTCAGTTTGACAGAAACCAAGGATATCCCGAATGTATTTAATAAGGTCAAGTAGAAAACTACTAAAACCTACGTATAACTGAAGTTTTTGAAGAGCTAATATCTCAAAATGGAAAGTGTAAGTCAAGAATAATTTGTTCAGCAAGTTATATGAAATAACTGAGGTTCTCAAAGAAAGTTTTACTAAATAGCCAAAAAGTACTTGGTATCTATATAGATACCAAGAGATATATAGAGAGAGTATCCTGGATCCTTGAGTATCCTGCAAGTATACTAGTAACTTAAATTTTAAGGTCTGCCATTATATCTCTCTCAGAAATGATAATAAATCTGATCAGTGATCAGCCCGGTATCATGAAGTACCACATTTTAAAAAGCATAACCACTACCTGAAGAAAACTTAAAAAACAAAACAAAAACTAATAAACAACAAAAACATCAATTTACACACACATTAACTTATCAATTTGAGCTACATCTCATCCTTTTTTTTTTTTTTTTTTTCTTTTGTGCATTTATTTAATTATGACCACTCCCTCCACCCTCAGAAATAAAACTGGATATACTTGATACATTTTTTTTTAGCAGGAATATATATATATATATATATATATCCAAATGAACAGAAAACAACCAGACTAAAACAATAAACATAACAAACAACAACAACAACAACAAAACTAAGCAGAATTATCTTTTTTACACACAGGGAAGCTAGCATGTAGGCTGTTCTTTAGGCAATTGTTTATTATATTTACTATATGCAATTTTACTGCATATAGGTTCGCTGTCCTTTTTGTTCTGTCACCTATAAATATCATCTGTATTTCACAGATACCTGAATGCAAATTCTAGTAACTCTGTGTTCTAGAATTCATTGAGAAATATGTATTCTCTCAGTGTTCCTGAACATGTACAAAAGGCATTTCCTGCAGAATGTACTTTAACATGATGTAGCAATATATTTCGTAAGTCATGAAAAATGCTAGCTTGTTTGCAAATTTGTTTCAGTTTGAAACTGAATTTTCTTCTAGCACAAAATCTACTAAAGCAGAAATGAATAGTCATTTAGGCAATCAATAAAGCAACAGAGATGAAACCATTAATGCAGACATAGATTTCTCAATAATATGGTGTACAGAATTTGCAAGTCATATGGTCATTTCTGAAATACAACATGTTAACTTCAAATTTGGTTCTTGAATCTGAAGTTATTGTTTGGTAAAAGTCAATACACTTAGCACAATATTTACATACAATACAATATTTAGTTATATACAATACAAACTCTGTCCAGTCTTTGGATAGATTTTAAGCCAGGGAAGCTAGTAAAATAATGGGAATTAACAGACACTGACAGACCCTTGTCTCATATAAAGACAGGGATTTTTATTTTTATTTTATTTTGAGAAAATCTTCAATTTTATGCATACAGCTAGTCCTTCAATAGAATTACTTTTTAAGTAAAAATGCTGGAAAGTCTGTTATCTTGGCATTCTACAAAATTAAATAAATCAGCTTGCGATATATATTCTTCATGGACTGTTGTGGGTTTACATCACAAGGTTATGGTAGCAGTGGGCCGTAGTAATGGCCTCAGTCAGAAGAATCCAGAAGCTGCCCTGTGTAAGATAATGGGCCTGCCGCTGGCTGGAGCCAAGCCAATAAGTGATGTTTGTACCTCTGTGAGAGCAGATTTAAAATTAAATAAATAAATAAATAAATAAATAAATTTTTAAAACAAACAAACAAACAAACAACAACAACAACAGCAACTATGGCATAACAGCAGCTGGAAGAGTGAGGAGTGAGAAACAGTCCTGCAGACATGAAGGTCAGTGAAGAAGCAGGGGAAGGAGGTAGCCTCTGGAGAGGGCCATGACGCCTGTGTTCCCCTGCGACCTGAGGAGTAGGTTGAAGTAGGTTGTTCCCTTGCAGCCCATGGTGTACCACAGTGGAGCAGGTTGCCATGCTGCAACCCATGGAGGACCCCAAAGTGGAGCAGATAGATCTGCCCTGAAGAATGCTGTGGCCTATGGGGAACATCCACCAGAGCAGATTGTAGGTCAGAGTTGTCGCCCATGGAGAGGGCACCACGCAGAAGCCAGTAGTAAACTGGCAGAAGCTGATGCCTATGGGTGACCCAGGCTGGAGCAGTGTGCTCCTAATGGATGGAGCCCATTGTAAGGACTCATATTTGGAGTAGTTCTTGAAGAGCTGCTGCCTGTGGGAAGCCCACACAGGTTCAATTCAGGAAGGATGGCATCCCATGGGAGGGGCCCGCATTGCAGCAGGGAAGAGAATGACTGTGAAGGAGCGGCAGAGACAATGTGCTATAGACTGACACCCACTCTTCCATTCCCCTGCACCACTCAGGTAGAGGAGGTGGAAGAGGGTGGATGGCGAGAAGGTGTTTTTGGTTTCTTTCTTTTGTTTCTCACTTCTCTAGCTTGTTAGTAAAAGTCAATACTTTTTAGTAACCTCCCTACTCTGAGTCTGTTTTGCCCATTATGATAATTACTGAGTGATCTCCAGCCCTTATCTAAACCCATGACCCCTTTGCCTCATATCTTCTCTCGCTTTCCCTTTGAGGAGGGGGAGTGAGAGAGCGGCTGTGATGAAGCTCGGCTGCCCACTCTAGTAAAAGCACTACATGGATATATATACATATATATAGATAGATAAATTCATATTTATATATCATCTTTTTTTCTCCCAAGCAATACTAAAGATCTGATCCAAAAGATTCATTGGTGTTAGATAATGAAATCCGTGGTTTTAACTAATGAAATCCATGGACTTTCAACAATTCCAATACGGCATTTTATTCATTATCATAAAAACATGAACAAGATTCATGCTGGATGTTAGGAAAAGGTTCTTCACTGAGAGGCTCCCCAGGGAAATGATCACTGCGCCAAACCTGCCATGACCTACAGATTTCAATGAGTATTTGGAAAACACTCTCAGACATATAGTTTAATTTTTAGTGAGTCCAGTGTGGAGCCAGGAATTGGACTTGATAATGCTTGTGGGACCCTTTGGGCTTGGAATATACTACGATTCTTTCTGGGGGAAAGAAGGAGGAAGGGGAGTCTTTTGAAATGATAGCATTTGTTTTCCCAAGAAACCATTACACTTGATGAGCCCTGCTTTCCTGGAAGCGGACAAATGTTGGAAGTATGGGTTAAGGGAAGTATTGAATCAATTTCTTGTTTTGCTTTGCTTGCACAAGCAGCTTTTAATTTACCTAGTAAACTGTCTTTTCTCAATGCATGTTTTCTGACATTTTGTCTTTCCAATTCTCTCCCACATCCTGCTGGAGGGGGGGTGGGTGAGTGAGTGGTTACATGGTGCTTAACTTCCTACCAGGTTTAACCTGGCATTATATCATGTCATTATATCACTTCACCAAGTTTCTAGAAATTAATTGTATTTTCTTCTCTATCCTTATATCTTCATGTGTTAGACTACAGTAAATAACATTAATTAATAAATTATTTCAAGATACTGCAGTTAAAATAATTTTGAGTATTAGAACTAGATTAAATTTAAGATCTTTATATCAAACTTTTTTTTTTTTTTTTTTTTTTTTTTTTACATTGTCAAGCTATGTTTGTATTCCTTCATGCAAATTTTCCTTCTCTGTAGTGCCTTTCTTTTCAGTACAAGGATAATATATTATTAAGCAATATTTAAGAAATATTGTAGATCTCCATGAGATCTGTTCTTCAATTTCCTATGTCTTTATTACATGCAATATCTACCTCTTAAAGTGAATGATTCTGATGAATTGAGGCTTTTATTACAAGCATTTTTCCCAAATGTTTTGTTGACAGTTATAGTTGTATGCGATAGTTTCTTTCAAAACTTGACGAGCATTTTTCTTCTTGTGAAAAATACAAATTGAAGAGGCACAGTTTAAAAAATTCCATTCTTCTTTAGCTTGTGCATTAACTTTTGTTTATAGTCATACAATTTACTTTAACTGAATTGTGTACTACAAAAAGAATATAAATCTTTCTTTGCCTTAAACTATGTTGTATTACATATAAGGGCTTTTTTTCAGTTTACTTTTTTTTTTTTTTTTTAAGATTTAACTTCTCAAACATCTATTGGCATCACATGACTTTTGTAATCTTTTAAATATCAGTTGCAAAAATCAGTTCAGAAATAAGTCAGGTTTCACTGCAGAAATTTAAGAAATTTCTGTTTTGAAATTTATTTCATTACAGTCATCAGAACTGATATTACCTTGACTATTAGTTGAGCTTACTTGAGTTGAATTATAACAAAAATTACTAATCATGAAGTTGAAATTCTCAGATTAAGACCTCTTTGAGTCAGAAGTATTGTTTTTTCTTTGTAAAGCAAGACAAAGATTCCTAACATTAGGATCAAAAATCAGAGCTCCTTATCTTTGCAGAAAGTTTCCATACAAATGAATAATTTACTAAGGAAACTGTAGCCTGTGAGCACATCTTGTTCATTGCTGTGCTACCCACAAATTGTCACGGTATGTAATTATTAATGAATAATGATAACGGTAATAATAACATCAACAATGATAATAATAGTAATAAAAATGTGGAAGGAGTTGCTCGAGAAGAAGCAAGGGACACATGCAGCTGTGATTTATTTTTTATACTTTCAGCAAGCTCTAAAGCCCAGATGTCTTTAGTCAAAAATTCCATGTAATTTTGAGACACTATGCCTGAAACCTGAACTAGACTTCTAATTACTCATGAGGTTCAATGACTTTATCAGATCAACCTATTCTGTGTGTGCTGCACACATACGTATATACATATATACACACATACATATATGTACATATATACTTGTATGCACAAACGTACATACTTACAAACATAAAAATATGTATGGAAATATGTATGCATCCATGTGTACTAACAAACATCAAACTACCAAATCCTTGTTAATTATGAGCTCCTGCAAAATCTATTGACTTGTATGGGAACTGTTCAGTTTCTCAGAAGGCAGACAAATATAATGGTTGTATATGGTTGTATTTTCAAACAGAAGAATCTAATATATATGTTAATATACTGTGTGTATACTTTTAGTGAGAATGAAATGGAGGCAGCAGTGGAAAGGAGTACAAGCTCAATTTAATTATGTGAATTCAGCCTTTAATCTTATGAAAAATTCAGAATCAAAGTAGATGTCTGTAAAATTCTGCTGCTTTAAAGTATAGCTTCTACCTGTTTTATCAGTTTTAATTAAGCAGAGGAGCTTTTATATTTTACCAGAAAAAAAAAAAAAAAAAGAAAAAAAAGAAAAAAAAAAAAGTTCTTAATTTGTGTACTGTTATCTGGTGAGAATTGAAATGTCTTTGTTCTACATTAAAGTTTAGGTTAAAAATAAATAAATAAATAAATAAAAGAGAGAGAAACTGATATCTGACTGAATTTTGTATGAAATCAAAAATACGCTTCTGCATAGTCTTCTTTTTGAGTATCTGAACTTTTGTGCTCCAGGAGAGGTTTCCACTTTATTTGAGAAATAAAGTTTTAACAGCAAGATAAGCACCAACTTCCCACAGAAGTGGTAGAATCATCATCTGTGGAAGTTTTGAAGATACAGCTGTACAGTGTGCTAGATAATCTAGTATTTCTTTTCTTTAGTATCTTTAAAGATCTCTTCCAGTCTGGGCTTCTGTGTGATTCTATATATGAGCTTATCACTTCTTTTTTGTAGTTACAAAGTAAAGTTAAACCAGTTAGCAGGTGAAAATATTGCTGTTATGTTGGATAAAGAAAGAAGTTTTGGTTTGTTTTGCATTTTCTGTTCATTCTATTTAAACACTGTTGATAAATTAAAAAAAAAAAAAAAAAAAAAAAAAAGGAAAAAAATGTAAACAAGATCCTCAAAATTGAAATTACAAGACAGCAAAAACTCCACTGATAAACTCTGTTCAGCACATATCAGGAAACTCTAACAATGGCTACCTAGAAAACAGTGCTCCTCTGTTGTATTTTTGTACTGGGTCTGGCTGGAATGTTAACTTTCTGGGCAGCAGCCCATACAGTGCCGTACTCTGTACTTGTAGCTGGAACAGCAGTGTTATCACACCAGTGTTGTGTCTACTGCTGAGCAGCAGTGGCACAGCATTGGGCCTTTCTCTAACCCTCCTAGGGGGTGGGCAAAAAAGTGAGGAGAGAAACATCACTAGGGCAGCTGACCTAAACCAATCAAAGGGATATTCCATACCATGTGATGTCACACTCAGCAATAAAAGGTGGAAACAGGAAGAAGAGGGGAGGGGTGGGCTCTTGTTGGGAAAACGTCGGTCCTCCTCTCGAACACCGGCTGCGTGCGTTGAGGTCTTGCTTCAAGGACGTGGTCAATCATCGCTCATTTGTGGGAAGTAGAGAGTAATTTCTTTCCTCTGCACTTCCATATAACCTTCATTTATTTTGTTTTTTTGTTTTCCTCCCTTCTTTTTATTCTTCCCTTTTCCCCTCCCTTTTCCCCTTTCCCTTTTTTATTTCCCCTTAGTTAAATTGTTTAGTTCATGGTAGTCTTTATTTAATTGTTATTATTATTTCCCTTTAATTAAATTATCCTTACCTCAACCTGTGAGTTGTTCTTTGCTTTACTTCTCGTCCTCCTCATCTAAAGGAGGGGGAGTGAGAGAGCGGTTGTGGGGTTTAGCTGCCCAGCATAGTAAAACCACCACAATTTTTAATAGCTTCATCTGAGAGGAAATCACCTTATGAAGTAGTGAGCCTTTAATTCTTCTTCCCTTTATATTTGTAACTTCCTCAAAGAAACAGTTATTTTCCATGTTACCCTTTTTCAAAAGAAAGTAACCTTAAAAACAGGAGGCTGAATGTCATGTTTGAGTCAACAGTTAATTACAATGAGTGTTGGCTTCTTTTAGCAGTATTGACATTAGCATTGAAAATAATCAACACAGGACAGTCAGCAGAGGGACAGTCAGGGGTGGTTAGCAGTACTGTAAGATATTGCAACAAGGTTTATAATTTTCAGGTGAAGGTTGCTGATATTCTTGCTTATTTGCTATTATTATCATTCTGCACTTTAGAAAAGACATCACCTTGAACTTTGTTCCTGATAATTGCACATTTTCTTTTCCTCACAAATGACAAGCTTGACAGTCTCTTTAAACTGCCAAATTTGTAATTTGCAGACCTTTCTCAATAGCACCTGCATAACAGCAAAGTGTTATAATATGAATTTAGCATGCATTTTAATGCAACTGTCATCTGAAGCCAACTGCTGGCAGAGCAAGAGTATTTCAACAATCATCTAGAAAAAGAAACTAACAAGGTACACGGAGCACTTAGGTCATGATTCCCATCTCTTTAAAAACTTTTATCTCCTTTTAACTGGTTGGTTTATTCTCAATTTATGCTATTCAAAAGAGGCTAAATAAAACCTTCAGACTAAATGTTGACCTCTCATCTCCTTCTCTGTACGTAGTACAGAGTATTTATTACTTAATGTTTCACACATGTGGTTTCAATAAAGTCCAAATTAATTTAAATTTTACACATCAATTAATCTGATCTTTTTTTTCAGCATTTTCTTTATCATTTTTATAGAAAACAATTGTACTCTGTTTTTAATGCCATACAGTATTTAATACTATTACTTAATTCTATAACTTATTTCAGCAGTTCTACAGTCCTGCAAGTCCATACTGTGAAGTTTCTACAATATACTCTTCTCGAATGTAGCAGTGCTGTGAAGATTCAAAACTGGAGGGAAAGATCACCCATAGTCCAAAGAGAAAACAGACCATATTGATGAATTAGTTTCTTCATGTGCTATTTTCTCTAGTATAGTATTTCAAAATGCTGCATTGTATCTTTTGATATAATGATGATCCTAAGATTTTTTGATTTTCAAAAAGGAAAGCTTGGGTAAGCTTGAGGTAATGCTTGGAACTCCAGGATCAACATATTGGCCTGATCAGTGTCATGCAATTGTATCCTTTCCACCAAAAAATTTGCAAGTATGTGATTGACATGCAGGTGTTGTCTCTAGAACTTATACACCAAACAGTAAAAGAGACTATCTGGTGTGAGAGACTATTTGGTCTGGTTTGAATGAAAAAACAAACAAAGCAACTGAAAAAGAAAACCATTAAAAGTAGAGTAGAATTTTATACCCTCAACTTTCAGACTTTGTTATATTCACAAACATGAAATCTGTTGTCTTAATAGTGTATTTGCTAGCTAACCTTATACACATACTTGGAAAAATTAGGTTTTAAAAAAATAATTATTATTATTATTGAAACCATACAGAGACACAAAGTAAAAACATCCTTCAGCATCTCTAAGTGTTTCTAGGGATCCTCTTCATGTATGCCTTTGATTACTATTCTTTTTAAGGCACCGTCTAATTAATTTGAGGTCACAACTTTTTTGCTTGCAAGAGTTATAGGTTGGAGAACCTTAATGCAGACTTGATCAGAGGGCTGAGTCCATGTTTGTTTACTGACAGGATACAATTATGAAATATCAAACATGTTGAAAAACAAAAAGGAACCAGGGGGTAAAGAAGAACAACTGTACACAAAGACTACCATTTTAAAGCATGAATATTCATAACCATAAAGACATGTTTCCCATGGATACAAGCTAAGCCTGGTCAGCAAGATGCACAGCTTTTTAGTCATTTCCTTTGATTCTAATGATATGTGTTAGAAAGGGCAGAAGTGGTTGACTTTTTAATGCAGCCATGTCCAGAATGTGAACGTTTAAGTGACAGAAAGTGTCTATGCTTTTTAGGTTAATGGGAACATAACAGACCTCTATAAACCTGTTTTTCACTCATTTCCATTAGCAAAGGCCAAACTCACTAATGCAGCACATGAACTGAGTGTATACAATTTAGTAGGAACTTGACTTAAATAAGGTCTGTTTTGGTATGTGTGTGTGTATTGGAGACTATGTATTTATCTATTTATTTATTTTTTCTTAAATGCTTGACTTGCTCAAGTATTTAGGAAAACTTTCTTTAGCACAAGAGGAAACAGCTTCAAGTTGTGTCAGGTGAGGTTCATATTGTATATTAGGAAGAATTTCTTCATGAAAAATGTGTTTAAGCATTGGAACTGGCTACTATAAGAAGTGCTGGATTCCCATCCCTGGAGGTATTCAAGAGATGTATTAAGGAAGATGTAAGTCTTCCTTAATTACTATTATTCCACTGATAATGGAGCAACATGTACATGGTCATGTGATGGATTGATTGCCATTTGTTGCACTTAATTTGTCTCAGAGTAAAAATATGAACAGCCCTATAAAAATGTAGACAGATTAGAAGTGAGGATTTAACAATCTGAGACCTTAATGATCATTTTAACTGTTACGTGAACAGTTCTAGTAGAGTTCAGAATTTGCTCCCCTGAAAAATGATACCTGGCATGTAGAGGGAAGCAAAAAGGTGTTGTGGTTTAACCTGGATGGCAGCTAAGCACCACACAGCCATTCTCTCACCCTCCACCCTCCCTCTCTGGGGAAGAGAATCAGAAAAAAATTAAGCTTGTGGGTTGAGATTAAGACAAATTATTTCAGGACAGACAAGAAAGGAAATCAATAATAATAATGATAATAGTACTGCTAATAATAGTAGTGTGTACAAAACAAGTGATGCACAATGCATCACTCCCCACCTGCTGACCAGCCTATCCCCAAACAGCTGGTTTCCCCCCACCCCAGCCAGCCACCCCATATTAATTGTTCAGCATGACATCATATGGTATCGAATATCCCTTTGACCAGTTTGGTTCAGTTGTCCTAGTTCTGTCCCCTCCCAGCTCCTGCTGCACCCCTAGCCTGCCCGCTGGCAGGACAGTATGAGCAGCTGAAAAGTCCTTGGCTTAGTATAAGCAATGCTCTGTGACAATTAAAACATCATCATGGTGTCAACATTATTCTCATTCTAAATCCCAAATACAGCACCCTACCAGCTACTAGGAGGAAAATTAACTCTATCCTAGCCAAAATCAGGACAAAAAGAAAGGTGAATAGAAAAGGGAAAGGGAGAAGGGAATGGGTAAAGTGAAGAAGAAGGGAGTATTCTGACAGGAATGGCTTATGAATGGCCAAAGGTAGAATGTATGTATACATATATTTATTTATTTTTAAATTGATTCATTAATATTATTCTCTAAATTCAAATAATACAAAACATATCAGCAAGTCTTCAAAACTTTTCTAGTTGCAGTTCTAACAACAGTTTCAATAACACATTATCTACATGAATGCTACTTTGACTGAATTCAATTTTCCTTGATTTCTCTTGTAAATGTAAATGAAGTTTGGGTGACTTCTATTAATAAACACTTCAGTATCCGTTCAATTTTTCTCTCTGTCATTTCAACACAACCTGTAACCTCTTACATCTTATACATTCTCTTTTATGTACTATAAAATTTAATTTTATATTAAAAACAAACAAACAAACAATCATTTCGTTACCTCATATTTGTGCATTATGGTTACTCTTGTAAAAACATTGATTTTTATAATCTATATTCTGTTTTTATCCATTCTATCTTCAATATCTGTAACACGACTAGATGTTTACATGGCAAGGTTTTGGTAGCAGGGGGATAATGGGGTGGCCTCTGGGAGGAGTCCAGAAGTTGCCCATGTAAGATAAGGGCCAGTTTCATCCAGCTACAAAAGAGACCTGCTGCTGGGCAGAGCTGAGATAATGAGAGGTTGTTTGCACCTCTGTGACTGCAGATTTAAGAAAGGGGAAAAACAAACAAATCAAAAACAAACAAACAAACAAAAACACTGTACAACAGCAGCTGGGAGAATGTGGAGTGAGAAACAGTCCTGCGGGTGTCAAGGTCAGTGAAGAAAGAAGGGGAGAAGTTGCTCCAGCACCTGGAGTTCTCCTGCTGCCTGTGGAGTGGTTCATGGTGGAGCAGACTGTCACCCTGCAGCCCATGGGCCCATGGTGGAGCAGGCTGTTTCATTGTAGCCCATGTGGCTCATGGCTGAACAGATCTCCACACTGCAGTTTGTGGAGGAGCTCAAGGTAGAGCAGGTGGAGAGGCTGCAGCCTGTGAAGAGCCCTTGCTAGAACAGACTCCAGGAGCTGTTGGAGCTGCTGCCCATGTAGGTCCCATGTTGCAGTTGTTTGGTCCTGACAGATGGACTCTGTGGTACAGGCTCATAGTTGGAGCAGTTCTTGAAGAGGTGCTGCCTGTGGGAAACCCACACAGCATCAGTTCAGGAAGAACTTTATCACATGGGAAGGACCCCACATTGGAGCAGAAGAGAGTGACCATGAAGGAGTGGTGGAAACAAAGTGTTATGAACTCACCACAACCCCCGTTCCCTGTTCCCCTGTGCCACTGAGGGGGGAGGACGTAGAAGAGGGTGGATGGGGCAGAATTTGGTTTTAGTTTGAGGTTCTCACTGTTCTAGCTTCTTAGTAACAGGTAATAAATCACATTAATCTCCCTGTGTTGGATCTGTTTTGCCCATGATAATAATTGTCAAGTGACCTCCCTGTCCTTATCTCAACACACGAGCCCTTTTCATCATATTTTCTCCACCTTTCCCTTTGAGGAGGGGAGTGAGAGCTGTTGTGGATTCCAGCTGCCCAGCTAGAAAAAAAAACACAACACCAGAAGAGCTTCTATAAAAATAACATAGCTATTTTATTGTCCACAGTCACTCATATAGCATAAAAAATAAAGTGATACATTTTCTGCTTTTTTAAAACTTCAGACCAAAATTTTATGCATCTCTGACAAGAATTTATTAGTCAAAGAGAGTTACTAAGGGATTATTAATACTGTGCTGTTGTTATATGGCAACCAAGAGCAAAAAATCAAATGATGTAAAATATCTATTATGTCTGTCAATTAAATGTTATAAATGTCAAACAACCTTATACTAGAAAGTTTTGAAGTAACTTTTTTTTTTTTACATTAAAGATGACTTTTCTATAATTTTAATCCTAGCCATCATTACTGCATAGTATTCCTATTTGATAGATGGTGTAAAGTTCCATATTATAGAAAAAGAAAAATAAATAAATAAAAAATAAAACAATATAACAATTATAATTTACAATTATAATTTACCATTTCTAACACACAGAAATGGAAGAAGAAGAAGAAGAGGAAGAAGAAGAGGAAGAAGAAGAAGAAGAGGAAGAAGAAGAAGAAGAGGAAGAAGAAGAAGAAGAAGAAGAAGAAGAAGAAGAAGAAGAAGAAGAAGAAGAAGAAGAAGAAGAAGAAGAAGAAGAAGAAGAAGAAGTCAGCTAAGCAAAGGCCCCTATTTGCTAACAGCTATGTTTTCTCTACTCTTTTAAATCCAGGGAACAATTAAAGGTGCAGCACTTACAAATTATCCATTAATTAGAGCTGGAAGCAAGCACCCATGAAATACAGGTGATAACCATAAATCAGAACAATTAGTCTGTCCAAAAAAAAAGGAACATGATAAAATCAGAAACTCTCTACCAGCTGCTCATTTAATCTTAGGTTGCAGTTTTCTGTTCTGAGGAGACAAACGGCATTGGATGATGTTGAAATTTAACAGCTATGCATCCCTCAAGGTTATTCCTTCAAAAAAGTACAGCCTGAGTTCCCACTCCTGCAAAGATTTTTGCATATAATAATCTCTAAAACTTCCAATAGTTTCAAAGAAGCATATTACATTAATAAAATTAAGACCTATATATGTAAATTTGAGTGAAATAAATTGATGCAGTCCACTTTCCAAAATAGTTTCAACAAATATCAATACTCAATGCTATGATAAAATATAAAATAATCTTAAGAAAGAATCAGAAGAGGAAGCTACAAATACTACCACATTAACACAAAAGAGGAAAAAAAGAGACCTTTTCTGACCTTTTATATAGCTTCAAGAATCCTACAGTGACATGGAGAGAAACATAGAAAAGGACAAAGCTAGAGAGACAGAGGAACAAACATGTTGTCTATCTCTTTAACCTAAATGTTATTCCTATCATGGAAGAACAATTAGTGATGTGACTCAGAATCTCTTATTTATTAAACATCAGTTCACCATTATGTTAAAATAATAATTATTTTTGTCAGATATTTTACTTAAACAATATATTGAAGGAATTTCTCAAATATCTCTATATTCCCTAGCAATATATACATATATATATATATATACACACTATATATATATATATATACTATATATATAAATATGTATAGTATATATACTTATATACTCAATTATTTTTCAATGATCCTGGGAATTTGGAGAGGTCCTGGTAGACTGGAAGCTGGCAAATGTTGTGCCCATTTTCAAGAAGGGTCAGAAAGAAGACCCTAGCAATTACAGGCCTGTCAGTCTCATGTCAGTGCCTGGTAAAATCATGGAGAAGATGGTTCTCGAACTTATTGAGGCGCACCTGGGGGACAAAGCAGTCATTGGTCCCAGCCAGCATGGGTTTGTGAAGGGTAGGTCCTGCCTAACTAACCTGATTTCCTTTTATGATAAGATCACCCATATGGTGGACCAAGGGAAACCAGCTGATGTGATTTTTTTGGGCTTCAGCAAGGCTTTTGACACGGTTTCCCATAGGATCCTACTGGACAAAATGTCCACCATACAGCTAAATAAAAACATCATACGATGGGTGAGCAATTGGCTAACGGGCAGAGCCCAAAGGGTTATGGTAAATGGGGCTGCGTCAGGCTGGCAGGCGGTCATGAGTGGGGTCCCTCAAGGCTCCATTTTAGGGCCGGTACTTTTCAATATTTTTATTAACGATCTGGTTGTAGGAATAGAAGGTATTTTGAGCAAGTTTGCTGATGACACCAAACTTGGAGGAGTTGTGGACTCGAATGAGGGTGGAAAGGCCTTGCAGAGAGATCTGGATAGGTTGGAGAGCTGGGCGATCACCAACCGCATGAAGTTCAATAAGAGCAAGTGCCGGGTCCTGCACCTGGGACGGGGAAACCCTGGCTGCATGTACAGACTGGGCGATGAGACGCTGGAGAGCAGCCCAGAAGAGAGGGATCTGGGGGTCGTGGTAGACGGCAAGTTGAATATGAGCCAGCAGTGTGCCCTGGCAGCCAGGAGGGCCAACCGTGTCCTGGGGTGCATCAAGCACGGCATCGCTAGTAGGTCAAGGGAGGTGATTGTCCCGCTCTACTCTGCGCTGGTGCGGCCTCACCTCGAGTACTGTGTGCAGGTCTGGGCACCACAGTATAAAAAGGACATGAAACTGTTGGAGAGTGTCCAGAGGAGGGCTACGAAGATGGTGAAAGGCCTGGAGGGGAAGACGTACGAAGAACGGCTGAGGTCACTGGGCCTGTTCAGCCTGGAGAAGAGGAGGCTGAGGGGAGACCTCATCACAGTCTACAACTTCCTCGTAAGGGGGTGTCGAGAGGCAGGAGACCTTTTCTCCATTAACACCAGTGACAGGACCCGCGGGAACGGGGTTAAGCTGAGGCAGGGGAAATTTAGGCTTGACATCAGGAGGGGGTTCTTCACAGAGAGGGTGGTTGCACACTGGAACAGGCTCCCCAGGGAAGTGGTCACTGCACCGAGCCTGTCTGAATTTAAGAAGAGATTGGACTGTGCACTTAGTCACATGGTCTGAACTTTTGGGTAGACCTGTGCGGTGTCAAGAGTTGGACTTGATGATCCTTAAGGGTCCCTTCCAACTCAGGATACTCTATGATTCTATGATATACACTATATACTATATATATATTTATATACTTATATATATATACTATATATATATTTATATATATATATATATATAAAATAAAAGCTGAAAATGACTTGGTCCTGGGGGCCTTTTAGTGGCACATTTATTCTTTCGAGGGTAGAGAAGATAAGATAGTCATAATTGGATAGTATTTTCATAATTATTATCATGCCTAATTTTTGTGTTCCAGTCTCATTGATATCTAAGTGTTTTACAGCAGTTCAGAGAAAGAGAGAGGATATGCCAGCCCACAGACCACTGCTGTTACATCTCTCATTAATGATTTATCTTCTCTCTTATCCTTTCTAAGAATGATAGAACTGAAAACTTCTGTTACATATAAGAAAACTGGCAGGATACTATGAATCACTATCCTTTAGAAGTTCTCTGAAATAAAACACTGAAAATGTAATATTCAGTAAATATGTGCATATATATTTTCACTCAGCAAGAGTGTATGGCAACATTATTTTATAATAGTCATTGACCAGCACACTGCTATGAGATTATTAGCCAGGGTGACTAGGACCTGTTCCTGAAAGAAGTGAAAGAAATTCAGAAAATTCTTGATGATGATTAAACAGTTTTAATAATCTTCTTATATTATTTAAGCTCAACAAAGATTTAAATACATGAAAACTTCAGTATTCTTGGGAGAAAAAAAAAAAAAAAAAAAGTAAGTAAACCACTGACAAAATTTTTAATAACCTTTAGCTTCTTTGCCCTCCCCAAGAAGTGGGATATGACTGCAGCAAAAATACTCATACTCTACAATTGCATTCCAGTCTTCAAAGTGTTAGTCTAAATAGTCCTCTATTTTAGATTCACAGGATCAGCTGTTTCTTTCAGTTACTCATTCAAAAGCTGCATAATGCCAAATTATTGCCTCTAATGAGATTAGTTTCTCACCCTACATGAGCAGAACCTATCTTTTATCAAAGGATGGCAAGTACTGATCCATGTTTCAGCAATAAACCACAGATATAAAAACAGTCAATACAGTCAAGCCAACAGCAAAATTGCACCAGCATATATATTGTTTTAGGTTTGCTGCATTAATATTTCATTTACTAGAAATTCATTCCATGTCACTTGCTTTACATGTATGTTGATCAAAAGCTTTTCAATGGAGGCACTTCAAAATCATAGTCATTAGATGGGATCTGTAAATAAGAGCCATGATGGCAAAGGGGGGCAGGGCAGAGAGAGATTTCTAAATAGCAGTGTTCTATCACTACTCTTTCTTTTTCTCACATGAATCACCTTAAACATTTATTTTTATGCTACAGAGAGCAGTTGTAAAGAGCTGGAAATCCATCTTATGTACTCAGCTGTACTCAAGTACTGCTCAGTAAACATTCATAGAATTGCATGTGACAGGTAATATTTTATAACAGCTTCTTCAGTGTAAGTTGCCCACTCTTTAGTGCTGAACAGTCATCAATTAATTAATATTCAGCTGAATTTGAAAATATATAATTGCCTATTTTTTATCAAAATTAATTTAATTATGAGGGGAACTGATCAGAGGAGCCAAGATTTGAATGTTCATGCTTTAAACTGAAGACAAAAATATTGGGGTTAGTTTAGAAAAAGAAACATATTCTTGCATATTAATTCTCAATACTAGAATTTATTTTAGTATTAATAATTTAGAGATAGTGTCATCAATACATGTAATGTTGTTCAGTAACTGATTGCTTACTTATACCATACTAATAATAGCTTTCTTTAGAAAACAATCAGAAGAACAAGGTGACAAAATTTAATACAGAAAACAGAAAGATGGAAGGCAATGCAACCTGAGTGTTGTGGTTTGTATAACACATAGTAGCACAATATGTTTGATTCTCTATTACAACTACACCTCACACAGCCACTTAACCCTGAGAAAACTGAGGTATATAATGCTATCAGACCATAAGTGTAGCTTTTTGCACCTACTTTTTAACATAAATGACTGCCTCAGATGCAATTGTGGATAATCAAGTCCATGATTACTTCTCTTTAAAGGTTAGCATTGTCAGAGATTAAGAGTTACTAGGGGTGTAGATACGAAAGATAATTTTTCTTCAAATGATAAGCCAGTTTAACAGACTCTTGCTCCTCTGAAATGGCGCTAACCTTCTGAATAGCACTGAAAGTACAGTACTATTGTACTATTAGTACTATTGTACTATATTGTACTATTGTACTATTTGAAGTACAAGGCTTCACAGCTGACCCCATAACATAAAGGTAAGAGAGGTTTAAAAAAAGGAAGAACTGCATTCTTTGATTGCTTGTTTACAGCACAATCCTACACAAGCCTCTGCTAGAACAACTAAGGGAGAAGCAAACAGGTGTGAATATAGAAACCAATGAGCAGGAACAGAAGGAGAAATATTTACACTGACTTAGTGAGTTAGAATCTCCTATTCTTCCTTAAAGAATCCTGCAAGTGTTTAGACAGTTGCCTGAGCAAAATTATGTAAAGAAGTAAAACTAAGAATCTAGAGCTAATATCTTGCCAGGCAAAGTAATGTACTAAAAGATCCTAAAACAAGGCCATAATAGTCCATCATGGAATATCTCTGCAACCAGTAGCAATATTAATATTTTCCCAGAGTTTATCAAGCCTCTTCCACCTATCTTTTCCTGGGAAATTAAAAAAAAAAAAAAAAATGTCACCTATGTTTGTTTGCTTGTGTATTTGTTTGTTTTTCTTATTTAAGAATGGTTATAAAATTAAGCATGTGAAATATGTTCATCTGATTCATGTCAATATGAAGCAATTCTAGGGCCACATGATGAAATGTGACCTTCTGTCTTACTCTGCTTGTATAACAACAAATCTAAGAAAAACAGAGTGGTTAATGTATATATTTCTTGTATCTTGCAAAGGAACGGTCCAGCAATTTGTGTCAATAGAGGATTTGAAGGACAAACCTTGAGACTCCCGTCTAAGAGATAAGAGAACAAAAGGGTGTCAAAACAACTGCTGACTATTGTACAGGACGCTGTGCAAGTCTCTGACATCCAGCCTAGAGACTACCACATGAGGAGAGAGGGGAAGCTGAAGGACAACTGAGGGACAAAGCCTGGGAGGAAGACTACAAACCTTCAGCATGAGCAATCTCTGAGGGATCACCGGAGACTTATACACATGTGCCAGTGTGAGGGTTCAGATCCCGGGAAACTAATTATAACAACCCTGCCTTTTCTAGAAGTAGTGATGAATATATGTTAGCCTAGGAGCATAAAAAACAGTTGCCTGATGTAACAGGTGTGTGTCTTGGTGGAGCTGAGACTCCCGGCGCACCCAGCGCTATTTCCTTGCCTCTATTCTTTTAATAAATTGTAAACGTTAATTGCAATCCTATTTGGGACTCAGTCATTTATTACAAGCAGATATTTTAATTATTTATTTATCTGGGGACAACATGCTAACTAGAGGTTATAGAGAATGCCTTTGTCTGAGACAAGAAAACAAATGAATTTAGAAGTAGTTCTTTAACTTATGCAAAATTGAGCAACATACACCAAAAATTTAGTGATTAAATAAAAGAATAAGTGATATAAGCTTGATATAAGCTTGATACGGAACAGCAAAAAAATATAAAGAAAACTTGATAAAGTACTGTAAAACAAGGAAGTTGTAATGAGCTATTTTGATTTATGATATTCATTTTCATTTCACGTAGGTAATTTATCTTAATACAAATACAAATCCTTGCTTCTGTTTTATTAAGTAACACATTTAACATTTCATGGCTTTAAAAATAGGGAAAAATAAGAGTATTTGGGTTATATAGCAAATCATTTGTTTCGGCTTCGCACAAGGTGAAATTTAAATAACTTTCAAAGAAGTAAAGGTATTACTATTGCTTTTCCACTGTTTGACTTTGGCTTAACTGTTAGTACTGATATTGAAAAATTTGAAGAGAGAGCTCTAGTGAGTATTATTATAAATATGCCATAATACAACTATTAATTTCCGACCTTTAGATAGTCAAAATGACAATTTCAAATAGATTTTCTTAGAATAAATTCATGAGATTTTGCATTGACTATGGTCATGTCATTTTGCTATGTACATAACAGATCAATTATTCCTTCAAGACTTAAATTTTCATTTGATTTGCAAAATTTACATGCTTAAAATAGTCTTTCCAGTAAAATAGAATGGCTGAAAATTCACTAACATAAACCAAATTCTCTATTCCAGCAAAAAATTTTCTTTTAAAGTTTGTAAGAATAATTTTATAAAATAAAATAAAATAAAAAATAGACTTGCTGTTGTGTTTTTAAAATGAAGAAAGCAAAGCAGAAGACCTCTCTGTATAAAGAAGTTGTATAAAATTGTATGCACACTTCTAGCCAGGAAATTTTGTGTGATCAGTAATTAAATACAATAAATAACTCAAATTGTTATTTGTGACAAATGCTGTATAACCATGTGTTATTTAAACACTATCAGAGGATTTAGTGTGGAATCAATTAGTGCTGAGTATGAGGACAATAAATTTAGAAATGCTTCTTGTTCTTTATGAAATTGGTGGTGGCACATGTGATCAAAGTTTCTTGAAGGAATTAAACACAATGAGTATTGAGTGCACTTCCTTTAGGTCTGGTGCTGGCCTAAAGCTGGTAAAAAAACTCAGAAATGAAATAACCTAGTTAAAAAAATAAAAAATAAAAATAAAAATAAAGCAGTATAAAATAAATAATTACCCTAGAAATGGGAGAAATTAGAGAGATTTTATGAAAATTAATAAACATGGATTGAGAGGGTAGTTTTAGAATTTTCTTCTCATTCACAATTTCTAAATGTTGGAAAAAGTTGTCTTTTACAGGCTGAGAGTGTTTCCATTTTTTATTTTCTAAGTAAACAGTAAAAAGGAAAGGAACTTCAAAGTGACAAAGGGATAAAGTAATAAAATTCCTAATTCTTAAAAAAGAAAAACAAACCTGAAGACAACTTTAAAACAAACAAACAACAACAACAACAACAAAACAACAAAACAAAACACTAAATCAGTTCTTTAACTATGAAAAAAAAAAGTTTATAAAAACTGTTAAAAAAATACAAAATCTTAAAGTATACTTTTTTTTTTTATTTTTTTTTTTCACTGAAATTGACAAATTGACACATTCCTTTTGGTTTCAGTGGCAATGCTAAGAAGTCAGAAGTCTACACTGAGACCTTCTAGTTGACAATTTTAGTTCATAATACTGACAATTTTAATGTTTTTCACAGTACTGTTTTGCTCTGCTGAAGTAACCAACTATAAATTTGAGTAAAACAATTTTAAAAGACTATTTTTTTCTCCATTTGCTAGATAAACATGACTAATAACTGAAAAAAAAAAAAAAAAAAAAAAAAACATGAGTAAAAACAATAATATCAAAATAAAAACATTCTATTCTTATATTGGAGTAGAAGACATAAAAAGTTTCAGTTGTGGTACAACTTACAGAGAATACAAGAAAGTCTGCATAATACTAAAAACAATGGGTGAATTTTTGTTTCCTCTCTAATTAATAGATCAAATGTTTACAATTCATTATGACTATTTCTCAGAAAGTGGATAATGTTCTAACAAACTACTTCTGTGACTATGTTCTTCCATTTAGGACATAAAGTGAATGTTTTCTCATATTAAAGTATGCTTTAGAATTTGGATTTTATTTTGCAGTTTCTTCTTATACTGAAGTAAAATAAATTGCACTTTCAGTAGCAAATAGGAAAAAATAGTTCATAAGGAGGTATAATGACAGTGTTTATTACTAATGCTCCAAGATCTCATAGTTTTGCCAATATTCAGAAGCCCAAAACATGGCAGCTTTTAGCCTAGCTACATATCACTGGAATTTATCACAAAATGTACATACACACTTTTCATGTATATACGTAACAAATATCATCAGCACAAATCTAAATAGCAAGGTGATGAGATTCCTTGAAATGTCTTATACCCAACTTGGGTAACAATTGTGGAACAACTTTATTAAAATAAAAAGAAAAATAAAGCCATGTGCTCTATGTCAACTCTTTATCAAACACTAAAAACACTAACTAAATGTCAAAAAATATATTTTAATGATCTAGAAAAGGTAATCTTATAAAAATAGATACTACGTTAGAAGAATGGAATAAATAGCCTTAGTAACCATAACAGGACACACAGGAATTGCACAAAGTTGCTCCAGGTGAGATTAAAACAAGATTTCTTAACCATGAGGGTGGTCAAACACTTGAACAGGCTTCCCAGATTTGTGTTTGATTCCCCATGCTTGTCAGTGTTCGATAGACATTTGGATAATACCCTTAATGGGTATCATGCTTTGACTTGGTTATCCCCGAAGGCAGTAAGACTGGTGGTTTTTGTAGGTTCTTTCCAACTTTAGCCCATTCCCCCTCATCCTGTCACCAGGCACATGGGAGAATAGACCAACCCCACCATGCTACAGCTTCCTTTAAGGTATCTATAGAGTGTGATAAAGTTGTCCCTGAGCTTCCTCTTCTCCAGGCTGAACAATCCCAGCTTCCTCAGCCGCTCCTCATACAACTTGTTCTCCAGACCCGTCACTAGCTTTGTTGCCATTCTCTGGACTCGCTCGAGCACCTCGATGTCCTTCTTGTAGCAAGGGGCCCAAAACCGAACGCAGCACTTGAGGTACAGACTCACCAGAGCCAAGTACAGGGGAAAAATGAAAAATCACTTCCCTAGTCCTGCTGGCCACACTGTTTCTTATGCAAGCCAGGATGCTGTTGGCCTTGGGAAGTGGTAGAGATGCCATCCCTGGAGGTGTTTAAGATACATGTAGAAGTAATGCTTAAGGACATGGTTTAGTGGTGTATTTGGTAGTGTTAGGCCAGTGGTTGGCCATGATTATCTTAAGAGCCTTTTCCAATATAAATGATTCTCTGATTTTATGAGTCCATGAAAAGAGTTTCCTCGATCTTATTTCTGGAAGGCTGCACTTCAGTGCCACCTGGTAACCAGGGCAGAGTGCAGATAATCTGTGCCAACAACCTAATAATGATAATATTGTTAAGTTTAATTAATAAATTATAGCAAAATGGAATGATATTTCAAATATATTTGACAGAACATGGTATAATTTTAGAGCTATCTACATTAGTAAAATCTTTATTGGGGATTGAAAAAAGTAGATACCTATTTTGTTGATTGTATGTGTATACAAATATATAATTATATCTATATAGAAAGACATTAATATAAATATATAGAAATTGTTATTTATATTGTTTATATAGAATAGATTTATTTTTCTATATAGAGGGAAATTTTAATTTTATTCTATATTGTTATTAATCTATATTGTTATTTTACTCATACACAAGTACTTACAAAGTAATATTTAAACATCTGTGTATTTACATAAAAATCAAGATAACAATGCATTTTATATTGCTCTATACATTATTGTTATATGTTCAATATAAGTGTCAGAACAACAATCAGATGCAGTGGCAAAATTTCACTTTTAGTTGCACAGAAAATAAGGACAATTATTAAACAAGCTTTTGGCTTCACAGGTAACAGAAAATCTAGTGGATGACTGGAAGAACAAGCCTGTTTACCTTGCAGTGGAGGTAAACAATTACTCTTATAAAGATAAACCATTCATTTTGGATTATCAGACATTTCATTTATAAAAAAGTGATAAGAACATATGAACTGTTTGGTGTTGTCATCTGTAACACTCCCACAGGAGAGCATATATATTCTGGGAGACACACACACACACACACATACCCCTCCACCCCCAAAACCAACAAATCAAACAAATAAAATAAAATAAAATAAAATAAAATAAAATAAAATAAAATAAAATAAAATAAAATAAAATAAAATAAAATAATAATAAACTAATACTAATGATAAGGGCAACAATCTGTTAAAATAAAAGTTCTGTTGTTTTTTCATTATTATTATTATTATTATTATTATTATTATTTTATTGTTATGCAGATAAATCTTCAGTTGTCATAGAGGTCACAAATCACAGCTTTATGAGGACAGAATGGAAAAAAAAAACAAAAAACTACTCTCATTCATTCTGAATTTTTATACCCCTGTCACTGTGTACTTCTATGAAAATAATGTCTTCAACAAACATATTAATTTTAAGCTTTGTGCAAAAGTTAGATAGTGATAAGGAGCAGATAGCTATGAAAATTAATTAATTATACTTAGAAAAATATTCTGAGACAAAAGGATGGCCTCACTATAACAGCAACAGATGTTACAATCTAGATTCCATGTAAAATGAATTCAGCAAAAATTGTTAAAAATCTCAAACCTCAACTTATTAATTCCTTCTTGATGTGAGCTGTAGAATATTCCTATGTTTGACATGGAAGTTAAATCACAGCAGACACAAAAGAGACAAACTATTTTATGATACTATAAATCAATACACAAAAAAAATCAGGTTGTGAAAAGTATCAAAAATGTTACTAGTGAATGTTGGTATTTATTTCATTAATCTAGTTAAAATTTGCATGATAATAAGTAAGAAATGCCAAACTATGCAATCTTTTAGGTCTTTGCCCTGCTTTATGCTATGTAGATGTGTCCCATGGAGTGTTACATCCATTCTTGATGAATTTAGATTTCATATCTGGACCCTCCCAAATTAAGTGTGTTTATTTCAATTTGTTAGTTTAGAATCCACCAATGCAGAATATCAGAAATAAACATTGACAGTTAAATCGCAACACAAACACAATAGCTGTTATTCTGAACTATATGTACTGTAAGTTAAGAATTGACAGTACAGAAATATCACTATAATCCTGTTGTGACAGAACTGAATCTCAAATCCTCTCTCCAGCTAGACCTGTAAATAGGGATGTGTGAAACGGGTCAAAATGCAACAAAAATTCTATTTCACTCCACTGGAAATCTAAAAGAATTTTTTTACTCCAAGGACAGAATTGGGATCCTCAGTATGTGATTAAGTATTGTGTTATAGATCTACACTTCTTTTCAGAATAGAACAAAAGAAGAACATTCCATATTTCTGTAAAGAGAAAATTCAGAGGGTTTTGAAGCACAGAAGTAGCAGGTGGCAGAGATTGAAGCTCTGAAGTGAGGGAATATGTATGACTTTGACTAAGATCTTGATAATGATGAAAAAATAAAATTAGCCCAACCCTTGAGTGACAGTGATACATTTCATCTTCATTTAATCCACACATTCTTGACCTTTTCACTAGCATTCTACTGTATTATTCCTCTAATCATACCATCTTCAGTTATTAGTGTGAACAGAGTTATGTATTTGGTGTCTGGACTGCTTGCAACTGATTGTAATCTATTGAGTTAATGCATTAGGTTATGCTCTCCTAGGACATGGTTACACCAGCACTCTTGCTGGACATAAAAATGTTTTAAATGTTCTTGCCTCTATGGCATGGTAAATGGCCCCTCTACTGTGTTGATGCAACTGTTGTTGAACAATCTGGGAAACAGGATCACACAAATGATACTATTCAGAAAAAGTGAATTTTCTCACTTTCAGATCTTCCCCTGCCCTGAACAGCAGGTGTTACGTGTGAACTGTAGGAGTATTTTCATCAAAAGAAGCATGACCAGCAGGTCAAGGGAGGTGGTTTTCCCTCTCTACTCTTCTCTTGTGAGACCCCACCTAGAGCATTGTGTTCATCTCTGGGCCCCAGGCACAAGAAACCCACCAAAGGAAAAAACAAACAACAACAAAACAACAAAACCAAAACTGCAAGATTTCTTTTGGAAGGCATGGTTTGAGTTTTGGGACCCTAGAAAATGGCTTGAAGCTGTGACAGGGGAGGCTCAGGATAGAAAGGAAAGGTTCTTCACCAAGAGGGGTGGCTGGGCACTGAAGCAGACTCCCCAGGGAAGTGGTTATGACACCAAGCCTGCTGAAGTTCAAGAAACATTTGGACAATTCTGTCAGGACTAGGACTCATTGATCCTTGTGTGTCCCTTCCAACTCAAGATATTCTATGATTCTTTAAAGACAGATCATTACAGACTGCAAAAAAGCAACTGGATCACTGGTGTTGATGGTAAGAGTGAAGTGGAAAACTGGGGAGGTTATGTCTTGAATCTGAGTATCACAATGACTTTTTCGCTATCATTCCTAGCATAGAATATCATCATATAACACTCTAATCCAAAAAGGAAAAGTATATCAAAGAGTCTAAGAATCGGTGAATCACAGTTTTGAAGGTACAAGCACAGCAGATAGTTGTTATTTATTATCCTACATCACCAGTGGTGTTCGCCAGGGGTCGGTGTTGGGGCCCATCTTCTTTAATATCTTTACTTATGATTTGGATGAGGGAATTGAGTGCATCCTCAGTAAGTTCGTGGATGACACCAGACTGGGGGGAAGTGCTGATCTGCAGAGGCACCTGGACAGAATGGGTTGATTGGCAGAGGCCAATAAGATGAGGTTCAATATGGCTAAGTGCTGCGTCCTCCTCTTTGGCCACAACAACCCCATGCAGTGCTACAGGCTTGGGGCAGAGTGCTTGGAAAGCTGTGAAGAGGAAAAGGATCTGGGGGTGCTGATCGATACTCACCTGACCATGAGCCAGCAGTGTGCCCAGGTGGCTAAGAAGGCCAAAGGCATCCTGGCTTGTATCGGGAATAGTGTAGACAGCAAGACCAGGGAGGTGATTGTCCTCTTGTATTCTGCTCTGGTGAGGCCGCACCTTGAGTATTATATTCAGTTTTGGGCCCCTCATTACAAGAAGGACATCGATGTCCTGGAACACATCCAGAGAAAGGCTACAAAGCTGGTGAAGGGCCTTGAGCACAAGTCCTACGAGGAGCGGCTGAGGGCACAGTGGTTGTTTAAGTCTGAAGAGGAGGCTCAGGGGAGACCTTATTGCTCTCTACAACTACCTGAAAGGAAGTTGTGAGGAGCTAGAGATTGGCCTCTTCTCACAGATAACTAGTGATAGAACTAGAGGGAATGGGCTCAAGTTGTGCCAGGGGAGGCTCAGGTTGAAAATTAGGAGACATTTCTTCTCTGAAATTGTAGTCAGACATTGGAACGGGTTGCACAGGGTTGTGATGGAGCCACCATCCCTGGGGGTGTTTAAGGATAGGTTGGATGTTGTGCTTAGGGAGGTAGTTTAATGGGTGACAATAGTAACAGAGTGATGGTTGGACCAGATGATCTTGGAGGTTTTTTCCAACCCTAATGATTCTGTGGTTCTATGATTCTAAATCAAGGTGAACATTGAAAGTACATCTGACAATCATACACACAGGGAGATTATGTTTCCTTTATCTTGTTCTGGTAGCCACACTACAACCTTTAGATCTAGAATGGGTATAGCTGCACTACAGTAGCTCGTTCTATATGAGCACAAAACAATAAAAGCACTGGTGAATAAAAAAGAGTGATTTCTGCTTCAAAACATGAGTTCAAAAATTAAGGGAAAAATGTGACATTATTTAGCAGGATATAAACATTGTAATATCTATACAGCCTAAGAGAAATAGAGATTCTAAATGGATTAGTGTGGAGTGAAATCCAGTGTGTCATCTCCAAACTACTGAGTATTGTTTGAAATATTAACAAAACTCCATATGTATTATATATTTGCTGTGAGAACAACTGATTCTGATTGTTTTAGTGTTCACAGCATATAATTTAAGGAACATCATTAAGCAGTAGGTACATCAGCATATTGACAAAACACTAAATTTGGTGAAATTAAGATGATGAATCCAAGACCACCTGCTGAAACTGAACAGGTACAAGTCAGGTACAAGTCTATGAGACCCAATGATATGTATCGCAGGTTCCTGAGGAACTGGCTGATGTAGTTGTCAAGCCTCTCTCCACCATATTTGAAAAGTCATGGCAGTCAGACAAAGTCTTTGGTAACTGGAAAAGGGAAACATCACAGCCATTTTAAAAAAGGGTATAAAGGAGGACCCGGAGAACTATAAACCGGTGAGCCTCACCTCTGTGCCTGGGAAGATCATGGAACAGGTTCTCCTGGAAACAACGACAAGGCACATACAAGGCAGGGAGGCGATCTGAGACATCCAGCCAGGCTTCAAGGGGAAATTATGCCTGACCAATCTGGAGACCTTCTATGATGTAGTAACTGCGGCAGTTGACAAGGGAAGACTGAACAACGTTGTTTACCTGAAATTCTATAAGGCTTTTGACATGGTCCCATATAACATCCTGATTTCTGAATTGGATAGATATGGATTTGAAGGGTGGACTCTTTGGTGTATAAGGAATTGGCTAGATGGCCACACCCTGAGAGTTCTGGTCAAGAATTCTATGTTGAGATGTAGGCCAATGATGAGCGGTGTTCCTCAGTATTCTGTCTTGGGACCAGTACTGTTTAATATCTTCATCAGTGACATAAACAGTGGGATTGAGTGCTCCCTCAGAATGTTTGCAGATGACACCAAGCTGAGTCATGCAATTGATACAACAGAAGGAAGAGAAGCCATCCAAAGGGACCCGGACAAGCTTGAGAAGTGGGCCCATGTGAACCTAGTGAGGTTCAATAAATCCATGTGGGAGATCCTGCAGCTGGGTTGGAGCAATCCCAGACAAAAGCTAAGAGTTGGGGATGTTTAGCTCTAGGGTAACCTCATTGCAGATTTTCAATATTTAAATTGGGTTTATAACAAAAGACGGAGAGAGACATGGGCAGATACTGATAGGACATGGAAAAAAGAGTTTTTAAACTAAAAGAGGGAAGATTTCAATAGATATTAGGAGGAAATTCTTACTCAGAGTGTGGTAAGGCACTAGAACAGGTTGCCCAGAGAAGCTATGGATGCCCCATCCCTGGAAGTGTTCAAGGCCTTGGCTGACTGGGGCCCTAGCAATCTGATCAGTATATGGCATCCCTGCCCATGGCAGCGGGGTTGAAACTAGGTGGTTTTTAAGGTCCCTCTCAACCTAAGACATTCTATGTATGAACAAAAAATCAGAAAGCTTAGAAAGAAAGTAGAGAAAATATTGTAGATTAACATGATTTTTAAGAATTACACATATACCTTTTAAGGCCAAACTTGCATACAGATCTTACTGTCTATCCTAGATATTCCAAAAGATGCCTGGGCTACTTCTCTGAACATGTTTTTAACTTTTATAGCAAAAAAAATCTTCATTAACTTCTGATAATCACATACAAACACCGAACAGTCTAAATGTTCATTTAAATAAAAGAAAATATTTTTTAGATCTTAATCTTTGTCGTATAAACTATGCAAATACAGATACAATTTGTCACCTATTTCCTTTGAAAAATATTTATAATTCAAAATGTTTTATTGTGAAACTATCAAAAGATTTTTTTATTATTTTTTTTTTTTTCCCCTAAAAAACTGTGTATTGGCTTGGATAATTGCAAATAGCTCAGATAAATATTTTTTATCCAATGTTCTATCCATCGAAAAACTCAACAGTAAAAAATTAACTCTGCATGATGAGCCCTTTTTCTGATATTTCACATTTAATGCAAATATGTGTCTTCTGTGGAAAATGTTCAGTGTGTTATATTCTCTGACATTTAATTCTTCTGTATGGTTATCATTAGATCCATTATCAAACAAGGGACAAAATGCTATGTAATGTAATGTTACTTCTAACACTCTTAATCTCCAGAAATATTCACATATCTTGTACATTGTTATTCTATGATTTTTTCTTTTTTTTTATATTCTGGCTGTTTGAAGAAATATATTTTATGTCAACCAAAAGATTTTCTTCACTGCTCTGGGATATCTAATGTTTTAGCTCTTGGGCTTTTGAGTCATTAAGGAAATTTTCATGTTCAGTACCCTGCAACAGATTCAGCCTTGCATAATTCAAAACAACTTCACACCACTTACAGTAAATGGTCCATGCAGGAGTGTTTGTTTTTCTTATCCATTCTGTCCCTTCTTTGCTGTTGATTTATTTATTTGACCATTTTTTCATTTTTTTTTCTTCAATTAATAGTAAAGGGTAAAGTAACTTCAGCTGATTATCACAATGAATAATGATCAGGTGATAACAATGACAGATTGTTATAATTTTAAAACTTCTGAAAAGTTGAATTTATCTACCACACTTTTTTGTAAATACTTTACATCCATACTTCTGCCCAATATTTTAATTCTCAAAAAAAAAAAAAAAAAAAAAAGCAAGTGGGGGAGTCTTTGCAGCCAGACTGGAATACTTTGGATCCTGTCTATGATTATAGAATGAATACAGTCCTGAAGAATTGCAAATTTGGAACTATTGTGAAAAAGTAATAACAAAAACTGTAGCCTGAGTAGTAAGGGAAAAAAAAAAAAAATCCTAAAAAGGCATCCAAAGGGGAAGAAAAGTATGAAATACCTAGGTTGGTCAAAGCAGGAAATGAAAATATAGCACTACACTAAGAATAGGTTAGTACACCTAAGAAGTATTAACATTATTTATTTATTTATGGAGGGGGACAGGGATACCCAATCAAAATAAATAAAAAATAAATTAAAAAAAAAAAAAAAAGGAATTAAGGATTCTTCAGAACTAAAACAAATAAAATATGTCAAAACAAAAAAAAACAAACATTAAATCTAGTACTGTTCTCTGATGGTATTATTTCACTGATCAGTTTTGTATCGAATGACAAAAAATAGCGTCATTCAGCAGGCCTTTCTATATGTAGCCATAAGAGAAAATCATAAATTAATCTAGTCTGCTCTAAATTATACTTTCTTTAGCCCACTTATCAAATAAATTGCTGTTCTTCAGATTTCTTTAAATTTCACTTGGAAATACATCCAGTTGAAAGAAGCAGAAAAAAAGGACTGTGGCCTAGAAACACTAATAAAATAAAAGAGAGGAAGAGGAAGAGGAAGAGGAAGAGGAAGAGGAAGAGGAAGAGGAAGAGGAAGAGGAAGAGGAAGAGGAAGAGGAAGAGGAAGAGGAAGAGGAAAGGAGAAAGAGAAAGAGAAAGAGAAAGAGAAAGAGAAAGAGAAAGAGAAAGAGAAAGAGAAAGAGAAAGAGAAAGAGAAAGAGAAAGAGAAAGAGAAAGAAAAATGAAAATAAGGCAAATGCAGACCAATCAGTGAAATCTTTGTTCTAAGTGCCCAGAAACATTCTAAAGCAGTCAGAGAAACACCTGAAAAAGCACAGTAGGCACAGTGTGATTTAGGATTGCTTCTCAGGCAGAGGAGTTTATGCTTAATTACACAGTATCCTTTGAAAATATTTCTGTTATGACAGATAAGAGAAATGTTCCAGATCCTGTAAAATTACCCTTTCAAAATGCATGTGGAAAATTTTCATGTAGAAGATGAGTGGTTAACATAAATAATACCGCATGTAGGAAAATGACCAGAAAGAGTTCATTTTCTAGTAAGTGTTACACATTCTCCTCCTCTCTGAATTCCCTTATCAAGCACCACAGGAATAAGGAAGAAACATAATATGGATTAAATTCTATTCAAGTCACTTTTGCTCCTGTCCAATGTTGAACAGATAAAATAGGATGAAAATATCCCAGGAGAAATTTACATTTTCTATTTGCATCAGAAATAGTCATTTTTTTCTGTTTGAGTTAAAGAAAAACATAGACCCAAGTTAAAGCAGAATGCCCATTTCATTATCAGTATCTGTAAGGAAGAGATTTGACTGTGCACATACCATTGCCTCATCTCTTATATCTATATTTCCTAGTGAGCTCTGAGGCTCTCTCCTACATTTATTTCTTCAAAGTTTGGTAAGATTATGTGGAACATAAAAATAGTAAAATGGCACGGTACCTGCTTTCATTTTATGGCTTTGGTAGTATGGAGGGAACTTCAGAATTAGGGTTTTATAAAGTTTTCTTAAATTAGTCCTTAAAATTCGATTTCAGAGCATAAACAATTCCAATTAGGAGTTCCTGCTTTTCTAAAGTAAATCCTAGGGATAAAAATGATAGTTTATAATAAAAGAAAAGTTAAAATATTTACCTTTTCATGTTTTTTTTGTTCACTATTTCTCTCCTTTGTTCACTCTTTCTCTCCACAAAGATCTCCACCTTGTCATAAAAGACAAGACTTTTATGTCTTAAGAAAATTTCAATTTCTTCTGGGGGAGCTGGGTATTTGTATAACCCTCTAAAATGCAGGAAAGTCATGATGCATCATTATGCTAGCATAGCCTGATTGACAAACCATGTTTCAAACACGCTGAGTAGAAATTTGACATTAAGTACAAAGTATTGCACATGTGAGGTGAAAAATGTATTTGCTTTAAAAATGCATTCATTTGTTTTTATAAATTCATGTACTAGCAAGCCAATGAATAAGTTTTTTGTTGTTCAGTTTGGCATTATTATTAACTCTTCATTTCTTTCAAAGCACAGGTCCCTAAGAAGACAGTTTTTCTGGGGGAGTCGGAGGCAAAGGAGACTACAGTCTTCACTGACAAAAAATTAACTCCAAGGAAGTCTTTGAAATGTAATATTACATTTATGAAGGATTAAAAAAAAAAATCTGGACTACATATAAAATTCTTAAATAGTAAGTTATCTTTCTTTCTAGTAACCTTTTCATTGTTGTTGTTGCTGTTTTGTTTTGCTTTGTTTTGTTTTCACATAGAATCACACACAAAAAAATAACACAGAATTGTCTAGGTTGGAAGAGACCTCAAGATCATCGAGTCCGACCTCTGACCTAACACTAACAAGTCCTCCACTAAACCATATCACTAAGCTCTACATCTAAACTTCTTCTAAAGACCTCCAGGGATGGTGACTCAGCCACTTCCCTGGGCAGCCCATTCCAATACCTAACTACCCTCTCAGTAAAGATGTTCTTCCTAATATACAACCTAAAATACCCCTGGAGCAACTTTAGCCCATTCCCCCTCATCCTGTCACCAGGCACATGGGAGAATAGACCAACCCCCACCTCACTACAGACTCCTTTAATGTACTTATGAAGAACAATAAGGTCATCCCTGAGCTTCTTTTTCTCCAGGCTGAACAAACCCAGCTCCCTCAGCTGCTCCTCATAAGACTTGCTTCCCAGACCCGTCACCAGCTTCATCGCACTTCTCTGGACTCACTTGAGCACATTGATTTCCTTCTTGTAGTGAGGGGCCCAAAACTGAATACAGTACTCAAGGTATGGCCTCTCCAAAGCTGAATAAAGGGGCAAAATCACTTTCTTAGTCCTGCTGGCTACACTACTTCTTATGCAAGCCAGGATGCTGTTGGCCTTCTTGGCCACCTGAGCACACTGCTGGCTCATATTCAGCCGAGTATCCACCGATACTCCCAGCCCCTTCTCCACCAGGCAGCTTTCCAACCACTCCTCTCCCAGCTCTGCTTGAGGTTGTTGTGCCTCAGGTGCAGGACCCGGCACTTGGCCTTGTTGAACTTCATACAGTTGGCCTCAGCCAATTGGTGCAGCCTATCCAGATCCTCCTGCAGAGCCTTTCTGCCCTCGAGCAGATTGACACACACACATAACTTGGTGTCATCTGCAAACATACTGAGGGTGCACTCGATCCCCTCATCCAGATCATCGATAAAGATATTAAAGAGGACTGGCCGCAGTACCGAGCTCTGTGGTGCTAGTGACCGGCCTTCAACTAGATTTGACTCCATTCACTACGACTCTTTGGGCCCGGCTATCCAGCCAGTTTCTAATCCAACGAAGCGTACGCTGGTCCAAGCCAAGAGCAGCCAGTTTCTTGAGGAGAATGCTGTGGGAGACGGTGTCAAAAGCCTTGCTGAAGTCAAGGTCGACCACATCCACAGCCTGTCCCTCGTCCACCAAGCGTGTCACTTTGTCATAGAAGGAGATCGGGTTTGTCAAGCAGGACCTGCCTTTCATAAACCTGTGCTAACTGGGCCTGATCACGTGGTTGCCCTGCAAGTGTCGCGTGATGACTCTCAAGATAATCTTCTCCATGAGTTTCCCTGGCACTGACGTCAAACTGACAGATCTATAGTTTTCTGGGTCTACCCTCCCACACTTGTTGTAGATAGGCGTCATGTTTGCAAGGCGCCAGTTGACTGGAACCTCCCCCAATAGCCAGGACTGCTGATAAATGATGGATAGTGACTTGGCCAGCTCCTCTGCCAGTTCTCTCAGTATCCTCGGGTGGATCCCATCCGGCCCCATCGACTTGCATACATCCAAGTGCTGTAGCAGCCATTTCCTCATAGATTGTGAGGGCCACATTCTGCTCCCCTTCTCCTTACACCAGTTCAGGGTACTGTGTATCCAGAGAGCAACCAGTTTTGCTGCTAAAGACTGAGGCAAAGAAGGCATTAAGCACCTCCGCCTTTTCCTCATCTTTTTTAACTAAGTTCCCCCCCGCATCCATTAAAGGATGGAGATTCTCCTTAGTCCTCCATTTTGCACTGATGTATGTGTAAAAACATTTTTTGTTGTCTTTAACAGCGGTAGCCAGATTGAGCTCCAGATGACCTTTGGCCTTTCTAATTTTGTCCCTGCACTGCCTCGTAATATCCTTATAGTCCTCCCAAGTGGCTTACCTTCTTTTCCAAAGATTATAAACCCTCTTTTTTCTCCTAAGCTCAAGCCACAATTCTCTGTTCAGCCAGGCTGGTCTTTTCCCACACTGGCTCGTCTTGGGGCACATGGTGACAGACCGCTCCTCAACCATTAAGATTTCCTTCTTTAAGAGTGCCCAGCCTTCCTTTGCCCTTCAGAACTGCCTGCCAAGGGACTCTACCAACCAGTGTCCTGAACAGTTCAAAGTCAGCCCTCCAGAAGTCCAATACAGTGGTTTTACTGGTCCCCTTCCTGGCTTCTCCAAGAATAGAGAAATATACCATTTCATGGTCACTCTGCCCAAAACAGTTTCCAGCCACCACATCTCCCACCAGTCCTTCTCTGTTTGTGAACAGAAGGCCTAGCGGGACACCTCCCCTGGTAGGTTCACTAACCAGCTGCATCTGGAAGCTATCTTCCACGCTCTCCAGAAACCTCCTAGACTGCTTTCTCTGGGCTGTGTTGTGCTTCCAGGATATATCTGGGAAGTTGAAGTCCCTCACAAGAACAAGCGCTGAAGATTTCGCAACTTCTGTCAGCTGCCTGTAGAACTCCTCATCAGTCTCCTCATCCTGGTTTAGTGGCCTATAACAGACCCCGACCAGATCACTAGCCTTGTTGGCCTTCCCACTGATCCTAACCCAAAGGGACTCAATCTTATCATTCCCAGCCTCAAGTTCCATGACATCAAAACTCTCTCTGATATAGGGAGCCACACCACCACCCCTTCCATGCTGCCTGTCCCTTCTGAAGAGCCTATAGCCAGTCATTGCATCACTCCATTCATGAAAGTGGTCCCACTACGTTTCCGTGATGGCAACCAAGTCGTAGCCTGCCTGCTGCATGATGGCTTCCAGCTCCTCCTGTTTGTTGCCCATGCTGTGTGTATTAGTGTAGATGCACTTCAGTTGGGCCATTGCCTTCTCTCCCAGCCTTGCCATTGTTTCCCCTGGCACAGCCCTAACAAACATTCTTTCAGCTCCGTTCCCCTTCTTACCTAGTTTAAAGCCCTCTCAGGAGCTCCCCACCAGCTCCTGGGCTAGGATCCATTTTCCCCTTAGAGATAGGGACCTGTCTGCAACCATCAATCCAGGTGTTGAGTAAAGCGCCCCATGGTCAAAAAAAAAAATAAATTCTGTGTTGCAACCAGCCTCTGAGCCACAGGTTTATCAGGTGAGCTTTTCATGTCCTCTCTGTACCCCTCCCTGCCACCGTAGGGATGGACAAAAACACCACCTGTACTCCTGCCTCATCCACTAACCGTCCCAGTTCCCTAAAGTTCCTTTTGATCATCTTCATGCTTCTCTCTTCAATGTCATCACTACCTGCCTGGACTATCAAAAGAGGATAATAGTCAGAGGGGCGAACGAGGTTGGGAAGTCTCCTGGCAACGTCCCTGACCCTGGCCCCAGGGAGGCAGCAGACTTCCCTAGGGGTAGGGTCAGGCCGACAAATAGGGCCCTCTGTTCCCCTGAGAAGGGAGTCGCTCACAACAATAACCCTTCTTTCTTTCTTGATGGAGGCAGTCCTGAGGCGTGGAGTCAGCTTCCTCGCCCTAGGCATCCTTCTGGATAGACTTTCTACCTCTTCCTCAGCTACCCATCTCTCAATCTCCAGGGCCTCAAACCTGTTGCGTAAGAGCACCTGGGAAGGTGGGGCCAGTGGGGGGGGCATCACCTGCAATGTCGAGCAGGGACCTGTTTCCATTCCTCCTCAACTCCTAGGTCCCCTCCCTCTGCCTGACAGCAACAGGGCAGGGGGTCCACCTCCATTTGGGGTTTCTCACCCTGGTACCTGTGCTTCAGGCCGCACAGGGAGTTGCTCTACAAGTCTATCTCCCGCTCACACTCCCTGATATCCCTCAACCTCTCGACCTCTTCCTTGAGTTCTGCCATGAGGCAGACCAGGTCGTCCAACTGCTCTCACCTCATGCAATTTGTCTCTTTGCCCCCCACAGGTGGTAGCAACAGGCTCAGACACTCCCTGCATCTGGAGACCTGAACTGCTGTAGTTTTAAGCGGGCAGTCAGTCTGTGTGTGTGTACAGACTTCCTAGAGAGAGCACTGCACATGGTGGAGACAATTGCAGCTGAGCTAGTGCTAGAGACCACCACTAGAGGAGGTGTTTGTATGGGTGGGAGGGAATACTCTGCCCTTCCTGCTTGCCCTGCCTGTGTGAACTGTCATGCCACTCCATTCTGATGCGCCAAGCCCTGTTTGCCCATCCTGATCACCGCGCTCCCTAGTGGCAGCTATTTTATTTTATTTTATTTTATTTTATTTTATTTTATTTTATTTTATTTTACTTTATTTTATTTTATTTTACTTTATTTTACTTTATTTTATTTTATTTTATTTTATTTTATTTTTTTTTTTTTTTTTTTTTTTTTTTTTTTTTTTTTTTTTGCCGGGGAGGGGAGCTGCTGGCTACACCTATGCCTCATTCACGCCTCGTTCAACACCCTCGCGAGGGCTGTCAGGTCCTGGCGGCTCCCTCGAGTGGGCTCGATGCTGGAAAAATTAGCCCTACCTTTAGGATCCTTCGCTCCACTGCAGAACGCATCTGCCCCGGAGCCTATCACCTCAACAAGCTGATCAGCTTTTGTTTTGTCTCCTGACAAAAAAAAAAAAAAACAAACAAGTTTTGTTTTGTTTAAAGGTGCCACTTAGGGAAGCTGTCCACTTTCTAACTGGCAGTGCATTCATGAGTTTTTAGAAGTCTTGGTCATACTATATTTTTGACACAACAATAAAGAAAGTATAGCTAGATTGCACATTTCACAATGAGCAATATATGAAAAATGTATCTAAGTGTTGATTAAACATCTCTTATTCACTCTGAAAACATATATGTATAAGAAAGAATTTAATTGTAAGCCAAAAAGCTATATAAACTACCTTAAGACACTGTGTTAATTTTCTCGAAAATTAGTTTTCCACAAATTTTGATGGAAAAGTTCCCAGGTAACCAAAATTTGTGAATGCAATAGGCATTTATGGAATTTTGCCAGCCTGTGATTGAATACCTAACAGTCCAGATTTTGACATATATTTGGAGTCCTTCTCATATTTCTGATGTTTTCCAATCTCATTTTTCACCTTTTTTCAGAGGTGAAAAAAGGTGAAAATTCCTCTGCCTCCCTGCCTCCTTCCCCTTCCCCCCTGCAATGGGGAATTATGCAACTGCACATAACCTGTTTATTTTTTATCTGAGCTGCACCACAGAGTTTCTTTGTCAGCAACTCTTGAAATTGAGAAAACTATGGTTTTAGCAGAAACAGTCAGGACTTGACTGGCAATCCATGAACCACAAACACCCACAGGGCTCCAGGGGAAAAAAGATACAGGTGGGAACTTTAGTAGAGTGTAGATTTATGGGACTAAACTTCTAACCTATGATTCAGAGGAAAACATACAAAAGCCTTGCTGAAACCACGTGAGTTTCATTTACCAAGCATGCCTAAATTAAAAAGTTAACAACAACAACAAAATTGGACACATTTCTGTCCAGATTTTTGATTTTGTGAAGATCTTCTCTTTGGTCTTCCCCTGTAATTGTTATATCAAACTGTATGGGATGGGGGAAAAATCATCTCAAAACTTTCATTTTAAATACTAAGAAAATATAGGTTTTTCAGTTCTGAAAATAAGCAATATAACATCCTGGTTCCAAAAACATCAGATATCGTGTCAACCTGAATTCTGTTATTGACATTTACATTTTTTTCCCATTTTAGTTGTTACTTAATTTCATATTACCCTTCCCTTCCCTTCCCTTCCCTTCCCTTCCCTTCCCTTCCCTTCCCTTCCCTTCCCTTCCCTTCCCTTCCCTTCCCTTCCCTTCCCTTCCCTTCCCTTCCCTTCCCTTCCCTTCCCTTCCCTTCCCTTCCCTTCCCTTCCCTTCCCTTCCCTTCCCTTCCCTTCCCTTCCCTTCCCTTCCCTTCCCTTCCCTTCCACTGTAGTAAATAAAAAGTCTGTTTATTTAAGGAGCATTCAAATATAATATATATGTATTTTTAATCATCTTACCAAAATAATAGAAAGCTTTCTGCTGTGTGCAGAGAGACAAAACTAAAAAATATCTTTAACTCAAGAGCCCCAAAGAAGCCATTTGCTCAAAAAGCACACTATCTGGACCTCAGTTAAGAACTGAACAGTTGAAGTAGAGACTGAATGATTTTTTTCTGGATATAATATGAATATGATGATGTCAATACATGCGTATCACTGACAAGATGTAGGTAATATATAAAAACACTTCAAAGCATAAAAAGCATTTTTATTTTTTTTTTAGTTCATTTTGAGATACAGATGCTGATGCGTGATGACGTAACTGATGTTGTATTGTTTAGTTAATTAAAATAGATTCTTTTCAAAACTAAAAAGCCATGCAGATTTGTTTACAATGGTTCATTCAAAAAAAAAAAAATTTTTTTTTTTATGTCAAAATAAAAGTGTGAACATTTAGGGACTTGTAAAAATTTTGGTTTTGTTTCTGTATAAACAATTTTAAAATAAAACAAACAAAAATCCTTTATGTAATAGATTCCCTTCAAGTGTATTACTTTCATCCATTCCTTCACTCATTTTCTCCTCTCATTTACTTTCCAAGATTTCCTAAAACTTTATTTTTAAATATATGGTCTATTTAATGCACTGATCTGAAGTTTAACCACACAGAACATTTTTTATTCTGTTTCTTTGTAACAGGCAGTGTTCATAAAGAAAGAGCAACCATCTTCACAATACGTTTTACATTATATAATGTAGTTTATATATATACTCATACATATATATATATTGTATATAATATATATATATTAAATATTCATTTTATTTCTTTAACTAGGCTATTCCATAATAATCCTTTATTTGCAATAATAGATGTAATTATTCTACCTTGCACCAGAACACTTCTGATGGCTCCTCAGAGGGAAAGAAATAGAAAGGTGAAGATTTTTTTCTAGTCTAATATTTTTCAGATGTCTAGTTGACTTTGAGCAATGGTAACATACGTGATTATATCAAAACAAAGTAGAACTGAAAACCATTTTATATCCTTTTAAATACACAACATTTTAAAGGCATTTTTAACCCCAATATTTTATAGGACTGGGTTATAAGAAGGAACCTATTTTATCATTATAACAAGGGCCTTTGAATAGAGCAATTATTGGAAACTGTTCAGTGTCTACAGTCTACAGGACTGAAATATTTTAAAATACTTTATATATACTATATATATATAATATATATATATAATATATTATATATAAAGTACTTTATAGATAAAATCCTTTTTAAATGAAGAAAGTAGCTGTTTCCAGACTCCATTTCTTAGAAAATTTTCAAAGGTATATAAAATATGTTAATGAAATTTATTATATATTAATGGAGATTTCATGGAGTTTCATATTTTTCTGATTGATAAAGTAAATATTCAAAGCAGGTGTTAAATGTCAGCCATTTGGCAGGACAGAACAGAATTATTTTATCGATTAAATTTTGGTATCTCAGTTTTAATTTATCTGGAAAAATACAGAGTTTTTATTTTGAAAGAAAGTTTGGTGTTTTATTTTCTGATAATCTAAACCTGTTCTTTTAGGCATTTTGTCAAAGTTAAACCTTTTTTAAGAGTTTACTTAAAAAACATTTATTTTGTTAATTTTTTTTTTCACTCCATAAGTGCAGTCTAGGATTAACCAAGTGAACGACAATGTCAGAAACATTATCAGATGTCTATTGTTGACATAATAGCTTTACTTTGTAATCTGAATTTTGTATAACAGCATGTTTATTCTAATGACATCTCAGCTGGTTAGAAATAATAATCTGCAAAATACTGGACTTTTTATTTTATTTTATTATTTATTTATTTATTTATTTATTTTTATTGTATGGAGTATGAGACTGTAGCAGTAGCAGCAGGTTTTGTTCAAATATAAACACAGATACTATTTTTGTGATCACTACTTCTGGAGATATTTGTATCCAGTGCTCTGGGCACAGTGGAACATTTTGACGAAATAAGACTGTTACTGGAAGCGCTGTTATGGGTGTACATTTGCAGTCCCTGTCACACTCCCGTCAAAGTCCAACCAACACATTTCACAACTCACAACCTATTGCAAAATGAGAGAAGCTAAGAAAAAAATAATAATAATTTATAGGCTACTATGTTAGAGTTTTTCATTATCATTAGTATGATGTGTGTATTCAGAATTATTTCAGGAGTTGGACTTGATTATCCTTAGGGGTCCCCTCCAACTCGGGATATTCTATGATTCTATTATTCATCTTTTGTTTTCTGATTTGCACTGCCATTGGGATTAAAGCTTATATCTTTATAACTTGTCATTGTTAAAAGAATGCAAATTAGTACAATTTTAGTACAATTTACTGCAATTTATGTATGCATAAGCATACTACTGTACTTTGATATTTGAATCAAAATAACACATTTTCCTGTTCACTTTCCCTTTTTCCGCTTACATTGCCAGAAATGTCTTTTAGTTGTTACTTGCAACAGTTTAAAGTAAACTGCATCCATAGAGTCTTGTGTCTGAACAGGTCTTCATTTAGGTTTATCTTTCTGATTTCTAAATGTTTTGTTCAGATTTTTTTATGAATGATCTCATGTCTGCAATGTAATAACTTAAAAGAAAGAAAACTTCATTTTCCCTTTTTGGCTTCCTTCCTCCCATTAGAACTTAATCTCTTCTTGTCTACTGAAAATATCTTGAGGCATTATCAGGATATGATTGTGAATAGTAAATATCTTCAGAACAAAAATACATTTGTGAAACAAGTAAAATACCAATTTCTCACTAGGTCTGAAGGCAGCATAGCTTCAAAGCTTAAGGGTTTATGTCAAATGATTCTTAGAGTGCACTGCAAATTTGACTGGAAGGATAGTGTATTCTCACAAAACACATCAAAGGAAAGGGAAAATGAAACTCATTAATTGAGGTAATAAAGTTTTATGTTCAAGCAGTGAGGTGGCAAAAATTAATACCACTCTGTCGAATGGAAAGGAACTGTGACAACTGAAATGAAATTGAAGATATACCTCAAGTGATTTCAGTGTCTGTAGGAGATTGCTTTTATGTTTGCGGAAAGGAAAAATTAAAGATTCTCTCAGGAGCCAGACACAGATGATCTACTCCCAGTATTGCTCATACCTTTGACCCATTGCATCCTTTGCTGTATAGTAAAACAAAATTCATTCTCCTAGCTGGAGAACTTGTTTCTTTTAGTACTGGAGTTAGTCTTTGGTCTAAAATCCAAGTCCTAAATTCATAACACCAACAGTAAAATTCCAAGCATGCTCATGCTCATTTTACAACTGGAGGGTTATAGTAACTTTACTTTTCCTATAAAAACACATTTTGTGGTATCTTTAACACACAAAAATAAGGATTAGCAGCCAGCATTTTAACATAACATAACATAACATAACATAACATAACATAACATAACATAACATAACATAAAACATAACATAACTCTTGGAAATCAGTATTATATACATTACAGTAATGATGTATTTCCCTACCAATGCCATGACAACTTCTTAACATACCTGACCTACCTGACATATCACTTTGCTTCTAGCCTGCGTCTATTTAACAGATACTAGCATGTTCATATCTGCCCAGGCTATGACATTGGGTGATTTGATTCTGACCATGCTTTTTACTGAGATTTTTCCCAATATTGGGAAAACCATACAAAAGGTAAACAAGAAAAATACTTCAGTTTCAAAGATCATTAATTATGATATTTGAAAGAGTGACATGAATTGTGTATTATCTTTATGTCCTTTTCTACAGTTAAAGCGAGCAAGCAAGTAAACAAACAAACAAAACATTTCCAAATAATAGAGAAGGGAGACACTTCTTGTGGAAAATAATAATAGTAATAAGCGATTAACAAGTAAGCTAAAAATACAAACACTTTTCCATATGACCTTTAAATATGAAAGATATACATCAAGAAAAAGCCACTTTGTTTGTTTGTTTGTTTGTGAGAGGAGTTCATCTCCTTTGGGGATATTTTTCTAGAGGAAAGTTACTTTTCAACAAAACCACCCAGGATATTTTCCCCTTTATACAATTTTAGGAGGTCATGAAAAATATAGATGCTTAAATATTTGATATTAACTTACTAAAAAATTAGTATTGATATTTATACACACTGAAAATGATTTTAATTAGGCAAAGCTCCTGCTGAAATCAATGTGAAGCCTGAATAAACATTGTGGGACATAGTAAATAGCACTCATTGGCAGAGGTTTACTATTTTTAAAATTCATGGATAATGGAGACATTTAAAAAAAAAAAAAAAAAAAACAAGAAAATACATACAAAGTATCATTATAGTAATAATAGTAATAAAAAAACCCTTACTCTTCTCCAAGGCACATCCTGTTGCTGTATCTCAGGACAGAGATCTAAAATAAGAAAAAATATTGTTTGATATTAGTGGCAGTTAGAGGAATTGTCAAACACTAGGTTTTTATGCATACAGAGGTTTCTATTTGTTGTTAGGAATGTAATACACAATAAATGTTTGTTCATTGTCTTTTGTATTATAAAAACAAGGAGTTCTGTTTGAGGAACGGGAGTTGTGAAAACTCCCTGCTGAAGTAAGGAGCTGTATAATGCTTTGCTAGACACTATGAAAATTCTTTTGCTTAATGTAACAAAATAGAGAACCCCCTCCCCTTCTCTCCTTCTGCATCTCAGTTGCCTCTTTTGTTAAAAAACCACTGCTGCAAAGTTCATGTAACCATCTTCTGATAAGTTGTTAAACTAGTGTATCAACATCTTGCCTTCCTGTCTCACGCTGGGCCAACATGACCAAATAAAGAAAGAAGTTGAGCCACAATGCGGAGGAAGACTACGGCCTTCATCTTCACGACCACCAGAGGGACAGAGATGACCCCCTAGCAACAGTGCGTGCAGTCGCAGAATACACCAGGATGTGCTGCGTAATCCCAGAATTACCAAGATATAAAAAGGGACCCTGGCGGGGGTGAGGTGCGTGCCGTTGGCGGAGCCGAGACTCCCCGGCCGCCCAGCACTGTTTTGCTTGCTGTTGCTTACTCAATAAATTCCTTTCTATTATTAATGCAATGCTCTCTGAAAATTAATTAAGGGGGCAACTTATAACAAGGAATAGTCAGAATTAATACTCAAACATTGCAGTATCTATAAAAAACAGAAAGGAAAAAATAGTGAAAAAAATGTGGAAATTCACCTTTGTAAGTCTTTATTTCCTAATTGTATCTGAAGCTGATGTAACTAAATTTTCTTTTTATTTTTAATATTTTAATTATAATTTGCATTAATTTAATGTTTATGTGGTCATATGTGAAAGTTTAAAATGATTCACAATTCAGTGTACTATTGGTCTCCCTTTCAAAATGTATATCTTTGTAATTCTTTAATCATTATGTATGTATGCATTGATTTACAGATTTTAATAACATTTAAAGACTAACTCAAATAAAAAGAATATAATGTAACCTTTAAACACTTAAAACATTTTAAACACTTAAAACATTTTAAACATTAAAATGCAGTGTTTGCATAAGACATTCTATGAAATTATATGTTGCCTCTTTATTTTATTTTATTTTATTTTATTTTATTTTATTTTATTTTATTTTATTTTATTTTATTTTATTTTATTTATCTTAGTTTTAAGTTGGACTCAAGTAATAAGAATTAGAAGGTAGTCTATTAACATCAACATCAGTGTTCCTACATCTGAGTTCTTAATGGTATTGCAATAACACGTATTTTTTGTGTATAATTTTAACATTCCATTTCAGGACCGCAATAGTTCAGAAGGATGAAATTTTAACCAGACTTGAGAATGGGCACTTTATTCACAAGTGGTTTGGCCACATATTATATTTATATTATGATCACTAATTTACACATCTTAAGATCTTCATGAATTCAGGAGGTATAAATGTTCAAAAGCTTGGGAACTTCCTGAGACTCCTTCCTGTTGGTACAGGTGTTTAAGCACAACTAACGTGAAACCTATCTATATGCAATATTCACTTAAATGTTCTAAATGCTTCTACTCATAAAATCTTAAGTTTGAAATTATGGGTCTGCAAGGCATAAAATAAATTAGAAATATTATTTGGAAGCTGAAATCTACCATACCAGTAGCATAAAGATTTCATTTTAACTGTGCGGTTGTTAGAAATGTTTAATCTTAAATGTCCAAACAGGGGAAAATTGATTGATTCCAGGAAGGATTTATTTCTTTATGTATTTATTTATTTATTTATTGGGGGGGGGGGAGGGGGGAAGGGGGGAGAGGGAGGAGGAGAGGAAGAAATTTAAGCAATTTGGCCATGTAAATAATGAATATTTGGTACTGATCTGGGATCAAGATTTTTCAAATGTATTATTGGAAATACTGGCAAGTGTTCAGAAAGCAAATAAAAGTTGAATAAGAGTAAAAATTTCAGTCAAGAGTTCCATCAGAAATAACATATAGCCAATTCATGATACGGATGACGACACTGCTTATTACTACTATATACGTGGGCCTGTTGACATAAACAGTTATTGAAAATTTTAGTCCCTTTGCCACAAAAAAAAAAAAAAAAGGCAAACAAATGAAAAATAGGAACATACACAGAACCATCCAAACAAAAATCAACCAAAGAAAAACAAAACAAACAAACAAATAAACGCCACAAGACTGTTGCCAGCCTGGCTGGCTGGCTGTTTTTTAATACTAATACTCCATCAGGGCTGGAGGGAGACTTATTGTGAACGGCAACAGTGTACCCCATGACTCCTCCAACTGTGTTGCAGAAGAGTGCAGGTGTCACAGCAGGGCAGTGGGACGTGAAGTCTCAGACCAGTCATAACATCTCAGAAGCAGGGAGGTCAGTTCTATTAGGAGCTTTACCTTTGGTAGGATTTTAAATATACACCAAGCATGCAGTCTTGAATACCAATTTTTTTATTATGTTCATTTATCATTTACGATCAGAAATATTGGAAAACAGTCCTTTCAAATAAGTTAGTAATTGGCTTTCAATAATAGTCCTACCTCCACTGTCTTTCTGTCCATTTTCCTAGACTTGTAAACAAATAATGGATTACTCAAGGGGTTAAAGTTTACAAGAATTACAGAAATAAATAGTTTCAGGAACTAACCAGTTATTTCAGTTAGTGTCACGAACTGAAACAAAACAGAACAAACAAACAAACAAAAATAAACAGAAGTCAAAGCTATGATTTGAGGTTCTGTTGATCATTTAAGAAAAACAATTCTTTATTGACAACAACTGAGAGACCTACTTTGTATTTGGTGCATTTTATCTCATACTTCAAAATTAAAAATGTGATTCCATGCCTAGATAAGGACATCAGCAGATATGTTAAGCAGATATGTTAAGGACATCAGCAGATATTCTCAGATTTATTATGGAGACATCTTAATCAAGAGCATCTGATCCTTCTTTAGGGACTTGCACTAATGGGATACTTATGCTATTGCAGTTCTGATGATGAGTGTATGAATGTTGACACCATGGATGTAAAGCCATTGACTAAACATTAACTTCATTTATGGAATGGTATTTCTTAATAAAGTTGCAGCTGGAGGCCTTTAAACTAGATTTGACTGTTGCATATTTACTTGTGCCAACTGTGCAGTAGCAGTCAGTATTATGAAATATTCACTGTCTGAGGCAAATGGTAATGACATGGAAAGAATCTCTATCAAAATTAAACCACTCTTGAAAATAGACTCGATTACTGTCAAAAGGCTTAAAGTGTTTAGACTTTAACATAAGCATATTTGTCCAATACTGATTTATTAGGAATTACAAGCTAAGAAAATATGGTATTTTAGTTTTTTGATTGCCTTCAAGGATCTTATTCACAAAGGCCAGTTAACTAGGGAATACCATTGCAAAAAGCTTGTCAATTACAGTCAAATGCACAAAAAGGAAAAACAACAAGATTCAAAGTAGGGTCAGTAAACTGAAGTAAAATTATTTTGTGTACCAAAATCATTCTACTAGCAGGGAATGAGACAAAAAAAAAAATGGTAAAAAGACATAAATACACAGCTTATACACACAGGTTATAAACACCTACATAATGAAAATAAATAGAAAAGCGTTAAAAGAAAATCAGAAAACCTTTTTGCAAAGCATGGGTGCATAAATACATTATTAATTCACACTAGGAAAAAAAAAAAAAAAAGGAATAAGAAAAAGGATAAGAAAAACAAAAACAAAACAAAAAAACAAAAAAAAAAAAAAAAAAAAAAAGAGAAAGAGAGAAAGATGCATGCAAAATGCTCTACTGAAATGCTGAATTTCATCCTGAAATCCTCACTTAATCTCGAATCTGTCTAAGTGACTTTTCTTGTGTAACCCAATACACAGGCCATCAGAATTTGATTACTTAAATACTGTCGAGCTGGGCTTTGAATCAGATTGACGAATGAGTCTCTTGTAGTCACAACATATCAACGTATCTCCAAAATCCTATTCATACTAAATAATAATTTTCAATTAGTAGATCTCTGGTAATATATATTAAAAAAAAAAAAAAAAAAAAAAAAAAAAAAAAAAAAAAAAGAGTTGCATTGTCTTTCTCTCCTAAGTACTTATTTTTTTAATATAAATATTTAAAATTCAGTCTTTTTTTTTTTTTTATCTTCAGTTTTCTATCAGAAGTTCAGCACAAAACAAACGTAATAAAGTTTTATTATAAGTTTATAAAATACTGTGTGTTTTCCATTTTTACTCCCATAAAAAGATCAAAACATTGAGAAGGCTTGTCAGTATCATATCTTACCTAAAAGAATAAGAAAAAGCCTAAGACTCACTTAGCCACAAGTGAATATTCTCTAGGAGAAAATAAACAAAGCAACATAAGCTGCATTCAGTATCCTGCATTCAGTTTCATGTTTTCTAATAGTCTTGAAATTAGTAAGAGCTATAACTCTTTTAACTTGAAGGAATGTTTTACTTCTTTGTCTTCTGCCTCAGAAATACTTAACAGTTGTTCATCGTCTAATTCTAACATTTCACATTTTTGTCGGGTCCATAAGAATGTTACTAGTGTTTTCATTCACTACTTTTGTTAGTATAATTTTTCAGAAATGTAATACTGTTTTGTTATTTCAGCCTCATGTAAGCCTCAAAGTTAAGTGGTCCAGAGGAGAAACAGCCCACTGAGGCATGAGGACTGGACACAAATCACTGAGTTTGTTTACTCGTGGTACAGATTATGAAGACTTTCTTAACTATAAAAAGGCATACAATTTAAGCAACAGCAATTAGTTTAAATCCAGAACAGTTACTTTAAAGCAAAATGTACCATTTTGCTCCTATATATAACATGCAATAATTCATTACCGTTATACTTATAATGAATATGGTAGTTCTTCACCATATACACATCATTATATTAAAAACATATCTTAATATTAGTCTCTCAAAATCATGACTGTGTTACCACCAAAGAAAGTAATTATATTAATGTGCACTGGCAGTGGTGTCAGAATTATGCTTAGATGATTCATATTAGTTCATAAAAGAGCATCAGAACCTGTGACTGAAGTAGGGGGTCAGAATCTGTGTAACTGGCCTGTATTAGTTTGGCAGCTGGATTGGACCTGTGAGTGATAAAACAGTAATTGTACCATAGTATCAGCCTGAAACACTGATATTAACATATTACACCACAGTACCGTTACATGGATGGAACATTTGTCTTTTATTCCTGTTTAATTTTAACCAGATAAATGTCTGTGCAAGACTTATAAAACAGAAAACTAATACAGACACATTTGTATAGGTATCGTATCTATGCATTTGTTGTTTGGGGTTTGTTTGTTTGTTTGTTTTTCTTCTGCAGTAGCTTTATTTTGTTTATCCTTTACATGAACCTGTAGTCTTAAGAGCTCTAGTCTTCCCATCAAAGACACACACAACACACCCAGAGAGAATTGTACATCCACTAAACAAATCCAAACTGTGTGATTGTGTGATTTGTCCTGTGTCCTTCACCATGGTAAACTTATTGATGACTTGTGTTACAGTGACTCAGCCACCTTCCCAAGATCACCTCAGGCACACCTGTTTTCAAGACTTGATTTCATATCACCACCTGTCTCAGAGAAGAACCACACAACATCCTAAATTTCAGTATAGGAATACTGTTAAGATACCCCAGGTGTTGAGCCTCTGTTTCTGCCTCATATTTCTGCCTCGTGTCTGCCTCTGTTTCAGTTTTTCTGGAAACTGACCCCAGTGAATACTGGACCGTACCTAACATCTAGAAATTATTTAGAAATACCACAAGTATGTCATATGTTTCCATTAGGCACACCATTGTGTTCTCTCAGAAAAAAAAGCCTTTACTTTCATCGTCCTCTCATCTGTCCCTTTTTCCAGACAGTCTTAAGTGTTTAGGTTTTCTGTCTCTCTGCAGCCTATCAGCTTTATTGAAATAGCTATCAAATCAGCTGTCAAAAATCTTCATAACTGTAAACACTTTTTTTTTTTGTAAAAGTGTGGTTTTTTTTTGAGTGTGTGTGTGTATAATGTAGCTTATCTAAATCTACTGTTCCATCAATAACCCCAAATAACTTGATATTAACTAGTTCATACACTTTATTTGTAACACTCTTCACAATGTACAGCACATTAAAAAGCTTTCCCCTATGCACTTTTATGTTTCTAGTTTTAGTGTAATTTCCTTCTAAGGAAGTATCTGAAAAGCAGCATGTCTCAGCTGTCGAAAAGAAATGGAATTTTCTGCCCCATTGTGGTGGTTTTACCGTGCTGGGCAGCTAAACCCCACAACCGCTCTCTCACTCCCCCTCCTTTAGATGAGGAGGGGGAGAAGTAAAGCAAAGAACAACTCACGGGTTGAGATAAGGATAATTTAATTAAAGGGAAATAATTATAATAATTAAATAAAGACTACCATGAACTAAACAATTTAACTAAGGGGAAATAAAAGAGAAAGGGGAAAAAAGGGAGGAAAACAAACAAACAAAATAAATGAAAGCTATATGGAAGTGCAGAGGAAAGAAATTACTCTCTACTTCCCACAAATGAGCGATGACTGACCACGTCCTTGAAGCAAGGCCTCAACGCACGCAGCCGGTGTTCGAGAGGAGGACCCACGTCTTCTCAACAAGAGCCCACCCCTCCCCTCTTCTTCCTGTTTCCACCTTTTATTGCTGAGTGTGACATCACATGGTATGGAATATCCCTTTGATTGGTTTAGGTCAGCTGCCCTAGTGATGTTTCTCTCCTCACTTTTTTGCCCACCCCCTAGGAGGGTTAGAGAAAGGCCCAATGCTGTGCCACTGCTGCTCAGCAGTAGACACAACACTGGTGTGATAACACTGCTGTTCCAGCTACAAGTGCAGAGTACAGCACTGTATGGGCTGCTGCCCAGAAAGTTAACATTCCAGCCAGACCCAGTACACCCATCTCTTGACTACAAATGCTATTCTTCCTTCAGAATTGTAGATGGATGGTGATGACTTTCAAAGGATGCTTTTTCTGAACCTGAATTTGTCTGGAAAAGCATTAATATTTATGGGTTAGAAAGTTCAGATTGTTTGGCACAGCATATATGAAGGACAGGGTGGGACCCTTTGTAGAAGAAATAAATATTTTTTCATGTTACTGAATTATGAAAGAAAACCTGTTAATAAACTTTTTACTTGAAAAAGCATGCAGTAAAGAACAGACCAAAAAAAATGCTTGCTTTAGCAAACTTGTAAGTGGCAGTATGGATATCAATGAGGGTAAAAATGGTATATATGAAAACACCCAGTACCACCATGTAGCAGCATGATGCTGCAAGGAGAAGAATGCTTTCCTACTGCTACTTGCTTTTCAAGTTACAACCTCAGGCAGTAAAACCACTTTTTAAGAGATGTTTTATTTCTGACTTAGAACATTGGCTTTGAGTTCGAAGGGCCCATTTCTTCAAGGCTTTTGCAGAACACAAGATACAAAAGAACAACTCTGCTGAAGGAAGAAAGTTGTTGATACTTCCTGATTAGTTCACTATTTTTCCTAATCCTATAATGTCTTCCAAAAAGGACTTCTTTTTTTTTTTTTTTTTTTTTTTTTAAAAAAAAAAAAAGGGGAGTTAAATGTTTTGCATATTAACAAAATCTGATGATTTACACATTAATGTAGTGCAATACCAGTCTCATTTTTCCCCTCTTCCAGCACTAATAGTAGAGGAAAGAGCATGTATGTCAACCCTAGTATTTTGGACTTTTTCCAGTTTGGGTAATTGCATTCTGTCTACCAACACTTCTCCTGCAATTATGATTAGATACAGTGTTCTTTTTCACTGTCCTGAGCTCTCGTGCAGTATTGCTGTTCACTGTTTAACAGCTGCCACATTTCACTTGGGAGATGCTTGTATTTCAGTATTTAATGAGATGAGCCTTCAATTAGCTGCATTGTGACTTTTAAGCTGCAATCTGCAACAGGAAAAATTAGATGCCGTGTGAAGGTAGGATTGCTCGGAAAAAGTTCAGATAGAGTTAAGAATAAAAAGTCAAGCATCCTGTATAAGAATACAGAGAAGTCCTGAAAATCATGATTTGTTTCTAACAAAATAACCCGTAGACCAGATGATGATAATCACTTCACCATTCTTTTTCTTGTTCCTATAATTTATTTATTTATTTAGTATTCTATGCAAAATAAAACATTTTGTGTAGGGAAGGCTGAGAGTACCCTCAGTCCACAGCCATCAACATCTTCTACTTTTGCCCAGGTACTGAAAGAGCCCCTATAACAAATAAAAAATAAAATAAAATAAAATAAAATAAAATAAAATAAAATAAAATAAAATAAAATAAAATAAAATAAAATAAAATAAAATAAAATAAAATAAAATAAAATAAAGAAGAAAAGGACAACATTATCATATGAGTGAATATTTGAATATTGTCTATATATTTGTAGGTGGAGTGGGAGGGAAGTGTGTCATGTTGGTATGAAAGAATGATCAGGTGAAAGGCCTCAAGAATTTTAATGAGAGTTCAGAGTTCAAGGCTGAAGAAGATACTGGTCTGTATGAGCTGGGAAGATATATAAAAGATATAAAAATATTTCTCTATATAAAAAGTACCTTTATACTTATCATTACTTACAGTCCAGCTACTTGTATTTTCTTAGTAGAGTGGTGGTTTTGTTTTCTTGTTTGATTTTGAATTTTTTTGCTTAGCTCTCCAAACTGATATATGGGGAAACTAAGGCAAGAACTCAGAGACTCAGATTTCAGTATTCAACTTTCATATTCTACCACTGAAAACTCATACAATGTGGGGATATTAAATGCCAAGTGGTAAAAGATTGAGCAAGACTCCAGTTCTTGCAATAAAAATCAAACACTAATGATCAATATTCATTCCAAGATTTCTGTGCTTGGACAACCATGGAAAGAATATTTCTAGAATACTGTTGTTTCTCAAGCACTCAGTATACACTCTAAAAGTATCTGCAGAGGAACAAGCCATAAAAGTAACCATGAGTTATTTAAGATGTCAGCAAATAGAGATATATGCTATCTATATCTATGATATAGGATCATAGAATCGTTAAGGTTGGAAAAAACCTTCAAAAGATCTGGTCCAACTGTCACCCTACTACCAATGTCATGATGTAGCAAATTGTTATAATACAGAAAATCCTAACAAGACGGATTTTGAGGTACCTATGCAAGTTTTGTAGCAATATAAGGGAAGAACAGGTGTGATTATTTTTCAAATAGAAGCGTGACTATCTATATTCACACCTATTTTTAATTTTAATTAGCTACATATCAAGGTGCCACTCTTTCTACTTTGTTTATTTTCCTTCTTAGCTCTAGAGAAAGGAATTATGGGATACTAATGATAGAAACTATATAAACCTGCAGATATTTTGTGGAGTAGCTGAATATACAGAATTTCTGAGTTTATCCTTTTCACCATGACTACCTTGGATCTTCAGGATCACCATGTAATAAAATCACAAAAGCTTTACTTGTCATACAATGCTAACCACTATCTCTGAATTAAAATATCTTTATAGATGAATTAAATTTTGTATTTTTTTTTTCTTTTCTTACCAAGAAAAATACAAAAGTGTATGTGATACAGAAAAATGCATACAAAACAAAACAAAAAAAAACACCAGTCTCTTCTGTATCCTATGTGATATGGGTATTCTTGCATACAAATTTTATTTCATAATATGTTCCATAAGGTTGAAATATTCTATTTCTTTTTACTAATCTCTTTACCTTTAAACATGCTTTGTTAGACCCCTGAATCATGACAAATGATTCTTTACATATTAGGGTACTCAGTTCACACAGATGAATTAACAAATTAAAATGTAATATGAAATGATGACACTGCAAATATTAGGGACAATCCTTTTGATGTGGTAAAGAATCCATAACTTGAGAAAGATTTGCCCTTTAATTAAAACATTATCACACTGGCAATGCTGAATGAAATGCCATTTTGCGGATTTCAGTGAAGTAATATTAAAACTACAAAAGCTATCATATTTTTTGTCCTGAAGCAGCCATATTTCATTACACCGTACTAAGGTTAGAAAGCAACCAAGTGTGTTTTGCCATTCCTGTCTCAGGCTATGGTAATTATTAATCTGAGGGCTTCTCTCTTTCTCATTCTCTCTTTCTCTTTCCTTCTCTCAGTTTTTTAACCGTGCTTACCCGAGAGGAAAATGAACCACAGTACTTATCAGCACAATGCATACATCGGTGATACCGAAGGCAACTGACCATGACTGGAACCATAGGTTAGCTGCAAATCCATTAGTGGTAATAATAACAACAACAACAATAATAATAATAATAAAACCTGCAAATCTAGGCTAGAGCTGAGTGATAACTGTAGGAAAGCCCCAAAAATGACAATATAATTTGCATGAATATTGGATCAGAAAGACTGTCAAAAAGCCAACTAATAGAGGTGAAGAGTTATCCAAAAATGGTCTGAAAAAAAGAATTGAAATTTTAAAGAATTCATTTACATTCAGTTTGAAAACAAAACAAAAACAAACAAACAAAAAAAACCACACTACTTTTTAATAATAAAAAAAATGATTTTGACAGGAAAGATTATTAAAGTACAAGGAGAAGAAGAAAAAGAAGAAGAAGAAGAAGAAGAAGAAGAAGAAGAAGAAGAAGAAGAAGAAGAAGAAGAAGAAGAAGAAGAAGAAGAAAAAGAACAAGAACAAGTAGAGCTTTAATTTTAAAATAATGTATATTTAAAAAACAATGTTTTGTTACAAATTAAATGTTTTTTAAAAAATTTGACAAACTCCCTCATTTGGTAAAAAATAAAAAATAAAAAAAAAGTGAGTGGTAATTAAATTTGAAAATATTCACCTATTTAACTGTGTTTCCAGTTGGTCTTTATATCTAGAATTAATAAATATTATTAATTAAATTACATACTTTAATTAGTAATGTATACATAAATAAAGACTTACTTTTAAAAAAAATATTTTTATTTATTTAAATAAATTAATGTTTGTGGGGTTTATTGTCTTCATTTTATCAGAAGAAAATGTTCTCAAATCATTATATCCTAACAACAATACAAGCAGTTTTACTAGGAATGAAAGCTTAAGCTTTCTTATGACTTCATTGCAGGACCTATGGTAAATTCCTGAAAGATGATAAACCCTTGTTCATATAAAAGCTACTGTCCAAAATAACATTTCCAAATTGTAGTAATGGTGTAAATATTGGCTTTATAAAGTAAATTAACAAGTTAATTTAGAGTTGGTATAATAAAATATAGTTATTATGTTATTTAAAAAATAAAATAATAATAACAAACAACAACTAGATAAAACTAGAAAAATCATGTCACAGATAGATAGAAACAGTGTATAGTAAAAAAAAAAAACAGTGTATAGTAAAAAAAAAAGTTAATAAGATACTAGGATAAAGGCTTGACAAACCATTTTTCTACAATGTATTATCTTCTTCGTGTATGAAGGAATGAGAGAATTGGATTTCTATGACTGTTTAGAAAAATAGGAATCAGGAATATCAACCTTTGGTTGTCAAAGTGTTGTATGCACAACATTTCAATTCAAATCTTAGCTTAGTTGCTGTTTTCTGTTCCTCTATTTATGTGTGGGGATATCTTTACACTTCCCACATATTTTCAAATATCTATTTTAAAGTTTAAATGGTTGTTGCTCAGCCTTTGCTTTTATAAAAATTGCTGTTATTGTGTTTTTTTTTTTTTGTGTTATTATTACCTAGTTCTAAAACATTCAACTCTGAAGGCTGATCTGCATCAGCCTGACTTTTTCTGAGAAAGTTACTCCTCATATGAATCCTTCCATCCCTCTGCATTTACAGTAGTCTTCACACAAAATTGTTTTCAGGATGGATTGCACACTGTACAGAATATACTCTTTTGGATGCACTTGTTGAGCTATTGCACAAGCCTGTACTTTTTTTTTTTTTCACACTTGTGTACTTTTATGCATGCTTGCGTATGTGCCAGTGTATCTGTCTACAATCTATCTACATGTATCTGTGCCTGTGAATCCATTTCTGTGTCTGAATGGCACATTTTTTGCCCATGCTTCTGTGGATAATTACAATCTTCTGCTGGGCTTGCTGCTTCGTTTGTAGAACATGATTTAGCACCTAATGACTTTGCAGTGGATAACAATAACCCAAAGCTACCATAAGGAAGCTGCAACAGACAGTGCTAACAAATGTATTTCCTGACTCTGAATGCCCCATCTATATGGGACATATAGAAGCTACTTTCATAGCTTCTGTTCTGTTGTGTCCAGGAGTAAAAAACAAAAGCAGAATGCATGTCCTGGAAGTGGAAGTCCTTTCTGTTCTATTTTCCATTGAATCTGTGCTGTATTTAACTGTAAGGAGTACATGCCCAGCCCTTCAGAAAATGTCTCTACTGCCAGATCTAATGACTGGATATTTAGTTACCATACCACCTTAACAAAAGAACAACACACTTCAGCTGAATTTATCAGTCCTACCCAATCTCCTTTTAACTCAAAGGCATATGATCAGTATGTTAAATATGATTCTCCTGCAACTTTGCATGACAAATTGAGATTTTCAGACTCATCAGTTAGTACAACATCTCCATTTGAGGACAATTCTCAAGGACCAAATCACAGTTCATCTGTAACCAGTACTGATCAGGCCCTCTTGTATGATTACAGGTCCATCATGTTCCTTTTAGAAGAGTCCGTGCAGGCACAGCTTCTTCTGAAGAGGTTTCAGAAATTCCTATAAGAACTCTGCTGCAAAGAGAACTGAACAGCAAACTCTCACAAACTAATTCCGATTCAAAAATCAGTGATTCTTTGAACAAATATATTATTATGGTGTATGTTAAGCCATTATTTGAATGGACATGAGAACCAGTGAAGCAGTCTTTGGACACTGAGGAGTCAGTCAGGGAGGAGAAAAGGGAAGATGTGAAGAAACAGCAGCCAATCCAGTTTCACAGTTGTAGTGACAGCAAACCAAGCAGGAATGGCTTGTTACAGTCCCTCATGGGAAAATATAGATAGTTATACAAATCACTTGTTTCCCGCAGCTCTGAAGAGAGATAATAAGAAGAACAAATGTAAAGTGAAAGATACATGTCCACAGGATCTGGACACCTCTTCAGGAAGGGACATAATGGGCTCCCCTTTTAATGAAATGTTGTCCAGGAGTCTACAATCCTATTTATAGCAAAGTCGTATCAGTAATGTCCATCAGACCCTGACAGAGCAGTAAGGTTGGTAAAGGCCAACTTTTGAGGACACAATCAAGAAACATAGATAGTAGCAAACATAGGAGCAAAGGAAACAAGAGAAAGTCAAGAACTCATGACTCTGGCATGTCTCAAAGAAAGCCAGAAAAGCTTCCTCAGTCATGACAGTACTATCTGCAGAGATGTAAGCAGATCATAACCATGTAGCAAGGTCCACGGCAAAACAAGAACAAGAAGAAGATACAATGATCATTATTATATGAGAAACAATTGTAGATATCTGGAATGTTCTGCTTTTTATAGTCAAAACATGGTCAAAGATGTCTATGAATACTCATGAGGAGGAGGACTCGTGGTCACTATTCAAGGCAAGCCATTAGTCCAGAATGACTAATTAGTCCATACAATCTGAAATGCTAGATCTGCATAGGTGCAGGTGACTCCATGAAAGACCCTATTGCTGTTATGAAAGGTGCAGATCAAATAGGTGACCAAACAATATGTCACGGAGTGACTGATACAAGAGAAAGCAAAAAGCCTGGTGGAAAAAGGAATTACAAAGCTCCCAGTTTGGAGAACGCAACCAAGGCGACCACTGTTCTAGAGAAAGGAGAGATTTCAAGAAAACAAGCAAAATTCAGTAACTGCTACAAAAATGAAGATAGCCTTTCAGACAATTAGTAAGAAAAAGAATAAGAGGGAAAAAAAAAAAAAAAAAAAGGCTAGGAATCTAAGTGTAGAGACATTCTACGAATGAAAAATGATGGACATAACAAGGCATCACAAAACAAAAAAAACATAAGGAGAAACACCAGAAACATAACATAAGTAAATCAGTACTCCAGTTCTGATTACAATTGATGTTCATAGTGACAAGGAGCTAGAAAGTAATGAATGTAACAGTAGCATTACTTGGCCAGGCAAAACACAGATAAACAAAAAGGAAAATGAGTCTCCATCAGAAGAGACTTTTCTGAGAAAGCCTGAATTTGAAGATGTTTAGAGTCAGCAAGGAGTAACAGCAAAAACTGATAGTTCTACTGCCATCAGAGCAGACCTACACAGTGACATTAGAAATGCCGAAGCTGACCTTTAAGAAAACAGCAACACAAGTTTTAACTGATAGCAGTAGTAAGACTCCTTACACAGAAACTGTAACTATCCATTTTCAAGGAACACAAGCAGCACCCTCCAGTCAACTGTCTACATTCTATCTTATCTCAGTGTAAAACTTTTTGTTTATTTGTTTGTTTTCTCCTGAAAATCAACAGTTTCTGCTGACAAGGATATAGTAATCTATCATAGGTGGTTCTGTTTGCTGTAGAAATGAAGTCCTGAGAGAAGGCAGTTGACTGGAGGATGCTGTTTCTGTTTTTAAAACACAACTTTTAAATGTTCTGTGGGTATATTTTACATACTTAGAGAAAACAAGATAGCTTTATGAAATTAAAACTTCCAAACACTCTTCTATCTTATCTCAGTGTAAAACAGTCTTTTTGTTGTTGTTGCTGATATCATTTCATTTGGGATAGTTACAGACCTCAGTTCAACTAGTGCAAGTCCAAAATCAATCTGTAGTTTCCATTTTCAGATAGCACTCTGCCTTCTTAACTGCTGGAAATACCCAAATAGCGTTTGAACACCGACACATGTGAACATAATTCTTCTTCTCACACACCAGTGCTTGGGAGTTCAGATTTAAAATTCAATGGATTTAATAATAGATGCTATCTTATCTTTCTGTATAATTAGATATATAATATTTATACATAAATATTATTATAAATAAATATAATTATTTCTAAATAAACACTGCCTATAAACAAGTCTTCTTTATTTCCCTTGTAGGTTGGTTGTGGTCTGTAGACGTTCATAAATATGTGGATTCACACAGCTAAGTAAGCTGTGTGAATTTAATTTCAATTAATTTCATTTAATTTCATTTTAATCTTATAAAAAAAAAGGATCTTTCTATAGAATCTCAAGGTGGGATTATATTATATTATATTATATTATATTATATTATATTATATTATATTATATTATATTATATTATATTATATTATATTATGTTAATCATATCATATATCATATCATATCATATATCATATCATATCATAATTTATTTTAAATTAATCTCTCAGTGATGGAAACAATAGTACCACAAATGTACAAACCTGGGCAGAGCTAAGAAAGTGTTGTTTACTGTACTACCTATTAAACTGTAGTAAAGCAGAAACAGGACATATCCAGAAAAGTTTTTTTTCTTACTATTATTCAAAGAAACTGTATATTCTTTGGCCTTCAGCCAAAATGAGACAAGCCATATCTTGTCAGACCAGCAGCACATCTAGCTAAATAGTCTGATGCCAACAATTGGCAATTAGAGACAAAGATTAGAATATAAAAACCTGAGCATTAAGTATTTTCCTAATATAACTTTTTAGCTTCCCATCTGTAATATTTAAATTCATGCCAAGGCTCTACATGCAGTATAGATGACAGAAAATGTCCCATAGTGTTAAATGAAAAATTAACATAATGATGAAAAATTAACAAATGAAAAAATAACATAAAATAGAAAGATAGACAAGTGTAGAGACTGTATGCAGTATGAGTTTGGGGCTGAAAAGTATAGATAAGTTTTTCTAACAGAACCACAAATAAATTTACTATTTACAGTGTTTATTAACTCATGTTTCTTCTAGGAGCAGATCATGGAGAATACATGTAATTCATAACATCACAATCCAGAACCTTGGCACATAAAAATTATACCTAAAATATAGAAGGCTTGTTGTATTTGATGTAGCTATGTAATTGTACCCACACTAGGCTCAGAAAGAGAAGAGAAGAGAAGAGAAGAGAAGAGAAGAGAAGAGAAGAGAAGAGAAGAGAAGAGAAGAGAAGAGAAGAGAAGAGAAGAGAAGAGAAGAGAAGAGAAGAGAAGAGAAGAGAAGAGAAGAGAAGAGAAGAGAAGAGAAGAGAAGAGAAGAGAAGAGAAGAGAAGAGAAGAGAAGAGAAGAGAAGAGAAGAGAAGAGAAGAGAAGAGAAGAGAAGAGAAGAGAAGAGAAGAGAAGAGAGGAGAGGAGAGGAGAGGAGAGGAGAGGAGAGGAGAGGAGAGGAGAGGAGAGGAGAGGAGAGGAGAGGAGAGGAGAGGAGAGGAGAGGAGAGGAGAGGAGAGGAGAGGAGAGGAGAGGAGAGGAGAGGAGAGGAGAGGAGAGGAGAGGAGAGGAGAGGAGAGGAGAGGAGAGGAGAGGAGAGGAGAGGAGAGGAGAGGAGAGGAGAGGAGAGGAGAGGAGAGGAGAGGAGAGGAGAGGAGAGGAGAGGAGAGGAGAGGAGAGGAGAGGAGAGGAGAGGAGAGGAGAGGAGAGGAGAGGAGAGGAGAGGAGAGGAGAGGAGAGGAGAGGAGAGGAGAGGAGAGGAGAGGAGAGGAGAGGAGAGGAGAGGAGAGGAGAGGAGAGGAGAGGAGAGGAGAGGAGAGGAGAGGAGAGGAGAGGAGAGGAGAGGAGAGGAGAGGAGAGGAGAGGAGAGGAGAGGAGAGGAGAGGAGAGGAGAGGAGAGGACAAGAAAAGAAAAGAAGAGAAAAGAAAAGAAGAGAAAAGAAAAGAAAAGAAAAGAAAAGAAAAGAAAAGAAAAGAAAAGAAAAGAAAAGAAAAGAAAAGAAAAGAAAAGAAAAGAAAAGAAAAGAAAAGAAAAGAAAAGAAAAGAAAAAGCACTTAATATGTGGTGTAAAAAGTCTACTGAAAACAGCCATTCATTTTTATTTTTTTTTTTCCTTCAGCATTCTCTTGCTTCCTATCTACCCCAAACTCCCTGGTGGACTTGGGAATTACTGAGATGCCAAAAAGGTATTTTCTATTAAAAAACAAGTGTTTCAAACAGAGCACATTTAAACAAAACAAGAGAATGTGTTTTCTAGTGTTTTATACATACACACCCTTTCAGCACATTAAAAAAAAAAAAAAAAAAAGTATCAAAACAATTTTAAAAATCTAAAGCTTTGGAATATCTGTTGCAGCAAATTTATTGAGGCTGAGAACTCTCACTAGCACGTTAGTAATGTGAAGAGCTAGATGAATGCTGTGCTAATAAGATTCATATAATCTTCAGATTTTTGACAGGAAGGATATTTAACATATTTTGCATAAACATGATACAGTTTCAGTAAGTACTGCACAACAGCCTCTGTATCTGCTATTAAGGCAGCTTTCTTTTTTTTTCTTTTTTTTCCTTGCAGCTTTTTTTTTTTTTTTTTTTTCCCCACTCTTTGGACCATAAATAAAGAACTTACAGTTCTGTCACAAGAAATCATGACAATCTCTTTCATGGGAGAGGTACCCCATCCTCAGCAATGCTGCAGAAACTAGGGCCCAGTAAATACAATTATGAATCAGCAACTCAGAAGGCTGCTTAAAGGTTGACTTAGACAAAAATGTGTATACTTTAAGACTCTTTTCTTGAATGCCCTTGGGTTTAAAATGAGGAGACTCCTAGTAAAATATTATTCTCACAGTACTGGGAATGGTATGATAATTTTGGGGAGTAGGGAGGCATCTATTGCTGACATTTCAAAAATTGTTTCATGTCTGGTGGTGTCATGAAGAATTTAAGTGGGCAATAGAAATTTATAACTCATATATATTTGAAAGTGAAGGGTTGCTGATAGTTCCTGAAAAATGTGTGTTGCAGAACTAGGACTTAGGAGCAATGAGGAGACACAACAAATAGCAAATAGATTAACAACTGAGAACTGAATAGCCTGCAAAAGTTTTAACTTTGCCATGCCATGAAGTACAGTGAGGCACTAAGGACTGAAGAACATGGGTAATATAAGAAGCTTATAAAAATAAATAATAAATACTGCATTTTGGTAGATGAACACAAACTAGGTTTGTTAACAGATAACTAAATTATTCAGTACGGGTTTTCATCTTTCTTCTTTACTATAGAAGTACAAAGGAAGGACAACAAAGTGTTTGAAAGGCTGCTATCTATTATCATTCCCCTTTTCCCAGAATGTCTGCTGCCAAAAGATACAGTGCTAGAAAATAAGTCCTGTACTGTTTGCTGTTGTGCTTGTGTGTAAGTACGGGGAAGGAAAGAATATATTTCTCAACACTGTTTCCTTTTAGACTTCACTGACTTTGGTGAAGAGAACATCAAGAAAGTGCACAGAAGTGCACAAATAGAGAACTGAGCATTTAAAGTTGAATTCCCAAGAGATTAAGCCCAAAAGATCTCCAAAGCTGTCAGAAGCGAACGGGATGTAGGATAGTTATGGCTGGGGACTTGTACTTCCAGAACCTATGTCTTCAGGGAGAGTAGCCTGCTAAGGTGCCACAAGTTTTCACTTGTAGTTTGTAGGATTCAAGAGGGAATTGATTTTATGAAGTGACAAAAAGCTAATGCAAACCTAACACTCATCTGCTTTTAAGAATTTAATTTGGATGACTAAAGGATTGATTAGTTTATGCAACACTAATGCTAGTGGATTATATTCCTCTTCACTTTCAGTGGAATTTATTTCTGATCAGTTCTAATCCTATGTGACCAAAAGGGCAGCTTTCATGCTTGTATGTTATATGTTTTAATCTGATTTTAGTGGATTTTTTTCAGTTCTTTTTGTTTGCTGGGTGTTTTACTGATAACTAAATATTTCATGATATGCTGAGCTTAGCATTTTAAGAGTAGAACAAAGAAATATTGTCAGACATAATCTAATAATTGTCAGAAAGATTTAAAATTGTCATTGATACATCTAAGAGTTGGAGTTTTAGGCAATATCTGTAAAGCCTTGGCAAAATGCACTTTTAGCAACTTTTGCTCTTGCACATACATAATCATTTGTTTGCTTGCTTGCTCTTTTTTTTTAAGGGAACTGTGAAATTACTGTTTTTTGCAAATGGATATATTACTATATACGTACTTTTAGATGTCAATGAAAATAAATTATTGCAAAAAAGTATATTAACTTTAGCACTTTTGTGAAATACAAATGCTAATCTGCAAGCTCCCATAAATGCATAGAAACGTCCTTAAGTACTTAATACTAATGCCAGCATGAATGTAGGTTGTTTTTATTTTTATTTTTATTTTTATTTTTATTTTTATTTTTATTTTTATTTTTATTTTTATTTTTATTTTTATTTTTATTTTTATTTTTATTTTTATTTTTATTTTTATTTTTATTTTTTTTTATTTATTTATTTATTTATATTTTATTTTTGTAGCTTTGTGTTAAAATCAGTTGGGCAAAAAACTGATTTAAAAGCAAAAAAATTCACCGCAAATCTGGGACTGAAACTAGGTTTTAAACATAACAGTTTTACTTAAAATAGAAAAGCCAGTGACTATCAGAGAGCTGGGGTCAGCCTGAAGGAGAGAAGGCTCTGGGGCGACCTCATTGTGGCCTTTCAATACTTAAGGGGACTTACAAAAAGGAAGTGAATTTTGGTTGGACAGACAATGACAGGACAAGGGGGAATAATTTTAAACTGAAAGAGGGGGGATTTTGGTTAGATGCTAGGTGGAAATTTGTCACTCTTAGGGCTCTGGAAGACATTGCCCAGAAAAGCTGTGGATGCCCCATCCCTTTAAGTGTTTATGGCCAGATTGTATGGGGCTTTTGAGCAAGCTGGTCTAGTGGAAGGTGTCCCTGCCCATAGCAGTGGGGTTGAAACTATATGATCTTTAAGGAAATATATGATCTTCATGGTTCTATGTTCCTATGGATACAGGAGAAGTGGAGCAGATGGAGGGGGTTTGTGAATTTATAACTTATTTTAGATATATACTCAAACCCAACCAACCAACCACCACCTCCAAAAACAGAAACACACACACACACACAAACAAAACAAAACAAAACAAAACACAAACAAACAAAAAACCACGACCCTAACTACTAAAAGCTGAATCTGTTGCTGCGTTGCTGTTCTTACACCTTGGAAATCAACATAGGAGTTCATTCCCCCAAGCACCACCACCACCACCACCACTTTATTTTAAAATAATTGCCACACTGCCACCTTATGGCCAATCTATATTTTAAAAGTAGAAACAGACCGAGCTTGTGTCTTGCGGCTTATGCATATGTTTTCCAGTGTGTAAGTGAAGAATTTAACTTTAACCCTTCCCCTCCATACTTCCCCCCTTTTACCCCAAGAAACACACTAGCCTTCAATTTAATAACTGAAATATTGTTCCCTGTCTGACTTTGTCACTCAAATTGTAAAAAACAGAGTACAAGGCAGTACACACAGGATAATTAACATTGGGTGAGCATTCAACAGATAATCTAATTTTTACAATTTTTACAACGATGTGAAGATATGAAAGTCTTTAATCAACATCTGCTTTCCTGATGTTGTTTAAGTCACAAAAATAATAAAGGCCAAATCTATTAAAAATAGATTAATATATATATATATATGCATATGTTTTTGTTTTGTTTTGTTTTGTTTTGTTTTGTTTTCTTCCTGGTGCATCTGTGTAGCAGAGAGAAATGAAATTGTGGCATGCACTTAACACGTGCATGTGTGAAACAGAAAAATATTGTAGTGAAGTTAAATGCAAAGATAAAGGTCATCCAATGTACTCTGTAGTAATATGTAGTTTTCCCAACTGTGTGCAAAGTGTCTTGACATAAGATTATCACTACTTACTTAAACAATTAGATCTGAAGCTGTGGTGGTTTTGATGTTCTGGGTAGCTGAGCTCCACCATAATCACTCTCTCACTCCCCTTCCTCTAAGGGAAAGAGGGAGCAAATATGATGAAAAGGGCTCAAGGGTTAAGGACAAGGAGATCACTGCATAATTACTGTCATGGGCAAATAGACTCAGCATAGGGAGATTAATTAAATATATTACCTGTTACTAACAAAGTACAACACTGAGAAACAGTAATAACAAAACACACTAAAAACGCCTTCCCTCCATCCACTCTCTTCTACCTCCTGCCCACGGGCAGCTCAGGGGAATGGGAACTGGGCAGCAGCATTTAGTCCCTAATGCTTCATCTCCATTGCTCCCTCATGGTCACTCTCTTCCCCTGCTCCACGTGGCGTCTGTTCCACAGGATGCCATCCTTCCAAAACCGATCCTATGTGGGCTTCCTACAAGTAGCAGCTCTTCAACAACTGATCCAATATGGGTCCATCCATCAGGAGCAAACTGCTCCCACATGGGACCTCCAGGGGCAGCAGTTCACTCCAGATTCCATGTTCCTGTGTAGGCTCCTCTTCATGGGCTGCAGCTTTGGTCTGGGGCCTGCTTCTGCAGGGGCTGTCCATGGGCTTCAGGCCATGGGCTTCAGGCCACATCCACCTGCTCCTGTGTGTTCTTCTCCACAAGCTGCAGTCCACACTGCCCATGGAGATCCATCTGCTCCACCATGGCACACCACGGCCTGTAGTGGGTCAACCTGCTCCACCATCGGCTTCCCCACCAGCCACAAGTTAACTTGAGTTCTGGTGCCTGGAGAACTTCCTCCCCCTCCTGCACTGACCTTGGTGTCTGCAAGGCAGTTTCTCACTCCTTGCTCTCCCAGGTGCTGCTGATGCACAACAGTTTTTTTCCCTTTCTTAAATCAGCTCTCACAGAGACCCAACCACCAGCCTTCACTGAGTCAGTTCTGGACTGCTGCGGGTCCCTTTGGAGCCAGCTGAAACTGGCTCTTATCTAACCTGGGTCAGCTTCTGGAGTTTTCTCACAGAAGCCACCCCTGCAGCCCTCTGCTGCCAAAACATTGCCATGTAAACCCGATACAAAAGCACATGCCTGTCAAAGTCAAACCATTATACATAGTTTAACATGTTTACCAAAGTGAAACCATGGTTTAACATATTTTACCAAAGTCAAACCATTATACATGCTTTAACAAGTTACTTTTATAATATACACGAATATTCATATCAGGTTATCCCTCAGTAAAAAAAATCATCAGCCTAGTTATCCAATATTTTTGTTCTTTAAATCTGAGTAAATTCTGTCAGACAAGTTCCGTGGGGAAAAGAAGGTCCTTTCTGGAAGAGCAAGAACTGAACAATGGCAGTAGCAGGGACTGAACAAGGTGATTATTTTTAAAACAAATACGTAAATAATAATAATAATTAAAAAAAAAAAAAAGTATAGTATTTGACAGTTTTGATTTAAAAATGTACTTAATCATTGTTTATTCATTTCAATTATTGTGTAGCTGTTATTATTATCATTTGGAAAAAAAATGTTGATAACAGGCTTTGAAAATATAATTCAAGAACATTGAAATGCCCTTCATGTGCTACAGCAATATAATTAAAAATATCATAACAATCAGAATCCATATTCTCAGAGAATCAAAGCTGTTTGATAATTGAACTTAGTGACTTCATCTTACTGTTTATGTTGATGCACACCTTTGTATCAGGCATCATATGAGATTTTTCACAACCATTTGAAATCTACTGGCAGTCAATGTTCTCCAATATTTACCTAACTTATACTCTTATGGAGGCATCCATTCCAGCAAGTGTCTTTGCTGTAATAGTGTACAAGTGAATTAGAAAGGATAAAATATTTTGAATTGACTATTGACTTGTGGTATATTTTTTTTCCTTTCAGTATTCATCCAGATGTAGTCCAAAGTATATGAGGATGCAGAAAAAAATACCAGTAGTAAAAAGGCTTTTCTCCTCGTGGCTATTAAAAACAATAAACAAACAAACAAGGATTAAACAGCAGTTGATTATAGTAATAAAATAAGAGATGTCATTGTTTATGAAACAGTCAATTCAATAATACTACTAAGCAAGAAAACAAGGAAAAAACAGCCTGCAAGCAAGTCTGTACCAGACAAAACAGTCTCTCTGAGAGAAAATTGCCCTGGCAACAAGATAATTCTTATGTCCCTCCTCAATCTGATTGATACAATAGATGGAACCCATCTAAGAGAATTTAAATTGTTTAAATTTAAATTTAAATTGCATGTTAAATTGCATGGAGTTGGAAAATTCATTCACATGGATTAAGTCTGGAATGCTTAAATCAAATGGTTTTTCTAAAAGTGAATGTTAACCTATTTTCTACCACAGAATTGTCTAAAATATGTGCAAAGCATAACCCTTTAGTAGCACTGAATAATCTACTGTGTTTTTATTTTGCAGATAACTACTATTACTGCTTTGTTTGCATAATATTAGAAACACAGTTGTAGCACAACTATTTCCTTCTAAAGAGGAAGCAATGAAATTAATCAGACTGTCTTTTTGTGTTGAATTCCACCGAAGTGGTAATTTCAGTGTTCAACTTTCATGTTCGTATGAGGCACCCGATTGCATACACTGGAAGAAAAATCAGTAGATGAACTAAAACTATAAATAAGAACTGGTAGAAAGCATTCTGTGATGAAAATAAACTTGTTTTACATGTGCTCCAAGTAAACTCAGCTCATTTTTAATGGACTATGCAAACTTGCCTCAAATTACTATAATTGCTATTTGCAGTTGTTCTCCATGACACAAAATATATGTTGCGCTGTGGTTGCACATAATAGTTTATTGTTTCTTATGGAATGTGCTTATTTCAAGAGTCAAAACATTTGTGTACGTTGAGCAAGAGGATATTAACAATTTATTTTGTATTTAGTGCTCAGTATACAGACCTCTTTAATCTCTGTGTCACACTCAAATTCAGGAGCAAGGTGAAAATGATTAATATTTTGCTGTGCTTTTCAGTAATGCTTTCATATCACATTAACTCTTCATCAAGAATTAATTCATTTTTCTCAAAATTGCAATACGTTTAACTATTGCTGCCCTTCATATTTTATAAATGGAGAACAAATGCACAGAGATTTAAAGACAAAAACTATTTACTATATTGGAATATTCGATGTAAAAGGCAGAGCAGGATTTTATTAAGGTATGTAGAAATGCATTCATAATTTCCCTTACAGTAAAACACCTCCAGGTCCTTAGTGCATCAACACGGAAGTTAGGGTATAATCAAGAACGGAAAGAGGGCAGGTGACCCACACAAAACCTGTGAAAATTTTGGTCTGGCTTCCCTTCAGTGCATTGAAACACTGGGGGGAAAAGAATCACTTGCCACAAAAGTGTTTCCCAACCTTTCTGATTTTAACATCAAAAGTATAGTTTCAAGGTGGCATTCTATTCTGAGTAGTAACCTATTAAAACAGTAACAATTGATTTCATGATTAGACTATTAAATATTTAGATATACATGTACTTTCCCAGTTTCAATTTTTCCAACAGCTCAATTTCAATTGGACCTCTGAAAAAGGAAGAAAGAAATGAACAAACAAATAAATAAACCCCACATTTTTAGTAACATTATCTAGACCAAATATGTATACATATGTATAGAAGAAATTACATGCGTTATATGAAAGTAGCTTGCACAATCTTAAATACTGAAAAGTTTTGTTCACTTCTGTTTGTTGGAACAATCCTGCCCTTTTCAGTTTGGTTGCATTAACCAGTGTTGTAGGTTTCTGTAACTCCATTTATTGGACTCATGTAGGTTACTTTTATTTTACTGTATTTGCTTCTTCCATGAAACAGATATCAGTAAAAGTCACTTCTCTGAATTCCTTGCTAGACAAATAAGTGAAGCTTCATGTATGCAAATGAGGTAAGTTAAATGATGGTGTGTTCAATTCAATGAATTATACATTTATTGAATATATTCAATTGATATTTTCAATATAAAATATTGAATGTTGATATATTCGATATAAGAGTCAATAGTGGTTCACTAAAAGTACATCTCCATATTGGAAAAAAGTCATGGTATCTGCATGGATGAGCACATTTGTGTAAACCAAATCTCAGAAGTGCAAGCAAAAATAGCACTGAAAATGAAGTGTCACTAGATACAGCAATCTCTTCCTTGAATCATTTTTCTGCAACTCAGACAACCAAAAAGGAAAAAAAGACCCTTGTACCAAAGGTTCTTAGTTTGTATCTATTATGTTTAAAGACTTAATATGGAAGCTGCACATAAGAAAATTACCAGCTGTCAGAAAAAATGTATACTATTAAATTTAATGAATGCCCTTTAGGTAAACTAAAATTTTGTTATCCTTCAGGCTAGTTCTACAATGAAAAATAATAGAAAAATGCATAAGTAAGCAATTAATTTATTTCAAAGTTCATTCACTGTGTTAGTGTTAGTATGAAAATAAAATTTTATAACCAAATCACCGTTTCTGTAAGAAAGTAGATTATGAAAGAGCCTCCCTTTTTAAAGCACAGCTAAACAGATACTTGTCACACTGTTTGTTCCCTTTCTTTCTTCACAGTTAAGTTTTGCATTCTAAAATTTGGTTAGAACATTTGTGCCTTGTGAAGGTCAAACTGTAAAGTTTTTTGTTGTTGTTGTTGTTGTGTGTTTTTTGTTGTTGTTGTTGTTGTTGTTTGGTTGGTTGGTTGGTTGATTTGTTTGCTTGTTTGTTTTTCTTCCTTCTGAATCTGAGGTAGGTAACTGTTACTCTATGATTTGTTTGTACACTGTACAAGGTGTCAACTATGAAAAGTAACCTTGGTCAGGGCCTCAAACAAAACTGACTCAGAGATGCCCTCATTGGCTGAAACCAAAACTTGTCCTCTGTAACTCATAAAGGGTTCTGCTAGACCTGTTTTACCTCATACTTCCTAGAAAAGAAACACACTATAAATGCACCTGCTTACATCCTGAGCTCTTGCGTATGTCTACATAATGCAAAGGACAGCTGAAATGAGACACCTCTGTTAGCAACTGTTAAGCTCCTATGCAGAAAAATGCTGTGTTTTATGAGATCTAAGGCAGGTGATAAAAGAAACAAACAAAAAACAAACAAACAATAACAGCAACAACAACAACAAAAAACAGGATTCTTTGCAATGTTAATCACACTACTGTCATTATTTGTCCACAATACAGATAACCTCTAGCAGAAAAAAAATCTCATATTTTCACTAAGTACAATATTATGACAACGGGTCTTTATGCAATATATACAATAACACAAAATTTATACAATAACACAAAGATTGATTTCATAATCTGTTATTTTTTCCCATTTGCATCATCTCATGAACTATTTGGGAAAAATAAAAATAAATAAATGTATATAAACAGAATAAGTTTTGTGTGATCAGAAATTCCATAAGGTTATAACATTATCTATAATTCTAATCAACTAGACACTGCCATACTTCCATACTTTAAAAGATAAACACAGAATATACATAAGAAAAAATTATAGTATTCCAAAAGAAGAAGTTTCAATTAATGCTGCACCAGATTTTCATCTTTACTTTCATAAATTTGAGGTATTTAAATATAACAACCTTTTACATCTGTGAGTTACATGACAATGTATGTTTATATTTTCCAGAAAACAAACAAACAAGCAAATACGAAAAACATGTAATTTATCTATTTGGTTCCTCATACGGGCATAAATATCCCAGGACTGGACAACAAGGAGTTAGCAATATAATGGTTACTGTGCTAATGAGGATATACTAAATGCTTCAAGACTTGCAAAGTCAACTGGAATCCTCAGTCATTGTTCAGCCTCCAGGCAGCTAGTAAAAAATTGATCCTTCTTTACCTAAAGCCCAACTACCTTCAAGTGTGGAAAGGATGTTCGGCTGAGTTGCAGGTATATTGAATATTATAGCTTTGAAAATGAAGAGTTAATTTCAAGCTGACATCTTGAAGAAAAAAACAAGTTGGAAAGAATGCAGCAAGACAGACAATGTTTGACAGACTGTGATAGTTACCTACTTTAAAGGGTCACCATAATTTATTTGTCCAAAAACAACTGCTGACAGGACTAGCTGCTGGGAACAATCTGCACTTTTATAGTTTCAACCAATTTTTTTTTTTTTCAGCTGTGGCTTTACTAGAATAACATTTTCTAGGAGGACTTGTTGATATTGCTTACTGGACTTGTACTCTATTTTCTTGCTACTTTAGAGAAGTAGTGCAAAGGGACAAACGTGGATTTGTACTCTGAATTCATACATGAATCCTTTTTTGAGGTTGAGTACATAAGTAGTTTGCAGTGGCACAATCTCCCCCAAACAAATTTGCACTTTACATAAAAATTGCTATGTGAAATAAAATTACTTGTTTTTTCTGCTACAGGAAGTTTGTAGTACTCTGTCATATTAGGATAAATATATTTACCTCATTATTTAATCCAATATTTATCTGTCCTTTCTGTTAATTTTCACACTTGTTCTCCTTCAAAGAATATTTGGAAATATTCTCTCTGTCTGGAGAGTCTCTTAAAAATAAATTGCTTAAGTTTATAAAAAGGGCATATACCCCTATTTTTAACAGACAAAGGATAATAGAGAAACAAAAACAGCACTACAAAAAAGAGTTTTAGGCACAGTTCCCATTTTCTACAACATATCTTCCAATAAAACAAACATTAGTAATATTTTGTTTCTGGTGATTTTAGCTGATAATGTTTCTATATACTAGAAAAAATAAAATAAAATTACTGGTGTTATATAAAAACATGGTAAATAATTTAAAACAAAACAAAACAAAACAAAACAAAAACAAAAACAGCCAAATAAGTTAAGTCAAGGCTTATCTAGAGGCTATTAAGCATTTATAATAAACTATATGAAAAATTTACAAAGCCACAGGCTTATCTGAGACTAATGTGAAATGTAGCTCTCTCCACTGTGTCTAATGCAGAATCATGTGATGTTCTCGGAGGGGTAAACTCAAAGCCTTTTTGTAGACCATATCTTAAAAAATATATAGTTTTACATTTTCTGCAGAAGGATAAAGGAATAGTGTTTCCCATTAACTGTAACTCTGTCTCATAGTTAATACTCTACTAAATTACGCAGGTGTTTTTAACCCTTAATCTATTAGTTATATGAAATTCCTAAAGGGCTCTCAGAGTAGCAGTCATCGTATAGGTACTTAGAAAACAAGTCTTTTTAAAGATTTATTATTTTTTTTGTAAGAATCAGTAATTTATACATTGGTTGTGTTAATCAGCTAGTACCATATTATTGCAAGTATTTGTTACATCAATAGCACTGCTTCACAAATTCCACAGTGTAATATTCCACTATTAATTTTATGAGGACATTTTTGTTTTCTTCATTTTTGTTTTCTTCATTTGTTTTCTTCACCTTTTCTTCATTACAAAGGTGACACTTTGTAATGCTCATGTTAATTAAACATCGCACATTGGGTATCTTACAAACTAAATAGCAATTTCTGTTTGTAGGAGACTTCTTGATCCTGGTAGAGAAGGTAACTTACTATTAATGAGATAAATAAGATTCTAATATTTTTGGCCAATACATAGAGAGTCCAGAGGTTTGTGTCTGTAACAGTATACTGGAAATTTATACTGTGTTATACTACCATAAAGTACAGTTATACAGGACAGCCTTAGTAAAGATAGATCAGTACTTGCTCCTGACCAAGATTAATTCACCGTAATAGAGTTGAGCTGAATTCTATTCAGTTTATTTGGATTCTATGACAGTATAAAAATACATCAGAATTTTTATTAGAATTTATATTGGAATTTGCACCATTTTGTTTCAAATATTTTTTGATCTGTAAAGATGGTGAGTAATCTCATTTTCCTTTTTTTGTACTCACTTAATAAATCACATTTTTAAAGATTTTACAGAAAGGGGAGCATTTAATACAGCTTTGTTGCTGTTGGTCCAAACATGCGAAAAGAAAAGATCAGCCAACCAAACAAACATAATCAACATGCATTCTTTTTAATTTGCAAAATTATACAGTGTATTTGATATTTTTCCCCTTCTTGAGCACCATCTGCAGTATTTCAACCATGCAAAATGCTCTTTAGTGCCATAGGGGAACTTACATAATTTGCTTTGAGTTTTTCTGAGAGTACTACAAATGGTTTATTATGACACATTTGATCAAGTTAACTGTTACTATCTCCTAAGAGTAGAGACGAAGTCTCTAATGTCTAGTTTGGACTAAATTACAATAAAAATAAATAAATAAATAAATACATTTGAATTAATATTTCTATCAAAAACCTAAAAAAACAAAAAACAAACAAACAAAAAACACAACCAACCAACCAAAACACCTAAATTTGTCCTCAGACATGTCTTGTTCACCATGGAATTATTTTGCAAATGGCAAGAATATGAAATATTCTTAAATATATAGAAAATATAAAATATTTAGAATATTAAAAATATTCATAAAATGAAAAATATAATTTTAAACATAAAAATAATCAAAAATATTTTTAGATATCCTGTGGTAAAACTGAGTCATTAGTATGATGTGACTCACAAAAACAAAAGGGATCCTGTAGCAAAAAAAAAAACCTTTAATGGTTATGCTAAAGTTCTGCATCAGAAACAATCAGATTAATTAACAAGTTTTACTTTTTTAATAGGTGGCTTGCTTGCTACACAGAATATCAGAATCACCGAATGTTAGGGATTGGAAGGGATCTTGAAAGATCATATAGTCCAATCCTCCTGCTGGAGAAGGAACACCTAGATCAGCTCATTCAGGAATGCATCCAGGTGGGTTTTGAGTGTCTCCAGAGAAGGAGACTCCACAACCCCCCTGGGCAGCCTGTTCCAGTGTTCTGTCACCCTCACCATGAAAAAGTTTCTTCTCAAATTTAATTGGCAACTCCTATGCTCCGGCTTGCACCCATTGCCTCTTGTCCAATCATTAGATGTCACTGAGAAGAGCCTGGTTCCATCCTCCTAAAAGTTGCCCTTTACATATTTATAAACATTAATAAGGTCACCCCTCAGTCTTCTCCAAGCTAAAGAGACTCAGCTCCCTCATCCACTCCCTTAATCATCCTCTTGGCTCTGCACTGGACTCTCTCAAGCAGTTCCCAGTCCTTCTTGAAGTGAGGGGGCCAGAACTGGATGCAATATTCCAGATGCAGTCTCACCAGGGCAGAGTAGAGGAGGAGGAGAACTTCTCTTGACCTACTAACTACACCCCTTTTGATACACCCCAAGATGCCATTGGCCTTCTTGGCCACAAGGGCACAGTTCTGGATAATGGTCATCCTGCTGTCCACCAGGAACCCTCAGGTTCCTTTCCCCTGCATTGCTCTCGAGTAAGCCAGTCCCCAACTTATATTGGTACCTGGAGTTGTTCTTGCCCAGATGCAGGACTCTACACTTGCCCTTATTGTATTTCATTAAATTTCTCCCTGCACAACTCTTCAGCCTATCTAGGTCTCACTGGATGTTAGCATAGCCTTTCGGTGCATCTGCCTCTCCTCCCAGTTCAGTGTCATCAGCAAACTTGCTGTCAGTGCACTCTATTCCCTCAACCAAGTCTTTAATGTATATCTTAAATAATATTGGTCCCAGTACTGACCCTTGAGTGACTCCAGTAGATACAGACATCCAAATAGACTCCATCCCATTGATCACAACTCTGTGGCTTCCCTTCATCCAGCTAATGGCCCACTTCACAAGCATCCACAAGGAACATTCAGTCTAACTTCTGGCTCCACAAAGGATCACCCAAAAATCAGACCGCATATCTGAGAGCATTTTCCAAATGCTTCTTGAACTCCAGAAGGCTTGGTGCCATGACCATTTCCCTGGAGAGCCTGTTTCAGTGCCCAGTCACCCTTTCAGTGAAGAATATTTTCCTAACATCCAGCCTGAATCTCCTCAGTTGGAGCTCCATGCTGTTCCCTCAGGTCCTTTCGCCATCACACGAGAGCACAGATCAGCAGCTGCCCCTCTGTTCCCTCCGTGAGGAAGCTGTAGGCTGCCATGAGGCCTCCCCTCAGCCTCCTCAGCTCCAGACTGAGCAAACCCAAGGGACCTCAGCTGCTCTTCATTTGTCTTGCTCTCTAGACCCTTCATCATCTTAGTACAGACTGTAACACCAGTTGAGGAAAAAGACCTTTTGAACAAGGAATGTGAAATGGTCCTATTTATAACATTTTAGATAAATATTACGGAAAGACGTCTAAAAAGTCTGTAACAGAAAGGTCAGAAAATAGTCCGTAAAATAGTCTTTGATCAAAAACCAGCAAACACATACATAACAATCTGAGGAATTTTATCAAAATCATTAATATCATGTCCAATATTGACCAGCTTCATGGAAAGTATAAGAGGTATGTCTTAATTCTTACTCCCCTCCAGCTGAGCATAAATTTTCCCTTTTACATCTCTTAGGTTTTCTTTCCTTTCCTTTCCTTTCCTTTCCTTTCCTTTCCTTTCCTTTCCTTTCCTTTCCTTTCCTTTCCTTTCCTTTCCTTTCCTTTCCTTTCCTTTCCTTGCCTTGCCTTGCCTTGCCTTGCCTTGCCTTGCCTTGCCTTGCCTTGCCTTGCCTTGCCTTGCCTTGCCTTGCCTTGCCTTGCCTTGCCTTGCCTTGCCTTCTTGCCTCGCCACTCCACTCCACTCCACTCCACTCCACTCCACTGCACTCCACTCCACTCCACTCTTAGAAACTATAGAAACTAATAGATACTGTAGAACTACTGAAAATTTTTAAGTTCAGAATTTTCTATAAGAATAGTTGTATATAGAAGTAGCAAAGTCAACTTGTACAATCTTTGGAGCAAGAAATGGTGTAATTATTTACAAAGTTTATTAAGTTTTGATTAAACCGAAGTTCTTTAATGAGTTTATCTTTTTCTTTCACTTATTTTTAGTTTTATTGAGTGCCAATTACAAACACCTTCAAATACAATTGCTGCCACTATTTTAGACATCAACATCATTTTACAGTCATTAACTATGGCATTTACTATCTGAATAAATCAAAGAGAGACCAGACAACAAAAGGGTTGTACATAAAGTGAAACATAGGTGTATCACTTTAGAACTCATCATGGGCTTAGAAACCTCAGAAATTCAGAAAATATTAATTATAGAGGCAATGCCAATCACTTTGCTACATCAGGTCTGCTGTTAGAAGTGTTCAAGACTAAATGCAAGTAATGATTGACCAGATGCATAAAGGACAAAACTGCTGACCTGCAGACCAGCTGGCTAAATGACTTCATTTTAAATCTAGGGAATGGGGAGAAAAATATTATATTCTTAAATATCTGTTAATGACTTAGGGTATGTGAGATCCCTCTTACCATATAATACTTTAACTCAAACCTTGCAAATGACTGGAATATTGTCTTTCCACCAAGACAGTGAATTCTCACCCAGACAATTGAAATAATGTCACATTAGTAGGAATAACCATAATTCTTCTGCTTGTATAGCTTATGCTACTTAAATTGAGATATGATTTAATAGCTTAATAGGTAGTATTGGTGATAGTAGACGGTTGGACTAGATGATCTAGTAGGTCCTTTCCAACCTTGTGTATCTATGAAGCTGTGAAATGCAGATGACCTGATAAATGTTTATATCATCTTTAAGCACCAATGTACTTTATGCTATAAGTGTTCTAAATACAAAAAATTGTGTAAACATTGCATGGCATGAGAAATTGTTGCAACTATACGTAATATAACTATAGGAGTTAGAAAACTAACTATGCAGAGGTTAGCAAAAATATAAATTATACTAAGTATAAATGACATCTGATATATCTGGTCAAGCACAGTTGGGTACTAGACTAACATATGAAATGATGAACTAATAAATTATTTAAAACTTGAGATTCCAGAACATATTCTCAGACAAATTAAAGTCAATAGGAAGTGCAAATTCAGCATTTTTCAGCAGATGAGTTCAGCATTTTTCAGAGATTCGACATAATAGAGTGTTGAATCGCATTATCAGTTTCTATGAATTGATGCATCTCTTCAAAACTAATCTGTTGCAGCAGTGAGGGCAAAACATTTTTAATCACCATTTGATATGGATTACACATGATGTTCTTTCAGTACTGCTGTACTATCTTTTCAAACAATCATTGCAATTACTAAGAAATAAAGGAAGCCACAGGGAGTAAGTGATCATATGAAATGAATATTTCTTGCTGACATACTACATATAGTTATTCCAACTTCTGTGAAAAATCAACTTAACGTTATAGTAAGAACAAAAGAAACTATCATAAATAAGGTATCAACAGCAGATGTAGTTAAAAAAAATATCTTTTAATACTTCTTTACCAAGTGTGGTATTTTTGTAACATGTTATTTCTTAAATAGAAAAAAAATAATAAAAATATGTATATATATATATGTATATAATTATTTTTAAATAAAGTTTTTCTATGACATTTATTTTGCAAGGTGAATTTATAAGCCATTCTTATCTATAACAATCATAGCCTTGATGTTAATCAAGCATAATTACTAGCTTGTCTCATCTGACATGATAAAAATGGACTGAGAAGTAATGATCAGTCTTAGAGAGATGTCCTTTCAAGCCCACCTCCTTGGACAAAGGTTTATCTAAATTTTGTGCAGCCCTTCTCCAGTCAGGCTTTGAGATGTCAGACAAAAAGATCAGCCCCAGGACTAGTGTGTAGAGATCATTGCTCTAATTGGGATACATTCTAGCAGATTGGAAAGATTTAAAACTTTAAGATAAAGTTTTTTTTGTGGAAAAGTTTATGAACTCTGACTTCCAAAATAGGAATATATCACTCCTGAGGACCAAAGATGCTACCACACTATATAGAAACCCTGACTGCTTCAGTCATAGTTTCAGATTAAGGATTATGGTCAGGAATGTCTGTAATCCAGGATACTGAAAGTCTCTTTTTAACTGAGACATCTGTGAATGAGGGATTAAATATCTTCCTGGCTTTAAGGTACTTGTTACTGAATGTTTCTCTATTCTGCACAAGGGAAAGACCTTTGGTTGTCTTGGTGGTGCTCAAAAGCAGTCTTGTAGGTCTTCAGGTCTTCACTTTTGCCTTTTCACACAAACTTTTCCCTATGGCCATCACAGTGCCACAGAATCACAGAATTGTAGGGGTTGGAAAGGACCTCAAGAGATCATCAGGTCCAACCCCCCTGCCAAAACACATTCCCTAGAGCAGGTTGCACAGGTAGGCATCCAGATGGGCCTTGAATAACTCCAGAGAAGGAGACTCCACAACAACCTTGGGCAGCCTGTTCTAGTGCTCCATCACGCTCACCCTGAAGAATTTCTTTCACATGTTGGTGTGGAACTTCCTGTGATCCATTTTGTGGCCATTGCCCCTAATCCTGTCCCCACAGACCACTGAAAAGAGGTTGGCTGAATCCCTCTGCCTCCAACACTTAAGATATTTGCAAACATTAATAAGGTCCCCTCTCCGCTTTCTTTTCTCAAGGCTGAACAGACCCAGGTCTCTCAGCTTATCCTCATAAAGAAGATGCTCCAGGCTCCATATCATCTTTGTGGCCCTCTGCTGGACTCTTTCCAAGAGATGCCTGTCTTTTTTTTTGTACCAGGGAGCCCAAAACTGGACACAGTACTCCAGGTGAGGCATGACCAGAGCAGAGTAGAGGGGGAGGATCACCTCCCTTGACCTGCTGGCCACACTTCTTGTTATGCATACAAGGATCCCATTGGCCTTGGCCACAATGGCACACTGCTGGCTCATGGACAACCTGTCATCCACCAGGACCCTCAAGTCCTTCTTCACAGAGCTCGTCTCCAGCCTGTACTGACATATGCGGTTGTTCCTTCCCAGGTGCAGGACTCTACACTTGCTCTCATTAAATCTCATTTGGTTTCTTCCTGCCCGTCTCTCCAGCCCGTCCAGGTCTCGCTGAATGGCAGCACAGCCTTCTGGCATGTCAGCCACTCCTCCCAGCTTTGTATCATCACTGTACTTGCTGAGGGCGGACACTATTGCATCATCAAGTTCATCAATGAACACGTTGAACAAGACCGGACCCAGCACCAACCCCTGGGGAACACAGTTAGTCACAGATCTCCAGATGGACTCTGCACTGCCAATCGCCACCCTCTGAGCTCAGCCAGTCAGCAAGTTCTCAACTCACCTTACTGCCCAACAGCCATTTCTCTGCTGTTGAAGATACTCAGCGCTCCTGGCATAGCTGGCAATAAGTGATGGATGCAAAAATTTAGGATAGATCCTAAGGAGCAGAGGCACAACTACTGAATTTTTTACTATGTGGAAGAATTACCCCCTCAGGATCTAATGCCTTTGCCTGGAAGATACTTAACTGTTTCCAGTGATATGAAATCAAGAGGACAAAAAATAGAGGAAAAATTACTAGCTTGCTTACCTTGTGGGAGTTTATAACCACAAATGCTTTATCACCTTCCATATACTAAATACTCTGACTGTTCCTGGTCACTGGGACTATTCCTGGTAAAGCGCATTACCTAGTTTCTCAAGTCAATTTATTTTCTCTCTCAATGTAGAATTCAGTATACCTAGTGACAGCAAATGTTGCTTCTTATATCTGCAAGTAAATATATTTTATTGTATTTCACTTTCATTTCACATGATACCAAAATCAAAGAAAATTATAAATCTGTTCCCCTCTGTGAAAATGTGTTAAGAAATGCCATTACAGATAGTGAATAAATGTGCAAAGACCAGTTGGCAGATGGAATACCATCTGAATATCATCTCTTTGTTTCTTGTAATATAGCTTTCTTTTAACAATTAGAAAATGGTTTTCATGAAGAACACACTATACAGAAATAAATAACTTGAGAAGTGACAATACTTCTACCTGATAAAGAAAAAAGATAATTTTAGTATATTTGTATGCAAATTAGATGTTGTTTTCACTAATTCCTACAGTTTCTTTCCTGCTGAACAGTCTAATTGACACAAAGGTAGAACTGAAACATTCTGAGCAAGCTTCCTAGCCCATTATTTTATAAGTATGAAGTTATAGAATCACAGAATATCCTGAGTTGGAAGGGACCAGTAAAGATCATCAAATCCAGCTCCTGGCTCCACACAGGTCTACCCAAAAATTCAGACCATATGACTAAGAGCATAGTCCAAACACTTCTTAAACTCCAGGAGGCTTGGTGCCATGACTACATCCATGGGGAGCCGGTTCCAGTGTGCGAGCACCTTCTCGGTGAAGAACCTTTTCCTGATACCCAACTTGAACCTCCTCTGTTGCAGCTTGACTCTTGACCCTTGGGTCCTATCACTGGTCACTAAAGAGAATAGGTTGGTGCCTGCCCCTCTGCTTCCCCTCGTGAGGAAGCTGTAGACTGCAATGAGGTCTCCCCTCAGCCTCCTCTTTTCCAGGCTGAACAGGCCAACTGACCTCAGCCGCTATGTCTGTCCTCTAGTCCCTTCACCCTCTTTGTAGCCCTTCTTTAGACACTCTCCAATAGTTTCATGTCCTTATTGTACTATGGTGCCCAAAACTAGGTACATTACTTGAGGTCAGGCTGCATCAGTGCAGAGTAGATCAGGACAGTTACTTCCCTCGACCAACTAGCAATGCCTGATGCTTGATATGGTTGGACGTCCTGGCTGCCAGGGCACACTGCTGGCTCATATTCAACTCGATATCAATCAAAATCCCAAAATCCCTCTCTGCAGGGCTGCTCTCCAGCGTCTTGTCCCCCAGTCTGTATGTATAGCCATGGTTGACCCTTCCCAAGTACAGAACCCAGTATTTGCTGCTAAACTTCATGTGGTTGGTGATTGTTTATCTCTCCAATCTATCTAGATCTGTCTGGATCTATTTGTAAGGCCTTTCCACCCTGAACAGAGTCAATAACTCCTCCCAGTTTAGTATCATCAGTAAATTTACTCAAAACACCTTATAGTCCTACATCCAAATCATTGTAAAGAAATGGCCACAAATTGAAGTTTTGGGGGGTGCAGTGGTATTATGTGGTAAGGTTTTGGTAGCAGGGGGCCATAGGGGTGGCTTCTGCGAGAAGAATCTAGAAGCTGCCCCGTGTTAGGTAAGGGCCCCACTGCTGACCAGAGCCAAGTGAAGCCAAGTGATGTTTGCACCTTGGTGAGAGTATATTTAAGACAGGGAAAAAAAAAAAAAAGCTGCACCACCCAGCAGCTGGAAGAGTGAGAGGAGTGAGAAACAGCCCTGCAGGTGTCAAGGTCAGTGAAGATGGAGGGAGAGGGGTGCACCAGGCACTGGAGCAGAAGTCCCCTGCGGCCTTTGGTGAGGACCATGGTGAAGCAAGCTGTCCCCCTGCAGCCCATAGTGTACCACAGTGGAGTAGATTTCCATGCTGCAGCCCATGGAGGAGACCACGGTGGAGCAGGTAGTGGTGGTGCACTGATGGAGGCTGCGGCTTGTGGAAGACTCCTGCTGAAGCAGATTCTGGGCTGGACCTGTAGCCTTTGGAGAGGACACCACGCAGGAACAGTTGACCTGGCAGGTGCAAACTGCCCATGGGGACCCAGATTGGAGCAGTTTGCTCCTGAGGGATGGACCCTGTGGTACGGACCCATATCTGGATCAGTTCTTAAAAAGATGCTGCCTGTGGAAAGCCCACACCAGGTCAGTTTGGCAAGGTCTGTATCCCATGGGAGGGACCCCACAGCACAGGGAATGAGTGACCGAGAAGGAGCAGTGGAGAAGAAGCGCTATAGACTGACCATAACCACTGTTACCCCATTCCCCTGCACCACATGGGGTGAGGAGGTGGAAGAGGGCAGAAGGGGGAAAGGTGCATTTGGTTTCTTTCCTTTGTTTCTCACTCTAGCTTGTTAGTAAAAGGCAATAAATCTCACTATCTCCCTTTGCTGAGTCTCTTTTGCCCGTCATGATAATTGTTGAGTGATTTACCCTTCCTTATCTTAACCCTTAAGCTCTTTTCATCATATTTTCTCCCCATTTCTCATTGAGAAAGGGGAATGAGAGAGTGGTTGTGGTGGAGCTCAGTCACCCACCCAAGTAAAACCATCACAGTTTTAAAAGAAAATAATTTCAATCAAAGAAAATGAAGAACTTCATTTATGCATATTCTTAGTGTTTTCTTTATTTTTTCTGCCATTCTAACCTTCCCACCAGGTGAAAACAAGGGATAGAGATGTTATTTGAAATAGCTGAGGCCAAGCAAACCATTTAAGTTTATAGAAACTGACCAGGTGAAAGAAAAAGAGTAAATAGTTACATTTTTTACCACTGGTAGTTCAACATTACTGAACTACCTTCTGGCACCTTATTTCATCCTAATTCTCCCACTAATAGTATGGAAAACACTCCCATTTATTTGTTTGTTTGTTTGTTTGTTTGTTTGTTTATTACAGGTATTTTACTGTGAGTGCTATGCACTTGAAAGTGCTTATTGAATTCTCAGTTCATAAAAGTAAAGCAAGGCTTACCACCTTACAAAAATAAATAAATAAATAAATATGGAACAATAATTTTGTGGAGTGCTAAAACCGAAACTTCAAGATCATAGTTGATCTTGGAAAATATGATTGATATCAATAAGATTTAGCATGTGCTGAGGCACATTAATGAAATTCCCAATAGGATCTCTAAAATTCTATTTTAAGCTTTCAACAATTATTGAAGTAAATGTGATCATATAACAATGCACACCTGATGTGAAAATACTTTTTAAACCAACAACACATCTTCACCAGGGAGATAGATATGGGATTGTTGCATTTCATTTGACATTAGAGTGAATATTGTACTTTCAAAACAAGTTTTAGGGGGAAAATAAATATATAAATATCTTTAAAGATTTTAAATTTATTGCCACGCCTAATATATTTCTCCCATAAGCATTATGTATTTAAAAGAAAAGAGATGTGAAAATAGAAGATAAGTATATTACAGAAAATAATCAAATACAAGAATCTCTGGAGTTACTATTCACAGATTTCTAAAATTAAATAATGAGAAACAAAGGCAAATTTAGTTGTTTTGATTTTTTTGTTGTTTCTTTCTTTGTTTTGTTTTATTTTCCTTTTTTTTTTTTTCTTTTTTTCCCAGAACTCTTTGATAGGAATATTAACAGGAAAGAAAAGGAAGAGAAAAGGAAGATAAATGGAAGAGAAAATGAAGGAAGGAAGGAAGGAAGGAAGGAAGGAAGGAAGGAAGGAAGGAAGGAAGGAAGGAAGGAAGGAAGGAAGGAAGGAAGGAAGGAAGGAAGGAAGGAAGGAAGGAAGGAAAAGAAAGAGAGAAAGAAAGAGAGAAAGAAAGAGAGAAAGAAAAGAGAGAAAGAAAGAGAGAAAGAAAAGAGAGAAAGAAAGAGAGAAAGAAAAGAGAGAAAGAGAGAAAGAGAGAGAGAGAGAAAGAAAGAAAGAAAGAGAGAAAGAAAGAGAGAAAGAGAGAAAGAGAGAAAGAGAGAAAGAGAGAAAGAGAGAAAGAGAGAAAGAGAGAAAGAAAGAGAGAAAGAAAGAGAGAAAGAAAGAAAGAAAGAAAGAAAGAAAGAAAGAAAGAAAGAAAGAAAGAAAGAAAGAAAGAAAGAAAGAAAGAAAGAAAGAAAGAAACTTCAAGCTTAAATTTACCAATTGGCTGAAAGAACAGACTCTTTCCTCTCACCATCAACTGTAGAGTTTACACAAGGTTTCTGTGAATGTACAGTGTAACAAGGACTGATGTTTAGCTCCATAAAGTATAAGCCATGTTTACCTTGATAAAAAAAAAACTTAAGGCACAAATACTCATAAAGGCATTTCATAATGTTCAGGTAATCACTGTTTATATTTCAGTGCATAATTCAGGAGACAAGAAATATCAACAAAGAGGCTGACGTTCATGGCATTTAATAATGTTTCCATTGTTTTGCTTTGTTTTGTTTTATATTTTTATTCCTCAGGAGAAAAAAAAAAAAAAAAAGAAAAAAAAAAAAAAAAAAAAGCTCATTTGACTTAATGTTTTAAATGTGTAATGCCTGCTTGCAAATATGAAAAATTCTCTCTGATCTCTAAAATAAACACATAAATGTAAAATTAATGTACTCACAGAAGTGACTTTATTTCACCTGAAAATAATTTTAACATGTATGACAAACTACCTCATCAGAAGGTACTTTAAAGCAGAAACTCAGAAATTCTCTGAGAGTATCCACAAATGTCCCTAGTGGAAGTGAGTGTGCTAGATATCAGGGACAAACGTCTCCATAAAGAAGCAGTCAAACAACCGTGTAACCAAGCAAATGGAGGATGTTACCTTCAGTATGTAAAACTTATATTGTTCCGAAAGTTGTGGGAAACCTCTGATCACTGTTAACACATGGCAAGTACCTGCAAGCAGTGAGTATCAGTGATTCTCTTCAATGCTTTTTGAAGTATGGAAACCATATAAAACATTCATGAATTTTCATACATATTTATAAACAGGTTATCTACTTTTCACAGTAATAAGTTAGCCTACAAAGGTAAAAATAAACTTCACAGTGCTTTCCTCTCTTCTGCAGTCTTTTCCAAATGAAAAGATGTCAGTTTTGAAATGGAAAAGATGAGTGCAAAATGTACTGTCAAGCTCACTGGTGGGCACCAATACGTAAATATACTAAGCTTCTTCAGTCATTGTGGACTGCACATTTCAGTGTCCTCCTGACTAAGATGTCTAAGGTACCAAGGTTATGCAATAAAAAAATAACCAAACAACCAAACAGCAAGAACAAAACAAAACAAACAAACAAACAAAAACTAGAGTTATAAAGAAAAGGTATACTGCAGGTAGAAACAATGCCATGACTGGCATAAAACCCCTCTCTTTCAACTGCAGTGCTTCATCAATATCTTCCAAAATAGTATAATAATAAATAAAACAATAAATTTGCATTGCTAAGTGTTTGTAGGTATTTCCTCATTTTAAATCCCTAACAGAAAGGTGTCATTTACACAACTCTTAGGGGTATGCTCTTATGACAGACATTATTTCATCCACATATGAACAGGGGCTATTACTGCAATCCATTTCTGTGGCTGGGTATCATTTTAATCAGCTGCTATTTAGTGCTTAAACAGCTATTAAAAGCAGCCATGCATGTAAGTGTTTCTGTGAATCAATTAAGCAAGACAGCTCACTATACTGATGACTCTATGACCTTTGATATGAACATTTTTTCTCTTTGGCATGTCATACTAGTATTTGGGCTACTTATCTGATTTTGTTGAAAGATTCTAGAAACCACCAATTATTTGAACTTGATCTGTGGAATCTCATCTTCTGTTGTTTTACTGGTTCCAGTACACAGCTGTGTCTCCAGAAACATTTAGAAACCTACAGTGTGTTTTAATCCTATTCTACTGTCATCTAAACACAGAATTTCTACTGTTGTAGACAAAATCTATTTTTGCAAATAATGTTTGGATGAACACATTGTGGATTTAATAATTATCATGTCTGTTTCTTTAGGGTTTTCAAAATATATATATAATGCCTAATAACATTTTATAACATTTAAAGTGCTGTAACTTCAGTAAAGAGTTGTTGGATTTTTACAGTGGCATGATACCATTTTATCAGTTACAGAAGAACAGTAATATGGATTCATTTTTTTCTTGTGAAAATTGTGTAAATATATCAATCAAAATGATAAAATGCTCAAAATGATAAAATGATAAAATTTAAAAGTTCCAGGAAAGACACAGATCATGTTGGCTTTTTCTTTTATAAAACAAGTCCACCTACAAAAAATATCCTGTGTGTTGAAAAGATGCTGTTTTTAAAATATAAAGATCAGTCATTTATATATTGAGACAATGTATAACTTAAACTTTGATTTTGTACTCTGAATTTGTCTTCCTTCTTGCCTGTGCTAAAGAAACCTAGTGCTGGACTGGCTTGTGCAATGGGAATTTAAACATCTTTTCCTTTGCATATGTAGCATTACCAATGAAATCACAGGTGATACATGAGGAATAGAGAATCCTAGTTTAGCAAAGAATCCTTTGTGAATACTAGTTACAAGAAGCTAGAAATACACATTGTTACCCTAAATGCCTGCTAGATCAGTCCTCAATGAACACGAGAAACATGACATAACATGACATGGCATAGATCTTCTTTTTTAATATTTTGCATCTTTCAATACAGAGCTCTCTGGACAGTAAGTGATTAAAGTTGGCTGGAATTGAAGAAAATCTAGCAGAAGTTGTAACATAAAATTAAGTGGAATAATTCAAGTACTAGTGAGGAAGCCTTGTCTCAGTCCATTATATTTTAAATACTGTGTGAGATATTTACACATAAAGGGGGAGAAGGAAGGGGAGGGGAAAGGGGAAGGGAAGAAGGAGGGAAAGTGTAATGGGAAAGTGTAATATAAATAATTGATAAAATAGTGGTGTTTGACTCTGTAGAATCTGACTAGAATAAAGACAGCATCCCAGAAAAAAAAAAAAATCCAAGAATACTACAATCTAGCTATCAAAAAATTAAAATTCATTATTATTGTCTTGAATATTTGTTTTAATTTCAGAGACAGTGAAAAAGACAGTACAAAATGGATGTGAAACATTGGAGAGTATCCACAGAAGGGCTACAAAAAGGGTGAAGGGACTAGAGGGGAAGACTGAAGGGAAAACTTCCCTAGAGGGGAAGACGCAGAGCAGCTAAGGTCAGTTGGAAATTAATTTCTGATCCATTCTACTATGACAGGATTTTTTTATTATTATTTTTATTTATTTATTTATTTATTTATTTATTATAAATAAAGCCCTAAAAACTGGCAAAATTAAGTAGTGATTGGAAATATATTTTTATTTATTTATTTATTTATACAGTTTTCATGATGTGGTTTATTTCTAGTATCTGAATTTAATCACTAATAACACATTCACATCTAACTAGTATCTGATTTCCAAATTTAATTGTGAGCAGTCACAACTTTGAACAGTTAAAAACAGAATTAGTGTTACCCCTTGATTTTCACTGGCAGAAATAAAAATGCAGACCCCAATGGTCCATATCAAACTTCATAGCACTGTCTGATGCCTTATGATATTTTATGTAATCAGTGAAAAAAAACATTATCCAAAAACAGAGATGGTATTTGGTCATGCTTGTTCTTCTGTTTTCTATTACAGAATGACATATGTACTGTATTCATTATGGTGCTGCTTTGTACATTGATATTCCCTATGTTTTAAAATTGCAGCAAAACAAGTTGTAGTAACAATTGTGAGCAAATTGTGGTCATCTCCCTGGAAATAAATAATGAAAAATGTTATTTTGTAACTGTATATATGAATATTCTTCAAAAACATTCAATAACAAACATATTAGAACATAGAAAAGAAAAAAAAAAAGAATTTTAAGACAAAAGACAATCTTTTTCTCATATTGTAGAAAATAAGGGCAGTTAAGCAGACAAGCAGACAATACATTGATTAATTCTAGCTTCTTTATCAGTGCTGATGTAAAAACTAAATATCCCCACACATCTGCCAAATCTGGTGTTTTCCATTAGCTCTACATCTGTCATGATTAAGACACTAATCCAGAACTTTAATGTGTTAAAAATCTAACAATTAGAATTAGAATTAGAGTTAGAATTAGAATTAGAATAATTCAGTTGGAAGGGGCTTATAAATATCATCATTGAACTGTCTGACCACTTTAGGGCTAATCAAAAGTTAAAGTATATTATTGAGGACATTATCCAAATTCCTCTTGAGCGCTGACAGGCGTGGGGCATCCACCACCTCACTAGGAAGCCTGTTGCAGTGCTTGACCACCCTCACAGTAAGTGTTTATTTATTTATTTATTTATTTATTCATTTAATTTTATTTTTTATTCTTTCAGAAGAGGTGCTTCCTAATGTTTAAGTTTGGCCAATCTTTTGTTTTCTTTCAGATTGTTTTCTCTCTTCCTTTCACAAAATTAAACTATACACTTAAACAGATTCGCACTTTCTCTATGAAGACAGGCTGTGAGAGTTGGGGTTGTTCAGACAGGAGGGGAAGAAGACCAGCCTGGCTGAACACAGAATTGTGGCTTGAGCTTAGGAGAAAAAAGAGGGTTTATAATCTTTGGAAAAGTGGGCAGGCCACTTGGGAGGACTATAAGGATGTTGTGAGGCTGTGCAGGGACAAAATTAGAAAGGCCAAAGCTCATCTGGAGCTCAATCTGGCTACTGTTGTTAAAGATAACAAAAAATGTTTTTATAAATACATCAACACAAAAAGGAAGACTAAGGAGAATCTCCATCCTTTACTGGATGTAGGGGGAAACTTGGTTACAAGAGATGAGGAAAAGGTGGAGGTGCTTAATGCCTTCTTCGCCTCAGTCTTCAGCGGCAATACCGGTTGTTCTCTGGATACCCAGTACCCTGAGCTGGTGGAAGGGGATGGGGAGTAGGATGTGGCCCTCACTATCCATGAAGAACTGGTTGGTGACCTGCTATGGCACTTGGATGTGCACAAGTCGATGGGGCTGGATGGGATCCACCCAAGGGTACTGAGAGAACCTGCAGAGGAGCTGGCCAAGCCATTTACCATCATTTATCAACAGTCCTGGCTATTGGGGGAGGTCCCAGTTGACTGGCGGCTAGCAAATGTGACGCCCATCTATAAGAAGGGCTGGAGGACTGACCCGGGAAACTACAGGCCTGTCAGTTTGACCTCACTGCCAGGGAAGCTCATGGAGCAGATCCTCTTGAGAGTCATCACGCAGCACTTGCAGGGCAAGCAGATGATCAGGCCCAGTCAACATGGGTTTATGAAAGGCAGGTCCTGCTTGACAAACCTGATCTCCTTCTATGACAAAGTGAAGCGCTGGGTGGATGAGGGAAAGGCTGTGGATGTGGTCTACCTTGACTTCAGAAAGGCTTTTGACACCATTTCCCACAGCATTCTCCTCAAGAAACTGGCTGCACTTGGCTTGGACTGGTGCATACTTCGTTGGGTTAGAAACTGGCTGGATAGCTGGGCCCAAAGAGTTGTGGTAAATGGAGTCTAGTCCAGTTGGAGGCCAGTCACTAGTGGCGTTCCTTTATCTTTAACGATGATCTAGACGAGGGCATTGAGTGCACCCTCAGTAAGTTTGTAGATGACACCAAGCTAGGTGCGTGTGTCGATCTGCTTGAGGGTAGGAAGGCTCTGCAGGAGGATCTGGATAGGTTGCACCGATGGGCTGAGGTCAACTGCATGAAGTTCAACAAGGCCAAGTGCCGGGTCCTGCACCTGGGGCGCAATAACACCAAGCAGACCTACAGGCTGGGAGATGAGTGGTTGGAGAGCTGCCAAGCAGAGAAGGACCTGGGAGTGATGGTGGATAGTCGGCTGAATATGAGCCAGCAGTGTGCTCAGGTGGCCAAGAAGGCCAACGGCATCCTGGCTTGCATAAGAAACAGTGTGACCAGCAGGGTTAGGGAGGTGATCGTCCCCCTGTACTCAGCTCTGGTGAGTACTGTGTTCAGTTTTGGGCCCCTCGCTACAAGAAGGACATCGAGGTGCTTGAGCGGGTGCAGAGAAGGGTGACGAAGCTGGTGAGGGGCCTGGAGAACAAATCCTACAAGGAGCGGCTGAGGGAGCTGGGCTTGTTCAGCCTGGAGAAAAGGAGGCTCAGGGGCGACCTTATCGCTCTCTACAGGTACCTCAAAGGAGGCTGTAGCGAGGTGGGGGTTGGTCTGTTCTCCCACGTGCCTGGTGACAGGATGATGGGGAATGGGCTAAAGTTGCACCAGGGGAGTTTTAGGCTGGATCTTAGGAAGAACTTCTTTACTGAAATGGTTGTTAGACACTGGAACAGGCTGCCCAGGGAAGTGGTGGAGTCACCATCCCTGGAAGTCTTTAAAAGACGTTTAGATGTAGAACTTAGGGATATGGTTTAGTGGGGACTGTTAGTGTTAGGTCAGAGGTTGGACTCGATGATCTTGAGGTCTCTTCCAACCTAGAAAATCTGTGATTCTGTGATTCTGTGATTTTATCAGGGACTGTAGCAAAGGGAATAATGGTTATAATCTAAAAAAGGGGAGATTTAGAGTAGATATTCAGAAGAAATTCTTTACTAACAAGCATTGAACATTGAGGCATTATTACCTAGCAGATATTTTTCCTTTGAGGAAACTATTTTATAGTTTAAGGAATAAATGTTCACTCTTTCTCTCTGGATGTAGGACAAGAAAAGACTCAGAGAGCAGTTTAGCACCAGTGCTTGCAAAGTTTTGAGTATTACACCATTATCTTAAAGGCCACCATCTGGTTATTTTTCTCAACAGACCATCTGCAATTGTGGACAGCCAAAATTCAGAAAATTCTAAGGACCACAGAAGTTTCTTATTTTGAAGGTTTACACATCACTTTATCTCATGACATCTCTGAGTGGTTCTGCATTCCCTGTATTATAGGAACATTATGAGTTAGCCATGAATTAACAGGAAAATAAAATAAAATAAAATAAAATAAAATAAAATAAAATAAAATAAAATAAAATAAAATAAAATAAAATATTGGATAATTTCTACACAGCCTAATAAGCCCCATTCTTCAAGTTCAATGTATTATTTGCAATTACAGAATCGATGATCTGTATGAAAATATCTTTAAAATATCTCATAAAATAGTTTCTATACTAAAATTCTAATTTTAATTTGTTTGTTGACATTTCTACTATTTATTCTTTATGAAGTTAGCACAAGAAAATGAAGTATTGTATTAGTACAGGAAACTGGTGTTTAACTTGGATCATCTTAGTTCTGGGTTTCCACAATTCCATTTTCATGCCTTTCAGATACATTCCACCAGTCTGTCTCTGCCTGATATACATACCTTACCACAGAGATTTCCTTACTAACCACATACACAGCAGTCAAACAGAAGACTGAAGACATTTTAATTTTGGTAGACTGTTTTCGAATAGAGCCTAGAGCACATTGAGTGACTCACTTTTCCACCCACGACAGCAAAGGATATTTGCTGTCCTAGACAGCTTTTCTTTGAATAGGGTCAAAGGAAAGATCATTTGCATCCTACCTTTCTCACCAAGCTGCCCAAGCTACCTGAGATAACATTTAAATTCAGGACTGATGCCTCCCAATATTTCTGTTAAAATAAGCAGTCAATTACTCATATGGTCCACATGAAGTTGCTAAAGAAGAATTAAGCTATTCTAAGCTTGCAAGATATTGAATGTTCAGCTTGTCACTCCTTAGTCTACTGCAGAATGCCTGTTTTAAGCTTAATTTCCTGTAATTTTACTTCTTTAACACTCCTGAAAACCAAACCAGCCAACCAACAAACGAAACCAACCAAACAAACAAAAACAATGGAACAGGGTGCTTAGATAAGTTGGAGATGCCCCATCCCTGGAAGTGTTCAAAATTGTTCAGGGTCAGCTTGGATGGGGCTTTGAGCAGCCTGGTTTAGTGGAAAGTATGTCTACCTATGTCTGCCCATGGCAGAGGGGATGGAATTACATGACCTTTAAGGCCCCTTCTAACCCAAACCATTCTATGATTCTATTTTTTTGTGTGTGAATTAACTATTGCATTGTAGTCAGAAAAGAAATGTAAGTAAAAGTAAAAAAAAAAAAAGTAAAAGTAACTAAAGTCAGTAATGTGGTTTGACACAGCAAAATAGTGAAAGCAAAAATTTTACACTGAGAATGATTTCTTTCCTGTAGTACAGGAAAATAATGCAAAAATAAAGAAAAGTAAAATTCTAAATCTTTCAGTTGCCCATAGAATCATACCATTCTTCTTGCTTTCTTAATATAAATTATGAACATCTCAAGACTTTTGTTTCCTGGCACGTTGCCCCATGTTTTTGTCTAATAATATGGACGAATCACATGATCATTTTACATTAGATAGATTGTTATTCCAGTGTTCTAGGCACTGTGCTATCTGATGAAAGACATTTCACATACAGCTTGGTTTTAAAAATCCAACCATTCTCCAATTCTGATACAAAATATTAGTTCTAGGAAGAGCTTTGAGATGAATAGCAGTGAAAGCAGAAGACACTGAATTTTGGGCATATTGATATATACAAATCATATTATACATGCAAGTGGACCAATAGTAAATTGAATATAGAAATTACTGCAAACTTTTTCATGATAAGATAAAACACTTTTAAAATGTCATATCATTTCCGAAGATACAGCGTAGCTTCTCTGACAGCCCAAAAAATTAAACAGATATCATTAATCCTGAACTGGTAATATAACATAATTGACAATACAATTCCAGTGATCGGTATTATATTTACTTCTAGACTACTAAATGTTAAAATGAAAGCATGGATTCATTGCATCTGTAAAAATAAATAAATAAATACATAATAACATTGTTAACCCTATTTAACAGATAGAGAAACTTGCCTATATCAATGGTCAATCTCCATGACAGGAACTAAAACCAGTCTCAGGCAAATTACTATCCTGTAAGCTACACAGTCAACACAGTATTGAACTATTAAGAAAAGGTTGTTCTGACATTTTCTACAGCCTGCCCCCTGAGAATGATAATTTTACTCTTCAGCCTTCTTTCAGAAATAAACAGCAGATCCAGATGCAAAGTTCAGCTTCTGCTTTTACAGACTTTAATAGTTTTTGATTGCTGATGCATGTACTTTGCCCATCATAAATTAAACAAGGGAGACAGATTTCTACCTGAAGAAGCATGTCTGTCAAATGTGTGGTTAGCATGGTGTTTTTCATAAAATTCTGCTACGGATGGCTAACATGCTGATTAATGGATTTTAAGGAGGAATGTGTAGTTTTGAAAGATAAGTATTCTTTCTAATTTAGCAACCAAAAAATTGTAAAGATTTTTTTTTTACTCCTGCAAATGTATGCACATTTATTTAGGGATGGTATATTAATAAATGACAACTGCTGCAGAAAGTAGTCTAGCATTAAATTAAATACATTTCATGACCTGCTCGCTCAAAATGCATTATCTTTTAATATATTATGCATGCAAATATCATATAGTGACACTACTTAAATGACAATCGTAAAGTCCTGTGCAAAAATCAAAACCTGTTTGTCTGATGAGTTAAAAAAAAAAAAAAAACTTGAATTATTTATAAGAAGTATATTATTTGATAATATTACTATTTTGTATAATTGCTTTAGCACTTCAAAGTGTTTTTCTTTCAAAAGGAATGAAAAAAAAAAAAAAAAAGGTGCTTGGTTCTCCATCAGAAAAATAACAAATAATAATTAGGACATTTTGACACGTGTTATATGACCAAAAATAAAAAACAAGTATGGAATGAAGTCCTTAAGATATTCTTTGCTCTAGAACACTAATAATGATATAATCCATGCTATTAAAATAATTTCTTACAGTCTTATGTTATGGAGATTCTACAACCTACACAGTCTATATTCACTGTTGAAAAACTCTTGCCTAAATTCCACATTAAATTATGGTACTTCTCCTAGCCTCCACTGGCAAGAAAAATTAGTGTATTTTTTTTTTTTTTTTTTCAATCTGTTCTCACTGACTGCTTTCTGGACTTTCAAAATATTTTCCTATGTCTCTCTAGATCTTTCTATGGCTCACCTTTTCCCTGGAATTCTGTTTCCAGAGCTTGTCTTACTTCATCTATCAAGATAGTTCTTCCTTATTGTGTACTGATGGAACTTTTTTATTCCTAAGTGTATTTTTTTAAAATGTGTTTATGTTGAAGTACATTATATAGACTAAGCCCAATATTTCCAACATTACTTTAATCCCTAATTCAATCCTCCTGAAACTCTTCTAGCATGGTGATTTATTTTTTTTTTTTCTGCATAACTTTTCTGCTTTTTTTTTTTTTTTTTTTTTTCTGCATAAGGAATTTAGAGGATTATTTGATCTATGCCCACCTCACAGTGAATACTTGATGTCTGTTTTGACAATACATCTATAATAGCTATTTTTTCAGCAAGGTTACCCCCCAAAAATTTAACATTGTTATGAATCGTTCACCTAGATAACAGCTGTTCCTAATTTGTCCTCATGCAGGAAAAATGTCTTACTACAGTACAGTTATGATTTTTTTTTTTTTTTTTCTAAAAGGTTAGTGTGCTCTAGGAGGAAATTGAATTGGTTTGACATTATATGTTTAGAATAAATTCAAGTTCACTGTTTTCCTTCTACTTGTATTCCCCCAGGTGCATAAGTACAATTTATTTTGTTATCTGTCCCATTGTTTTTCTGAAACCTGAAGTTAGAGTTGCAAGCCTATAGTTCTTTTGCTACTCTTTTTAAAAGCCTGAAAGTAGTTTCATTTTTCAGTCTTGAACCTCATTTCCTCTGTATATTTTCTCAAAGACAAATGTTACTGAATGTGGGAACATGTGAGATACCTGAAAAGAACATTTTTTCTTTTTTTTTTTTTTCCAAATAGTCTCCTACTATTCCATATTCTCCTACTCTCCTACACTTCCATATTACCCTTCACCCTTACCTATGTAACTACACCCACAGTTACCTTCTAGGAAGTAAAAAAAAAAAAAAACACAACAACAACAACAAAAAAAACAATTCTGCATTCTCATCATAATGTCTCAATATCTGTGTATTCTTTCTCTAATATACTTTACATAGTGTATCTAATTGTCATAAAAATATTGATATAAAATTAAGCCTAATTAATCTGATACCTGGTTTTGTTTTAACAAATACTACAAGTTATTCAAAACTTTGAATAACTTCACCAATAGCAAGTATTCCAACCATTCAAATAACAAATATGTGCTTGTTAAAAGGACATTTCAAGAGTGGGGAGACAATGTGCATACATATAATATTTAATTAGTTAGTTAGTTAGTCATTATATAATTGTATATATTAACATATTAATAAATGTTAATATAATATTAAATAATATTAATGTATTACTATATTAAATTTTATCATATTATATTATATTATATAATGTATTATGTATTATATATTATATTATATTAATATAGTTATATTAATAAATACGACATATTTTATATATATACATGTATATATAATATATATAATTGAGTATATAAAATACATGGTATTTATATAGATATATACATAAAAATCAAGGACTTCTGCATCAGGAACTGAAAATAAGTCTACTGAGCAAACATACCACAATTATTCTTAGAAGTATTTTTAAGAATTTACTGCCTCAGACTTGGAGATGACTTTCTCCAATCCCAGTCTTCATAAACTTGAAGTCACCTCTTGTTCACACTGAGGCTAGTACCTTGCGCAATTTTGGACCCGGAACAGAGTAAGAACATACACATAGGAAATTATTATTCCTCCCTGGAAAAGGATAAATAATTTTTAAGCATAAATAATTCTTAGGTATATTTTATACTTTTCTATAAAACAAGAAATGTTATAAAAATTTAAATAGACTTTAGGCATTTAAAACAGGCATTTTAAAAGTGTAAATGAGAAGCTTTTTAATTTCCATGCTGTGTGCACATGTATCAAAATAATTCTAATAATTTCCATTCTAATGATTTTATTAAATACATTTTTGTTGTGGTTGTTGTTGTTTTTCCCAGAAATTCAAGGGTTTGCTTTTACATCCTTTCTGAAACTTCTAAGTCATATTCAGTATCTTTGAAGAAAGTGAAGCAATTCAATTCCAGCTAAATGAAAATACATTAAAAAATGTTGTAATTTATTTTTATAATATTTTGTATAAAGAAAAAAATATTTTTTTCCTATATAAACCTTTTGTCAGATTCATTATTTCCTATGGAATTAACATCTAATAATCCTAATAAAATTAAAATTGAATGATTTTTAATATTCTGGATAAAAATTATAATACACCCTGTTCTCTGCATCTGTACATTTGGTGATACATAGTCAACTTTATTGAGCTAGCATACACTGATTATTTCAACACATAAAATAAAATCACATGATGCTTTTTAAGTTTTAGAATAGTGTTAATAAAGAGAGGGAGGGGTCTAGACAAATGACCTGAGACTTCAGGTATGCATCTTTGATGTGGCAAACAAAACTAATGAAACAATATGATAAAGGAAATTAATTGTGATATATGTAGGCTTTGAATTAGAATTCAAAGCTATATGTTGTTTGACAGTCCAACTACCTCGATATAAACAGAATGATTCTTCATTTGAAAATCTGATACTTCATATTTAAGTGAAAATGTATTTAACAGTATTTACAGTAATATAACTTTTACAGAACAAAAGACACTTCAATGGAAAAATCATGGACATGATTTTGTATTTATTTGTTAATTTATGTGTCATGCATATCTTATCAAGAAGGAGCATGGATTAGACAGTGGCTGTAAAGTCAGAACTGCTTAGAATCAACTTGGTTATCATCAGGTTCAAAAATTCTATGCCAGGGATCGAATTTTAATAATTTACAGTTTCTTTTTTTTTTTTTTTTTCAGTTTTAATAAAAAAAAGTCTTTGTCACATAGTTATAAGCTTACAGATCATGACGTATTTCTTTGTTAGAGGATTCAGCAGCAGCAGAGCAGACAGAAAGCACACACAATGTATTGATCAGTACAAGGAAAACAGATTCTAGAAAGGAAAAATTAAAGGTGTGATTGCAGATTACCAGAACTGTACCACAAACTGAAGAGGAACTCCAAAATCACAGTGATAATAATTTCAAATATAATCTGCTATGATGTCATAAATCAGATCTTCAGTGATAATATAGCATAAATAGATAATACCATATAAAAAAATGGGGGAGTGGGGCAAGGGGGGCAGAGAGAGATTTTGACTGTTCTGCCTTTGGACTTAGTTTCATTCCATGCCATGCAACTATGAGGGATATCGACTTATTGTTATTATTTACATTTTTAAGAGGAAAAAAAAAAATAAAAATCTCAGGAAATCAGCTGTCTCTTGCAGATAGGAATAAAGAATTGTCCCAAATATTCTGGGGCTTATATATTCAATCAGGACTCTTAGTAACACAGAAGATTGAAGGCAGCCCAAGGGAAAAGTGTGTTATTTTCAAAATATTCCACTATTTGTAAGGAAATGACTAAAAATAAATACTCTATATGTAAACAAGTAGATCTGAAGAGAGAATGAGTTTTGAATGGTCTTATGTGGCTTTTTGTTTTAAAACTTTATTTTAAAATAAATATTTTCATATGATATAAATATTTGTTTCCCACTGCAGATATTTTTTAAAGAAGAAGGAAAAAAACAAAATAAAACAAAACAAAAACAAACAAACAAACAAGCACAAACCACAGCAACCATAACTTATATCTGGAAGCCTTTCTTTCTCTTGCACATATAGAATAATGGAATCATTAAGGTTGGAAAAGACCTTCAAGATCATCTGCTCTAACCATCTCCCTACCACCATTATCACCCACTAAACCATGTCCCTAAACACCAGGTCCAACCTTTCCTTAAACACCCCCAGAGATGGTGAACTTCCTGGGCAACCCACTCTAATGCCTGACTACTATTGAAATTGAGAATAGAAGTTTCATGACTTTCCTTGGGACAGAATTGACAGCCATGGTATACAAAGAGGTTAAGAGACTGTAGAGTAGCAGTCTTTCAAAAAGAGAAAAGAGGAGTTAAGATTCACGTAGTATTTATATTTGTTTGCCAGACAATGTACAGGTTGTGGAACTTCTCAGTTTGTAACAAATTCAGATTTTCTACCTGAAATTTATTATCCAAATATTTCACTTGGGATTTTTCTGTTTCATTACAGACACAGCAGATTTGGTTTCCAAACCAATGAACAGTTCTAATGTTGCATTTCCTATACAGTCCATATTCTTATTATTGCAATACTGAACTAGGTTTAAATGTCCTAAAATATGCATATAGGTGGCATTAAAGGACCATTTCTTCCCCAGACACTTTAAAACTCATTTGGAAGTGCTGGAACACGTATATATGCATATATAAGTGTATATATATATATATATATATATATATATACATTTTTTTTTTTTTTTTGCCTGATGATACTTCAGTAAGTTAAAGTGAAAAATGATATCTCAGTGGGAAAATGTCAAAAAAAAATCCCATTAAAATGATACATCTTAGACATGGTCATATCTTTTAATTAAATAACTTTGAAAAAGCAGATCCGAACTTAGTTAACGTTGAGGTAGCACAGTGGAAGTTCCATTGATTAAGCAGAAGATCAAAGAAAGAATTGAACTGCAGTGGCTGGTAAGTTACTTAAAAACTGTTTTGATTAAAGAATGTTAGCTAATATTGAATTTAATTGTGTTAGAGGCAGCACCCCACTGGTAATAAAGCTGGCAGATATAGTTAGTATGTCCTTTACAAGTTGTATCTACATTTGATTGATTATATGCAGTTTTGGACACAGGTTTACACTACAGAGAATCAAGGGAAAAAAAATAGATCTAACCATAATTTTAAATTTATGCAGAAAAAGAAACTTTTATTCAAAGAAAATTAAAAAGGGAGAAGGAGAAGGAGAAGGAGAAGGAGAAGGAGAAGGAGAAGGAGAAGGAGAAGGAGAAGGAGAAGGAGAAGGAGAAGGAGAAGGAGAAGGAGAAGGAGAAGGAGAAGGAGAAGGAGAAGGAGAAGGAGAAGGAGAAGGAGAAGGAGAAGAAAGAGAAGGAGAAGAAAGAGAAGGAGAAGAAAGAGAAGGAGAAGGAGAAGGAGAAGGAGAAGGAGAAGGAGGACAGGAGGGTGAAGGGGGGATGGGAGAGGAGAGCATGAGAAAGGGGAGGGGAGGGGAGGGGAGGGGAGGGGAGGGGAGGGGAGGGGAGGGGAGGGGAGGGGAGGGGAGGGGAGGGGAGGGGAGGGGAAAGTTTTGTGAATTATAAATGTTTCAACAGTTTTGTCATTAGAAAGCAGAACTCCATTATTTTAAACTTGTTTTTATACGTTTATACATTTGTAAGTACAAGTTTATACATTTGCTAACATTTTTCTTTTTTAAAAAAGTACCTACTTGATTTTGAAAATCTTTTAGCAATGGAAACTATTTGCACCAGGATTTGACCATTCAGATTCACTTTATCGATTTGAAATTAAATGAATTGTAATTGTTTTCAATGCCTCAACATCATGGTTGTTATTTACATCACTTTGTTTTATCAGTCTTTCTAAAATGTGTATTAGAGTGTTCAATCTTGTTCAACTGATCCTCCTAAAACTTGTGTTAGAATGGGAATTTCCACCTTCGGAAACTTGTCTTTCTAGTAAGTGCTATACAAAGGATACATTGTGATGATGATTGACCCAAATATTGTTTGTTTGTTTGTTTGTTTGTTTTTCTGAGTGCTTTATTTTCCAGAATGTGCACAGATTCTTCTTCAGATTTTGCCTTTTCTATTATAGTGTTGACCACTGAAATATAATTGATCTTCTGCCTCAAAATTCCTGCTGTTTCATGAACTTTGTTATGATTCAACATAATCTGTTTCCCACTGATGCTGGAAAACATAATAAGGTCACAGCAGGGAAGCTTTAGCTTCATTAAAACACATTATTATAAAAAAAAATAAAATGATCTAGGGTAAATTGGTTTTGTCCTTGTGGTACAGTTTGCATATATCCACATTAATCTGAGTATATAAAGCAGCAATAAATTTGCCAGCCTTACTGCATTACAAATTAGCCTCCTTATCTTTTATTTCACAATAGGAACCTCTAGTGGCAGATGGAGAAATCAATATTTCACATTTCAGGTGATATCCACCCTTGTTGGGTAAAATATTAAACCTTTCTGCAAGAGATAGGAAAAAAAATCAAATATAAAGAAAAAAAAAAAAAAAAGGTTATTAAAAATGTTTATTTCTGTCTCTAAATTGTATTTAATTCTCTGCTTGTGTCCAGTAAGTGTACATCAGTGTTATTTAAAAGAAATAAGCAAATAAGGAAATTAATTAAAATTTGAAGTCAGATTTTCATTTATCACACAAACCCATAATAGAGGGACTGTGCATAAAGATTTAAGGTAGGAAATCAGTGATTGTTCTATTAATCTAATTTAACTGATACTAAAGTCTGACAGAGTGAATCACAAGTTGTAGTCAGTAAATCATATCAATTCATTACTACTTTCAAGGTTTTCCCTTCTCTCTTTCTCTTTGCCTTCAGCTGCTGATAGGCTTTTACAGTTCAATTTTTCAGTTTATTTTTGACTGCTTTTAATTAAATTTGATGGTCTGCTTCTGCACCAGTGAAGTTATTGGAGTTGCAAAGCACTTTGCCATTATAATGACTCCCTTGATGCCTGTTCATTATTAACTGCTTTTCAAAAGTGTTTTTCTCAACCCTCATTTTATAAATATTTTAATAACTGTGAATTTCTATAACATAAATATCTGGACACTAGTGATAGGAACTCTATTGCCTATTTAATAAGTTTTACATAATAATATGATTTTTAAATAAAGCTATGCATTACAATATTAATTAGAAAAGTGTTGTCCCTAAATCATGTTACTTGTCAGTGTCAGCACAAATTGTAGTAATATTTCAAAGCAGCAGTAATCAATAAATTAGTCACTAGTTTATGAACTATTGCATTTGTGGGTATATTTTTCACTCATTTTAATTATTCAGATCAACAGATAAATAAGTAAATCCTATAAAGATCACTTCTGATCTTTGCACTATGATGTTGAAGTGACATTACTCACCTTGAATGTCTTCTGAAACTAACTTACATTTTTAATACAAAGTTACCTGTAAAAATAAGTTAGAACAAAGGGAAGGAAAGGGCAAAAAAAAAAAAAAACCTAGCAATTTGAGCAATGTGAGAAAAAGACTCCTCATGAGGTACGTAAGAGGCCTAAAATTGTTCAATAGACAGAACTTTAGTTCTTAAATAAAAGACCTTTCTTTGCTGTTTAATGGGGTGGCTACTTGCCCCACTACCCATGGGCAAGGAAGCTTAGAAATAAATAAATAAATAAACAAAAAATCACATGCTTCTGAACATTAAAGAACAGAACCTGCCTATCCTTTCTCATACTGATAAGTGCCTCCTTCTACAAAGGTTCTCATCAACTCTCATAAAAATTCTTACTGGAGAGCTGCATTTACTGTGAGTAATAGAGGTTAAAAAAATAGAGGTAAAAAAAATAGTGATAAAAAAAATTTTGCCTTTTGAATGCTGAAAACCAAGAATAAGAGGTAGCTGGACATCTGGTTCTGGAAGCTTAGACATATTTTAGAACATCCTTCTAGAAAACAGTAATTTTCAATTGCAAACTGGCTATTTCCTTGGTATAATACATATCTGTGGCGTAATGACCACATGGACACCAGGTTTCTTTAAGAATCTATAATTTCACAGAATCACAGAATTGTCTTGGTTGGAAGAGACCTCAAGATCATTGAGTCCAACCTCTGACCTGACACTAATGAGTCCTCCAGTAAACCATATCGCTAAGTTCAACATCTAAACGTCTTTTAATGACCTCCAGGGATGGTGACTCCACCACTTCCCTGGGCAGCCTGTTCCAGTGTCCAACAACTCTCTCAGTAAAGAAGTTCTTCCTAATATACAACCTAAAACACCCCTGGCACAACTTTAGCCCATTCCCCATCATCCTGTCACCAGGCACATGGGAGAATAGACCAACCTCCACCTCGCTACAGACTCCTTTAATGTACTTATAAAGAAAAATAAGGTCATCCCTGAGCCTCTTTTTCTCCAGGCTGAACAAGCCCAGCTCCCTCAGCCACTCCTCATAAGACCTGTTCTCCAGACCCCTCACCAGCTTCATCACCCTTCTCTGCACTCGCTTGAGCACCTCAATGTCCTTCTTGTAGTGAGGGGCCCAAAACTGAACACAGTACACGAGCTGCAGCCTCACCGGAGCCCAGTACAGGGGGACAATCACTTCCCTAGTCCTGCTGGCCACACTGCTTCTTATACAAGCCAGAATGCTGTTGGCCTTCTTGGCCACCTGAGCTCACTGCTGGCTCATATTCAGCCGACTATCCACCAATACTCCCAGGTCCTTCTCTGCCAGGCAGAGGCAGAGGGCATAACTTCAACTTTTTTGTATTGAGGACAGGCTCCCTTCTTATACCATTCGCTCTACAGCAGTACTTTTCCACTAACTATTCATTGGTCAAACAACTTTGCCCAGCAACCTCAAACACCCAGCGACTTCCATGTCTTAATGACTGGAGAACATGCAGTCTGAGGTGGCAAGGCATCTCCTGAATCACTCTTGTTTGTTCCTTCTAAACACTTTACATTCCTGCTGGCCTCATCGTTAAGAGTCTGATGTTATCGCCAACCATGGGGCTTGTTGACCCCCATGGCCACACTTCCACACAGCTTCCAGAGTACTTTCTCATTGCACAGGACTAAGTCCTAAAGTAAAACAAGAAGAATATATATTTTTTGTATCTTCCATACTTGGTGCTCTCTGCTACTGGTTGTACCAGCTACAGCATTTCCTTTTTTTTTTTTTTTTTTTTCTTCTTCACAAGTTTTGTGTTAAACTGTTGACTGCTTTCTAAACTCCTTGAATCAAAGAGGTAAAGATCTCCTGTGGTGCAGCAGAATCCACACCTAGTTCCAGACTTGGTCAATGGTTTATGTCTATAGCATTGTATGTGCACAAAATGATTTAGATTACTTAGCTAAGAGTTTGGGAGGGGGAGGGAAATGTGCATAATCAATCTAAGATACACTCTTAGTGAAATCTAAACTTAGTGAAGTTTAAACTTACAAAGCTTAGTACTCTATTAATCACTTACTAAGAATCTGCCGTGGCAAAGAATCTCTCACAAAGAGTAAGGAATCTGTGCAGCGGGTGTACCCTTGAGGTGCATACCTACTCAGTAGGATATCCTGTCATAAAGCCTGCTGTATGAGCTTAGTGGGCTCTTGGGCTACTCCTTATTTATGGTGTAAGATAATCTATTGTCTCATAGTCATATTTACATACCAACCACTGTTAGTTTCTTCCAAATTTGTCTTGAGTTGGACATTGACCAGCTCTGTGGTCAGGTGAGCAAATTGATCAGCTAGACCTTTCGCTATTGTGTATTATCTGTTTCCATCTGAATCCACATTGAGATGATTGCAGCCATCACAACTGGACGCATTTATCACAACTGCCACCTGCAGTTATCTCTTGAGCATGATCCTGACTTATGTTTGAGCAGGGGTTTAGGTGAAAGGCCAGGTTGGTGTGAGGGAAGAGCACACCTTCACAGTACATTCGGTAATATTAATATAGCAGCCATGATTTCTCACCAAGTGGTATCCCATTTGTCTAAATAAGTCCTCCAGAAATGTCATAACACTGCATCATAATACCCATCCATCATGACCTTGTTGCCCATTATCACAGGAAAATCACCAGTTTTCTGGATTTGCTGATTATTCAGCTTTTTACAAAGAGTTATACTAACCACTGTAAAAAGAAGACAAATAAACTGGGAACATTCCCATATATTATTTGCAGTTGGTTACTTCTCCAATTCTAAGTTCAATCCTTTTCTAAAGGAAGAATAACTTTTACTGGCTGTTCTCAACTAAAAAAATCTAATAAAGAAATAAAAATAAAAATAAATAAAAAAGGAACTTCACATTTAAAGTAATGATTTTCAAGTTTCCAGAGAATCATTGAATCTTAATTAATTCATGACTCATTTTGTGTCAACCGATGCTCTCTTTCTAGCTAACAGTGGATAACCTTTCTAGTCAGACAGGAGAGAAATATTTTTGCCATCTGATTAGACCTACTTAGCACATACAGTCTACACTGAACATCCAAGCACAGAAGGTCCAGACCACGTGTTGTTTGCACCCCTGAGAAGCAGAACACAGCAGCTGAAGTGAAGAGAGAAAACTGTAGTCATTCACAGATTTTGGTTCCACTGTCTTTGTAACCAAACTTTGAACACTGCCATGCATCTATTACATCATCTCTCAGTCTCCCCTTTACTGGACAACCTGAGTCCCAACACCTGGAATTTGAAAAAAATACCTGTATATCAGTATAAAAAACATAACCATATCCACCACAAACTAAAAGTTTAATTTGCATCAAATAGGAATAGGTTAACACTGAGACAGTCTGTCCTAAAATACTGAGTTTCATTGCGGAGGCCTGAAACTCATTAGGCCAGGATCATCAGAAAAGACCTTAAAACACAAACAAAACAAAACAGGCACATTATTTGCCCTCTTGTAAAATTGCTGAGCTTTTCACAACCATTGCAAATGTTTTAAGAATAGAGATCAGGTGTTATATCTGCTGCTAATATGCTTTGAAGCAGTGAATGTTTAAATGTGGTTTTTGCCACAGTAAGCAATGATGTGTTTGTGTGTATGTAGGCTGCTTGCCACTCTGACTGGCAATATTTGAATGCTAATGATATATTAGAGAACAGTAAGTCAATTTAAATTGCTTTTTAAAAATACGTACAAATCAAACTACAATGGCTTGGGACTTTTTAAGACTGATCTAAAACAGAGAGAGAGTTCTGGTCCAATGTTTGATTTATGTTAACTGCGTGTAGCGGTTTTAGTCAGCTGGGCAGCTGAGCTCTACCACAACCACTCTCTCACTTCCCCTCTTCCAAGGGAAAGGGGGAGAAAATACAATGAAAAGGGCTCAAAGGCTCAGGACAGGGAGATCACTTGACAATTGTCATCATGGGCAAAACAGACTCAACTCTCAGAAAGGATTAATGTCATTTATTACCTATTACTAACAAGCTAGAGCATTGAGAAACTCAAATGCCATCTTTCCCAAACTGATCCTGAGTGGGCTTTCCACAGGCAGCAGCTCTTCAAGAACTGCTCCAAATATGGGTCCGTACCACGGGCTCCATCCATCAGGTGCACACTGCTCCAAACTGAGTCCCCCATGAACAACAGCTCCTTCCAGGTCACCTGCTTCTGCATGGGCTTCTCTCCATGGCCTACAGGTCTGGCCTGGAGTCTGCTCTGGCAGGGGTTTTCCATGGGCCACAGCCTCCTTCGGGTCACACCCACCTGCTGCAGCATGGGCTAGTCCATGGGCTGCAGCTTGGAAATCTGTTCCGCTGTGGAGCAGGCAGGGTTTTTATCCTGCATCAGGGCCACTCGAGGCAGCCGAAAGAGCCATTTGGACCCGGCAGCCCCCAGGAGGGCAGCTGACTAGGTGTGGGTGGAGCCAGAAGTGGTGGGCTATTTAAGTCAGGAATAGCCACTGTTTTACAGTTGTTTGCTGAGATGATCAGCTCCAGTGCAGAGGAGGATGATGGCGGGCAGGGGACACTGCAGGCAGCTGAGGGAACTGTCAGGACCCAGCAGCTCTCGAGGGCAGCTGATGAGGTGTGGGTGGAACCAGGAGCCATCTCCCTGCTGTACAAAGGCAGCTGCAGGTGAGCACGAGCAACCATGCAACCATTAACCTGCCTGAGACTACATTTAACCTGCACAGATGTAACATCATTTCTGCAAATGTCCATATGCCTATTCCTGTTTTCGTTTTTTTTTTTTTTTTTTTTTTTTAACTCCCTCCCCTCCTCACCTTTTGTGTATTGTGTATATAAATAGCATATGCATTTAACTTCATATAATTAGTAGAACAAAGTTATTCTGTATCAAATTGACTGTGGCTCTAATATAATGATTTAGTGAAGGCAACTACAGGACAGATAAAAAAGCAGAGGTCTTGGAAATGTGGGCAAATGATGGAGTATAAAGAAGCACAGGCAGGACATAAGAAAAGAGGCTTAGCCTGATACTGGAGACCTACAATTACAAACAAACCACCAAAATTCTGCTAAATAAATACAGACTTATGAGCTGGGCAAAAACAGAGAGCATTAAAAAAAAAAAAAAAAAAAAAAAAAAAAAAAGCATAAAAGACACATACTTGACATATGAATAACACACTGTACAGTTAATTTAGATGTAATGCCAATGAAGAAATTGCAATGTTTAAAGAGTTTTAGCAAAAGGAAAATTGCTGTCATATAAATTCTAGAGTGAGTGGGAAGAAACCTTCTACCTCAACAGATTCATCCCAGCAAAACAGTCAGGATGCTAATTGATATCACTACCTTCTCCCAACCCCAAACCAAAGTCACCAATCATAGAACCTACAAGAGCAATGAAAGAGTTCAGGGGTAAGTACTAGGAGAACATGTGTAACAGTTTTATCTGTATTATTATTATGAAAACCTCTAACACTATTTTTTATTATTTACTTTTGTGAAATAAATAAGTCTGGATTAATAATAATATTTTGTTTAGACTGTAAATATTTTTAAATCTCATTACATTAAGCTACATTAATTTTAACATTAAATAAATTATTTTTAAATGCTAATTATACTAACAATAATTTATTGTCTTTACAAATAAGATGTGTGACTTTTTCACCCATAGCAAGATTTTAACTGTACAATCAGTCACATTAGCACACTGCCATAAAGACTGCATAGCCAGATGATGTAGTTGAAGTTAGATACTGGTGTATTCTCCATGCAGATGGCAACTCTAAGAAGTTTCTTACTGACAGCATATAAACAGAAATTTTCACAGGCTAAACATTTTGTTAAATCTGGCAGCTTTTGATAGGAATGGAGCAACACCAAACCATGGCCTTGTAAAACACCACTCCATTTTCCAGCAGGAAAAGCAATAGCTTATCTTTAGGAAAAATGTAATTTAAAAATAAATAAATAAATGAATAAATGAAAATCATGGGCAAAACAATACGTTTTTTTTACAACCATTTGCCCAGGTGGGCAATGACTGAATTGTTTTAACTGAAACTTTAATTTTAACTCTAGACAAACGCTTTGTGTTAATAAGTGCCAACCTGAATAACAGCTCAAGTTTGGTAGGTAAAATTCAGCTGAAATCAGTATTTTAGAAAACGGAAACCGAAACAGCACATACATAGAGAAATATATATATACATATATATATATATATTTATATATTTATTTATATATATAATTACATGTAGAAAATAAATTCTAGGCCACAATCCTAAAACCAGAATAAGATTACATTAGCACTTGCTTCATGTTCCAGCTGACAGAACCAAGCTTACAGAACCAAGGACATTTTAGCCTCTCATAACAGCTGAGTCAAACTGTCCAAAGGGATATTCCATACCATAGGGCATCATGCTTAAGAGTAAAACTGGGAGGAGCTGGGCAGGGGGATTGGTGGGGGCAGGGTAGGAGGACATAGCTGCTGCTTGGGAACAGGATAGGCATAAGTCTCAACTGGTGAGAAATTGCATTCTGCATCACTTGTTTTGAATAATAATAATAATAATAATAATAATAATAATAATAATAATAATAATAATAATAATAATAATAATAAAAATAATAATAAATCTATGTCCTATCCTATGTCCTGTTGTTATCTCAACACACAGGATTTTGCATGTACTTTTTTTCTTCAACTGTTTTTCTCATCCCACTAAGGGTGGTGGTAGTGAGCTAGCAGCTGTGTGGTTCTTAGCTGCCTACTTTCCTAGTTAAATATATTAAATCATATTAAATAGTTAAATAACAAATTATATTGTTGTTGTCTATGTACTGCGTATTGTTTCAAATTAGGAGTTATGCTCATAATATCACCACTTTTAAATTGAGCAGACAATTTCAAGATAGGGTGTTCCATTACAGTTAGTTTAGATAGTTTTTCATGCAAGGAAAAAATACACAACATTCTTCTGAGATTGACATAGCTGTGAACACATAAAGAGTTTTGCCCAAATTCATAGAAAAGTAGAAATCAATCAGGGATATTATTGCCTGACAAAATAAATGACAAATTCCTCAAATAATCCTGTTGTAAGGTGTATCACATAAAATACAGATACATGTTAACATTCTGATGTCTATACCATAGGACAAAAAAAACAAACAAAACAAAAAAAAGAGAAAAGGTTGCAATTTCAATAAATTATTTCCAAAGTTTTAAAAATATATTTTACATTCTATTTAACAGAAAATCATGTATATGAAATTGAAAGTAAAAATCTTGGCCTATTTTTTTTTTTTTTTTTTTTTTTTTCTGTAGTACCTTCACAAAGGAAGGCCATCTTAATCTTGTTATCAGGACCCTAACCTGGGATTTGGGAATTTGGGTGATCGCACTTTCTGCATCTCAGTTTTACAGTTTCATAAGGGGAGAGTTCCAGTCCACAGAACTTAAGAAAATAGGTGTTCTCAGGCTCCTACATGTTTGGTAGTAGTACTGATATATTAGAAAAGAATATTATATTCACATATTATTGCAATTTATTCTGCTTTTAGATTATTTAATTTATTAAGTAGTTTGTATGTTTAGCACACTTACAGTATAGTTATATATAGTTACATTATATATAGTTACATTATAGTTATATTAATACACATATTAAACAACAGCAAAGTCTTCACTTGCAAAGTTACTTAAAGTTCACATGCAAAACTACTTAAAATTCTACCTTTTTAGGTGTTCTGGTTTAAAATACTTTTAAGAATGTTATTTACATAAGCACATTATTATTTAGAAGATTCTTAAAATGTAAAATGCTGTCAAGCCTCCATTTTAATATATTAAAAGACCTTAATTTAAGAGATTCAGACAGGATTTTCATCATTCAGGAAACAAAACTTCTGACCCTGGAGAAAATATCATGTAAATAACAACTCCAAATCACAACTCCAAATATTGGCAATAACTCCTATTGGAGTTATACTCACTGCTTGCCTATTCAAGGGCTACAGAACCAGGAGGCAGACAGGTCAAGCTTCCTTTGTGCCCTGGTTTACAAGTTTAATCAATCAAAATAAAAGTTATCAGTGAAAAATTTTTTCTTGCTTCCTGTGTCTAAGACAACTGTAGGTTCAGACCGTCTCCAAAGTCAGTCACTGCTCTTTACACACACAAATGGAAACATTATGAGATATCATAAAATTAAAAGACAAATCATAACTAATTCTACTCTGACAAATTTTGACCTCATAGAGGACTTCAGGAAAGCTGCAAAATGCTAACCTTGACCTTCAGGATGTATTAAAATCAGGGATAATCAGTTGATAATCATGATGCTTTCCTGGGAAAGAATAGAAGTTCTCATCCAACGGGTCTTCTAAAACCTAGTGAGAATCTCATCCAGACTCAAATCCTTAACCTTGCTTAGAAATTAAACCTGATTACCACAGATGTCAAGATGAATAGGTTCAATTTTTGGTTTAACGACAGAGTTCTGGTGTCAAATGCTCACTTTTCTGTGGCTTGGTTCTCAAATGGAAAATGAATACATAACAAATCCTTTCCTTTGCATTTTATCTATACAACTCTGGCCTAGAATATGGCCTAGAAAGACACCTTCACAAAAGCATCCTTGTGCCAGGGTATTTTTAACTGCTGTAAAATAAACAGTAAAAGTCATGTCTGTTAATGCAATGAGAAATGGAATCATACCATTTATTTTACTGGGATTTGTTTGTAGTTGTTAAGATTGCAAGTATTTATTTTAGATCTAAAATAATCTTCTGCTTTCACTTTTGCATTTGGAAATACTTGTGAAATATGTAACCTAGTTTGCTCAATGTTCATCTGGTGTTTTTTTGTATTGCAAAATTGAGTCTCAAGTCCTTAGAAATTTTGTAAGACAGCTTGACGATTTTGTTTTTGCTGTTGTTTATTTGTTTGTTTTGTTGTTTTTATATGTTTGGTTTCCATAAAAATCTTTCATGACGTGACAGGGAAGTTTGTGAAACTATTTGAAAAGTATATGCTGAATATGTACCAATCTGAAGATGAATCTAGTGTGCACTTAGCTGCAGTCTGGAATAACGTGTAATATGTCCACATTCTAGTCTAAATTTCTGATCATTTCATTTTACTGGAATATTTCTTTAGCTTATCACATTATATAAAATTCAGCACTGTTGAGAGAAACCTTAAAATTGCTGCTATCTTAACCAGCTTCTTTGATACTGAGATGAGCTTCTAAGACAAAGAATTTTAACATGATGCTGTAAACAGAATTGCAGAAACATCCAGCAAAATTGAATATGCTGGTACAGAACTACTGGTGCTAATTTCACCTTGCACATCATCAGACAGATTTATTTTTTTATTTTTTTATTTTTTTATTTTTTTATTATTTTTGCCATGACATTTACAACTCTTGATTTCTTTGTCTGACCTCATAACAGGAAAATATTTATTAAACGACTATAAAATATCTCCATGATTCTACATTAAATAGTCAATAAGAACATGATTTAGAAAAATAAGTATTTCTCCATTAACCCTTGCTAGTAGCAAGCATTTCCAGGGTTAGCAATTTATGATTACCCTCCAAAAATCTTCAGACTGCCAGAAAACTGAAGAAAATGATTGCATCCTTCATTTCACTTCTAACATTAAAATCTATTCTATTCAACAGCAACTGTGGAAACAAAACTAACGCATAGGCAATTAGAAAATCTACATATTAAGCAAGTCTGTCAGTCCTGAAGAGACCTAGATGATAGTCTAGGTCTCCATAATTTGACAAAATTTGGTAAGGCTTAAGGTATATTCTCATCATTACACAGAAACTTTATAGTTACTCATGCTGTATTTAAAATGCCACAGTTTGTCTAAGGTAAATGAAATCTTGTATATTAGTTGTTTCTTCTCACCAGCTATTTGATAATAACAAAGAACTCCCCTTCATTATTAGACTGAGAGGGTGGTGTTTATTTATTTATTTATTTATTTTAATTTGTTTGTTTTTAGTAACATGAGTTTAAAGCATACATGGACTTCATCACTATCTGTAATCAGCAATAAACTTCCTCTAGACTAACGTCTACTTATGGCTTTCAAAGAATAGAAGAGATGTGGAGCGAATAAGCTACTTATAATTTTTAGAGGTTTCCTAAATACGACTGTCAATCACCAAATTGCTAAAGGAATGCTCTTACTCTTCTAAAACACTTTGTAAATCAGATGTCAAGCACTCATATAAAGTAAACTTCCTAGTTCAAGGTTTCATAGAATCATAGAATAATAGAATATCACAAGTTGGAAAGGACCAAAAAGGATCATCGAGTCCAACTCCTGGCACTATACAGGTCTACCCAAAAATACAGACTGTATAGAGACTGTATAGACTGTATATGTCCAAATACTTCTTGATCTCCAACAGGATTGGTGCAGTGACTACATCCCTGGGGAGCTTGTTCCAGTGCACAACAACCCTCTCAGTGAAGAACTTTTTCCTGATATCCCCCGTCACAGCTTGACTCCATTCCCTTGGGTCCTATTGTTGGTCACCAGACAGAATAGATGGGTGCCTGCCCCTCTGCTCCCCTTCATGAGGATACTGTAGACCGCAGTGAGGTCTCCCCTCAGCCTTCTCTTTTTCCAGGCTGAAGAGACCAAGTGACCTCAGCTGATCCTTTTATGTCTTCCCCTCTAAGCCCTTTACCATCTTTGTAGCCCTTCCCTGGACACTCTCCAATAGTTTCACATCCTCAAATGAAAAAGAACTGCTCACATAAATTTTATACATAGTTTGAATAAAAAATATAATACATTAAGTTTCTTTTCCTTCTATGCCTTTATTTATTTATTTATTTTAAAGTCTCTTGCAAATATTTTGCAAATACTGTAATAATTCGAGATAAGAATTTATTTTGCTGTCACACTAGAATGTTTTCAGAGATTTTTTTTTTTTTTTTTTTTTTTTTTTTCAGTATCATATATTACTTCTCCCTATTAACTTTTATTGATATACTCACAACCTCTCTCTCTTTCATCCTCTCCCACTCTGTCCTGGTTTCAGTTAGGAAAGAGTTAATTTTCTTCCTAGTAGCTGGTAGAATGCTATGTTTTGGATTAGGATGAGAAGAGTGCTGATAACACCCTGATGTTTTAATTGTTGCAGAGCAGTGCTTACACCAAACCAAGAACTTTTCAGCTTCTCACTCTGTCCTGCCAGCGGGCAGGCTGGGGGTGCAGCAAGAGCTGGGAGGGTACAGACACAAAATAGCTGACCCAAACTAGCCAAAGGGTATTCCACGCTATCTGACATCATGCTAAACAATATATAGGAGTGGCTAGCCAGGGTGGGAGGGCCAGACTGCTCAGGGTTAGGCTGGGCATTGGTCAGCAGGTGGTGAGCAATTGCATTGTGCATCACTTGTTTCATACACATTATTCTTCTTTGTATTATTATCATAATTATTGTTATTATTATTATTGTTATTATTATTTTTCTGTCTTAATAAACTGTCTTTATCTCAACTCACAGGCTTCACTTTCCCATTTCTCTCCCCCATCCCAGAGAGGGAGAGGGGAGGGTGAGCAAACAGCTGTGTGGTGTTTAGCTGCCATCCGGGTTAAACCACAACACACTCTCTCCCATTTCTGTTTTTCCCAGGGTAATATAATCCAGGTTTCTTAATTGTTGTTCAAAGAGGACAATAGACTCACGGAGAAAGTATACTGTGTTATACTGTCTGTTAAAAAGCAGATCTGGCAAACTGAAAACCATCTTGCCTTTATCTTCTCTGTGAGCTCACACTTGTTATAGAAAAGTATTATTTGTTGACATTTGCCAGGGAAGAATACCAGGGGAAATAAAAATATTCCAAGTTTAACTGAGATACTAGAATTAATCAATAATAAAATAATAAAACCCTGACATTACAAGGATAAGAAGTATGTTTTAACATGGTTCCCTCCATATATGTTATGATATATTTATACTAAGAATTTCTTATCATAAATCATTTCTGTGTGGGCATAGTTCTTTTACTTTGCAGTTTAACACTGATCACCTTAGCTCCTACCATGTAAAGGAAAATTTGTGGGACTCCCTCATAAACCGTCTTTGGACAATCAATTCTTTGTCCAAAGAATCTTGTTGTCTCCTATGAAAGAAACATAGTTGTCTCCTATGTTTTATTCCATCAAAAATGCAATAGAAAGGAATAACCACTTAATTAGTGCACAAATAATGTTCCTTTTTTTTTTTTTTTTTTTTTTTTCCCCTACCAGTTTGTTTTCCACATTAAACAGATTACTGTTTATTTTCTTAATCACTGAATATATGTATGTATGCTCATGTTACATTTTTTTCTACATTAATTTTTATAATATAAAAGGAGATAATTTTATAATATAAAAGCTGGTGTTTTTTTTTTGTTGTTTGTTTGTTTTTTATAATATAAAGACATTGTTTTCAGTGGATGCTTTTATTTGTGTAGAAAGGATGACACCTTAGAATGTAATGTCACTAAGTTTGGAAAACTATATTCTAAAAAGACGCAATTACATTCTGATTTTAAGACATGTTTAAATGAGAAATTGAATTTCCCAGCATCAGAAACCAAATTGTTATACAGTGCCTTATAAACTGCATTTAAATTTTTTGTTTGTTGTCAGAAATTAGCAAGCTTCATAAAACTCATCTGAAATGAACCTCCAAATTTGTAAGACCTCACTTACTTGGTGTTGAGGCTGTTCAGCTCTTCCGCAGTGGGTGCCAACATTCTGTCCATCAAATTCAATGTCTACACTTTAAATGGGCAGGAAAGCAAGTGCCTTTTGTCACACCTGGAACAAAATATTGGGTCAGTTAGGTTGTGTATTTTTATAGTCTTCCAAGTGCAGTAAGACATTACTTTGCCTGTCTTATTAGAGGTGCATCACAGAATTACATTCTTATTTTCTCCTTGAATGTGTAATGTAATATGTATATAAACAAATGTTGCAAAGAATATGTTATTTTGAACTTCTTATATATATATATTTTTCTGTTTCATTCATTTGTAACTGTTAAATTTAAATAAAATATTTATTTACATAAGGTATACATTTATAAGTGCTGGTACTGAAGACAGTCAACTAAGAATATCAAGCAGTAGAAAAAATAAGTGTTTCAGAGAACAGTTATTTAAGTGTACACAAACAACAAAGTTTAACATTTATTTAGATGAATACAATCGTTTCCATTTTCTTCACCTTACATTGGAATATGGTCTTCAAAATTTTGAGAAACTATTTTTAAAACAGAAGGGTAATGATAAAATGTCCCACTTCTCAGCTGCTGTCACCTCTAAAAAGGCATAAAAGGAAAGTCACAGATAACTGAAAATATATTTATGTATATATCCATCTACAGAAAAGGGGGAAAAGGAAGATTCAAAAAGTAACAGACTAGTCAGTATCACTCTAGTCTACAGGAAAAATATAGGAACAGGTCCTTGTGCAAGCTATTTGCAAGCACAAGGACAAGAAGAAAAAGCCAACTCATTTACTGAGTGTAAACTGAGTAAATGGCCAGTGGGTTACATAAGAGCTGCGAAAGCCACACAATTTCTCAGGCATCCTAATAAAAGTTAGTACAATTACCAATGAAAGACAAACAATTTACAATGAAAGACAAAATAAAAATATTTATTAAATATTTATTCCAGTTACATATAGAAAATTTTACAGCTTCTACACAGTTTCTTATGCATATTAGAAAAGACAGAGAGATATATGTAGACAAACGTGTGGAAAAACACCGATGGAAAATAACTGTCTTTCATTATATCTTCAATACAAATACATATTTATAAACAATAGTATATAATAGTATATATTATAATAGTATATATTATTGTATATATACAATCCTATCTAGGTGATGTGATATAGCTATAGCTCAAATTAAAAAAAAAAAAAAAAAAAGCCAAACAAACTGAAAACATCATCATATTACAGCTCTCAGGGGTTTAACAACACAGTTTGCAGTTTTCTATGTAGAGCATAAATTTTCACAAACTCTCTACCTTAAAACAACTTTATATTGAGATTGTATGCTATGCTATCACCAGGAACAGGGTAGCAATGTTCCAAAAATCACAGATAGTTTATAAAAGTTTCAGATTGTCCTGGTTTCAGTTAGAACAGAATTAATTTTCTTCCTAGTAGCTGGTGGAATGCTGTGTTTTGGCTTAGGATGAGAAGAGTGCTGATAACACCCCGATGTTTTAATTGTTGCAGAGCAGTGCTTATACCAAGCCAAGGACACCTCAGACTTTCGCTCTGTCCTGCCAACAGGCAGGCTGGGGGTGCAGTAAGAGCTGGGAGGGGACAGACCCAGGACAGGTGACCCGAACTAGCCAAAGGGGTATTCCATACCATCTGACGTCATGCTAAACAATATATAGGGGTGGCTTGCCGGGGGGAGGGGGCCAGACTGCTCGGGGTTAAGCTGGGCATCGGTCAGCGGGTGGTGAGCAATTGCATTGTGCATCACTTGTTTGTACATATTATTATTAGTAGTACTATTATCATCATTGTATTATTATTATTATTATTATTATTATTATTATTATTATTATTATTATTATTATTATTATTATTATTATTATTATTATTATTATTATTTTCCTGTCTTATTAAACTGTCTTTATCTCAACTCACGGGCTTCACTTTCCATTTCTCTCCCCCGTCCCAGAGAGGGAGGGGGGAGGGTGAGCGAACGGCTGCGTGGTGTTTAGCTGCCAGCCGGGTTAAACCACGACAGTCTTTTTGGCGCCCAACGTGGGGCACGAAAGGTTGAGATAACGACAGATCTGACCAGAGTGTGTTAAACTAAAATTGGTATAAGTATAAGACCTGCTTAATAGTCACTTGTCATAATGCTGATTGCTTTAATCTCAACTGTGCTGCGCCTGTTTTCCAAATTGAGTATTATAGCACGTTATTTTCCGTATGTGCTCTCTGTCATGTTGTTTATCCTCTCCGGGCCCTGGTTTCAGACCATTATGGTACTGTGTGTTGTATCAGTGGCTTATGAGATGATGAAATATCTAGCCATGACTCTAACCTGGTATTTGTACTCAGTAACATCTTCGATTCTATACTTTGGAAACTGTATTTTGGAAACTATTAGCAATTGTATCTGTTGCCTTTTTTCATTAGGGAGTCAATCTGTGGAGGGGAAAGGGGAAGATAATTTTTCTTACTTGATCACTCTCCCTTTCTCCTTCACCACCCCTGTATCCTCCTTGATCACTCTCCCTTCCTCCTTCACCACCCTCTTATCCTCCGAGTTTATTACAATAGCTCTCCAAGATATTGAATATCCTTGGGATACTCAGACCAGCATAGTCCTGTTGTTCTGCCTCCTGAATGCGCTTCAGGTTCTGCTTAAAGTTAAACAACTACTTAGGAAGCTCATCCGGAGATCTGCCCGGAGGCAGTATAGTTGTGGGTGGCAGGGAGTATGGGAGGATATGGGCAGGCATCTAGAGCAGTTGGCACCCCCAGTGTTTTGGAAATTCACCCCTGAACAAGTGCAAAATCCTCAAAAACTGGCAGAATGCTTGAATAAAAGGTGTCGCGATTCGGGAAGTTCCAAAGTAACACAAATCATTGTAACATGCTGGGGCCTGGCTCATGCCTATCGAGCTGCCATGGATACTGCTATCAACTTAGTGACAGACCCTGCGGCCACTCCAAGTCCCATGACAGATCCAACGGCCACTGTGACCCCTACGGTGGACTCTGCAGCCGCTCCAGTCCCAGCTCCTGCAGCCGCTCCAGTCCCAGCTCCTGCAGCCGCCCCAGTCCCAGCTCCTGAAGCCGCCCCAGTCCCAGCTCCTGAAGCCGCCCCAGTCCCAGTTCCTGCAGCCGCTCCAGCTCCAGTTCCTGCAGCCGCTCCAGCTCTGGTTCCTGCAGCTGCTCCAGTCCCAGCTCCTGCAGCTGCTCCAGTTCCAGCTCCTGCAGCCGCTCCAGCTCCGGTTCCTGCAGCCGCTCCAGCTCCAGTTCCTGCAGCCACTCCAGTTCCAGCTCCTGCAGCCGCTCCAGCTCCGGTTCCTGCAGCCGCTCCAGTTCAAGCTCCTGCAGCCGCTCCAGTTCCAGCTCCTGCAGCTGCTCCAGCTCCGGTTCCTGCAGCTGCTCCAGTTCAAACTCCTGCACCCGCACCAGTTCTAGCTCCTGCAGCTGCTCCAGCTCCGGTTCCTGCAGCTGCTTCAGCTCCTGCAGCCGCTCCAGCTCCTGTAGCTGGGTCAGAGAAACGAGCTGTAGCAGTGCAAGTTGACCCTGCAGAGGGTATTCCAACCTCTGTGGCAGACCCTATAACAAGGTCAGAGAAACGAGCTGTAGCAGTGCAAGTTGACCCTGCGGAGGGTATTCCAACCTCTGTGGCAGACCCTGTAACAAGGTCAGAGAAACGAGCAGTAGCAGTGCAAGCTGCCCCTGTAGAGAAGGTGAAAAAATGGTATAGAGATTCAGGTCGTTTAGAACGCAGAGAATCTTCTGCCAAATCTAGGTATAGAGACGACGGAGACGACGACGACGCTGGGCCATCAAGGGTTCAGGAGGAGGAAGATGAGGATGCCGAAAAATCAACAGTAACTACCCGAAGCCTAAACGAGCGTGAGTTACGAGATGTGCGAAAAGATTTTGGTCGCTGTATAGGTGAGCAGCTTGTCACCTGGCTTCTCCGATGCTGGGACACTGGAGCCAATTGTGTGGAATTAGATGGCAGGGAAGCCAAGCGACTGGGATCCCTTGCTAGAGATGCAGGCATTGACAAAGCAATTGCAGATGGAGCACAATCTCACAGCCTCTGGAGGCGTCTCCTCTCAGCTGTGAGGGAAAGGTATCCCTTCAAGGAAGAACTTTTATGTCTACCAGGCAAGTGGACCACTATGGAGAAGGGAATCCAGTATCTGAGGGAATTAGCCGTACGGGAAGTGATTTATGAGGATCCAGACCTCAGACAAACATCCAAAGATCCAGATGAAGTCAGGTGTACGCGACCCATGTGGCGGAAGTTTGTACGGAGTGCACCATCATCATATGCCAGCTCATTGGCAATAATGGCCTGGAAAGAGGATGAGGAACCCACAGTGGATGAAGTGGCTAAACAACTCCGGCAGTACGAAGAAAGTCTCTCCTCTTCCTTACAGGCCTGCGTCTCAGCTGTGGAGAAACTTTCTGAAGAGTTCCACCAACTTAAAGAGAATCTATCTTCATCCCCACCTGAACCAACCAGTGTCCACCGACCAAAAGAGAACACTGTGGAGAAACTTTCTGAAAAGGTTCACCAACTTGAAGAGAGATTATTCTCCTCCGTACCTGTACAGAGCAGTGTCTCAGCTATCAGGGGTAGTCGTTCATCCACACAAGGAAGACGATATGGTGGGTACTCACCCCGTGCTACCCTGTGGTTTTACTTACGAGACCATGGAGAGGACATGAGAAAATGGGATGGAAAATCTACTGCGACCCTAGAGGCACGGGTACGTGAGTTGCAAAAGAAAACAATCAGGAAGAAGGGATTCTCTGAAAAGTTTGCTGCTCCAACTTCCAGCAGACAGTCCTTCAAACACAGAAACGAAGAAGATTCCGACCAGGATTAGGGAGGCCCTGCCTCCAGCCAGGGGGAGGAAAGGGATAATCGAGTTTATTGGACTGTGTGGATTCGATGGCCTGGCACATCAGACGCACAGAAGTATAAGGCTTTAGTAGACACCGGTGCACAATGCACTATAATGCCATCGAGCTATAAAGGACCAGAGCCCATCTATATTTGTGGAGTGACAGGGGGATCTCAGCAGTTGACTGTATTGGAGGCTGAAGTGAGTCTGACTGGGAATGAGTGGGAAAAGCACCGTATTGTGACTGGCCCGGATGCTCCATGTATCCTTGGCATAGACTATCTCAGAAGAGGATATTGCAAGGACCCAAAAGGGTTCCGGTGGGCTTTTGGTATAGCTGCCTTAGAGACAGAGGGCATTAAACAATTATCTACCTTGCCTGGTCTCTCAGAGGACCCCTCTGTTGTGGGGTTGCTGAGGATCGAAGAACAGCAAGTGCCAATCGCTACCACAACTGTGCACCGGCGGCAATATCGCACTAACCGGGACTCCCTGATTCGCATCCATAAGCTAATTCGTCAATTGGAGAGCCAAGGAGTGATCAGCAAGACTCATTCACCTTTCAATAGTCCCATATGGCCAGTGCGAAAGTCTAATGGCGAGTGGAGACTAACAGTGGACTATCGTGGCCTGAACGAAGTGACGCCACCACTGAGTGCTGCAGTGCCGGACATGCTGGAACTTCAGTACGAACTTGAATCGAAGGCAGCCAAGTGGTACGCCACAATTGATATCGCTAATGCATTTTTCTCCATCCCTCTAGCAGCAGAGTGCAGGCCACAGTTTGCTTTCACTTGGAGGGGAGTCCAATATACTTGGAATCGACTGCCCCAGGGGTGGAAACACAGCCCTACCATTTGCCATGGGCTGATCCAGTCTGCACTGGAGCAGGGGGAAGCTCCTGAACACCTGCAGTACATCGATGACATTATTGTGTGGGGTGACACAGCAGAGGAAGTTTTCGAGAAAGGGAAGAAAATAGTCCAAATCCTTCTGAAGGCCGGTTTTGCCATAAAACAAAATAAAGTCAAAGGACCTGCACGAGAGATCCAGTTTTTAGGAATAAAATGGCAAGATGGACGTCGTCAAATCCCAATGGATGTGATCAACAAAATAACAGCTATGTCTCCACCAACTAACAAAAAAGAAACACAGACTTTCCTAGGTGTTGTGGGGTTTTGGAGAATGCACATCCCAAATTACAGTCTGATTGTAAACCCGCTCTACCAAGTAACCCGTAAGAAGAATGAATTTGAATGGGGCCCTGAACAACGACAAGCCTTTGAACAAATTAAGCAGGAAATAGTCCATGCAGTAGCCCTTGGGCCAGTTCGAACAGGACCAGATGTAAAGAATGTGCTCTACACTGCAGCCGGGGAGAATGGCCCCACCTGGAGCCTCTGGCAGAAAGAACCTGGGGAAACTCGAGGTCGGCCCCTGGGGTTTTGGAGCCGGGGATACAGAGGATCTGAGGCCCGCTATACTCCAACTGAAAAGGAGATACTGGCAGCATATGAAGGAGTTCGATCTGCTTCAGAGGTGGTCGGTACTGAAGCGCAGCTCCTCCTAGCACCCCGATTGCCGGTACTAGGCTGGATGTTCAAGGGAAGGGTCTCTTCTACGCATCATGCAACTGATGCTACATGGAGCAAGTGGATTGCACTAATTACTCAGCGGGCTCGAATAGGAAACCCCAGTCGCCCAGGAATATTGGAAGTGATTATGGACTGGCCAGAAGGTAAATACTTTGGGATATCATCAGAGGAGGAGGTGGGTCGTGCTGAAGAAGCCCCACTGTACAACCAGTTACCAGAAAATGAAAAGAAATATGCCCTGTTCACTGATGGGTCCTGTCGTATTGTGGGGAAGCATCGAAGATGGAAGGCTGCTGTATGGAGTCCTACACGACGAGTTGCAGAAGCTGCTGAGGGAGAAGGTGAATCGAGTCAGTTTGCAGAAGTGAAGGCCATTCAGCTGGCTTTAGACATTGCTGAACGAGAAAAATGGCCAGTTCTCTATCTCTACACCGATTCATGGATGGTAGCAAATGCCCTGTGGGGATGGTTACAGCAATGGAAGCAAAACAACTGGCAGCGTAGGGGCAAACCCATCTGGGCTGCTGCATTGTGGCAAAATATTGCTGCTCAGGTAGAGAACCTGGCTGTGAAAGTACGTCACGTAGATGCTCATGTGCCCAAGAATCGGGCTACTGAAGAACATCAGAACAACCAGCAGGTGGATCAGGCTGCTAAGATTGAAGTAGCTCAGGTGGATCTGGATTGGCAGCATAAAGGTGAATTATTTATAGCCCGATGGGCCCATGACACCTCAGGCCATCAAGGTAGAGATGCAACATACAGATGGGCTCGTGATCGAGGGGTGGACCTGACCATGGACGCTATAGCACAGGTTATTCATGACTGTGAAACATGTGCTGCAATCAAGCAAGCCAAACGGTCAAAGCCTCTTTGGTATGGAGGACGATGGCTGAAATATAAATATGGAGAGGCCTGGCAGATTGATTACATCACACTCCCTCAAACTCGCAATGGCAAGCGCCACGTACTTACAATGGTGGAAGCAACCACCGGATGGCTGGAAACATACCCTGTGCCTCATGCCACCGCCCGGAACACTATCCTGGGCCTTGAAAAGCAAGTCCTATGGCGACATGGTACCCCAGAAAGAATAGAGTCAGACAATGGAACTCATTTCCGAAACAACCTTATAGACGCTTGGGCCAAAGAACATGGTATTGAGTGGGTGTATCACATCCCCTATCATGCACCAGCCTCCGGGAAAGTTGAACGATACAATGGACTGTTAAAGACTACATTGAAAGCAATGGGCGCTGGGACATTCAAAAACTGGGATACGCATTTGGCAAAGGCCACCTGGCTAGTCAATACTAGGGGATCTGCCAACCGAGCTGGACCTGCCCAATCAAACCTGTTACGTACTGTAGATGGGGATAAAGTTCCTGTAGTGCATGTAAAAAATATGCTGGGTAAAACAGTCTGGGCTACTCCTGCCTCAGGAAAAGGCAAACCCATTCGTGGAATTGTTTTCGCTCAGGGACCTGGATACACTTGGTGGGTGATGCAAAAGAACGGAGAGGTCCGGTGTGTACCTCAAGGAGATTTAATACTGGGTGAGAATAGCCCATGAACTGAATTGTACCATGTTAATTGCTATATAATACTGTATGTTACCACTACCATGACTACTATAGGTGACTAATTAGAATGTATGGAAAAGAGTGTAACCTGAGCATGACATAAATGGTATGGAATAAGGGGTGGATAGATGTCCTGGTTTCAGTTAGAACAGAATTAATTTTCTTCCTAGTAGCTGGTGGAATGCTGTGTTTTGGCTTAGGATGAGAAGAGTGCTGATAACACCCCGATGTTTTAATTGTTGCAGAGCAGTGCTTATACCAAGCCAAGGACACCTCAGACTTTCGCTCTGTCCTGCCAACAGGCAGGCTGGGGGTGCAGTAAGAGCTGGGAGGGGACAGACCCAGGACAGGTGACCCGAACTAGCCAAAGGGGTATTCCATACCATCTGACGTCATGCTAAACAATATATAGGGGTGGCTTGCCGGGGGGAGGGGGCCAGACTGCTCGGGGTTAAGCTGGGCATCGGTCAGCGGGTGGTGAGCAATTGCATTGTGCATCACTTGTTTGTACATATTATTATTAGTAGTACTATTATCATCATTGTATTATTATTATTATTATTATTATTATTATTATTATTATTATTATTATTTTTATTATTATTATTATTATTTTCCTGTCTTATTAAACTGTCTTTATCTCAACTCACGGGCTTCACTTTCCATTTCTCTCCCCCGTCCCAGAGAGGGAGGGGGGAGGGTGAGCGAACGGCTGCGTGGTGTTTAGCTGCCAGCCGGGTTAAACCACGACACAGATCTTTGTACACCAACATTCCTTGCTGTACAGGTGTAGTGGGTTTATGTGACAAGGATTTGTTAGTGGGGGGAGGCATAGGGGTTGTGGGAGCATAGGGGTGGCTTCTGTGAGAAGAATCCAGAAGTTCCCCCATGTTAGATAAGGGCCACACCACTGGCCAGAGCCAGGCCAATACAATAAGTGCTGTTGTTTGTGCGTCTGTGAGAGAATATTTAAGACAGAGAAAAAAAAAAAAAAAATGCTGAGGAACAGCAGCTGGGAGAGAGAGAGAGTGAAAAACAGAGGAGTGAGAAACAGCCCTGCAGGTGCCAAGGTCAGTGAAGAAGGAGGGGGAGGGGCGCTCCAGATGTGGGAGCAGAAGTCTCCTGTGACCTGTGGAGAGGACCGTGGTGAAGCAGGCTGTCTCCCCACAGCCTATGGAGTACCATGGTAGAGCAGGGTTCCACTCTGCAGCCCATGGAGGAGACCATGGTGGATCAAGTGGATATGACCTGAAGGAGGCTGTGGAGGACCCCCATCAGAGCAGGCCTTGGGCCAGACCTGTAGCCCATGGATTATTGGATTAAACCAATTTTCTCTCTCTCTATATATGTTATTTTTAACTGGCATTGTAATTTTCATCACTGTGTTCTTTCTTCTCATAAAGCTGCAGCATGAACACTTAGCAAAATAGTTTTGTATGAAGAATAATTATTACAATTCAGAGAAAACATTCTATGCATGAATTATTAAGCAAAATAACAAAGCCTGAATTCCTATTTCAAGTTCAAAATTTAACTTGATCTTACCACAGAGTGTGTATCTGTTGAAGTCATGTTACTAAAATAAATACATGTAACTGTTTACCCAAATGGTAATTTTCTCCTTGGGAATAAGCAAATAGGTACTGGTATACTAAAGAAAAGAATTTGAGATTGATAATATATCAAGTTTATATATGAGTTCAATTTTTGCAGTCCAAATTTGAATATAATGTGAATATAGAGAAAAACTAAATATTCCATGAGTAATTAAAAAGCAAAATCAAACCCATAAAATTTCAATAACACTTGTTCCATTCTATAGCTGGTCAATGAATTTGTTAATACATTATAAAAAGCCAAAATAAGCCTATAAAACTAATATGAAGTTATCTTCTGACAGTTGAAAGCTTCTTCTACTCTGTTCTAATTCAGCCATCAAAAAACCAGTCTCTTCACCTTAGACATAAGGCAATTCAATGCAAAGTCTACAGCATTACTTGGACACTTTGCAAATACATACTGATATGATCAGTAAATTCACTCCCTCAGACACTTTTTTTCTACTCTTTCCATCAGCATAATCTTTAATGAAAGTTATGCACATGTAGAAATACCCTTAAAAGGCAAGTAAATTTAATGCAATAGGGCTAATGTTTTGAACATAGATAGCCTCGAACATGGAACAGAACTGAACTGGAACTTGTTTCTAGTTGATATAGTATTTCATTAATTTTGACAGATAGTATTAAAAAAAATAAAAAATAAATAAATAAAAAAATGAAGACTTCTTCAGTAACCTGACATCTTTACAAGTAGGAGAGTAGTCTGATCTAATGATGTCACCCTGATACTTTTAGATGGGAAAGGCAAGTAGGTGGAAAGTGGAGGATAAAATTGAATCTCTCTGAACAGCTTCAAAACCATAAACTCTTTGAACGTAACAGGATAGGAAAACAAACAAACAAACATGAAAAAGCAAACATGAAAGAAACATAGTAGAAATCAACTCAAAAAACAAACAAACAAACAAAAAATAATGTTGTGTTTTGCAACAGCTCTAGCCTGGAATTTCCCATGGCAGAAGAGTACATGTGACATTTCCATAACTGTGACAATGACCTGTAAGTATTGTGAGTAGTGTGAGAATGTGAGTACTGAATCATCATCTGATGCTAATGGGCAGAAATATCTTTTTATTATTATTTTTTTTAATTTTATTTTTTTATTACTCCTAAATTAAATTGAAAAACAAACTTTTGTGGCAACAACACCCTAAGATGTTCTTACATTCTTAGACTTTTCTGCATGAATAAATAAATAAGCAAACATTAAATAAATAACTAAATAAATATAGGTGCACATTTTCTATTCCAATGAAGCAAGTAACATTTCAACTTCAGCAAGTATGAATACTCTCAGCACCATCTTGCCAATCAGACCAGCAACTTGTTTTTCTGTTTTCTGACAGGGATACATTTTGTCTGAAGTTATTTTTGCCCATACTTTTTATTTTTTATCAGTTGGGAATAAAAGGTAACATCACTTCTGCTCCTAAATGAAAGCAGCACATAAGTAGGAAGCTTTGGTCTACCTACTACGTCTGTTAACCACTACAGGAACACAGTGTACTATTGTTTCTCTATGTTGTTACATATGCTAAGATTCCCTGCCAGGAGAGCTAATGTATTTATATTTTCTTAGTGAAGTGTCCAGATAGCCAGGTGCCACTTGTACTGGGTCTGGCTGGAATGTTATCTTTCCCGGCAGCAGCCCATACAGTGCTTGTAGCTGGAACAGCAGTGTTATCACACCAGTGTTGTGTCTACTGCTGAGCAGCAGTGGCACAGCATTGGGCCTTTCTCTAACCCTCCTAGGGGGTGGGCAAAAAAGTGAGGAGAGAAACATCACTAGGGCAGCTGACCTAAACCAATCAAAGGGATATTCCATACCATGTGATGTCACACTCAGCAATAAAAGGTGGAAACAGGAAGAAGAGGGGAGGGGTGGGCTCTCATTGGGAAACGTCGGTCCTCCTCTCGAACACCGGCTGCGTGCGTTGAGGCCTTGCTTCAAGGACGTGGTCAATCATCGCTCATTTGTGGGAAGTAGAGAGTAATTTCTTTCCTCTGCACTTCCATATAGCCTTCATTTCTTTTGTTTGTTTGTTTTCCTCCCTTCTTTTTATTTTTCCCTTTTCCCCTTTCCCTTTTTATTTCCCCTGAGTTAAATTGTTTAGTTCATGGTAGTCTTTATTTAATTATTATTATTATTTCCCTTTAATTAAATTATCCTTATCTCAACCCGTGAGTTGTTCTTTGCTTTACTTCTCCCCCTCCTCATCTAAAGGAGGGGGAGTGAGAGAGCGGTTGTGGGGTTTAGCTGCCCAGCACAGTAAAACCACCACACCACTCTATAGCAGAAAACAGTTAAGATTCAGCATTGACATTTACATACATGCTTCTGGCCACTACTAATTTAAATGTATTAAGTTTAGACTTATGATGCTGCTGCACAAAGAGAGAAATTAGATACTAAAAGAAGCACTTTCAAGAAGAATAAATATTTGTCATTATATCTGCTAATAAAAGTGGAAAAGAAAAATAATGAAGAGGTCCTAGCACAAAAGTCCTTGTTCATGTCAAAAGAATGGAAGGAAACATTCAGTTATGCTAGATATCACATGAGACACTGATATTACAGCTTGTTTGAAAAATTAAAATAAAAAGAGAGTACCTTAAATCCTGCATGAGTAATCACAGAAATAATACATTAGTGATCATTTCCAACTAATGAATGTTTGCATGACATTTGTGATTTTTGAAAATGGAAAAATGGGAAAATACTGCCCAAGTTCTTATAATCATAAAATCTTAACTACTGGTCTTATACTGGTTTGGGGTTGGAAGGGACATTCATCATTTAGTTCCTATCCTCATGCCATGGACAGGGACACGATGCACTAGACCAACTTGCTCAAGGCCCCATCCAACCTGGCCTTGAACACTTCCAGGGCATCCACAACTTCTCTGGACAACCTGTTCCAGTGCCTTACCATCCTCTGAGTAAATAATTTCTTCTGAATGTCTAATCTAAACATAAATTCTTTTGATTTAAAATTGTTAACACTCACTGATAAAGTGTTGCTCCCTTGTAAGCCCCCATTAAATACTGGAAGGTCTACCTGTTCTTTAAGGTCTCCCTGGAGCTTTCTTTTCTCTAGGCTAAACAACCCCAGCTCCCTCAGACTATCTTCACTGGAGAGATGCTCTAGCCCTCTGATCTTTCTGGCCCTCCTCTGGATCCACTCTAACAGATCCATGTCTTTCTTATGTCGGAGGCCCCAGAGCTGAATGCAGTGCTCCAGATGGCATCCCACAAGAGTGGAGTGGAGGAGGAGAATCACCACCTTGAACGTGCTGGCCACGCTACTTTTGATGCAGCCAAGGATTCAGTTTACTTTCTGGGCTGTAAGAGCATGTTTCTGACTCATGCCCAGTATTTTTTTATTTGTTTTTGTTCACCAGTAGTGGATGAATTTCAAAAGTATAAATTAAATTAAAAAAAAAAAAAAAGTAAGGATATGACATGATATTTTATATGACATAATATATAAATATATATGTTTCTTTTTCAGATTCTGTAAATGCTGTTAATAATACTAAGTTCAGAAAACTTTCTGAGGTTAGAAGAGACCTGGTCCAACACCCCTGCTCAAGCAAGACCACATGCAGCTGTTTTCCCAGGACCGTGTTCAGGCAGCTTTTGAAGATCTCCAAGGAGCAAGACCCCACAATCTCTCTGAGCAACTGGTTCCATTACTCACACAGTACAAAAGTGTTTCCTGATATTCATAAGGAATCTTCTGTGTTCTGTGTTCCAGCCCTGTCCTGGGCACCACTATAAAGAGCCTGGCTCCATCCTTTTTGTATCTTCCCTTCAGGTATTTATCAGAGATATCCCCTCTGACCCTTTTCTTTTCCAGGCTGAACAATCCCAGCTCTCACAGCCTTTCCTCACAAGAGAGAAGCTCCAGTCCCTTAATCATTTTAGTGGCCTTTGTTAGACTATCTTAATTAGCCATGTCTGTCTTGCACTGGGGGACCAGAACAGGACACAGCACTCTGGGCATGGCGTCACCAATGCTGAGCAGAGGTAAAGGATCACCTCCCTAGATTTGCTCCAGTGCTATTCCTAATGCAGACCAGCATACCATTCTTCCTTTCTGCAAGGGCTGCTGACTCATGTTTAACTTGATATCCAGCAGGACTTGGAGGTACTTTTCTGCGAAGCAGCTTTCCAGCTGGTAGCTCCCAACATGTATTAATGGGAGTTGTCCCACCTTCCAGGATTCAGGACTTTGCATTTTCCTTTGTTGAACTTCAAAAGATTTCTTTCAGGACATTTTTCTAGCTCATGAAGGCCCTTCTAGGTAGCAGGACAACCCTCTGCTTTATCCACCACATATTTTAATTTTGTGTCAATTTTGTTTTACAAGCTTGTTGTGGGTTCACTCAGCCCATTCATCCCAATCATTAATGAAGATTTTAAATAGAACTCCAGTAAATCCAGTATAGACCGTTGAGATACAACACTAATTACTGGCCTCCAACCAGACTTTGCACTGCTGGCTACTACCTTTTGGGCCCAGATGTTTAACCATTTTTTTTACCCATGTCACTTCATCCATCTAGCCTGTAAGACTCATCTCTATTTACTATTATATAGCTTCTCTAAGACTTCATTTATTCTGCATCTTTTATCTGTGATTGTGATCTCCAGATATATTTATCTGATCACAGCTCTTGTTTGTGTCCTCTTTTATTACAGATAGGCAAAAAATCTCAAGTTAATAAAATAATGTGAATACGTCATGGATTAAGTTACCTGAAAGCATCATTCTTAAAGACTTTCTTCTTTCTCAATAGCAATGCATCTTACACTTTAAATGTAGATAAGAATGTAATTTCTCTCTTTAATTAAAGTATCAAAATATTTGTCTTTGACTTATTTCCTATAGACAAATATATTTATACATATATATATTTCCTATAGACAGATATATATATATTTCTAGACATATATATTTATTCTTAAACAAAACTTTTTTATTTCTTGAAGCTTGTCTAGATTAAGTTTTCAAGTTATAATCAATAATGTCACAACTACACCAAACGCATGGCACTGAAAAATTACAGAAGTAAGAAAAATATTAAAAAAAAAAAAAAAAAAGCTTCACAGACATAAACTTCACTTATCTTCTATCTTTATATATAATATGTATTTCAGAATTTTTACTGGTTGCACCAGCATAAGCTATTTGCATTACAAAATTTGGGAAATCCATGCCAGCCATTTCTGTTACTTTTTTTATTACCAGTCATTGTCAGTTTATAAAGGTTTATATTTATCAGCAGAAAGTCACATATTATTTCCTCTTTTGTATTTCTGGAAGGAATAACAAAGTTCCTGGAGTGATCAAAGATCATAAGCAATTTCCTGTATCAGGTCCTCAACAGAGTATGACATTGTAAGTCTCCCCCTGCCCTGAAAGATCTAAGCTGTGTGTCTTGCTGCCTGTTTTACTGACCTCTCAAAGCAAGTTCTCCAACTTTTCTTGATATAACTGGAAGGTTTCCATGAACTGCAATAGCTTTTAATCAAGATTTCAAACCACAAGAAATGTCATGCTTGAGATAGGAAGAAACTTGACAAAAAGATGATTTTGCCACCAAACAATATGGACAGAGTAAATCTCACACATCTTCACAAGCTGCAAGAAGTTAATAAATGCATCAATCCTTTTCTTCAGAGCTTAAAGTGACTAGGAAACCCACATTCTGCATGAAAAATAGCTTTCTTATGTAAAAATAAAAGTAAAACTCTCTTCTAAGGCACTTGTAGGAACTGTAAAAATGATTCCAAGCACAACTTCATCCTTCTCTGTCCCTTCCCAAATTTTAGTAGCTTGTTTACTGATCAAAATTCTAATTAACTAGTACTTTAGAAAGACAATAATTATGTTTTTCAATATTTTTCTCACAATAATTCAAAAATGGTTATACCTACAACATTTTGTCATCCTGCTTTATAGTATAAAGTCCCATTGGCATAATACATTTGATTTCTTTAAAACTTGTTAGAATAACTTTAATTTGGATATAACACATATAATTTAAATTTGACTTCAGTGTGATTGCTTGTTTATTTTGCTTTGTTTGTTTATTTTTATTTTAGTGGGTGGTAGATGTATTCAATTTTACAATATAAATGTGGTCAAAAATTTGCACTGAAGAAACTCTCTTCCATCCATAAACTGGTAAAAAAAATAAATTAATTAAAAATAAAAAATCTGTAACATGAATTATATTGTGTTTATGTGGCAAATTGTTGCTAGCAGGTGGGCTTCAGGAGTTTGTGAGAATAGTGGCTGTCCCCACATTGGACAGAGACAGTTACAGCTGTACACAAAACAGACCCACCACAGGGCACAGCTAATCCCATCAGGCAAGTGGGTGGCAGCTCTATGATGACATATTTAAGAAAGGGTAGAAAATGCTGCACAGGGGTTGTAAGAGAAGTAATTGAGAAAATTGTGAAAGAAACTGCCCTGCAGATGCCCAGATCAGCAAAGGAGGTGAAGAAGGTGCTCTAAGTACCAAGCAGAGATTCCCCTGCAGGCTGTGACAAAGATTATGGTGAAGGAAGTTGTCCCCCTTCAGCCCATAGAGCAACTACGTAGAAGAGGTATCCACATGGAAGTTCATGTTTGAGCCCACACCACAGCAGGTGGATGCACCGTGAAGAAAGCTGCAGCCTATGGAGAGCCCACACTGGAAAGGACCCACACTGGGTTCTTGAAGAACAGCGGGCTGTTGGAAGGACTCATATTGAAGCAGTTCAAGAAGGATTATATCCCATGGGAAGGTGTACTGGGTCTGTCTGGGATGGAGTTAACTTTCCCTGCAGTGTCCCATGCTTTGCACGTGTAGCTAGAACAGCACTAGTACCACACCAATGTTTCGTCTATTGCTGAGCAATACTGACACAGTATCAAGACTCCATACAACCTCTCTCTCCTCCCACCAAGGGCCAGTAGGCTGGGGGTAGGCAAGAGGTGGGTAGGGGATGTCACCAGGGCAGCTGACCTAAACCGACCAAAGGGATATTCCGTATCATGAGATGCCACACTCAGTAAACAAAGGTGGGAAAGGGAAGGAGGCGGGCGCTCTTGTTGTGAAGACATCTGTCCTCCTAAACAACCACTACACATATTTTGACCCTACTTCCTAGGACACAGCCAAACATCGCTTGTTAGTGGGATGTATAGATTTATTTTTCTCTCTCTGTGCTTCTGTGTGGCCTTTGCTTTTTTTGTTTGTTTATTTTTTTTTTATTCTTTCTTATTTCTTTTTTTTTTTTTCTCCCACTTCCTTTTTCCTTTAATTAATTCATCCTTATCTCAGACCATGAGCCTTATTTTATTTTATTTTATTTTATTTTATTTTATTTTATTTTATTTTATTTTATTTTATTTTATTTTATTTTATTTTATTTTATTTTATTTTATTATTTTTCTCTCTTTCTAGCGTATTTTCTTCTCTCCATCTTATTTGAGGAGGGTGAGTGAGAGAACATATATGGTGGAGTTCAGCTGCCCTGCAAAGTGAAACCACCATGTGTTGTAGCGGGAAAATTGTGTGGAGGAAGGAATAGTAGAAATGAAGAATTGTGACCTGAGTGCAACCTCCATTTTCCATGCCTTTCTGCTACATGGGGAGGAGTAGGTAGAAGTCAGGAGTGATTTAGAATAGAATAGAGTAGAATAGAGTAGAATAGGGTAGAATAGGGTAGAATAGGGTAGAATAGAGTAGAATAGGGTAGAATAGGGTAGAATAGGGCAGAATAGGGTAGAATAGAGTAGAATAGGGTAGAATAGGGTAGAATAGGGTAAAATAGGATAGAATAGAGTAGAACAGAACAGAACAGAACAGAACAGAACAGAACAGAACAGAACAGAACAGAACAGAACAGAATGGATTCCAGTCTGAACCTCCTATGGTATATCTTTGTGCCATTCCTACATGTGTTGCCATCAGGACCAGGGTAAATATACATTTCCCCTTCTTGGGAAGCTGCAGAGAGCAATAACGTAAGGGGTCTCAGCCTTCTTTTTCTCTAGACTAGACTCCACCATGGCAAGGTTTTGGTATGGGAGGTGCTGCACAAGTAGCCTCTGTGAGAAGAGCCCAGAAGTCGACTTGTTAGGTAGGAGCTAGTTCCAGACAGCTTAAAAAGGGACACAACTCTGGCCAAAGATGAGTCAATGAACAACTTTGGTTGGTTTAGGTCAGCTGTCCTAGGGATGTCCCCTCCGCACCTCCAGCCCACCCCCAGCCTAATGGCTTGGTGGTGGTTTTGAGTCTTAAGACTGTACCAACATTTCATAGGCACAGGCAAAACATTGGAGTAATATTGAGGCTGTTCTAGTTGCAAGTGGAGAGCACAACACTACATAAGCTGCATCCCAGACAAACATAGTGCACCCACTAATCTAGTCTGTTAGTAATAAGCAATAAATTGCATTAATCTCCCTTCATTAAGTCTGGTTTTCCTGTGATGGTAATTGGTGAGTCATCTCCCCATCCTTATCTCAGCCCCTGAGAACATTCTCATCTTATTTTCTCCTTCTGTTCCTTAGAGAAGGGGGAGTAAGAAACTGGAATGGTGGAGTTTTGCTAGCCATCATTGTGAAACCACATCATTAAATCCTTCACTCACCATGATTGCAGGAGGTTCCTAGGGAAATTGTCTATACATATGAAATGATTCCATAGGCTTTATTTTGGTCATTTTATATTGAACTAAAGATTTCCATTAATTGCTGAATACTTATAAACAACCATTAAATAACTCCTTACATTTACTCTAAAAGAAATAAAGTTAAAAGACTCAAACCAAATGGAAATTTGTAAGGTGAAGTGTGGAACTCCTGGGGCTAAATTTAAGTTAGAGACCAAATTCAAACACAAACTCATAAATATATGAGAGACTTAAACTAGTTTTCATGCCCTCTGAATTTTAGATCAGTTACACCATTAGTCTAACAAAACTTAAGTTTTGAGCCATTGCATAACTCTTAACTCCAATAGGATTTTCAGAGGCTTTAATAATAAAATAATTTTGAGGTCTGGAGGGTGGAGTTTACCATAAATGTGTTTCAATATTAAAAACTGAAAATAAAATTAAGGCTTTGCTTTGTCATTCATGATTTAGCATTGTTTTTATTAGGGTGAATTAGTCACTGTGTTCTCCAGCTCTCATTTACCATACCAGAAACATGTGTCTGTCATTGCTCATGTGCCCATGATTCTTGCATGAGGGGATCCTAATTGTGTCACATGAAGAGACCAGGAAAACCTATAACCCAGCCTGCTGCAAGGGCTAGCTTTATCTTTCCACATTATCAAACAATTTGCAGCCATTATTCTTAGAGCTGGAACACAAGGATCAGTTTGCAGCTTCCAATACTTTTGATGAGTTCTACACACATTGTGTATGGTAATTTTGCTATGCTGTGATGTAATACTTGGCTAATTACCATAATGATGCTTACAGCAAAGCATTATGTGAGCCCTTGTTAATTCAAACTCTCATGTAGTTAACTGAAAATAAAAAGTCAATAATAAATAAAAATAATAAACAACCTCTCACAAATGCTCTTTAAATTACAATAACAACAAATAATACAAGTGCATATAATACAAATACAATACAATACAAATAATACAAGTGCATATACACACTGACACATGATCCACCACAATATCTACAGTGCTCAGCAGAAGTCAAGTTTCCACAGGCTCAGATCAGCCACTGAGGACACAGCTGAACCTTTCAGCCGAGTTGGTGACAACTCTGTGAGAAAGTATTAAGACAAAGGAAAAAAATGTCAGATAGGCAGAGAAGGAAGGACAAAAAGAGTGAAAACAATGAAGAAACACCATGGTCAGAGAGGGAGCAGAAGGAGTCTCTCCAGTCATGGGAGCAGGTATTTCCCCCTGTAGTTCACGGGGGACTGCATCAGAGCATATATCTACTTTGCAACCTGTGAAGGACCCCACACCAGAGCAGGTGGATATATCCTGAAGTAAGCCGCAGCTCATGTAGAGGGCCTGCTGGAGCAGTTTTTGTTTGATTGCAGCCTGTGGAGAGGATCACCCCTTGAGCAAGGTGAGAATGTAAGGAGGGAGAGGAAGAAAGTTATGGAGTGACCACATTCCCCATGGTCCCTGAGCCACTTAGGGTGGGGAGGAATTAGAAAAACTGTGAGTGAAAGAGTAAAGTTGAGCCTGGGAAAAAGGGGTGAGGTGGAGGAAGCTGTCTTAATTTTCATCTCTGTTTCTCACTTTTCAAATCTATTTTTACTATCTATAAATTAAATTAGTTGTCCCAAGTCAACCAAGTCAATTTTTTTTTTTTTTTTTTTCCCCCCCCCATGACACTAATTGGTAAGTGAACTCCCTGTCTTTCTCTTGATCTGCAACCTTTTTTTTGTCTTATTTTCTCTCCCTGTCCTGTTGAGAAGGAATGAAGAAGCAGCTGGGAGGGAGTCTGATAGCTTGCCAAGGCTGATCAATTGTAACTGCCAGCCTTTTGGAGTATGTTGTATAAAAGTTGATGGCTTTCCTTTCTTTCAGCCCATTAGGTAATGACATTTCTCCTTGACTAGGTTGCAACATCAAATTAGGTTTGCAAAGACTCTTACACTCCACATTTTTAATTGTAGTAGTATTTTTTTTTTTTTTTTTTTTTTTATGTGAAATACACTCAGAGAATTCAAACTAAGAAGTTCTGATACTTCTTGTCAAAAAATAGGAAGTTTCATATTTATTCTCACCTTAAAATGGAGAGCTAAAAAAATCATTGTTCTTTTATGGCACTTAAGAAACTAAGAAGTTAGCAAAAACCTTCCAAACACCCCAGCAGATTAAACAGGGAAAATTTTCTATTTGAATAGAAATCTGGTGATCAGATTGACCTCGAACATGTCAGCATGTATATTAAAGAAGTATTTAGGAAATATCTTTGTATAATTCCTTCCAGTCTATAGTTGCAGCTAGCCTCAGATTCTTCTGAGGAAGAAGAGAGAAAATATTTATAATTTATTGCTCATGAATACAATGTATTCCTTCATTTTGCTGATGACTAACTAAAGCTCTGAAGCATGAAATTTGATTTTGTTACTAGTACTAGTTTAATATATAGATGCAAGCGCTAAGAACATAAAAATGTCAATGCATTAAATTTTGTTTTCCCCACTAGTCTTGAAAGGTGATGATGAAAATGGAGAATCAGAGATTGTAGTGGGTGGGTTTACATGGCAAAGTTTTGGTAACAGGGAGCCATAGGGACAGATTCAGAGAGAAAAATCCAGAAGCTGCCCCATGTTAGATAAGGGGCCTGCTGCTGGCCAGAGTTGAGCCAATAAGTGATCCCCATCATGGGCAAAAAATGAGGCATCGCCTCCATGGCCTGCGCATGTCATTTGCACCTCTGTGAAAGCATGTTTAAGGAAGGAAAAACAAACAAACAAACAAAACCTGCTGCTCTATAGCAGCTGGGGGAACTAGGAGAGAGAAACAGTGCTGCAGACTCCAAGGTCCGTGAAGAAGGAGGGGGAGAAGGTGCTCCAGGCACTGGAGGTCAGGTTCCCCTGTGGCCTGTGAAGAGGACCACAGTGAAGCAGGTAGTCCCTCTGCAGCTCATGGTGTACCATGGCTAAAAGGTTTCCATGCTGTAGCCCGTGGAGGAGACAACAGTGCAGCAGGTGGATGTGGCCTCAAGGAAGCTGTAGCTTGTGAAGAAGACCTGCTGGAGCAGACTCTGGACTGGATCTGTAGGTTGTGGAGAGGAACCCACACAGGAGCAAGAAACCTGGCAGGACCTGCTACCCATGGGGGACTCAGGTTGGAGCAGTTTGCTCCTGATGGATGGACCCTGTGTTAAAGACCCATATTTGGAGCAGTTCTTGAAGAGCTGCTGCCTGTGGGAAGCCCATGCTGGATCAGTTTGGGAAGGACTGAATCCCATGGGAGGGACCCCACATTGGAGCAGGGGAAGAGAGTGACTTTGAAGGAGTGGCAGAGAAAAAATGCTATAGACTGACTGCAATCCCCATTTCCCCATTCCCCTGTGCTGCTCGGGGAGAGGAGGTTGAAGAGGGTGGATGGAGGAAAGGTGTTTTTGGTTTCATTCCTTTGCTTCTCACTTCTCTACCTTGTTAGCAATAGGCAACAAATGTTACTATCTCCCTACCCTCGGTCTGTTTTGCCTGTCATGATAATTGTTGAGCAATCTCCCTGTCCTTGTCTCAAATCTTGAGCCATTTGCATCATATTTTCTCCCTCTTTCCCTTTGAGGATGAGGAGTGAGAGAGTGGTTGCAGTGGAGCTTGGCTGCCCACCCGAGTAAAACCACCACAGAAATGAGAAGATTTCAAAGTCCAAGTGAACCAAGACAGTGCTATATCTACTAAAAGCATATATAGAATTTCTAAAATTTTCTAGAGTGAATGGTATCTTTGAAAGAGTTGTGTTATCATCTGATACTAAGTTGCAATACTCTGGCAATATGTAACTATTTCCTGGCTAGAACAGTTATTTCTAATTCTAATGTGATAGTTGTCTAAAAATAGGTGCTCAATAACTGGACTGCTATTGCCATTTTGCCTTCAAAGTTAAACAGCTACCATCTCCTTTTTGTTGTGTGCTTATACATATGAGAAATATACTCATCTAGAATACATCTTTGTCACTTCTATTTTTAAGATAGAGAACCTAATCTTTAGCGATCTTGCACTTTAAGGCTGTCTTGATTCTATTTTCAGAATAAAATCTGTCTTTCATCCTTAAACCTCATGCCCGAATGAATAATCAGCATTCATGTATGCTGCAGATCTTAAATCACTCCTATTTTAAACATGGAGACATATGAAAATTAATGTACATGGCAAGAAAATCACTGAAAATATTGCAAACTATTTGTGTAGCTAATATAATAACACATCATTTTACTTCATTATAGTACTACTTTTTATTATAACCATATCAGTAATTAAATAGCTCATAATTACTTTTGAGGGTGTAAAAAAAAAAAAAAAAAAAAAAAAAAAAGCAAATACAGCAATTTCTTCAGTAATCATAGCCCTTAAATCTAAGGCCAGCTTCAGTTTAAAAGCAGTGACATCTACAAAGGAAACAGTAGGTAAGGTAGCTACAGAAATAATGGATCTTTGAAAGTGAGAGGACAGACAAAAAAGATAAGAAATATAAAAATGTATGCAGTAGCTGAACAAATTGTCCTCAGATACATCGGTATGTATTATCAGTTGACATAAGGCAAGGAAAGCTGGCAAGGAATTCCCAGACAAAATAGAATGTTGCTTTTAATGTTTTTCTATCACAGAGTCACAAATAATTTAGGTTGAAAGAGAACCCTGTGTCTTACAGTCCACTATTCCACTTTGCAGAAATTACTTGCATTGGGTGACACATAGTTTGCCTAGTCACTTTTGGATGGAGGCAATTAGAACAAGGAACTCTGGGTATTCCAGTTTACAGGGCCTGATTACCAGAAAAGCCTTGGATATAGTGAGGTTTCTTAGATTTTCCTAGAAGCTTGCAAACCCAGCTGAAGGAGAAGACTAAGGTACTGCCAACCTCCATTTTGATTTCAAATTTTGAAAGCAAATTTTCCCTCTCTTGAAAGATACGGAATGTATACAACTTCAGATTGGATTTAAAAATTGAATTATTCAATCACCCCTCCAAATTTCCTGTGCAACACAGGTTTTCTGTTTAAAAGAGTCTCAATGTTTTCTACCTTTTCTGCTACTGAATATGACAATAAATACAGATATATTACGAATTTCCCTATATGTACTTATGTACATGAATCAAAGTATTCAAAGAATCAAATTATAGCATACTAGAAACCTAGAAGATTCTGAGCTGGAAGAGACCCACAAGGATTATGGAATCCAGCTCCTGGCTTCATACAGGACCACCGAAAAACTAGAGAAAAATCCAAGAACATTGTCCAAACTGTTCTTGAACTCATCAAACTTGTTCTTGACAGGTTTGTTGCTAAGATCACTTCCCTGGGGAGCCTATTCTGGGGCCCAAATGACCTCACAATGCCCTCACACCTTTTTCCTAATATTCAGCCTGAATCTTCCCTGACAAAGCTTCATGATGCTTACACAGGGCCTATCACTATCACCAGAGAGCAGAAACCTCCCCCTAACTCATGAGGAAGTGTCCTGGTTTCAGTTAGAACAGAGTTAATTTTCTTCCTAGTAGCTGGTAGAATGCTGTGTTTTGGCTTAAGATGAGAAGAGTGCTGATAACACCTCAATGTTTTAATTGTTGCAGAGCAGTGCTTATACCAAGCCAAGGACATCTCAGCTTCTTGCTCTGTCCTGCCAACAGGCAGGCTGGGGGTGCAGTAAGAGCTGGGAGGGGACAGACCCAGGACAGGTGACCTAAACTAGCCAAAGGGGTATTCCATACCATCTGATGCCATGTGCCAGGCTGCTCGGGGTTAGGCTGGGCATCGGTCAGCGGGTGGTGAGCAACTGCATTGTGCATCACTTGTTTGTACACATTATTATTAGTAGTACTATTATCATCATTGTATTATTATTATTATTATTATTATTATTATTATTATTATTATTATTATTATTATTATTATTTTGTCTTATTAAACTGTCTTTATCTTAATTCACGGGCTTCACTTTCCATCTCTCTCCCCTGTCCCAGAGAGGGAGGGGGGAGGGTGAGCGAACGGCTGCGTGGTGTTTAGCTGCCGGCCGGGTTAAACCACGACAGGAAGCTATATATTGCCATGATGCCTCAGTCTCCTGTTCTGTAGACTTAACAAACCAAGAGACCTCAGACACTCCTCATACATCTTCTCAGGAAAACTGCCTTTTGAATTCTCGTATTTTTTTTTATTTTTTTTTTCTATGTAAGAATGCTCCTGTTTAGTTTCAAAAAACATGCATGTGATACTCACACCCAAACAGTCTATAGACAATATTATCTCAAATTTGGTAGATCAGTTTAACATTAACACTTTAGATAACCAGAATTCTGGATATTTTCCAACTGAAATGGAAAGCTGCAGCTCTAACATTTGGAAATTATCACTTGATCTCTAGATATTTGTTAAGGAAAGATAAAATCAGCCTGGGTCAAGGAAAGTCCAGACAGGTGCTAAGATTCTGCTCTGTCATGTTGATGTAAAACTTTCTGGCAACCAATGACAGTGAAAATAATATTTACTGGGCTTTGGGATCTGACGAAAGCATTCATTAGGCTTTAAAATTTCTTAACTATTTTAATATATGCATTTTGGTTTCTTTGTTACCATGCAAATAATGTGTTTGAATTTTGTGAGCTTTTCATTGTAAATGTTTGACCAATGTTAATGATACAGAATCATGGAATCATCAGTTCATCTAGGTTGGAAAAGGCCTTCAAGATCACCTTGTCTAACAATCAATCTGACCTACCAAGCTCCATCATTAAACCATGTCCCTTATCACCATATACACATCTTAAATACCTGCAGGGATGGGGACTCCTCCACTTCCCTCAGCAGCCCTTTCCTGTGCTTGAAATATGTCTTATCTGGAATGAAAATTCTGTCAAGTGTGCTAAAATACCTTTTTAACTGAAGCTCGACTAAGTTTCTGCACTACTTGGCACTATGGATTGATCTGCAAATTTTAAGTGAAATTCAGCTACAGTACTTTTGAAAACATACTGGCTGGACAGCTGGGCCCAGAGAGTGGTAGTGAACAGGGTGAAAGGTCACCAGTGGTGCTCCCCAGGGGTCAGTGCTGGGGCCCATCCTCTTTACTGTCTTTATTGATAATTTGGATGAGGGAATTGAGTGTACCCTCAGTAAGTTTGCAGATGACACCAAACTGGGGGGAAGTGTCAATCTGCCAAAGGGTAGGACGGCCCTGCAGAGGGATCTGGACAGGACAGGTTGATAGGCAGAAGCCAATGGGATGAGGTTCAACATGGCTAAGTGCTGGGTCCTGCACTTTGGCCACAACAACACCATGCAGAACTACAGGCTTGGGACAGAGTGCCTTGAAAGCTGTGTAGAGGAGAAAGATCTAGGGGTGCTAATTGATGCTCGCCTGAACATGAGCTGGCACTATGCTCAGGTGGTCAAGAAGGCCAACGGGATCCTGGCTTGTGTCAGGAACAGTGTAACCAGCAGAACCATGGAGATGACTTTTCCTCTATACTCAGCTCTGGTGAGGCTGAACATTGAGTATTGTGATCAGCTTTGGGCCCCTCAATACAAGAAAGACAATGAGGTCCTGGAACATGTCCAGAGAAAGGCTACGAAGCTGGTGAATGGTCTAGAACACAAATCCTGTGAGGAGCAATTGAGGGAACTGGTGGTGTTTAGTCTGGATTAGATGAGGCTCAGGGAAGACCTTATTGCTCTCTACAACTATCTGAAAGAAAGTCATAGGGAGCTGGGGGTCAGCCTCTTCTTACAGGTAACTAGTGATAGGACTAGAGGGAATGGCTTCAAGTTGTGCCAGGAGAGGTTTAGATTAGAAATTAGGAGATGTTATTGTTAGTAGGGTGATGGTTAGACCAGATGATCTTGGAGGTCTCTTCAACCTTAATGACTTTATGATTCTATGAAATGCTGAGATAATCTTAAAGACAAACCTTACTGAATGTCAGAGTAAAGTGATTATGCAAGAATAATATTCATTTAAAAATGTTACTAGTACTGCTGAACGCTTTGTCAACCACTCACTATTCATCTAGCCAATTTGGTTCAGTGAATTTACTGTTCTCTTCAGTTCACAAACTGTGTTTCTGTAATGAGCTAGTGAACTATATCCACATGCTTCAGGCATTCTCTAACTCCCCATATGCATGGAGAAATATTGAGATTGGCTTCCTTATATTAATATAAACATATCTCTCTTATAAAATTATATGCTCAGCAATTTAGGTAGCACATATATCAATAACGTGTAATTTTCTTTCCCCTATTTCCTTAATACAGATTTTGAGCATACATACAGTATGAAGTTGTAATGTCCTTGAAGGTGACACTTAGGTCTTGTAGATAGTTCTTCATAAAGCAAAAAGTTCAGTATTATGACTAAACTTAGATTTTCAGCAAAGGAACCTGCACTATATTGCAGCAAATCAGATTTTAGAATGCGCTTACCCTACGCTTTCATACAATGTGTAAAACCTATATCTTACACAATAAAAACTCAGTCTTCTGTGTTGAACATTATGGTTTAAATTGTTTTACTTCTGAACACATTAAATTACAAGCAATAAAGAGATAAAAACTGATTTTCCTAAAGCAATTCAAATGCAATTCTGCTTGTTAACTACACTTCAAATCTTCTTCACTACATAAAACTATGTAGAATCAAATATTCCTTGGCATTTTAGTCTCAAAGCACTTTATACTTGACAAATAAAAGATTTGCTTAAATTTTCATCATAAACCAGGATTACCATACATTTTCCTTCTTCTCACTATTATAAAACAGTTGTCACAACCCTACAATGTACCTACAGGCTAGTACCATTGAAATGTAAAACAGGCTTAGCCAGGACTTCCTAAACCTAATCACACTGGTTATATTTTCGGAATCTCACTTAGACTTTCCAGAATCCTGGCACTAAAATGATTGATCTAGAAAACAAACAAACAATCAATCAAATAAACAAAAGTATTAAATGAAGAAAAAAAAAATACAAACAAACAACACTACCAACTAACATAGCTTGTATATCCGTACTTTCAGTACTTTCATTTCCACTTTCAATGTTGTGGTTTAACCCAGCAGGCAAACCACACAGATGTTTTTTCCCCACATCCTCCTTGCCCCTGCCAGTGGGATGTAGGAGAGAATTGGAAGAAAATGGTAAAAAATCATGTATTGAGATAGGACAGAAAAGGAAGGTAATAATAATGATAATAATGATAACAACAACAACGACAACAATAATAAATATACAAAGCAAGGGATGCACAATACAATTGCTCACCACTCATTGACTGATGCCTAGCTAGACCCCAAGCAGCAGTCCCTCTGTTTTACTCTTCAGCATGATGCCCTGTGGTATGAAATATCTCTTTGGCCAGTTTGTCTCAGCTGTCCTGGTCCCTCCCAGCTTTTTGTGCACCCCCAGCCTTCTCACTTTGCAGGGTAGCATGAGAAGATGAAAAGTTCTTGGCTTAGTGTTAGCAATTCTCTGCAACAACTAAAAGGTCAGCATGTTGTCAGCATTATTATCATCCTACATCCAAATATACTAGCTTCTAGGAAGAAAACTAGCTTTATCCCAGCAGTAATCAGGTCACTTAAAAAGCAAGGATGAGGAACAAGCAGAGGCATTTCATTTATTTTTTTAATTTTTTTTTTTTTTTTTTTCATAGAATCATAGATTGGCTTGGGTTGGAAGGGACCATAAAGATCTTCTAGTTCCAATCCCCCTGCCATGGATCCCCTGGATCAGGTTGCCTGGGGCCTCATCCAAACTGGTCTAGAACACCTCCAGAGCTGGGGCATCCATAATTTCTTTGGACAACCTGTTCCAGTGCCTTACAGTCCTCTGAGTGAAGAATTTTCTCAAATCATCTAAACCAGTTCTCTCCTCTTTTAGTTAAAAACCATTCTCTTCATTACCTGCCTGAGTTTTGCTCCAGTCTATAACAGTAATGACAGATTTTGGGCTGCAGTCCTCAGAACTGGTGGGCAGATTTGCAGGGCTATGACTGGGAAAGCAGTGGCTTTCAATTCATGATCACTGAAATTGTAAAGGACCAGTTGTATCAACTGAACGTTCATAAATCTCTGAAGCCTGATGGGATTCATCTCAAAGAACTGTGGGATTTAAGAGGATGTTACGGTTGTAGACCAACTATCTACAATTTACCAAAGGTGTAGAGTGTTTGGGAAGACTCCTACCAACTGGAAGATAACAAATGTTATACCCATCTACAAAAATGGGCATGAGAGAAGACCCTGGAAACTGCAGATCTCTTAGTTTAACTCATTCCCTGAAAAGGTTATGAAGATAATTTTTAGTCATGGAGTTAAAGTTAGGGAGATAACTGAGGATATTGAAATGCAGCTAAGGAACAAAACAGTAGTCATACATAGCCTACATGGGTTCATGAAGCCTCATGACTTTGTCTCTTCAGAAGAGAGAGGCAGGGGAGAAAAAGATGTAAGATTGCCACCTATGTTTGGGAAGGTCTTGACTACATGCTTAATTATGGTGATGAATGCCTCTGAGTCCAAGGAAATGGCAAAAAGGGAGATATTATTATAGGAGTATATTATGTAGAGTACTCAATCAACATGAAGAAGCAGATGAAATATACTATAAGCAGCTAGGAAAAGTGTTGCAATTGTTAGTGCTCATTCACATGGGAGACTTCAACTTTCCAGATGTCTGCTGGAAATACAATACGGTGGAGAAGAAACGGTAGGATATTCATGGAATATGTGGAGAATAATGTTCTGATACAGGAGGTGAAGGAATGGACTAGGGAAGGTGTCCCAGTTGTTTGTTAACAGGAAAGGTCTTGTGGGTGATGTGATGGTTCTCCAACCATCACATTTTTCTCATGATTATTGGGCCCAAGAGAGTTTTCTTGGGCCCAATAATCATGAGAAAATGGAGTTCTCAATCCTTGGGAAAGCAAATAATAATAATAATAATAATAATAATAATAATAATAATAATAATAATAATAAATCGATTTTACAGACTTATCTTTGAAGAACTGCAATGAGCAGGTTGAGAGATTATGCATAAAAATTAGAGACCAAGCCAATAACACAGTAAAGGAAACTTTGTTGGTGGTGTCTCTGAGAGGCCACCCAATCAAGGAGAGTATGTTGATGATTTCTTTCTTCAACCACAGGAAGCATCATGCTCACACACCCTGATCATGCTAAGGGCTTCAACTACCCAGATGTCAACTACCCAGAAAAATGCAACAGCAAAAAATAAATAGTCCAGCAAACTACTGGATTTTTTGAGGATAGCTTCCTAGTACATGTGGTACAGACCTCAACAAGAGGAGATTTGTTGCTAGGCATGTTAATTGTTAATTCTGAAGATATTATTGGAGAGGTCAAATTGGAGGTAGCCTGGGCTGCAGTGATCATTCTCTGGTAGAATTGTCAATCTTGAGGGATATAGGACAGGTAAAAAGTAAAATCAAGACCCTAAACCACAGGAAAAACAAAACAAGACAAAACAAAAAAAAACATTTTATGGCCACTTAGGGCACTAGTGCATGGAATTCCTTGAAAAACTGCCCTCATAGATAAAGGAGCAAATGAGAACTGGGAGACATTTAAAGACATTTTCCTTAGGGTACAAGAGCTCTCAATCCCAATGCACAAGTCATGCTGGGGAGGCAGGAGACAAGCTTGGCTAAGTCAAGACATAGCCAAAATACAGAACAAAGTCAAAATGAATAGACAGTAGAGGTACGGATAAGCTTCCCGGGAATACCATAGGAATATGTCCTGGAAGTGCAGGGAAGGGATCAGGAAAACCAAGGCACAGCTGGGATTGGCTAGAGACATGAAAAATAACAAGAAGGTTTTCTTCAAATATATTCCAAAAAAAAGGAAGATAAAAAGAACCGTACCTTCCCAATGAATGAAACATAGGTACTCAACTGATTTTCTGCTTTGGTGTTCATTTGCAGATGCTCTAGACATACCACTCAAGTTACAGAATCAAAAAGCAGGAATGAGAATGATGAACCAAATACTGTAGAAAAAGGTCAGTTTTGAGACCATGTAAGGAATGTGAAGGTGCAAAGGTCTATAGGACTGGGTGAGGTATATCAGAGGGTCCTGAGAGAACTGGTGGATGAAGATTTTATGCCAATATCCAGAATATTTGAGACATTGTGGCAGTCCAGTGAAGTCTTCACTGACTCGATAAAGGGAAACATAACCCCCATTTTTAAAAGCTGGAAAAAAAGACCTGAGGAAGTACAGGCCAGTCAATCTCACCAAGCTGTGTAATGAGGTCAACATGCTGGAGGGAAAGGATGGTCCCCAGAGGGACCAGGACAGACTTGAGTGGTGGGCCTGTGCAAACCTCATGAGGTTCAACAAGTCCAAGTACAAGGTCCTGCATCTGGGCTGGGACAATTCCAAGAATAAATACATCATTTCTGGATAGAGAATGAATTGAGAGCCACCCTGAGAAGAAGGGCTTGGGTGTGTTGATTGATGAGAAACTCAACATGAGCTCACAATGTGAACTTGAAGCCTGGAAAGCCAATGGTATCCTGGGCTGCATCAAAAGAAGCATGGTCAGCAAGCTAAGGGAAGTGATACTCCCCCTCTACTCCACTCTCTTGAGATCCCACCCAGAATCCTGTGTTCAGCTCTGACTTCCCCAACATAAGAAGGTCATTGGCCTTTTGGAGTGAGTCCAGAGGAGGGCCATGAAAGGGCCATGAGTCCATCAAAGGGCTGGAACACCTCACCTACATAAATTGGCTGAGAGAGTTGGTATTGTTCAGCCTTGTAGAAGAGAAGACTCCAGAGAGACCTTATAGCAACCTTCCATACCTATAGGAGGCCTACAGGACAGCTCTAGAGGGACACTTTATTAGGAACCATGGTGACAGTATAATAGCTTTAAAATGAAAGAGGGAAGACTTAAAATAGATATAAGGAAGAAATTCTTTACAATGAGGTTGGTGAGGCACTGGGACAGGCTGTCCAGAGAAGCTGTGGATGCCCCATCCCTGGAAGTGTTCATGGCCAAGCTGGATGGGGCTTTGAGCAACCTGGTCTACTGGAAGGTATCCCTGCCCATGGCAGGGGCATTGGAACTAGGTGATCCTTAATGATACCTTACAACCCAAACCACTCTTTGATTTTATGATGTAAAGGATCAGAAATCAAAGGTCATCTTACATTCTGGAAAACAATGCTACAGTTTGGAAAAGACTGACCATAGATAAGTGTAAGTCTAAAGCATTACAGCCTTGGAATAAGTTAGTAACTGAGTAGTTGCTTTGTGCAACTGCAGAAAAATGTAAATGACAGCAAGACAGATGTAATGAAACACTTGCATTATGAGATTATTATTTTTCCACAAGCAACATTTTTAACAATTATTAAAGGGCAGTCAAAGATAAAATGTCTTAGAAGCCTGAAGAGGCTGATACTTTAGAAAACATGTAAGAAGAATTTATCACTGCTAGTGATATACAAAACTGATGCATGAACAAGTATAAGATTTAGTAATAATGGCTGTTAACACTTGTTCTTCCAAAAATAAAAATAATACAAAAGCAACACAAATAGATTTTGCTAAATTTTTTAGCCTCAAGTATATCCACGACTCTCTTAGGAGGCACAGCTGGTATTTATTCCTAAACCTTTTGGGGAATGCTACCATTATATGAGTTCGTAAGCTATAAGTCATTGAGGAAAGAATACTTTCTGTGTTAGTGAAATGATATTTTTATTTCAAATAGGTACGTGATTAATAAGCCAGAAGGAAAAACAGAAGCAGCTGAGAAAATTCAACGAGACAGTATTATAATATATTGATTATTATATACATATATTTATTATTATATTAATGTATTATAACAAATATGACAATAGACCTCTGTATGGAAATAAATTTATCTTGGCCCCTAAATCAGTTAGCTGTGGATGAAAACCATCTTAGTAAATGATGAATTCTAATCCTGGAAGAAGATTGTTTTATTTATTTATTTATTTTGTAAATACAGAACAGTTTAGAAGACTCATATTTTACCTGTAGTTACCATAAGCTTGCTGTATACCTGAGAAGGCCATTGACATTATGCAGCATGGACTGGTAAGATGAATAGCTTTATCTAGGTGGGCTCTCTTGAGTTATAAAGGACAAATTTAGATCAAAACTGCACTAGTGATTTGGATTTGGGGCTCACTGTAATAAAATACATGGTTTCAAAGTAAGGAGTTTTCCTCTGGGTACAAATTTCCTCACATTCATGCATTTATAGATCTTGTGTGGTACTTCATTTCACAGTTATCATTCCACTTTACATACTCAAACCATGATTATCTATTACTTGAACTGTGATATCTCATCTTCATGGAGAGCTATTGTAATCTATGAAAAATTATTGCTACTCACATTAAGAGTATTTTCTTAGAATTATGATGTGCTTTACTGTTTCAAATCAGTTTAGATTGATTTTTTAAATGAGTCAGTTTCATATGTAATAAGGTTTTAATATATTGCTTCTCTTCTGTGGTCTGCAAGGGAACTAAATAGTAAAAATAAAATTCTCCAGTTGATTAAAAAAAAATCTTATTTCTCACTCTCAACATTATTTTTTTTCCCCTAACACAATGGGCACACAGAACATATTTCACATTATAGTGAAATCTGTCTACTATAACCCAGACTTTTCAGATTATAAGCCCTTAGAACTTTATAGGAAAATGTAAAACTTGGATACAGCTGCCACACAGTTCAGTGGCATTACCTTCAGGCCTCTCTGTGTTGGGTCTGTCTGGAATGGAGTCACCTTTCCCTGCAGCAGCCTACACAGTGCTGTGCTCTGCACTCGTAGCTGGAACAGTACTGATATCACTCCAGTGTTGGGTCTATTGCTGTGTAGTGCTGGAACAGCATCAGGACTCCTTCTGAGCCCCCAAGAGCCAGCAGGCTGGGGGTGCGCAAGTGATCGGAAGGGGACATTGCCGGGGCAGCTGACCTAAACCAACCAAAGGGATATTCCTTAACACCTGATGTCACACTCAGCAATAAAAAGGGGGGCTCTCGTGGGGGAGGGGGCTGTTCCTCCTGAACAACCACTACGTGTTTTGAGGCCCTGCTTCCCAGGATGTGGCTGAACATTGCTCATTGATGGGAAATAGAGAATAATTTTTTTTTTCCCTCTCTCTGTGCTTCCACACGGACTTATTGTTTCTTTTGTTTCTTTTTTTCCTCCCCATTCCCTTTCCCTTTAATTAAACCTTTCTCATCTCAAACCTCGAGTTCTCTGTGTTGTATTTTCTCCCCCTTCCTCTTTGAGGAGAGTTGGAGTGAGAGAGCGATTGCGGTGGAGCTCGGCTGCCCACTTGAGTAAAACCACCACATACCAGTAAAGCTGTTAGAAGAAGAAAGTTTTCAGAAGGGACTGGGATATGAATCCAACAGAAATAAAAACTGAGCAATTGAGGAGTGACTAAGAAAGAGCTATGAGACAAAAAGGAAGTGAATCATAGAATCAAAGAATCACAAAATCATAGAATATCCTGAATTGGAAGAGACCCACAAAGAACATAAAGTCCAACTCCTGGATCCCCAAAGGACCACTCAAAAAATCTGAGCATGTGTCTGAGAACATTGTCTAAACACTTCTTGAACTCTGGCAGGCTCAGTCTTGTGTCCACTTCTCTGGGGATTCTGTTCAAGTGCCTGACCAATGTCTCTGTGAACAACTTTTTCCTGATGTCCAGCCTGAACCACCCCGTCACAGCTTCAAGCCATTTTTATTTATTTTTATTTTTATTTTTATTTTTATTTTTTATTTTATTTTTATTTATTTATTTATTTATTTATTTTTCAAGCCAGTCTGTTAAATAATAATAACAGTAACAGTAACAGTAATAGTAATAGTAATAGTAGTAATAATAATAATAATAATAATCTCTGAAATTATTTGTCATCATGCCAAAATATTAGATTAGCAAGGAAGATGCAGAGTACAGACTATACAAAAACAAACAAACAAACAAACAAACAAACAAAAAAAAAAAAACAAAAAAAAACACTTATCTGTATGCTTCCCTTGTTAAAGAGTCCTTGGAGACAGCTATGTTATTTTTCAGTGTTTCCTGTAATTATGTTAAGCTGTTCTGTCTTTGATCATCTGTGTGGCCTGTGTTCCAGATGGGGAAAGCACAATGCCTAAGCTTCATGTTAGTCAGGGAGTTTAGCCAAAAGTCTGAAACTGATAAATGGGAGCAGAGCCAACAAATCATTGGCTTTTCATACATGATTATTATTCATTTATTTATTTATTTATTTATCTGCGGGGGGTGGGGGGTTGGGGGGTGGGAAGAGGGGGCAAGCCAATAAAGTCTTCACAGGAGTCCTGGGACAAATCCACTCACTGTGTTCTAAATAATACTCTCAGTGTACAAATAGAGACATGGAAGGACTGGTGAATTCATGTTTGTATTTTGGTGAAACTCCCAAAACTCAGATTTTTACAGAAGCTGTATATAATGGAGAATATGGATTAATGTCTCATTGTTATTTTGAATGTAACATAAGGAGTGAGATCTTCCTGATAAGATTTTTTTATAATGCCTTGCTTTTTACAAAGAATTTTGATATGCATATTTCTTGTAGTGAATTGAATGTAGGCGTTCCTTTTTAAAATGACAAAAGCACAATTGTCTAAAACAAACCCTTTCATCTGCCATACACCAGAACTTCGGTATTTTACCTAGGTATTACTGTATAGTTTTCTTCAGTCTAGTCTTGTAATTGTTTTGAAAAAAAGAAAGTTAAAGGGAAAATTCTGTGTAGAATATAAAAAGATCTCCTCCACTCTCCTTCCGACCCCCCCCCCCCCCAATTTTTCAGTAGTACAGTGACTTTGAAGACAGTCATATTAGAATCAAAAAGGTACTATTAGTGCTGTGATCAGCAATTTAACAGCAAAGAAAAATCTACAAAGGTTTAGATGTTTTACTGGCACACAAACAAGAGAAGGTAGTTGAAGAAAGCCTAAAATAGTAAGTAACAGTTGCTAAAGTATAAATTGAAATGTGTGCTAAAGTGTGAAGACTGGTTTCACTTGTATTTCAAATAATAAGACATTTTTCTCATCAGTAAGAGACATAATGTTATAATCCTGAGTCAAAACAACATCTATCATTCAGCTGACATTTTGTGAAAGAAAACTCAGTCATTAAGATTTCTTCCCTTCAGTTAATATTTTCCTCTTTCACTCTCTATCAACTTTACTTATGCGCTTTCAGAAGATATTTTCCTTTACAAAAAGTCCAACGTTACCAAATACCTCATCTGGGATGTTCTCTGGTACAGAGGAAATAGAATGTGTTGTAGTTGCTTTGTCATTCACCGCTGTAAAACAGAGAAATGCAGTAGCAATGTGGCCGGAGAAGCTAGGGAAACTACTATGTCATTTTTGTTACTCACTTATAAGCTTCAGGTCCCACCTGAACTTTTCATAGACACATACAGGAGAAGATAATACAGTATCCTTTGCACGTTTCACATCCCTCAACATATAACGGTAATCTAGTATGAGAAAGAGATAGTATGGACCAAAACTTGTGTAGCCAAAATGTAAAGTTTAACCCAGCTAACTTTAACTCTACTGGACATGTCCAGGTCCTGAGATAAAAAATATTTTTCATTTACTTTTTTTTTTTTTTTTTTCAGAGTATCCTTTTGTTTGGAAAAGACTGTTAAGATCACCAAGTCCAACTGTTAACCTAGCACTGCTGAGCCTACCACTAAACCATGTCTCTAATCACCATAAATTCATATCTTTTGAATATCTCCAGGAATGGTGACTCAGTTGCTTCCCTGGACAGCCTGTCTCACAACCCTTTCAGTGAAGAATTTTTTCTAATATCCAGTCTAAACCTCCCCTGGTGCAAACCTCCCCACCCTCTTTTCCTATTACCTGTTGCTTGAGAGAAAACACTGACCCTCAACATGCTACAAAATTCTTTAAGGCAATCATAGAGCTCAATATTCATAGAATCATAGAATACCCCAAGTTGGAAGGGATCCATAAGGATCACTGAGTCCAACTCCTGGCACCACACAGGTCTACCCAAAATTTTAGACCATGTGACTAAGTGCATAGTCCAAATGCTTCTTGAAGTCCGACAGGCTTGGTGCAGTGACTACTTCCCTGGGAAGCCTGTTCCAGTGTGCAACCACTCTCTCGGTGAAGAACTTCTTCCTGATGTCTAGCCTAAATCTCCCCTGCCTCAGCTTGACATCATTCCCGCAAGTCCTATCCCTGGTGATTAAGGAGAAGAGGTCGGCACCTGCCCCTTCATTCCCCCCCGTGAGGAAGCTGTAGACCGTGATGAGGCCTCCTCTCTTCCAGGCTGAACAGGCCCAGTGACCTCAGCCACTCCTTGTACATCTTCCCCTCTAGTCCCTTCACCATCTTCGTCACCCTCCTCTGGACACTCTCCAACAGTTTAATGTCCTTTTTGTACTGTGGTGCCCAGAACTGCACACAGCACTCGAGAAGAGGCTGCACTAGTGCAGAGTAGTGCGGGACAATCTCTTCCCTTGACCTACTAGCTATGCAATGCTTGATGCATCCCAGAATATGGTTGGCCCTCCTGGCTGCCAGGGCACATTGCTGGCTCATATTCAACTTGCTGTAAACCACAACCCCCAGAACTCTCTCTGCAGCGATGATCTCCAGCATCTCATTGCCCAATCTGTATGTATAGCCAGGGTTGCCCCGTCCCAGGTGCAGGACCCAGCACTTGCTCTTGTTAAACTTCATGCAGTTGGTGATTGCCCAGGTCTCCAGTCTGTCCAGATCTCTCTGCAAGGCCTTTCTACCCTCAGCAGAGTCTACAACTCCTCCAAGTTTGGTGTCATTGGCAAATTTACTCAAAACACCTTCTAGTCCTACATCCAAACCATTTATAAAAACATTGAAGAGGACTGGCCCTAAAATGGAGTCTTGGGGGTCCCCACTAGTGATGATCTGCCAGCCAAATGTGGCCCCATTTACCACAATCCTTTGAGCCCTGCCCATCAACCAATTGCTCATGCATTGTGTGATGTTTTTGCTTAGCTGTATGCTGGACATTTTGTCCAGTAGGATCCTATGGGAAACCGTGTCAAAAGCCTTGCTGAAGCCCAAAAAAATCACATCAGCTGGTTTCACTTGGTCGACTAGATGGGTGATCTTGTCATAAAAGGAAATCAAATTTGTTAGGCAGGACCTACCCCTCGTGAATGCATGTTGGCTGGGACCAATGACTACATTGTGCCCTAGGTGCACTTCAGTAACTTGAAGGACTCTCCATTTTCTTTTCTCCATAATTTTACCAGGCTCTGACGTGAGACTGACAGGTCTCTAATTGCTAGGGTCTTCTTTCTTGCCCTTCTTGAAAATTGGTACATTTGCCAGCTTACAGTCTACTGGGGCCTCTCCAGATTCCCAAGATCATTGAAAAATAATTGAGAGAGGTCCCGCGATGACATTAGCAAGCTGTTTAAGCACCCTGGGATGAATCCCATCCAGACCCATGGACTTCTATGGATCCAGGTGGAGTGGCAAATTCCACAAACGTTCAGGGTCAGTTGGGACTTTATCATTCCCACAGTCATGGTCCTCCAGCTCAGGGCACCCTGGGTCCCAAAGCCCATCATCAGTGTTGAACACAGAGGCAAAGGTGACATTAAACGTCTCTACTTTGCCTATATCCTTGTCTGTGAGGTAACCTTCCCCATCAAGTAGCAGACCTATGTTTTCTTTGGTTCTCCATTTTTTATTCATGTACCTAAAAAAAACTTTTTTATTGTCTCCCACAGACTTGGCCAGCTTCAACTCTAGTTCAGCTTTGGCCACACAAATTTTCTCCCTACAAACATGAACAGTGTCCCTGTATTCCTTCCATGTTGCCTGACCCTGCTTCCAGCAGATGTACATTTTCTTTTTTCACCTAAGATCTAGTAGAAGATCCCTGGCCAGCCAGGCTAGCCTTCTACCCTGCCTGCTTGACTTCCGATATTTTGGAATTGTCTGATCCTGTGCTTTTAGGAGGCAGTGCTTAAAGACTGACCAGCACTGATGGACACCAATGCCTTCAAAAGCAGTTTCCCAGAGGACCTTGCTGACTAGTTCCCTGAGCAGCCTGAAGTCTGCTTTCCCTGTATTCAAGGATGAAGTTTTGGTGGCAGTTTTCCTTCTGTCACCTAAAATTTTAAATTCAGCCACTTCATGGTCACCATGGCCAAGACGGCCACCAATTGCCATGTCCCCCACAAGACCCTCTCTGTTTTCCAGCAACAGATCTAGGAGGGCACCTTTCCCAGTTGGCACCCTTAGCATGTGCACCATGTGCACACATAAAGGACATCGAGGTGCTTTATGAACCTCCTGGACTTGCTCGTATCAGCCGTGTGGTGATCCTAGTTGACTTCTGGCAAGTTGAAGTCCCCCATAAGGACAAGGGCAGTTGGTCTCAAGGCATCTCTTAGTTCCACAAAAAGAAGTGTTTTTTTTTTTTTTTTTTTTTTTTTTTTTTTTCAGAATTATATCACTTAAAATTAGGAAAATCGAGTTTAGGTTTAAATTAAATGTAGTACGTTTTTGTCATTTGTAGTTTAGACATGAAAGTGATCTCTTCTTTTTACAAGAGTCATGAGTAGATGCCTGAGATCTGTACAGAATGTTTTATAACCGTTGCATGCCAATTCTGCAATGTTAATAATTCTATTACAAGAACGATTTTCATTAGATATATTTACATTCAGAGTTTGATGTTTGTCTTCTGTGTCACTGAAAATTGACCTTTAATTACCAACACCTGAGTTTCCAAAAGATGTTAAGATACTTATTCTCCAAAATCTTTGTGAGGATCCATAACTCTCAGGCAAATGAGACAACACAAATTCCCTTTTTTTTTTTTTTTTCCTGATCACATTTCATCTCTTTGATCACTATCAGAAGACACAACCAGAGACACTGTAAAATATCCATGTAACTTATGAACAAGTATAATCTGCAGCTGACACCATCCAATAATTTAAAAAAAAAAAAAAAAAAAAAAAAGTACAAAGTTTCTGCAAATTTTCACAGGTTGCATTCAACAGATGTTGAGGTAAGAAGAATTCACTAATACAAAGGAAGACTTTTTTCTCTTCAGTTTCCAATCTCATATGATTTGACTGGTAAATATTTATCATGAAAGCAAGTCAAAATGGTTTTAAAGATTTTAAACATTTGAAGTTTAAAATCATGTTCTTTGTTAATCACAAAGGAATTTCACATACTGATACCTTCAGTGTTATCTTTTGTCCAGGTTTCATCTGGGTAGTTCTTCATAGTGTACTGTGTACTGTGTACTCATAACATAGTGTACTGTGTTTTCGATTTAGGAGAAAAATAATGCTGATAATACACTGATGTTTTAGTTGTTGCAGAACTGTGTTTACATTAAGAGAAGGACATTTCAGCTTCTGCCATGCCAGTGAAGAGACTGGGAAGACGGCTAGGAAGAAGAAGCTAGCAAGAAGCTAGGAAGGGACACAGCAAGGACAGCTGACCTAAACTGGCCATTACATATGATATCATGCAGAAAACCAACTGTGAAGGTTGGCTTAGGGGGGACAACCACAGCTCAGGGACTGTCTGGCAATTGCGTTGTGCATCACTTGTTCTTTATACATACACACACACACACACACACACACATATATATACATATATCATATCATATCATATCATATCATATCATATCATATCATATCATATCATACTAATATAATAAAATATATTATATTATATGTCATATAGAGTATTATATTAATATAATATGTATTGTATATATTATACAACATATATAATATGTTATATAATAATATAATATATATTTTTAATTATAATATTTTTAATTATTATAATATTAATCATCAAAATATTTAATAAAACAGGTCACTTCTACCAAGTAGTTAAGAATTCAAAACATTAATTTATCTCCCAAAAGCATATAATTTGACTAAGATAGAAAGCAGCAGATACATTCTTTTTTTTTATCAAGTCTAGCCACTGTTGTTGATATACAAATGGCTACATGCCAGTATCTGACATTTTGGCAAATTAGCTTTTGTATTTTGAGCTTATTTTCTGTATTTCTTAAGTAAAAAGAGAAAAAGGAAAAAGGTGGGAAAAAAAGAAATACACAGAGCTTTAGGAGGAATGTGGGTTTTCTCACTTTAATAGAAAGTGTTGAATATCTCAGGGATATTTTACCTGAGTGTGGGTTTAAGTATAAAGAATCCCCACCTTCACAGGAAGGTCCAAGCTACAGAAGACTAATTTATTTTCAATTTTCCATAGAAATGATGAAGTTAGTTTATAGCTGTCTTGAAAGTCTTTCTGATTAAGCGCAAGTATTCCATATATGTTTGAGTACTTGTCCTTGAGGTAGGCATGCTATCTACTTAAAACAGTGACTTCATTATGTACAAATGGTAGTCATAGAACAAGATAGTTAAAACCTGTTATATGTAATCTTTAAAGTTATCATACACTTTTTTTTTCTTTTCTTACTTACAACATTTCTGTAAAAATGTTTTTCTGTACAGTAAAATTTAATGATATTGATAACACTATTGTTCACTTGAATAATCTTTCTTAATTCATTGCAATTTAAGCATCTGCAGCCAAATACACGTTTCTCAAAAATAGACACCAACTAATGTAATAAAATATACACTTCTATGAAGCACTTGAAAAAGATCAGTATATATTTTTGAAGTAGCTTACTGATAGCCTTGAAAAATATCCTCACAAGCAATAATTTAAGAAATCTAATAAATGATTAATAGAATAATAAAATATATAATATAATATAATATAATATAATATAATATAATATAATATAATATAATATAATATAATATGATAGAAAGGAAACTATAAACAGCATTCTAGGTGATGTTCAACTGTATTAAATGAAAATAACCTATAAAATATAAAATTACAAGATTTCACAATCTCTTGTATTACTTATTCTGAGATGTTATGAAAATCCACTTTCCAATCTTTTACATGATGTTACTTACTAGACTAGGATGTACACAATGAGTTCAGCTGCTGTGTTTTATCCCTTTGTATGTAGATTGTATCTCAAAAATAATATAAAATGTTTTCATAGAATTATAGAATCATAAAATGGTTTGGGTTGGAAGGAATCCTGAAGACAATGTAATTCTGATCCCCTTGTCATGGGCAGGGAAACACGTATTTGTATGTTGTTTTCTGGTATTCTTGTTTCATACAATTTAATATTAAAACTAATACTCCTTAGGAACACTGGGCCATTGTTGTGGTCAACATCTCATATGTGAATGAGATGTTTCACTCTTAAGAAAATATTAAAATATTAATCCAGTGTACTCTTACCCATGATGTTGTAGGGTAATTTTTCATGTACAGGAATTTAAAGACAGTTTTATTGATTTTATTGATTTGAGCAGAGGAAACTTTTATCTATTTTATCTATTAATTTTACTGCAACTCAAATATTTACAAATATAATTACAATTGTAAATGATATACAAAGACTGGTGATATATGAGTTTTCTCTGATTCCTATTTATACTGTAAAACTGATTTGTGTGAGAACCTAGTCTGATTGGAGATACAAGAGGAACAACTACGTTTTTTATCCTGCACAGAACGGAACACGTGTTCTCTCATTCAGATATCTTCCTTTCCTGTAGGAAATTAAAACATAAGAATAAAAAGTTCAGAATAAGTTTTTAGTTGTTTTAATACAGCTACTTCTTAGCCTTGCTTGCTGCAACACTATGTTTCACTGTGCTTGCAGCAACATGGTGTTTCTCAAGGTAAGCTTTTGCCCAAATGTATTGTTTATTTTATTTTATTTTATTTTATTTTATTTTATTTTATTTTATTTTATTTTATTTTATTTTATTTTATTTTATTTTATTTTATTTTATTTTATTTTAAAGAAACTAATGTTGCAGAAGGCTATGACACTAGCTGGTACATAGCATCAAGATGTTTAGGGAGTTGGAGAAGAAGAAAAAATATCTCCCTTATCTTTTATTATAGTGTCAACAAAACCTGCAGCCATTTCAGACAGAATAGTTATAGGCATCAAATAATCTTTACCAATCAAAATTTTGGAATGTTAATATGAAGAACTCCATCTTCTATAATGCAAGCTGCATCTCTATACTTGAGCTATAAAAATTGTTGGTACATGTTCTGAAGTGAGTGCTCCTGGATTTATGAAACTGCAGATCCATTAGTTCTTACCATCCCTAATGTTTGATAATTTTTGCTTCCTCTTTTATGTCTCCTCTCCTAATTACATGAAAAAAAGAAATTAGTTGTTATCGGTTTTTGTGTATATGAAATGAAATCATGGTAACTGTTAAAGAGATGTGCAAAAATAAGATTCAGTAAAGAAGTAGGATGGTATTTAGAACCATAGTAGCATCATAATCCATTTTTTAAAATGCAGATTAGCCAAGAGAAATTTAAACAATGCCTTCTGCTCATTCCTGATAGTAATATGCATAGTCTGCATCACTGTGTAATTCAAAGGAATAATTTCACAGTATGCTGAAGACAACTAACTTGGCATAGTTGACTTATTGACATCAACTGTCCTCCTGCTGTCACTTTTAATTCTCAATAAACAATCGTCTCTAGTATCCTCTACTTCCAGAGACAATTCATGGTCTGTGAATGATGAGGGTCATTCAGGACCTTACTATTTTCTTGTCTAGTATCTGAAAACATTAATAATGAAACTAATTGGACAAAATGACAACTTTGAATTTGGTTTTGTAAAACAAATATTTTTCTCCAGTTATACAGAGTCATATTTATATTACACTGGATACTTTTAATCAGAAGGATTTTGAGGCATTTTCCTTACAAATTTTCATTATAAAACAAATAAAATAAAATAGCCTTCTTACGGGGAACTTTGAGTTTGATATTGATTATTATGTTGATTTTTATACATTAGTTAGATTTTTATATATTAGCTAAAGCATACATAAAAGCTCAACTAGTCAGCTACTAAAAAGTCTACCTTTTCTTAATGGTGTTTATTGGTAACTTTAATGGCATGACATTAGGTAAATATCAATACAATATATATATATTTTTTCTGACTTCATTCTCCTTTGGCATCCTATTTAATCAGTTTTATATCACAATAAACCCATTCAGATGAATGGATTTGTCCAGATGCCACAATGGAGATGGTTCTTAGGATGTAACAATTAAAAGTTGCAGAAGTGAAGGGGACTCTATGGGAAGATTTGTGATATATGTAGTAATAATTCATGTTAAGAAGATGGTTGATATTAATAAAGAAGGGGGAGATGTGGGAGTGTGGCCATAGGGGTCGACAAGTCCCATGGTTGGAGATAACATCACACTCTTAACCATGAGGCCATCAAGAATGTAAGGAGTTTAGAGGGAACAAAGAAGGGTGAGTCAGGAGACTCCATGCCATCTTGGACTGCTTTTTCTCCAGACGTTAAGGCATGGAAGTTGCTGGCTGTTTGCTGTTGCCGGGTAAAGTTGTTTGACCAATGAAAAGTTGTTTTGAAAAGGACTGCTGTGGGGCGAAAGGTGAAAGAGGGGCGCCTGTCCTCAAGATGAAAAGGCAACATGATACAATGAAGTTATGTCATCAATAAAGAAGTACAAAAAAGGAATGAATAGGGACAGGCTAGCAGAACAGAGACCAGGACAGGAACAGGCACATTGATTGTCTCATGAAGACAGGTTCAGCCAAACTCAGCAAACCACTCACAGAAGTTCATATAGAAAGTTGCTGGAAATGGCACAGTGGAGCTGGAAAGAAGCTCAATCTGAGAGCAGACCAGCACACACAACTGCCCCGCACTGCTAAGCAATTGCGCGTTATGGGGACCTTAGAAATGTCCTTAGAAACAAAGACTGTTCTGGTAACCTTACAGCTTATTCTCTTTATTAACAGTCAGTTTATGATCCTTCAATATGGGACCAAATTGAGGTCAAGGTGTGGGACTCTGCAACTAAAAACAACAAGGTGGCAGTGGGATTGCTCAGCACCTGGTGAGCAATCTCTGAGGCCTTAAAGAGCTGTGTGGGACCACAGTCAGAAACATGTGGTTTGCCAGACAGTGAGGGAGCTGCGGGGTTGTCTCCCGATCCTTCTGCTACACCATTGTCTCCCCTGCCACTACTGCCATTGCTGGCTGTTATGCCCCCTGGTGACCCGAATGTTCCTTTTGACCCAGGCCCTATTGGGGGCCTAAAAGGGGATGGAAATGTTTCCCTTCGATCCGGGAAGAATAGGATACATAAGGCCCGAAGGCTGACTTGCTTAACAACTTAAAGCAAGACATATTGTTCCCATGACTAGCCCTGGAACTCTCTGGTGTTTGTAATCAAGAAAAAGAATGGAAAATGGAGACTGTTATATGATCTGAGAAAAATTAATGAAGTCATGGAAGATATGGGATCACTTCAACCAGGATTACCATCTCCAACTATGCTCCCTCAGTCATGGACATTAATAGTAATAGACTTAAAGGGTGGTTTGTTAAACACTTGCCAGAATTCGGAAAATTTTGCCATGTTTCTGTTTCAATTTACACCTTTTCTGATTGTACACATGTATAGGCATACTTGGGTTTAATATGTAAAAGTAATGTTCTGTATATTTAGAAAGTTTGATGTTCGTGTGTGCGTGTTGGTAGAGCGTAGACTTCCCGCACACCCAACGTTGTTTACTTGCCTTTTATGAATATTACTAAATTCAGATTGACTTGTATCTTCATTTATAACACTGATAAGCAGCAGAAGGGAATAAGATACTAGGAATGTTCATGAAACTTTACATGTTGAGAAATGCAAAAGTATTGAAACATGGAATTAGAAATTAGAAAGAGATTGATTAAGAATGAATATGTGCTACATTTGCAATGTACTATGCTTGTGCTGCGCTTAGACCTCCAGATAACAGGAGCCTCTTGGACCCCGAGAACCAGATCAAAACAACCTCATGGTTCAGACTTTAACCAAGGGGTCTGAGATAAGGAGGACAGTTCACAAAGTGAAAAGATAAAGAATGTCAAACATGCAAGGCCTCAAGATAACAGGAGCCCCTTAGACCCCAAGATCCAGATCAAAACAACTTTATGGCCCAGGTTGTGACCAAGGCCTCAGAGAGCATGGCAAAGAGATGAGGTGAAAAGTTCAACCCTGATGAAGACATCTTACTTCATCCCCACAAACCTCAGCGCCCACCACCACAAAGCACCGCGCAAGCACAGCCAAGAGGAATTTATGGAAATGACTTCTTGTAGCTAATTTTAATACTAAGTGGGGACAGGTTATGCATATGTATAGGTGTATTGGGAAACTTCATGCATATGTAACTCTTTACTGCATGTAACCAAAGCAAGTTGCCGTGTTAGAGGCGCACGACTTTGGTGGAATTACCCCGTGCTGCCCAGCACTGAATAAACATACCTATTTTACAATCTTACTGATTGTGGAGTCAGCTTTCCGTGAGTCAGTATCATTCAATTTCTTTTCACTACTAATGTAAATATGACATCTGCCTCTCTCTTCCCCCTTCCCTGTATATTAGCTTCTCTCATGCCATCTTATCATTTGGGATCTTCCTGGTAAAGAGATTTATTTTTGAGCAGGTTTTTTTGTTTGTTTGTTTTTTTTTTCTTAATTTTTAATCTTAATTTGTAAGGTGTCCCAGTTTCTCTCCCTAAATTATTAGAAAATTCTGTTGTGATCATTATCAATCTTTCAAAAACTCTTATCTGATATTGACTATGAAAGACCTAAAAGTCTTCTCAAGATATTTCACACAGTGAATTTACTCAGTAATCTTCACAGTTGTGAAAGCTAAATAGGAGCTGGGTGTGGTTTCAAGTGAAGCATGTGAACAGACTGATGTGACCTATTAAGGAGGAGCATTAAGGAGAATAGCAGTTGGTAGCTTCCTGCTGTAGAGGGTGGAGACACTTAACTGACCTGTTTTCCAGGGAATTTAGATGTTTGATGGGATCTCAGATCTGGAATTTTCTTGAGGAGAAACTGCCTAATCTTGTTTTATTCTCTAAGATCCCTTTATGTTCTTCCATGTGGACAACAATAATGTTGTCAGAAGTGGTATCAAAAGTGACTACAGAGCTCTGAGCATGATAGTCAGGGACATTGGACTGCTATAATCTTCAGTCTCCTAGTAAAGGGAAATTTTCTAAGAGGATGGGTAGTGATACTACATGTTGGCAACTGCTTGCATAGCTGGTGTCAGCAAATGGGTTTTGGTTTCTCTAACCATGGGACTCTGTCTGAGGGTCAACATCTGCTTTAGAGAGATGGGATCCACCTCCTTATTGCGGCAAAGGTATCTCTGCCAGGAGGGTTACTGATCTGATAAAAAGAGATTTATACTAGGAGCAATATGTGAGGGAGTTACCAGCAGCCCTACAAGGGCTGATCAGGGTTGAAAAACAAAGAGCCTGGAGTCATACAAATAAAATATAAAATATAATCAACAAAACAGGTAAGAAATAAAGAACAGATCACTATGGGTAAGATAATGGTGTGTGTCCACTCTAGACCACCTGATCAGGAGGAACAAGTATATGAGGTCTTCTACAGACAGCTAAGAGCTTCATGTTTCTATGACCTACTAGGCACTTCAGGGCACTTCAGCTATTGCAATGCTGGAGAGACAACACAACAAAGCGTAAACAATCCAGAAGCTTCCTGGAAAGCATCAGTAACAATGTCTTGACCCAAGTGATAAGAAATCATTGAGGAGAATGCTCTGCTGGACCTTGTACTCACAAAGGATTTGGGGGGGATATGATAGCCAAAGGCAGTTCTGGCTGCAATGACCTTCAGATGACAGAGTTCAGGATCCTGAGAGGAAGGAGCAGAGAAGAAATAAAGGTAACAAATCTGAACTTCAAGAGAGCAAGCTTTGGCCTCTTCAAGGCTTTCCTTAAAAAAATCCCATAGGATAAAATCACGAAAGAAAGAATGGTCCAAGAAAGACCGTGGTGAACAACATATTCCTCTATGAGCGACAAACTACAAACTACAGAAAATAATTCCATTGCCCTCAGATTTTTTCCTATCAAAGTAATACATTACCAGTACAAACACTAATTTCAACCAGTGAAGACTATTGATTTCACTAGCTCAGCACAACACTCTTAACAAACTGTTCAAACACTTTCAAAGCAGTATCAAAGCATCTTACCAGTAGAAAAACACAACGATCACTTGCATACATTAAAAACTGTTATATGTAAAGAGAGATCTGCAGAAATGTGAATTAAGAAAGGAAGCAAAATGAATTATTTCATTTCAGTTAGTGGATAGGCACTTAAGAGGAAGATACAATATTAATGCAATTGTTTTAAATTTCCAGTGTGTTCTTAGCAGGAAAAATAAATCACAGATTTTGAAAGATGCACATAATTCACATCCTTACAATCTCAGTTCATCTAGAAAGACTTGAAATTCCTTGTCTCCATTTTGTGTCAATGAATTATCTCATGGCAGTGTAACTAATTTCTTTGTGGTTGTTCTAGCATTATTTCTGTCTTGAAACAATTCTAGCATGTTACAACTTAATTTGTAAAACACTGAAGGATGCATCAGTTCATGAACATGCTCACTAGCAAGCTAAAAGATATTCTAAGAACTTCATCATTCATTGTATTCCTCTACAAATGCATGGTTCATACTGAAAAACATCCATTTTAGTAGCTATCTCTTTGTATTTGAGGCACAGTTAATTCTATCAATGGTGAAGTCCCTGGGTTATTTCTGAATTTTAGAGCACTCAGCTACATTTATGAGGTACAACATCTGCCTGAACTAATCATATGCAACACTCTTACAAGGATGTTTCTGTTTTAAACAAATAAAAGCACCATTTTCATACCTTTTTCCTTTTCACCAGTAGCTATATTTCCTTTGAAGGTGACAGTAGTTCTGCAAATGCATACTTGACATTTGTTCACTGTCTCCCAACCTATGCAGATTAGCTGAAACTAACATCATTCTTAATGAAACTATCATTCTTAATGAGTTGCTGGTGTATTGCTAGATGCTGAGAAATGTGTAAATAATCCAGGTACTCAGATCTTAACCCTGGCAAAAAAATTAGTTCAAGGAACCCAGAAAAGCAATAGTTTTAATCACTGTCACTCTAAATATCTAAATATTTTCTATAACTATAAACTTAATCCCGAAGTTCTGTTTCCTTGGACAGTATGAAGGTGTGTAGCATAAAGATTTATAACTGTTAATTAGTTTTCTTGCTTTCAATTTATTTATTCCTTTATTTAAAGCTGAAAGGCAATTTCAAACTGTGGTCACCAACATATATAAGAACGATACTTAGTCTTAGTCACTTTTAGTCTTTACCACTTATATTTATTTCTTTGCTAGTTAATGATTTCAAGTCTCTTTTCCTTGAAAATGTCAACATATATAATAACTATCATTAGTTATTCTTTAATTTTTGTGTTGTAATAAATTACATTCATATCAACCACATTTTTTTTCCACATTGAGGACTGGAGAAAATATTTATTTAATACTTTATTGACAGATGTCACCATCCATTTCCACTGAAACCAGATGAAGTTTTCTTTAAAGTTGTATTGAACAAATTTCAGGAAGAAAAAATAAATTTGCTTATCAGTTTAAGTAAAATCAATCTTCAAAAGGATATACTTCAACTAATAAACTTGTATATACCAAATAAACTCATATGTTTTAACACTCTACTGTTTACTTAACCTTTAAATACATTCAATAATGTAATTCAAAAAAAACATACCTATATTAATGAACGTAACGTCAGACAAAAATCATAAGTGTCTGTGACAACAGTGACTGATATTTTCAGCCTTGAAGATCTACCCAGCAATAAAGATTAACATGAAGGAAAGAATATCACATATTCCAAATCAAGTTCTGAGATCTCTCTCAGAGAGATTTATTAAATACAATTAAATTAAATATATTATTTAATTATATCATACTTTGAATGTGTCAGGAACTTTTAGTCCCTCTCAGAAACCTATTCATCAAATATGTTACAGTTAAACAACAACAACAACAAAAAAATATGAATAATGAAAGATGTAGTAGGCAGCATTTTTCTTCTACTAAAATTTAGCTTTTATAAAGGAAGCTGTGCTTATCCCATAGGATAAGCAAAATAGTATCCCATGTCTCTTTTAAAACAGCTTGAATTGAAAAAGGCAGAGTTACACCTTTCTTCACCTTAATGAGCATTTGTAGTGGACTGTGAAGTTGTTTTGGTTAATGTGAGCTTAATTACTGTTCTGGAGTAATTATACATCAGATATTTCCACATTTGTGTGGAAGCAGGGGAGGTGAAAATTGTTTTGTCAACACCTGGTGGTTACAAAGCATTCTCTTTTTCTTTCTTTTCTTGTAGAAAAGACTTGGGGGGAAAAAAAATAATGTGAAGTAATTTTTTTAAGCTTCAGTGGATATAAATTTTCCTTCAGATATTTTAACAGACAAATGTTTAATTTCTCCATGTGCAAGACAGTGAGGTAACGGAAGACATTTTAACTGCAGAGGAATGACCACCTGGTTCCCAGTCGTTCTGTCTTATAATCCCTGGATGCGCATCTGTTTCTCCTAGTTTACACTATTTATTTTTCTTGTGCTTGCTTTTCTTCAGAAGAAAATGATTTTCTTAATTTTCATGAAGAAAAGCTTTACTCTCTCTGAATCAGCATTGTGCATTAAAATACTTTTTAAAACAAACAAACAAACAAAAAAAAACAACAACAAAGTGTTTACATTAAATTGGCAATTGGCTAACAGGCAGGGCTCAAAGGGTTAGGGTAAATGGGGCTGCGTCAGGCTGGCAGGCGGTCACCAGTGGGGTCCCTCAAGGCTCCATTTTAGGGCCGGTACTTTTCAATATTTTTATTAACGATCTGGATGTAGGAATAGAAGGTATTTTGAGCAAGTTTGCTGATGACACCAAACTTGGAGGAGTTGTGGACTCAAATGAGGGTGGAAAGGCCTTGCAGAGGGATCTGGATAGGTTGGAGAGCTGGGCGATCACCAACCGCATGAAGTTCAATAAGAGCAAGTGCCGGGTCCTGCACCTGGGATGGGGAAACCCTGGCTGCACGTACAGACTGGGCTATGAGATGCTGGAGAGCAGCCTAGAAGAGAGGGATCTGGGGGTCGTGGTAGACAGCAAGTTGAATATGAGCCAGCAGTGTGCCCTGGCAGCCAGGAGGGCCAACCGTGTCCTGGGGTGCATCAAGCACGGCATCGCTAGTAGGTCAAGGGAGGTGATTGTCCCGCTCTACTCTGCGCTGGTGCGGCCTCACCTCGAGTACTGTGTGCAGGTCTGGGCACCACAGTATAAAAAGGACATGAAACTGTTGGAGAGTGTCCAGAGGAGGGCTACGAAGATGGTGAAAGGCCTGGAGGGGAAGACGTACGAAGAACGGCTGAGGTCACTGGGCCTGTTCAGCCTGGAGAAGAGGAGGCTGAGGGGAGACCTCATCACAGTCTACAACTTCCTCGTAAGGGGGTGTCGAGAGGCAGGAGACCTTTTCTCCATTAACACCAGTGACAGGACCCGCAGGAACGGGGTTAAGCTGAGGCAGGGGAAATTTAGGCTTGACATCAGGAGGGGGTTCTTCACAGAGAGGGTGGTTGCACACTGGAACAGGCTCCCCAGGGAAGTGGTCACTGCACCGAGCCTGTCTGAATTTAAGAAGAGATTGGACTGTGCACTTAGTCACATGGTCTGAACTTTTGGGTAGACCTGTGCGGTGTCAAGAGTTGGACTTGATGATCCTTAAAGGTCCCTTCCAACTCAGGATATTCTATGATTCTATGATTCTATGAAATTTCCCACTTACATAGTTGTGGAATTCTGTGGCTGGTTAGTTTAGGCTTAGGTTAGTTGCTTTTAATAGGTTTGATCAAAGAGTAACTAAATGTTTAAATTACAGTTTCATCCTATCTTAATCTCAAGACCTCCCCCTTCCCCCCAAGCATTTGCATTTTTCTTAATGATAAAATTTGAACTCACAATACAATTGTGGAAATAGAACTCTCTAGACTCTCTTTTGAATTACTGAGTTTCAAAAGCTACTGGCTTTATTTCAGTGATTTTATTTGTTATTGTATATTAAGACTGCTGTTGTTTCATTCATAAACACTCCAAAAGAGTTCAAAATAAAAACAGAAGGGAAAATGTTATGTTTGGGGGGGAAGTGACAGGGAGATTAGGGAAACCTTCCATACTAGATCTAGTCCTGAAAATAGTCATTTATAATGAAAATACCTAGATACTATTTATAGTTTTGTTTCAGCCTGGACAATATTAGCAGGAACATTATGCATGGGAGTCACACAGCTTTACACTCTAGAATACCCACAAACTACCAAGGCATAATTTATTTTTATGAGCTTCAGTTTCAAAAGATTTTTATGAACTTAATGACTTGGGAAATTATTATGGGAAACAATAATTCAGATCTGACCTTTTCTGAGCTACCTGTTATTTAATTGGTTTAGCTAGTAATGTCTTTAATTGAATTTGTCAGCAACAAAAATATGTATGCTATCAGCTGCTTACTTACATTTTATAATTATTATTACTATCTCAGATAAATATTTAAGCAAGTGAAGAAAGAGAGGGAGTAGAACAAATTCACCTACAATAACTCAAAGGGAAAAGTACTCAAAATAATTCAAAGGAAAAGTCAGTGGAAAAGTAGTAATACACACTGTTTCTTTGAAATACACCTCTGAATTAGCAGAAATTGCAGCAAGTTTTATGTCATTTAGAGAAAACATCAGAAATTTTACATCAAATAATGTATGTTGCCTATAAATATAACAAAAAACATAACATAAATACTCTATATTGTGTTATTTCCTTAGGCAGAGCTTCATGACAGAAGCATGAAAAACAGACAAATCATTGGTAAATTTGCTGAGGATGCACATTTTCCATGTCACCAACATAGACTTTAAACAGAGCCAGTCCCAGTACTGACCCCTGAGGAACACCACTTATTACTGGACACGGAGCCGATGACTGCAACACTTTCAGTGCAAAAGGAATCCAGCAAGTTCCTTACCCACTAAGTGGTCCATCCATCAAATCCATGTCTCTCCAATCTAGAGGCAAGGATATCATGCAGGACAGTGTCAAATGCTTTTCACAAGTCCAAGTAGATGGTGTCAGTTGATCTTCCCTTACCCCTTAGTTCTTTTTCTCCATAATTTCTCCACTTAATTAAGTGGTAAAGTGACATTTGTGCTGATATAAAGGCTAAATGAAATGGATTTTTTTAACCACAATTAAAGTACTGCCAGCTGTGTGGGGAATGATGATTATTTTTTTCCACAATGTACAATTTTGATCCACAAGACCTATTTTTAATTTGAGGTACAGTTGACTCTACAGACATCTGGGCATTGACCCTGTGAAGGGTCAATGTGCAAGATGTGAATCATTGTCATAAGACATAATTGTTTTGTAATCTGGTTCTTTATCTTCAGCATTTGAACTCACTCCACCAACACATTTCAGAGAACTAAATAGCTGTCAAGTTAATGTTCAAACTCAACCAATCTAGACTGGCTTCAGAAATATGGCATAGAGGTTAAAGCTGTAATTTTGGATTGCTATGCTATAAAACTGCCAGTGCTAGAATTTTAATACATTAATTTAATACTCACGTATTATTACTAATAATATAATTTTTATCAAAATAACCTTACAAATATTATTCTTTAACCCTATGATCAACAAAGATAAAATATTGCATCTTATTTGCTTATATGTACACTTTCCAAATTTTTAATAAACTACAAGACATTTATTTTAAATCATGACGATATATTTTCTCCCTTTAGAAGTACCTCAATTATCATTAAAATTTATGTTCATTTAAGTTTACACATGCAGGAGATCTGCAGGATATGAAGTTTGCTTAATTCAGAATGATTTTTTTCCATAACATTTGAAATAGACAATATATGGATATTGAAAATTGTATTTCACTGTATATCTAACATTAAATTAGGAATTATAAAAGTGAATTATAAAACAAAGCTAAAATAATAAAAACTTTGGTATAAGTTGGAGTCATGCATTTATTTATTTGTAGTATTTTCTTCCCATTCTCTTTTTATTATAATTGATTAATTCAAATAAATTTCTTGTGAATGATAAAGAGACAGGAAATTATAAGAAAATACCTTTATTCAAGATTTACTGTCTCAAAAGAAAATAGCAGCTGTCTCTTGGGGATAAGTGTGAAATAACAGGGATAAGTGTGAAATGTAAATAATAATTTTAACTTCACATTTAATCAAATAAACACTTGTTGAAAAGGCCAAGTTTATATTTTAGTTTAAGAATGTGAACAGGATTTAAGAACATGCTTTTTTAATTTGGGCAAAATACATTACTGCATGGAAATTATTTAGAATTTTATAGTAGGAGTAAAGAGGGGATAATCCTATTACTTTCAATTAAAGTAATTTATATTTTATCTAAGTAAATTAGAGGATGACCAGATGGCATGATTATATCATACTTTAATCTGCTACTGATTTTTCCAAGGGAAGAAAAAAATCTTTCAATTTTATCTTTCAATATTTAAATGGAATTTTATTGTTAATAATCACTCAAATAAATAGACACTGCTTGTGGGAAATCACTTTTGTTTTCAGATAAAAATGTAGTAGATGACATTATATCTCAATCGGTATCACAATCAGAAGCCATTCAGAAGACTAACACAATAACATACTCAGGACTGGGTGATCTTTATATTTTAATATCACATATGATTTAGTGTGTTTATTTTTTTAAATTATGAGAACATAAAATAATGAGAACATAAAAGAAGTAAAGAATAAGAATTCATGCTACATTTTAGCATCTTAGCTCTGTAACTGATGCACTCCATATAATGCCAATTTTTGTTTTCACATAATAAGGATGTACAACTGAAGTTGTAAAACTCTCATTCTGGTTTTATTAATGAATGGATATATACACGTTAAAAAAAAAAAAAAAAAGTGTTTGTCTCAACAAAAGCCATATGACATCTCACTGAAAGATCAAGATATGTATTTTTTTAGTACTCAAGCTCCAGTAGTAACATTAGCTCTGAGTCTGTAGCAAAATAAAATGAGTATGAAATATTAAGGATGGTTAAACATCTGGAGAACAGGAAAAAATAATTATAATACATAAAACCAGAAAACAACAGTCTTGATTATCTGAATTGTGAGTTAAACAATGACTAGTCCAGTGACTACTGGGCTGCTCATTACTCAGAATTGTTCTAACATATAGAAACGTGGCCACCACAATCGCTCCTGTTATTTTTGCTAAGAGTCTAAAAGTAAAAAAAATTTAAAAATCTCTTTTAGAAAGCACACTTGCCCCTAAAAAATTTATATAAATTAGACTGTTGTACATGTTATTAGTTTGTTGCCAAGATCAGCTGAGCTCATAAATTCATAAATTATATAAACATAATAAAATAATTTTAATAAATATGAAATATTTATAAACATATATTTATACATATATATGTTTATATATAAACATAACATTTACTCAGTCAGGGAACACAGTCACCTCTTAGATCTATTTGTTTTTCTTGTATTCAGGAAAAGAAAAGCCTTTATCCAGTTGTTATACTATAGTGGTGGTAGTGAGGGGTAGGGGATGGGGTGGGGTGAAACCTATGAAGATAAAAGTCAGTATCAAAGATTGCTGAGGGATGCAAGCTCTATGTAAATAATTACAGTTATCACCCGATTTCCAGACATACAGAGGCTTAGGATTTCTGGAAAGTAGGCACTGAGTACATTTGAACGTGTGCTGTTTATATGATATAAAGGTGAAATTGTAAATATAGATTAAATCTGATACAACTCAGAGTTCCTACACAACAAGTTAATTGTAGCCTTAAAATTTTGGGGTTTTCCAAGAAAACAAGGAAGACAATTCTCAAGTTTTGTTACACAGACACAGTAAACTCTAAAAGGATAGTATTTTACCAATTAAATCTGAAATGACATTTTAACTGATAAAAAAAATATCTAAATCAACTTACCACCTCACCACAGTGTCCACACAGAAAAATCAATGACTGGAGGATGAAAAGTGTAAGACTCTTCAAGTTTTCCCTGGGAAAAAAAAAAATATATATATATATATATATATATATAAAGTATAATTTGCATATCTGTAGTGATACCAATTGATCCAATTGAAATATAAGAACACTGAAAAGGAATATGGACTGGGAAGCTTCTGACAGTGCAAAGCCTCTTTTGTTAAGTGATCTTGATAACACAATAATAAGGTCTATTTTCCACTATATAGAGTGTAAGGAGGTGAAAGTAGAAACTTGGAGATGCCTGCAAGAGTTGTATTTCCAGCTACTGCTCCAAAATAATTGCTAGCAAACAAGAATTTCTTGCTCTCATGTATCCTCAGAATACACCAAAACAAATCTAAATTCAAATATATTTTTTTCTTTAGATTATGATTTTAGACGTGTATATAGAATTGCAATAAGATAATAATAAAGACAAAATAACTAGATATTATAGATACTGTGTTATGTGTTTGCTCTCATGACTGTGTCACTGGAATCAAAAGTACTAGGGCTAGTAAAGAAATAATTTGCAGGTTTTAAGAAATCTACACAAGGCACATCACATTTCTATGTCAGGGAACAAATCAAAGAGAAAGTCAAACAAAACTTACAATCCCCCATCCCACCCCGCTTCTCTTTCACATTACATACATTCTATGCAGACAGAATCATACAATCTTTCTGTGCAAGTAGAATCATAGAATCACAGAATCATAGAATCATGGAATCATAGGGTTGGAAAGGACTTTAAAGACCATCTAGTTCCAAACCCCCTGCCATAGGCAGGGATGTCACCCACTAGATCAAGTTGGCCAGGGTCTCATTTAACCTGGTTTTGAAACATTCTATGATGTTCAAGATGGTTTGAAGTACAAGATAGTTTGAAAGCAGAAAAAAAATATATTAATTTCTATAACAAGATCCAGGATTTAATAAAGCTGACAGTATGGTCTCCTTGTGTCTGTTGCCTCCACACTGACATCTGAGGTCCCCCTTCTTCACAGTCTTAAGTCTAACTTGATTAATTCATTGATTTTTCAATCCGGTATCACCAGATAAACAGAAACAGTTTCATCTTCTTGAAATCTGAAACCTTTTAGCAACTTTTAAATGTTATTAAAGAGGTAACATAATTACTTCAAAATGTGATCTAATCATTTGAATGTCAAACCGCAGGTTAAAACTATAACATACTCAGGCAATTGAATAATTGTAATTTCCTTCAAAATTATCACTTAAAATTTAATTTCTCTTTCTTTTTCTTATTTAACAATTAAAAGATTTTTGTGTGTGTTTGTGTATTAATCATATTTATTATGCATTTTTTCTTAAAAGTTGGCTACTTTTTTTTTTTTTTCCTAGTGAACCATAATTTGGAAAAAAAGAAAATAATATATATATATATATAAATCCAAGACCCATGCTTAGTTACACTAATTTTATCTAAAAGTAAGAAAAATTAAAACTTTTTTTTTTTCTATATCTTAAATAAAAATATTCCCTTCCTGGAATTATAATTGTAAAAATGTTTTGGTATAAAACAAACAAACAAACAAAAAACAACAAATCACCTTGGCAACATGCATCTATTCATATAAAAGTTCCTGATAATAAATTTATGTTTATACCATTTTTATTTTGCACAGGAATAACAGGTTCATTTACAAAATTCAATTAAATAAAAAAAAATAAATAAAAATTCTGTTAAACAAATCATTAATTTCCATTATACACTTTGAAATATACATAATTTTTCATTTTAAATTAAAAAAATTCAATTTTGCTTTTAGTATGTTGAGGTAAGAATATCTGCATTTTATCTCTGAAGACTTTTTTTTTTTTTGTCAAAGTGTATTTTATTGAATCACCGTCTAACAACATTGTTCATAATTCTCAATAATTCTGATTTATAAATTTGCAGTTACCAGAAATTAGGCTGTTAATTACTAACATTGCAATTAATTTTAATTTTACTAGTAAAAAATTAAGTATTTCCAAGAGGAATGAAGTTCTGAAATGTTCTTCAGGATAGGATGAACTGAGTTAAAAGTAGCTACTTTTCTAATAGCATTTTTTTTTCTTCTTTTATTCCCTTTCTTTTTCTCTTTTAATTCCTTTCATTTTGTTTGTTTGCCTGTTTGTTTGTTACTAGAAAGTTTAAGGGCAAAGCACTAAGTGACAAAGTGACAAAGACTTTCAATGTATTTGTAGTATGATTATATTTAGGAATATGAATGATGATATCAAAAAAAAAATGCATATTCTAAAGCTTACTTCAGTCTTACCCTATGGTTCTAAATATATCTCACAATTCCAGAGTGGTGCCAAGTGCCGCATTGAATCAGTAAAGATACCTTCCTGACCTTAGGTGACCAGAACACAGTACACCAAAAGCCAAAACTGAAACCAAATTTGAAAAAAAAAAAAAAAAAAAAAAAATCAATGTCTGTCTTGAATGTTACAGATATTTCATTTTTGAAAGATTCCTTCTCCTACTTTCTTGTTATAATATTTTAATAAACCACTCAAAACTCTTATAGTCTTCTTTACTATTGGAGGTGGAATAAGTAAACTGGAAAGGTGTGAACTTCATCTCAAAAGATGCCAAAATGTACAGAAGTGTTGATCCTGTGTGTTACTCTCTCTCACTTATTGAGGAAGATCTCATTATTCTGAATTAATGTCTGTGTTTGTAGACTTATTTTTTATTTATTTTACTTTTTATTTATTTTTATATATATATTTTTTTTCTGTAGGTAAAGAACTGTAAAGAATTATGAACTGCAAGAGAATTTATCACTGTATCTGGAGCATTTATTTAAGGTGATTTTGCAATGACTTCAGATTTGGTGAAACGCAGTTGTATATGACAATGGAATGAGTCAGTCATTTTGAAGGTAGGAATATTTCAATGTCAGCTATGTTTTCCAGTCACATTTGAAATGGAATGAATAAAAATATGCAAATAATGAAGGATATATCTTGTCAGTGCTGGAGGCTGAATGACAGCGTAGAAATTACTACTTTGAATGTGTAGTTCTTCATAATATAGCATTGCTGTGCATATGACAGAGATTTATTAAGGTGACTATAAACGTTTCTTTTATACTTTTTTTTTTTTTTTTTTTTTTTGCCTAGGTTGTTTAGTTGATAGTCACATAATAGTCCTAACAATGCAATATGGACTCAGAAAACACCTTATTGCCCCTTTTCATAAACACACAGAGATATAAAATAAATCATTCTTATATCAGTACCTCTTGTTACTTTAAACAAAGTATTTGTGTTAAGTATTCATACTAAACTTGATTACTCCAAGTACACAGGTTTGCATCATGATCATTTGAAAATTATCAACTTGCTCAGTTCACCACTACTGAAAAATTTTCATGTTCAAATAATTTCCCTTTTTGTTCTCCCTCCCTCCCTCCCTCCCTCCCTCCCTCCCTCCCTCCCTCCCTTCCTTCCTTCCTTCCTTCCTTCCTTCCTTCCTTCCTTCCTTCCTTCCTTCCTTCCTTCCTTCCTTCCTTCCTTCCTCTTTTTTCTTTTACAAGACTAACTTTACTAAGATTAACGTTTTTACTAACTTTTACAAGACTAACTTTATTCCTTATTTAGGGAAATATTCCCTATTGTCTTGGGTATAATTTATTTATTTATTTATTTATTTATTTATTTTTCTCAGGTACTATTTTTTTTTTACCTATCCTTGTATGGCTTTCTTCCATTATTACTTGATTTCCTTTAATATTTTCAGTGTTAAACCTCATTCAGTTGTCATTCCAGTACTATCAAAGTATATTGGCCTACCTATGAGTCTAAATCATGAGTCAACAAAAGCAAAAAAATATCAACATAAAGACCAACAGCACATCTGAACATTGTAAGGGAGCTCTGGAAAGTCTATTTTGTTTTCCAAACTTGCAGAAATAGAAGAAAACTCCATTATTTAATACATGACCATTGTTCATTAAAAAAAAAAAAAAAAAAAAAAAAAAAACAGACAAAAAAAAAATAACCAAACTTACAAGAAAAAGAATGTTGGACTGAAAAGCTATAAATACCAAGAAGATAATATTGCAACATCCCCCCCCCCCAAAAAAGATGATTGGCAGTCCATGCTTCATGGGGAAAAAAAAAAAAAGTTTTATTTTTAAATGCTCCTTCTCCCCAAAAAGCTCTTGTGCCTCTACAATATTTCTTTTTACTGCATCTAAGTTTACAATATATGAAAGCAAATCACAGAATTTCCAGGTTGGAAGAGACCTCAAGATCATTGAGTCCAACCTCTGACCTAACGCTAGCAGTCCCCACTAAACCATATCCCTAAGTTCTACATCTAAACGTCTTTTGAAGACTTCCAGGGATGGTGACTCCACCACTTCCCTGGGCAGCCTGTTCCAGTGCCTCACAACCCTTTCAGTAAAGAAGTTCTTCCTAACATCCAACCTAAAACTCCCCTGGCTCAACTTAAGCCCATTCCCCCTCGTCCTGTCACCAGGCACGTGGGTGAACAGACCAACCCCCACCTCGCTACAGCCTCCCTTGAGGTACCTATAGAGAGCGATAAGGTTGCCCCTGAGCCTCCTCTTCTCCAGGCTGAACAAGCCCAGCTCCCTCAGCCGCTCCTCGTAGGACTTGTTCTCCAGGCCCCTCACCAGATTCGTCGCCCTTCTCTGCACCCGCTCAAGCACCTCGATGTCCTTCTTGTAGCGAGGGGCCCAAAACTGAACACAGTACTCGAGGTGCGGCCTCACCAGAGCTGAGTACAGGGGGACGATCACCTCCCTAGCCCTGCTGGTCACACTGTTCCTAATACAAGCCAGGATGCCGTTGGCCTTCTTGGCCACCTGAGCACACTGCTGGCTCATATTCAGCCGACTATCCACCATCACTCCCAGGTCCTTCTCTGCCTGGCAGATCTCCAACCATTCCTCTCCCAGCCTATAGCTCTGCTTGGGGTTATTGCGCCCCAGGTGCAGGACCCGGCACTTGGTCTTGTTAAACTTCATGCAGTTGACCTCAGCCCATCAGTGCAGCCTATCCAGATCCTCCTGCAGAGCTTTCCTACCCTCAAGCAGATCGACACATGCGCATAGCTTGGTGTCATCTGCAAACTTACTGAGGGTGCACTCAATGCCCTCGTCCAGATCATCGATGAAGATATTAAAGAGGACCAGCCCCAGCACCGAGCCCTGGGGGATGCCACTAGTGACTGGCCTCCAACTGGACTTGACTCCATTTACCACAACTCTTTGGGCCCGGCTATCCAGCCAGTTTCTAACCCAAGGAAGCGTGCGCCAGTCCAAGCCTAGGGCAGCCAGTTTCTTGAGTAGAATGCTGTGGGAGACGGTGTCAGAAGCCTTGCTGAAGTCAAGGTCGACCACATCCACAGCCTTTCCCTCATCCACCCAGCGCGTCACTTTGTCATAGAAGGAGATCAGGTTCGTCAAGCAGGACCTGCCTTTCATAAACCCATGCTGACTGGGCCTGATCGCCTGCTTGCCCTGCAAGTGCTGCCTGATGACTCTCAGAAGGATCTGCTCCATGAGCTTCCCTGGCACTGAGGTCAAACTGACAAATCTCACAGGCTTGTTTTTAAGTCAGCATCACACAGTGTTACACACTAGAACACTAGAGAGAGAAGACATGGACCATGACTAATGGCTGCCAGTGGATTTTGGAGACAGACTGTGTGCTACCTTTCTGCTAGACTTTTTTTGTGACTACAGGCACAACCTTTCTTTGGCTTGTCACTGACAAATGAAGATGACAGTCTTATGCTATGTCACTGGAATGCCACATTTTATATTCATTGAAGAATATTGTGAAACTTTGTGAATCAGTATGAATATTTGAACATTATTCATTTCACTTGACTTCACTAAGGTTAATTTTCCTGTGGTTGTCCCTTTGTCTTCATAATAACTATCATATAGCAATAATGAGAAATAACACTTATTTTAAGGTTTCATGCCTTAGGTATGATGTTATGCCTAAATTAGAAGTTATCAGAGAGAAAAATAGTATGTCCTCCTTCCATGTGCTTTGTCCTTTCACTGTCACTACTCTGACAGGCCGTGAATGAGTCTAGAGACCTCAGTACTGATACTTAAAAAAGAAAGCTCTAATTTTCTTCAGGTTCTAATAAAAGCCTGATGTCCCTTTCCCTTTCACTAGAACAAGAAAAGCAAAAGAAGCACTTCATATTTATTTTTATTATTTATTTATTTATTTATTTATTTATGTGACTAGATATCCTCTTTTTGGCTGGGATAGTGTTAATTTTCTCCACAGTAGATAGAATGGTGTTGTGCTTTGCATTTAGGATGAAAATAATGTTGATAACACTAATGTATTAATTGTTGAACAGCTGAGCACTGCTTACACTAAGCCAAGAACTTTTGACTTCTTATACTTCCCTGCCTGTGAGTAAGCTGGGGGTGAACAAGAAGGAAGGAACAGAACTAGGGTAAACTGAGCAATGAAATAATCCATAACACATAACATTATGCTGAGCAATAAAAATGGAGTTGGTTAGGGGAGCTGCCATTGCTTGAGGGTAGGATGGGCATTGGTCAGTTGGCGATAAGCGATTGAATTGTATATCACTTAACTGTTTAAAATATTATTATTATTAATAATATCCTCATCTTAATACATTAACCATGAATTCTTGCTTTTTTTTTTTTTTTTTGATTCTATACCAATCCCATTGAGGGTGAGTGAGTGGAGTGAGTGAACAGCTGTGTGGTGTTTAGCTGCCTACCAGGTTAACCTGAAACACTAGGATATACTTTTTTGGTTTGGTTTGATTTTGTTCCCTATTTAGTACATTTGCACAATGCAGCAAGAAAGAAGAGAGGGCTCAGAAGGCAGGGAACATTTGATGCTCAAAACATCTGTCATTTTTCTAAAAAAGGTTAAAAGATAATAACAACTTTATAATATGTCATGTAATAATATGACACTATAACAACTTTATAATATGTCATGTAATAATATGACACTATGTTCACCATCAACAACATCTGATTATCATTCTCAAGACATATCGGTATAGGAAGATGAATTCCAAAGTAAGCTGCAATATAAAGACTATGTTAAAAAAAAAAAAAAAAAAAAAAAAAAAAAAGACTATTGCTCAAACAAGTTTTTAGTGCAATATTCCTTATCTAACCAATTGCTTTGCCTCTAAAGAGTAACCTCCAAGAGGAGGGAAAGTTATCTATCCCACTAATAATATTATGAAAATATGGATAATTGTATCAAAATCAGGAATTTTAACAAAAATTTAGTCTGAGGCCTAATTTAGTTCATTCTCTCTCCTCAAGAGAAGAAGAATGCAAAGCTCTGCAAAAATGTTTGATAAACCATGGGAAAAAAAAATGGTCTAAGCAGACAAGTTCATAGCAGTAACCTCTCACCCTTTCTACAGATGGTGAGAAAAGAGATCATAATGTAGATACGCAAGAAGGATACAAAAACAGTTTGGTTTAGCTTTATCTATTTATTTGTTTATTTATTATATATAACGTGTTTTATAAGTGTAAATGATATTTTGTATTTAAATGTTTTTCTGAATATTCTCTTGATCCCACTTTCAACCCACTATTCCAGGTGATACAAAATCACCTCTGTATCAATCCACAAAACAGCTAGCAAATCCTGAAGGTAAGAATTGTAGTTTCACTTCAAATGTGGGGACAGCCTACTAAGAATTGGCACTTGCTTGTTCTCATTTTCACCAACAGACTGCACACAGTATCTCTCTTATGGCACAAGCTTTCCAGGAATGACTTTACAATCAAGCAAACCAGTGTTTCTCTTCCAGTAAAGTCACTCTCAGTAGTATTCCTATTTAGAGGCAGTACGACAAAGAATAATATTAAGAAACATGGCATTGCCCCTGTGGGAATGTAGTAGCACAGGAAGCAAAATAGAGGTGTTTCAGGCAACTGTTTTGTAGCGATTTAAGCTCTAGTAAACAAGCCCCTGTAGACAGATAAAGTGAAAATGTATTTAACCCTTTTTCACCTATTAGAATGACATCAGAACATTTTTACCTTGTATTTGACAAAGTTTGCTGATTTTCTATTATTCTATGCTGTATCAAACCTAAACAGTAAAACTGACAGCAGAACTCCTAAATGAATATAAAAATTGTTCTTCTTCTGGAAACAGTAGTTCCTCATGGACATATCCGGTTAAAATAAATAAATAAATGATCTACCTTCCTGAACAGCCTTTTGATAGAGTATGAACAAAATAGTATCTTTAGCATGACAGAGCTAGTTTGGTGCACCAGTATCTGCTTTTAATCAGAATAAGAGCAAAATGTTTAAAACCTTGATCCTGAAGCAGTTTTATTAGAGTAGAATGGAACCACAAACATGACTGTCCTCCCCATGGCCAGATTTGCTCCTGCATACCTCTGAGTGTGTAAAGCTGATTGTGTTTGATTAACAGAGGAAGCTGGACCTGGAAATACTCACCTCTGTCTGGCTGCAAGAGTCAGGGCCTAAGAGGAAAGCAGTAGTAGCCAGGATCCACCCAAGGTGTCAAGGCCCCTAAGCCCCTGACCCAGAACCACCCTGGTCTACCTGGGCCTGGCTGCAGAACTTTTCACCTTCGGCTGCTGCTGCTGCTGTGAGACGGGGCCTAGCCACCACTGCCCCATGCAGCTGGTCCTGCTGGGGGCTGTGCATCACAGGGTGGGGCCTGACCTGCATGGGACATCTGTGAGAGGTGTGGCCCCTCTCTCAAGGCAGCCTCCTGAGCCCCAGGCTGTAGGAAGATGTGTTGGGTCTGTCTGGAGTGGAGTCACCTTTCCCTGCAGCAGCCCACACAGTGCTGTACTCTGCACTCAATGCTGGAACAGCACTGATACTATTCCAGTGTTGTGTCTATTTCTGCATAGTGCTGGCACAGCATCAGGACTCCTTCCAAGCCCCCAGGAGCCAGCAGGCTGGGGGTGGGCAAGTGATCGGGAGGGGACATCGCCAGTGCAGCTGACCTAAACCAGCCAAAGGAATATTCTATAACACCTGATGTCACACTCAGCAATAAAAAGGGGGGCTCTCGTGGGGGAGGGGGCTGTTCCTCCTGAACAACCGCTACATGTTTTGAGGCCCTGCTTCCCAGGACATGGCCAAACATCGCTCATTGATGGGAAGTAGAGAATATTTTTTTTTTTCCTTCTCTCTGTGCTTCTGTGTGGACTTACTGATTCTTTTTTGTTTCTTTATGTTTTTCTTCGATCCAGGAAGATTAGAATACATAAAGCCCGAAGACCGAGTTGCTTAACAACTTAAAGCAAGACATATTGTTCCCACAACTAGCCCTGGAATTCTCTGGTGTTTGTAATCAAGAAAAATGGAGACTGTTAATTCATGGAACTTAAAGGATTGTTTGTTACCTTTTCTGATTGTACACATGTATAGGCATACTCATGTTTAGTATAAAAAAGCAATGTTCTGTATATTTAGAATGTTTGATGTTCTTGTGTGCGTATTGGTAGAGCACAGACTTCCCGCACAGCCAGTGCTGTTTACTTTTATTTTATAAATATTACTAAATTCAGATTGAGTTGAGACTTCTTTTATAACAAATATCAAATGAGACAAAAAATAGTGGCAGTGGCAGTTTTAATCCCGTTTCTTATATATGTATTTTGTCCTGGTTTCAGTTAGGACAGAGTTAATTTTCTTCCTAGTAGCTGGTAGAATGCTATGTTTTGGCTTAAGATGAGAAGAGTGCTGATAACACCCTGATGTTTTAATTGTTGCAGAGCAGTGCTTACACCAAGCCAAGGACATCTCAGCTTCTCACTCTGTCCTGGCAATGGGCAGGCTGGTGGGTGCAACAAGAGCTGGGAGGAGACAGACCCAGAACAGCTGACCCAAACTAGCCAAAGAGGGTATTCCATGATCTGACATCACAATAAACAAAGGGTGTGGCTAGTCGGGGGGAGGAGGGCTGGACTGCTCAGGGTTAGGCTGGGCATTGGTCAGCGGGTGGTGAGCAATTGCATTGTGCATCACTTGTTTCATACACGTTCTTGTTCTTGTTCTTGTTCTTGTTCTTGTTCTTGTTCTTGTTCTTGTTCTTGTTCTTGTTCTTGTTCGTATTGTCTTAATAAACTGTCTTTATCTCAACTCACAGGCTTCACTTTCCCATTTCTCTCCCCCATCCCAGAGAGGGAGGGGGAAGGGTGAGTGAACAGCTGTGTGATGTTTAGCTGCTGGCTGGGTTAAACCACAACAGTATTTTCAATCAATCATGCTTACTATGTACAACAATAATTTAATTGCAGTCTGGATCCTAAAAAGGTTTATTCATGTATTAAAGTATAGTTAAACAAGTTCTACTGCAGAGGGATTATTTGCTTGATGAAGTTAAGCCATTGCATAGCTGAATAAGCTGTAGGATAGAGCCACAGGCAATTGCTATCTCAGTAGTTGCACTAGTTTCTCTGCAGGAGAGAAAAAGAAGTCACTATATGCTAGTTTTAAAATAAATTCAGTCCTTTATTAATAGAAAACTGTAGCATACCTTTAACTTAATTGGATTCTCTCTAAATACTCAAATTATCCATGTCCATTAAACAAAAGATACTGTTTGTTTTGTTTTTGTTTTTGTTTTTGTTTTTGTTTTTGTTTTTGTTTTTTTTTTTTAATATTTTATTTATTTCTTTATTTATTTTGACCAGGGAAGAATGTCTGAGCAACATTGTACTCTACAGCGACTGCATGTATCCTGTGTAATACCACTCATACTACAAATGTGTAAAGTAAAGAGGATAGCTAGGACTGACAAATTTACCGCAAGAATGATGCAATTACAGGTAACTTCAGCAGGAAAGTGCAGTCAGATCAAAAAGTGGAACTCCATTTTTCTTCGTCTGAATTATTAGTAAAAAAAAAAAAAAAAAAAAAGAAAATAAAAAAATAAAAAATATATACAGATCATCTATCTATCTAGATATCTAAATAAACAGATATCTAGATAGATAGATAGAATATCTAAATAAACAGATATCTAGATAGATATCTAGATAGATAGATAGGTAGATAAATAGACAGACAGATAGATGACAAGAGTTTCTGTTTAGGGTGGTTAGAAATTGTAGTCATAATTGGGCAGGTGGAGAGTTACTGCCATCTGCTGGATAGGAATCTCTTTCCCGATTCAACTGCAAATAAGTGTTCTATGAGTTAAATATATTGTCATTATATAACAACAACAACAACAACAACAACAACAACAACAACAACAACAACAACAATAATAATAATAATAATAGTAATAATAATAAAAGATTAAGATTCTTTCCATTGCTGAAATTTAGGTGCATTACATCTCTTTAAGTATCTAAATGGTCATTATTCTAATATAAATGTACTCTATAAAGAGTACAAAATCTATGACAATATAAGCCTAAATCTCCTTACAGTAGAATGTTTGAATGAGGAATGGGTAATTAAACTGATGATACAATAAAAAGGAGAAACTAAAGACCTCTTCAATTGGTAGTATAAATTTCAATAGTAGTTTCATTCATGAAAAGATGTAAGAACGTTATTTTAGGGGGAAAAAAATGTATATATATATATATATATAGAGAGAGAGAGAGAAAACGAATACTAGCTGTAACTCTCTGATAAATATTATAGATAGATAGTGGATAGACCTCAGAAAATACCCATTTTTTTATGTAATAGTTGACAGTTTAAACCGTCATACTTCAAAAATCATACTTCACTACTGGGAGACCTGTTTAGGTCATAAAGTACAATTTTGTAGTTAGCTCAGGGAAGTCATGTTGACTCTGAATGTAGAGTCAGTGATAATGTAACTAATTTTGTGTTGGATATTTTTCAAGATCTTTTCTGTCTTCATTCTCTGTTCTGTTTCAGCTATGTATCGTCCCAAATCCAGGCAACAGCTTTCATTATAGTTTCCATTACACTTTCCCAGCTCATGGATTTTAAATGTCAATTTTATATCAACGTGCTGAAGATCTTAGGACAGACAACTTATCCATCCCTCCACCCCTAGAGGTGTTCAGGACCAGGTTGGATGAGGCCCTGGGCAACCTGATACAGTGGGTGACATCCCTGCCCATGGCAGAGGGATGATCTTAAAGGTCCCTTCCTATATAAGCCATTCTATGAAATAAGCTGCTGAATAGTTCAGATTGGACCATGATGTGTATATCCGTACTCATTGTTATGCGTTTGCAAGTGTACAATGGAATACATATAGGCAAATATATTCTATCAAGAAAAAGAAAATGTTGTGGTTAGTCCTCTGATGTCTTGAGTCCAGCAGATCTTGTCATAATCATTATATTCATTATGTCATTCATTATGACCTATTGTTATACCTCATTTATTATATTCATTATGTTATTAACCCATTTTAATTTGCTTAGAAATTAATGAACTGGGAAAGAAATTGCAATGAAGGATAGAGTGCAAACGGGATCATCTAAGATGAAGTCCCTTGAACCAGTTCATCAAGCCAGTTGTACCACTTGGAAATACTGAGACAGGCTAAACAGGTGGTCTGAGGGCTGGATACATAAAGAAGGAAAAATAGAATATGCAGTTAAGAAATGTGTTGAGAGGGGTGTGGTGACTACATAGGAAAATGATAGATTGATTTAAGGCTATCATGCCTGGAATATTTGCTATACCAAGAAAACTTTCTTCCCATTATATCATAATTCAATGTATATGGTAAAACATTTATTTTCCACAGGACTGGGGATTTAAATTTCATGTCTTTTCAATCTCATTGTGCTGACTGTTTCTAAACTGCAGTTTTTAAAGCAGTTTTTAAATTAATCATGCTGAAATGTCAATATCTCACTGCTTATTTATGGAGCACTAACTTTGTCTTCAAGTTCAGCATTCCTCACCCTGCTACCAACAGTTTTATACTGAGTGACACATATGAGATGTGCTGGGAGATTTCTTTTTATATGTACACTAAAAGAGACATCCCCCCACTTCCTTTTACTTAATTTATTCTGTTGAGTGAGAGCAATATGTTTTCTCTCTTCATGACCTAGTTTCCAGAAAGTCCAGCATTTACAGTTTTGTTTTGTTTGTTTGTTTGTTTGAGGTAAATTGGTGTGTAATGTTTATGTTTAAAAGTCCTACCTTCAGGATATGCTGTTAACTTTATTTATAAATATATTTTTCTGAATTCTAGAAGATGTAAGAAGAGATTAAATGTCAGATGTCATAGAAAAATCTTATACAAACTTTTTGTCTAGAAATGTCAAGTGATTAACAGATTTTCTACAATTTTATTTTACACTGTAATGAATCTGTGACAGACTTTTTCAAGATCAAGAAACTCACAGAATTAATCTGGGTAAAGCTGTTCTGTTTAAGTGGCTTTTAAAAAAATATATATAAACTAGACAGATTCAGTCTACTATAGCATTGTCACCTGATCCTACGTTGTAATATAACATGTTTTAATTAGTTACTGTGTCAATTCTATTCTGAAAAGTGCTCAGACTTCTCAGAAGTTATGCATGAATTCATAAAAATATGATTAAATAACAATACTACCTGTTAATAAGCTGGATGTGTTTTTCTGTGAATAAATAACCCTCCTAAACTCATGAGAGTTTTTACTCTCATGACCTGTTTCCCTGTGAGATACACTTCTATACAACACATTTAGAGTACCTTCCTTCTTAACATTATGGAAGCAGTATTTTATAAAATGGGCCACTGCAAGTACTTTCTTTCTGCTTACAATCTGATTTTCTCTACAGTTTGTTTTTAGCTGTCTTTCATTACTAATGGAACAAAAGTTTCTAACTTGCTGAAGCCACTAGTCTGTGCTGTTGTATAAGAAATCTATATTGTAGACAATCAAAAATATAGTGCATTTTTATAAGGATGTTCTGCAGTATGGAATAATACCTGCTATATATTTTGAATATATATTCTGAATTAATTTTTAGCTTTTTCCTGGATCTGGTATATCGTGACAATCTTGAATTAGCAACGGTACCATAGTCAAAGTGATTATGTTTTAGTTCTGCTTTTATCTTTTTACCAGAAATAAAAAATAGATTAGTCTAACTGAAGTATGAAATATTTAAGCTTTTAGGAGTTGGTCTCTAAAAATTAAAATATGCAACGGGAATATTACATTAACTATAGAAGTCAATGTAGGAAAAAAAAAAAAAAAGAGAGAGAGAGAGATACTGTTCAGACATTAATGGAACTACTAATTTGTTTCTGAACATTATGTGTAATCCACATTTAAGTTGCCTTTCTCTTTATTTAATGATTATGGTTAAGGATTATGCTAAAGCTTAAAAAGGATGTTAATGCTATTTGTAAGTAAATATTCACAATAAAACAGATATTTTCAGGGACAGAGAAAAGAAAAATGTTCATAAAGGATATGCCTATGACATTTTAATAGGATCAGTCTCATTGAATCATAGAACATCCCGAGCTGGAAGGGACACATAAGGATGATTGAGTCCAACTCCTGGCACCACACAGGTTTATCAAAAGTTTTAGACCCTGTGACTCAGTGCACAGTCCAAATGCTTCTTGAATTCTGACAGGCTTGGTGCAGTGACTACTTCCCTGGGGAGCCTGTTCCAGTGTGCAACCACCCTCTTGGTGAAGAACCTCTTCCTGAAGTCTAGCCTAAACCTTCCCTGCCTCAGCTTGACACCATTCCTGTGGGTCGTGTCACTGGCGATTAAAGATAATAGGTTGGTGCCAACCACTCTGAGGAAGCTGTAGACTGCTATGAGGTCTCCCCTCAGCCTCCTCTCTTCCATGCTTCTTCAATAAAGAAGTAGCAGTTACTAATCCTAAACGAACCCTAGTGTTCATGTGGTCATTAGGCCACAGCGGACCTATGTTTTCTTTGATCCTCCTTTTTCTGTTCACATATCTGAAAAAAAAAAAAAAAAAAAAAAAAAAAAAAAAAACATTTTATTGTCTCCCACAGACTTGGCCAGCTTCAACCCTACTTGGCCTTTGGCCTACAAATTTTCTCCCAACATTGTCTCCCTACAAATTTCTCCCTACAAACACAAACAGTGTCCCTGTATTCCTTCCATGTTGCCTGACCCTGCTTCCAGCAGATGTACATTTTCTTTTTTCACCTAAGATCTAGTAGAAGATCCCTGGTAAGCCAAGCTGGGCTTCTGCCCCACCTGCTTGACTTCCGATATTTTGGAACTGCCTGATACTATGCTTTTAGGAGGCAATGCTTAAAGACTGACCAGCACTGATGCCTCCAAAACCATTTCCCAGGGGACCTTGCTGACTAGTTCCCTGAGCAGCCTGAAGTCTGCTTTTCCTATATTCAGGGCTGAAGTTTTGGTGGCAGTTTTCCTTCTGTAACCATAAAAAACTCAACCACTTTATGGTCACTATGGCCAAGATGGCCACCAATTCCCATGTACCCCACAAGGCCCTCTCTGTTCTCCAGCAACAGATCTAGGAGGGCAACTTTCCTAGTTGGCAGTCTTAGCACCTGCACCAAGAAGTTATCATCTAGGTGCTTCATGAACCTCCAGGACTTGCTCATATCAGCTGTGTGGTGATCGTAGTTGACTTCTGGCAAGTTGAAGTCCCCCATAAGGACGAGGGCAGTTGTTCTCGATACATCTCTTAGTTCTGCAAAGAATAATTCATTGTCATTGTCGTCCTGGCTGGGTGGTCTGTAATACATGTAGAGTCCCCCAACAACATCCCCTTTATTTGTTTGTCCCTTGTTTACCCAGAGGCTCTCAATGTTGCCATCGCCAACTTGAAGTTCCACACAGTCCAGCCCCTGCTTCACTTACACTGTCACAGCCTCTCCCGCTCCCCACCTCACCTATCCTGCCTGTCCGTCCTGAAGAGCCTGTAACCATCTATTGCAACACAACAGCCACAAGACTCATCCCACCAGGTTTCACTTATGCTGATGATGTCATAACTCTGGGACTGGGACAAAGCTTCTAGCTCATCCATTTTATTCCTTATATTGCGTGCGTTTGTGTAGAAGCACTTCAAATGCGCCTGCCTGCACGCAGCACCTTCTGGAGCAGACCAAGGGCACACAGTCCCTTTGATTCTAGCAAACCATCCCTTAGCTTATCACCAGCATGCCTGGTTTTATCCCTTTACCCCTTCAACTCTAGTTTAAATCCCTATGAATCAGCCCCACTAACTCCCGAGCAAAAATTCTTTTACCTCTCTGAGAGAGGAGCAATCTCATCAAGGAGGTAAAAACACAACCGATACCCATATAGAGGTGATTTATAGCTAAGAGAAATTTTCTTATTACCTTTTCAAAAACTTCAGATTTTTTCTTGTCACAATTTAAAAACAGGTATAAAACGGGGACTATAGTGAAGACTATAGAAATATCTGAGGAGATGTTAATTTAACTTTTGTCTCTGATCTTTCTTTTTTTCTTTTTCTTTTCTTTTTTTCTTTTTTTCTTTTCTTTTCTTTTCTTTTCTTTTCTTTTCTTTTCTTTTCTTTTCTTTTCTTTTCTTTTCTTTTCTTTTCTTTTCTTTTCTCTTCTCTTCTCTTCTCTTCTCTTCTCTTCTCTTCTCTTCTCTTCTCTTCTCTTCTCTTCTCTTCTCTTCTCTTCTCTTCTCTTTCATTTCATTTCATTTCATTTCATCTTATTATTACTATTATTTTTGCCATAGGAATTTTCATAATTTCTGTTACAAATAAGGCAACATTAAAAAGTCATAAAACTGGAGTAAATATCTTCCTATTTAAAAACATGACTTTTAAATTCTACCATGTAAATCCTTACTTACAAAATCCTTACTTACTTATGGTTACTAGTGAGTCACTTCACAGAAGAGATAGATTGCAGTTGTTTCCTGTTACTATCTCCCCTACTCAGTCAGGAGATAATCATTTCTTGATAAATGGATTTTATGTCCACAATACTCTATAACCATTTCCATTTCCTCTGTAAACTACCTTATCCTATGGAGAATATAACTATCAATAGTTAAAGAAATATTTTATTTATGCTTTAATTTTATTTTTAAAAGAATCAAAAGTAAATATAACCTTTAAGACAGTAATCCCAAGAAATACAAGTACTGATCAGATTCATGCTAACTCAGCAGGTCAATTAGATTTTTCTATTATGTTAACATTTTGATTAACGTGTCGTAGAAAGATATTATGTAAGTCTATAAACCTAGACTATATAGTTAAAATTTATACACTGTAGAGTTCTCATATTTATGTATTTATTTATTTTTTTCCCAAAATACTGCTTGGAGTCTTGTTTCTAGTACTCAAAATACAGGCAACCAATCTGAAACATTTTGCAGATAATGAACAGATGAAATATTTATGAAGGCAGGTAATTCAGTTTTAAATGTCTATGGACAATTTGATTCCATTGAAGTTTTATTATCCATATGTTGCTGAATGTAGCCAGAGAAGTGGCTAATCATTGTATAGTAGCAATGTGATTTTGAGTATGTCTGTGCAATCTGATCTTGTGTATGACTCGGATACTGTCAACTGTTTAGGAGCTCTATTTACATGCTACATGTATAGGAAGCACATTTCAATTCAAAGAAAAATCTAAAATTGATTGATCTATGGATTTTGCAATATTACTACTATGTACTTAATTCTACATGATATCATAATAATGGTTGCCATTCACAGAAGTGAATTTCAAGTTTATTTATTAAAAAAAAAAAAAAAAAAAAAGTTCAAAGTATTGAGATTTTGATTGATATTCATGCAGTCAAAAGCACAACACCCAATCTATCTGTTGCCCTCTATCAATTTTATGGCAGGTCTTCCCACTGTCTAAGTATATTCCATTTCCAATCCATGACATCAAGGAGAAATGTTAATGTATAAGGAGATTTAGCTACATGGCTTCCATTAACTTTAGATGTGTCATGCTGGAAATCTTCTCTACCTACTTTGAAGTCATACATACTCCAGTCATACCCTTGTGGAGGGCTCAGCTCCCAAGTTTGCAAAGCAGCATTCACAGTTCTTTCTCCCTCCAAATTCTACTGAAATAAATTGTATTTCTGAACCTAAATCCCAACATATTAATCTAAACACAAATGTGGTATTACAAGCTTGGAGCATATTTATTTACTAAATAAAAATATTAAATATTAAATATTTGTTGATGGATATGGCACTGTTTTGAATACATTTTGCTATAATTTAGTTAGTGTAATTTCTATTTTTTTCAAAGCTTATAGGCATGTGTGACAAGAAATAAACATGTTGTAGCTCCACCACTGGAACAGACATAAAACAGGGTAAAAAGTTAGCAGAAAAACTTTTTAGCTATATAGAGAGGAGGCCAGGTGCCTGCATTCTATGGGAGTTAAAAATAGAAATAGATTTACATAAGTGAAGTTTGTCCTGAAGAAAAAGGCTTATTACCTTCATTTTCATGTGTACATGTTGATTGGCTTATAGAAATATGTATACTTTGGGATTCTGAAAAAAAAAAGTGGTGGTAAGAAGTCCAGGAACTGAATTCTTATTCACAAAGGAATCTGTTTAATTTGATTTTGTCAAATTTGTAAGTTATAGAAACAGCCACCCTTTTTAAAAGGCTTAAACACTAGTTTAAAGAAACCTTTAATTGACTGGGAAACTTGTAAGATATGAAGTTACTAGATTTCCATGGGCTCAGTACACTGAGGTCTTGGACCTCTCAATTTCCTCTGAAGTAAATGAGTGCATAAGGCTTCTAATTCTGTATGAGATCAGGACCTACAACATTGTATTGGAACAAAGTAAGTACTGGTTATAAGAACACCAGTTTTGCCTGTCTTGACTGTCTGTGTAATCCTCACTAAAACAAAATTACAGAACGATACTCCTAAGTCATTTATTTTACAAAAAATAAACTATTGCATACTAAATATAAAAAAACAGGCAGATTTTACTGAAGATTTTACTAGTTTCAGGTTTGCTATATGCTGTTCACATTCTAAGTCATCTGACAATTATGTGTGTCATCTGAGGTAGTAGAATTAAATTCATTAATTTAAGAAAATACTCTTCATTTTATGATATATGTCTGTGAAGAAGGTTAAAATTTACGTAAAGTCAGCTTGAACATTGTCTGTGGTAATAATTATATGAATTGTAAGATAGAGATATGGATATATACATAGTGCAACATTTTATTATTTTATTTTATTTTATTTTATTTTATTTTATTTTATTTTATTTTATTTTATTTTATTTTATTTTATTTTATTTTATTTTATTTTATTTTATTTTATTTATATTTTTTTTTTTCTCCAGTGTAACAAATGAGTTTCCTGAATTATGTATCTGTAAAAAAGAGACTGACAGGCATTTGCTAATATTCCTTGAATGAAGATAAAGTATGTTACATTTCCATTGCACTTTTCAGCTATCAAAACATTTTAAAACAAAAAGCATATTAAGAGGGCCAGTAAACCAGCCAGTAAGCTGTGCTGCATGACTCTGGTCAGGTCTCACCTGTCTAGGGCTGTTCTGCCAGTGCATAGACAGAGGCAGGGACTTAAGGAATTTACATTGTATTTTATCAGAAAAGACAATAATAGTAAAAGCACTTTAAACACATTATGGTTTTTGACCTCCAATGCTCATGACAGTGCAATGATGAATAATTAAATCCATAATACAGTAAAGTAAGCAGGTGACCTGATACTATCCAGGTTTTTCTATTATCAGGTACCATGCTATGTAAGTAGTTGATGCTTTTGTGTATTACTTTTTTTTTTTTTTTTTTTTAACTCCAACACTGACCTGTTTATTATTAACCTCTTTATTATTAACCTGTTTTTTTTTTGTTGTTGTTTGTTTGTTTGTTTGTTTGTTTTTTTCTCTAGGTATCTAGACCTTTTAGTAGTGACCTTTTGTCACTACTAAACTGTTCTTTCTAGATCAAATTTATCATAGGTATGCCTTGCCTGGAAATGTCCTGCTCCTAAATTCTAGTTCTTAATAGCTAATTGTTAAAGTGAAGTAAGTGAAGTGGTTTTTTTTTTTTTTTTTGCTTTTTTTTTTTAATTTTTAATTTTAATTTTTATTTTTATTTTTATTTTTTTTTTATTTTTATTTTTTTTTTTTTCTTAGTATATTCAAAATTAGTTGCATGTCCTTCCCAATATGTCAAGAGCAAGGAACAGGAGAAAAAAATAATTAAAAAATAAATAAAAACAAATATCTGGGGGCACAGGAATGAACTTGTGTCACTAGTTATGGTATTCCTTACTCAGTCCCCACTGAAACTCCCTTTCCAGGAAAAGAAACTCCCTTTCCTTGTGTTGTTACCATAATTAAGGTAGAATATAGACTTCTAGTTACTAGAACTAGAACTAGAACTAGAGCAGTGTGAGAGGCATATATCTCTATAAATTAGCAGATTTTACAAGATTTCTCAAACAAATATTATACCACATACATTTTAATGTAACATAACATAAAACATAATCTGTTTAAAATAGCAACTACAATTAAATTAAGGAAAGATAAAATCTACAGGAAGAACCACAGTAAGAGAAAATTGATGGAAAATTCCAGTTAAGTCCAATTGGTGATCTCCAGAAATGGAGACAGAACATGTGCCTACAAGTCAAGAAGCAAAACTCCTATGCATTTAGCTAAAACCAAGATTCCAGCCTTTGACTTCTGGACCTTGTTGTTAGGAAGGTTTCCCAAAGGCACTGGGATATGGGGGGATTGGTGTAATTCTGTTGTCAGGAGCTAGAAAGACCAGTCTTTGGAGATTGAAGAGCTTCATTGGAGATTTAGAGCTTAGAGACTTTTGTGTCATAAAATCATAGAGTCATCCAGGTTGGAAAAGACCTTCAAGAACATCAAGTCAACAAGATCATCAACGATCCCATCACTAAACCATGTGCCATTATGCCATGTCCATATCTCCAGAGATAGATAGATCACTTCCCTGAACAGCTCATTCTTTGACTATCCTCTACATGAAGAAATTCTTTCTAATGTCCAATCTAAATATTCCCTGGCACAACTTGAGGTTATTTCATTGTGTTCTGTTACATGTCACCTGAGAAAAGAGACCAAAACCCTCCTCACTAAAACCGGCATTCCAGTAGTTGTAAAGAGCAATGAGGTCTCCCCATCAGCCTACTTTTCTCAAGACCAAAGCAGCTACAGTTCACTCATCAGCTCCTTATGTCTTTTTTTCTTCTTCATTTACCAGCTTTGTTATTCTTCTCTGAGTGCATTATTGAAACTCAATAAATTTCTTGTAGTGAGGGACCCAAAACTGAGCATAATATTTGAGGTGTAGTCTCACTAGTGCCAAGTTTATATCCAGGGGGATATAAATAATAAGAATATGAAAACCAAATATGAAATTACAAAATGCAAAACCCTCTGCTATTTTAGCATATTTTTACTCAGAATTCTATGTGTTCTTTTCCTATTCATTTAAATCAGCTTCAACAAAACTAATATTTTTATAACATATATATATAAATATATTTAGTGAGGTGCCAAAAAATAATATTTGAGGTGCTGTCTCACCACTGCCAAGTGGAGAGGTATGTATATCAGGACAATATGAAACCCAATGTGAAATTACAACGCACAAAACACTCTACTATTATAGAATATTTTCCTCAGAATTCTACCTGCTCTTTTTCTGTTCATTTAAATTATTTTCAACAAAGCTACATTTTTTATGACATTCTATATTTTATTTTATTTTTAGAAAATGTATTTTTTTGCATATTATATAATATTATTATATTATTTGTTCCTTGTCTCTGCACATTTGACCATGCTTCAGCAAATCCATAGTCATCTTTTACCGAGGATTACAAAAATGAGCAAATGAGCACAGCATACAGTACTCTTGGATCAGTCTCAGCAGTACTGTATAGAAAAACATTGCAGTCGTTCAGCAAATGGAAAAAAAAAAAAAAAAAAAGATAGGTAGATAGATAGATGTAGAAAATGCATCCTTCAAACTGTGTCTGTGTGTTTGTAGTGAAACCACTACCCATCCAGCCTGGAACAGGTGCAAACCAGCAGTTGTGCAATTGGCAGTAGTACAATGCCTACATCTTGTTTATTATTTCATCTCTATGCTGCATAATAAATTATGTTACATTACAATTTTACAGTGTTCCGTGCTGTAGATTTCTATTTGTTTGTTTGTTTGTTTTTAATCAGAGAATCATTGTTTTCATTTTTCTGCAGAGCTTAAATAAAAAATCAACTAAGTTAGGTCCTCAGCAGACAGGACATGACCTTGCATTTCTGGCATTTTAACTCTGCTGAGGATTGTGTCCCTACAGGCCAGATCAAGATTAATTTCTTCCTTTATCATTAGTGTGCTTTTCTAGTATAGCTGTGTGCACATTGTAGACCTGATACAGCATTGAATGTTGATGACTTGGTAGCATTAACAGAATTAGAGAATTAGAGTCTGGTGGCTTATAAATTCTAAATCTCCTGTAATACAAATTAGTTTTCCACTTCTTGTTTGATTTTTATCCATTTGTTCAGGCTTTTTTTTTTTTTTCTTTTTTCTTTTTTCTTTTTTTTTTTCTTTCTTTCTTTCTTTCTTTTAATCAGGATGTAGTGAAAAATGATCACTTTTTCTTACTAATATATTTGATTTCCTCAGAATACACAAGACCTGGAAACATATCTGTAAAGATTACTTTGTCAATAGAGAGGATGTCCAGTGTGTATATCGTAGCCAAAGAGTGCCTAATATAAAATCATTTGCTACATTTGCTTGAAAGAGGGAGTGGGGGGAGGGTGGATAATGAAATAAAGCAAACAGCCATGATCATTTATTCTACTAGTCAGCAGCTGAAGAATGATAAAAGAGTTTTGATTGGAAGGGACCCAGGGAGGTCTCTAGCCCTATCTCCTCTTCATAACAGGGTTGTCACTGAATTCAGACTAGGTTGTTCAGGGATTTGTCCAGATAGGTTATTAAAAGTTCCAAGGATGGAAAAGGCACATCTCTGAGCACCCTCTTGCACAGCTAGCTTGCCCATGTGGGGAAAAGGCTTCTTTTCATCTCTAATTCACCTCTCATGTCTCAGCTTGTTTGCTGCCTCCCACCACACACCTGTGTGCAGAGCCTGGCTCTGTCTGTGCTGGGGCTGCTGTTGGGTGTTTTTCTTGTGACTGAACTGGTCTCAGTCCTGAAACCTCTCCTCAGGGCAAGGGCTCCAGTCCAACCACTTCAGTAGCTTACCCTGGACCCACTTGTTTGTCTTTGTTTTTACTATATTTGAGGAACATATCTGAATGCAATATCCAGATGTGGTCTGTTGAATACAGAATAGAAAAGTACAGTACTTCCACTTGTAGTGGCTCTACCCTTATTCATAAAGCTCATTATACTGAGCTTTACTGTCAGGGTGTACTGAATGGTTTATATTACAGACATGATATCAAAGTCTTACTGTGGATATCTTAATCAAACTTTACTATTACTTTTTTTTTTTTTTTTTTTTTTTTTTTTTTTTTTTTTTCCCCCGGAAAGAATGTAAAGAATGTAAATCAATCCTTGTGTTATAATGAGAGAACTTAATCACTTTTCTTTACTGTCAGTGATGGTCTGTTTCCCATACATCAGGGAACACCGTATTACTTCTACATCACAAACTCCATAATTCTTATCTAAATATTAACTTATAGTTATCTTTATTTTCCTATATCAGTTATACTGTCTACTACCTGTACTTCACTTTTACAAAATCACTCCTTTGTCCCATATGGGAACATCCTGAAATATTTTTCCAGTAAATTCAAACACAACTTCAAATACAAATTCAAGCCATGATAATTACTTTACTTGATTTGTTATTTTTAATATCAGTAGTGATTATCTGTATAAAAAATGAAGAAAAACAACAAACAAACAAACAAACAAAAACACTAATCTTGTCATGTTATGGTCATTTTCCATTCAATAGAGTTAACAAAATCAATAATATCCATTAAAACTCTGATGAGAACAGAATGCAAGCTAAATAAATAAAATAAAATAGAAAATAAAAATAACAGGAATACAGTGTTTTATAAATTCAAACATTCAATCTAAAGAATAAGTCCTCTGCTTTATAAGTTCTAAATAATAGAGTGAAAAATATGACCATGAGCCAGCAAGAGGGCCAATGGGATCCTGGTGTGCATTAAAAGGAGTGAGGCCAGCAGGTCAAGGGAGGTGATCTTCCCCCTCTACTCTGCCCTGGTCAGGCCTCACCTGGAGTACTGTGTCCAGTTCTGGGCTCCCTGATACAAAAAAGACAGGGATCTCCTGGAAAGAGTCCAGCAGAGGGCAACAAAGATGATATGGGGCCTGGAACATCTTCCCTATGAAGAAAGGCTGAGAGACCTGGGTCTGTTCAGCCTGGAGAAAAGACGACTGAGAGGGGATCTCATCAATGTGTATAAATACCTGAGGTGTGGGAGACAGAGGGATTTTGCCAACCTCTTTTCAGCAGTTTGAGGGGACAGGACAAGGAGTAATGGTCACAAGATAGATCACAGGAAGTTCCACACCAACATGTGAAAGAACTTCTTCACTGTGAGGGTGATGGAGCACTGGAACAGGCTGCCCAGGGAGGTTTTGGAATCTCTTTCCCTGGAGATATTCAGGGCCCGTCTGGATGCCTACCTTGGCAGCCTGCTCTAAGGAACCTGCTTTGGCAGGAGGGGGTGGACCTGATGATCTTTTGAGGTTCCTTGCAAGCCCTACAACCCTGTGATTTGGTGACATATAAGATATACTGAGGCAGAATTATCATGTAACTTAAATATATAACTCACATATATATATAATTCATATATACACACATATATACATGTACATATATATATACATATATATATATATGTGAGATTACATCAAAATTGAAGCCAAAATCTTTGATTATTTAGGATCTAGCATTTATCCCTGTGAAGTTTCTACTAACCAAAGAGTAATTAAGCCTTCCTTCAAGCAAAACCCTCACTGAAACTGACTGGAAGATGTGCATATAAGGATTTAGTGTTATAACAATTATTTATTCAAGTTTTTGTTTGTTTGTTTGTTTGTTTGTTTGTTTGTTTGTTTTAGAAAGACAATTGGGATTCATCCTAAAGATAGGTCCACTTAGAGGAAAAGCAATCAAAACTTACATGATATTGCAAAATATCATGAATATCAGAGAAAGGAGATCAAGATTCTTCTTCATTCAAGATTTATGATTCTTTTCAATGCAAAATAAACACATTTGAACACATTTTAAACACAGTTTAAAACAAGAAATTATTAATGAAACATGCAATGTTCTTGAAATATCATGGACAGCTGAGAGAAGATTTTACAGGCAGAACTAGTTGCTGTTCTTAGGATGTTGTTGAATGTTCTTAAATTGGTGTACAGAACTTCACAGGAGACTAAAACAACAAGACCAAATTAACAACATTGAGAATCTACACTTGTGTGATATTTTTTGCACATCTTTAGCACACAAGGGCAATGTACATGACTTAAATGATTCTTGTCTTCCAGAGTATATACAGAAGTGTTGATTGATTTGCTTTTTTTTTTTTTTTTGGTCACATTTTGCAACCTATAAAAGGGTTAACAGTTTATAAATCTGGATCATTATTTCTTTATCTTTTTATACTTCACTCCATTAAAATGAAATTAAATAAATGAAATAAATAAAATAAAATAAAATAAAATAAAATAAAATAAAATAAAATAAAATAATAAAATAAAATAAAATAAAATAAAATAAAATAAAATAAAATAAAATAAAATAAAATAAAATAAAATAAAATAAAATAAAAGTATCACATGAAATAAATAAATAAATCCCATCTGTGGGTCTAGAGAAAGTTTAAAAGTATAACAAGAAAAGAGACCCTATTTTATATTTCCACGGTGTCTTGTCAAGGTTTATGCCAGAGTTTACAAATAAATTCAAGGACTGGAAATTGGAAGCTGTATCATCTGTGTGAAATTTTAACCCCTGGGCTGCCAAATAAATTATAAGATCTCTTTCAAATAGACAATACACCAGAATTTAGTGTTTGTTAAATCCTAATGTTTTCAGAATTTCCAGAACACTGGATGATGTTAGCAGGCCCCAACAGAAAATGGTAAATATTTCCAGCCATACAGACTTATAATGGACTCTTTTCATTTATTCTGAAAACTTTTTAGCATTTTAATACTGTCAGCAGTTTTTAGATAAATATCTAAAGGATGACATAAAAATAAATTTACCGTTACATCAAATTTACTACAACAGCGACTAAAATGCCCAAATATTTGCATTTGACAGGTATGTCAGATATTCTGTATCTGCTTTTGTGATACTATTAGGATATTATCCTGACAACCTAAAACTTCATTGCCCTTCCTAAGGTTTTTAAGATCTGCTTGGATTTTTGCTGAATTTTTCCCAATAATTAATGTCAAAACATTAATTATTCATATATCATTGAACCATTATTTTATTCCTACAGTTATTGTGGAAATATTAGTGCCTTCACTACACAGTTTGTTAAAAAGGGATATGAGACCAATTTCCAACATTTTCATCAATTTTCTGAGATCATTTGACGGTTTAGTTTGAGATCATAAAGTGATTCTTATCCATTATTTTCAAAGATTTTGGACACCATTTTGATTATTAAAAGTAGATAGAATTATACATTCTCTCGGCTTGACTATATTCATTTGAGCAAACAGACCTTTTTTGCTTTTGCTCACTTGTGCAACTAGTCATGAATTACACCTATATTGTTCATACCCCACTACTATTTTTGTAGTGGAAGTAGGAACATGTGGGCCAGAAAGCTTCAGTAAAGCCTCTGTACATCCATAGTTACATATTCCCATAGAAGAATTTTCAAATGAGATAATTACTCTTTTAAGGGCATCAATGGAATGTGGTTGCTTTTGAAAATTTTATTGCTGTTTATTTCCTATTCTTATGTTATCTGAACATCAAATGTTTCCTGAGCTTAAACAACCCAAACTGTTCACTCCTCCTTAGCAAGCAAAGGAAGAGATTCAAGTCTGTAAGTGTTGAAAACCTTGCTTTGCTGCTGAACTAATACAAAGATCCTGCTGACCAATTCATTGCTTAAAAAGCCTAAACACATTTTCACCAGGTGAAGATATATTTGCTTAATTTTCTGGGTTTTGAGTGGATGTCTGTGTCCACACTTCCCCTTTCTTCCCTTTCCCTCCCTTCCACCCCCAAAGTTTTTTGTGATTACACAAGAGAATAATCTACTGCTACAATTTATAATTCAGACTACACACACTGTAGTTAATACAGGTGGCATGTTAGTTTAAACCACAGCACTCGCTATTCCTATGGTTCCTACAGAAACTGTAACAGATATGCAAAATATATTCTATTTATATTCACCCAATATTCATTTAATACTTAAACAACTTTTCTCTTAGAGTATTTCTATAATTTTTATAATAATAATCCCCACTATAATTAGTCTATGTTTTTAGCTGCATAAGAGGAATTTATGTAGAAATTAGATAACATAAAAACTCAGATGCACTGTTAACTGTAGAATGTGCTATGACTCCATATCACTTAATACAATTTGATCCTTCATCATTTGCACAAAAGATTAGTCTCTTAAATTCTTCCAGCAAAATATGTACAGGTAGAAAACAATAAGTATGTTCAAACTATGTTTTTTTTATGTTCAACAAGTGAGCAAAATTTCTCAAGAACAATTAATCTAAATAAAGAGATGGAAACAACATTATGGTATACAGTTTTACAGGTTCACATGATGGCTAGGTTTTCATTTGAAATTCTGACTTCATTGAAGTGTCACTAGAAATTTCCCTTGATCACATTATGAAATACATATATATATATCATATTGTGTTATGTCTACAAATTACTATCCTCCATGTAGATTGTTCTACTCACCATCACCCTCTGAGCCTGTCTGATCAGCTAGTTTTCAATCCAAATCACTATCTGCTCATCCAGCTCCTACTGCGACCACTTCTCTACGAGGATGCCAAGGGAGACAGCTTCAAAGCACTTACTACAGTGCTTACTATAGGCAGACAATATACTTTCCTCTCATCTACCAAGGCTATTATTTCATCGTGGACATTTTTCAAGCTGATCATGCACAGCTTCCTCTTGGTGAATTCATGCTGACTGATCCTGATTATTTTCTTGTCCTTCATGTGCTTAGAAATGGTTTCCAGAATTTGCTGCTCCTTCAATTCCCTGAGATTTAATGTGGTGACTGACTATCCTGTAGTTCCCTGGGTCCTCCTCCCTGCCCCTTTTGAAGATTTTCCTTCTTTCAGTCTTGTGGTATTTTTCACAGTAACCATAAATGTTCAAGGACTATTGGGAGTAGTTTTGCAATGACATTAGACATTATGCATTTCCATCAGCACTTGTGGATGCATCTCATAAGGGCTAATGGACATGAATATCTATTTTGGTGAAGTTTTCATAGAATCATAGAATATTCTGGGTTAGAATGGACCCATAGGGATCAATCATTGAGTCCAACTTCTGTCACCACACAGGTCTACTCAAAAATTCAGGCCATATGAATAAGTTCTACCAGTTTTATGCATTCCTTACTTCGGATATTTCCACCGATGTGCAGCATCTGGTGTTGTTGAAAGACAACCTTGTTGTTACCTATTTCCACCTTCTGTATACTCCCTTTTAAGGTCTGAGTTTTGCCAAGAATTTGCCCCTGTTCATCCATGCAAGTATTCTGGCATATTTTCCTAACTTTCTGTTGGTATAGACTGTTCTTGAGCTTTGAGGATGTGATCCTTGAATATCAAACATCTTTCTTGGACTATTCTTTCCTCCACGATCTTATCCCATGGAATTATTTTTTTTTTCAGGCAAAGCCTTGAAGAGGCCACAGATTTCTCTCTTGAAGTCCAGAGTTGTGACCTTTCTTTTTGCGCTGCTTCTGGCTCTCGGGATCCCAAACATCGTCATCTCATGGACACTGCAGCCAGTGCTTCTCTATCAGATGGGTCAGGATGTTGCCATTGAATATTTCCAGGAACCTCCTAGACTGTTGTGCTGTCTCTCCAGTACCGGAGTAGCTGAAGTGCCCCATGAGGACTGGAGTATCCAAACATGAAGCTCCTGTTATTTGTCTTTGGAAGACCTCATCTACTTGTTCCTGCTGATCAGATAGTCTAGACACCCTCTACAGTTTTAACCATAGTTCTTTTATTCTTACCCACAAGATCTCAGATGGCTCATTATCCTTCCCAAAGAAGGGTGATGCCCTTCAGTTGCTCTCTCACATAAATGGCAACTCCACCTCCTTGTCTTCCTGTACTGTCTTTCCTTAAGAGACCGTAAGTCCCCACTTAAGCACTCTAGCCATGCAAGCTTTCAAAGACGTTCAAGAAGGGAGATTCCACAAGTCTTTTGGCCAGCCTGTGAAAGTACTCTATCATTCTCACAGTGAAAAAGTGTTTCTTGATGTTCAGATAGAACCTCCAGTGTTTCAGTTTGTGCCCATTGCCTCTTGTACTGTCACTGGGTGCCACTGAAAAGAGCATGGCTCCATCTTCTTTGCACCCTCCCTTCTAGTATCTCTATATATCGATAGGACACACCTTCTCTTCTCTAGGATAAGCAGTCCCAGCTCTCTCAGCTTTTTCGCACATGAGAGAAGCTCCAATGCCTTCACCACCTTCATGCTCATTCACTCGACTCTTTCCTTCAAACCTGTTCTCCTTCTGGGAGACTCCTGGCATGTATTTGTCACTGGGGTTGTTTCTGACTATATGCTGGACCTTGCACACCATAAACTAGATAAGGTTGCTGTCAGTCCATTTCTTCAGCCTACTGAGGTCCCTCTGGGTGGTAGCATAACACTCTGGAATGTCAGCCACTCCCCACAGTTTTGAGCCATCTGCAAACTTGCTGAGAGTACACTCTGTGCTGTGATCCTGATCATTAATGAAGATATTAAACAGGACTGGACTCAAAATTGGACTGTGGAGTACACCTCTAGTTACTGGACTCCAACTAAACTTTGTGCCACTCATCACTATCCTGTGCACCCTGTTAAGCCAGTTTTAATCAACCTCACTGACTGCCCATTCAGCCCATATATCAACAGCTTTCCTATAAAGATCTAATGTGAGAGTGTCAAAATCCATACTGAAGTGCAAGTAGACAATATTTACTGCTTTCTCCTCATCTGCCAAAACTTTTTAATTTATTGTAGAAGTTCATCAATTTGGTCAAGTAAAATTCTTTTGAAATAAACAAAATTTAACTTGGATTTTGCATTATAAAAGTAATTTGTTTATCATTAATTCCAAATCACTTTAAAATTTCTCATTCTGTTCATATTTCACGTTCAGAAAGAATGGAAATTCTATAAAGGATTTAACCCCAATGTAAATCTTAAAGATCTACTTTTTTACTGCAACAGTGGTTCAAATATTTACCAAGCAAAGTCAATATGTAATAGTTCCAGTTTATGTTCCAGTGGATTTTCCTTGTTACTAAGAAAGTTCTTTGTTTTGTTTTGTTTTGTTTCTTAACATTAACTTTTATCTGATTCCCATGAGTCAGAGAACAATGTTTTTTTTTGAGTAATAAACATTTTATTCCTAATTACTTTTGTCTCATGAAGAGTTTCTGTGGAAAACATGCATTAGTTTTTCTTATACACCAGCACTGAAGGCTAGGCTCTGGATAGAAGCTACAAGTGACCTACAGTCCTTACATCAGCAAAACTTCCACTTAGGCAGATTAAGTTTTGTTTATGAGGTATAGGTCAGAGTCTTCTAAACTGCAGAAAGAAAGATTGTTATCTGCTTGCATCACAAAAGTAGTATTTTTACCTGCCAACATTTCTCATTTTTTTTTGCAAAGTAAGCTGTGATTGTGGACTGAAATTGTTAAAACATGACTGTCTAATATTATGTAGGCTGAATTAGAGGGACAGATGAAGTGGAATAAAACTTATCTCAAACATACTTTTGTCAAATTTAAGTATTTCATATGAAAAGGAGCTGTTATAAAAAAGTCTTTTTTTTTTTTTTTCACAGTAGTTAATTTCACATGAAGCAGGCTATGTTGTGCCATATATTTTTATTCATTCATTTATTTATTTATTTATCATCTTTAGCAAAAAGAGTACTTGATCTCCAAGGAAGAGACCTATACCACAGTTCAATATTTGTGTTTTACTGCTATATTGCTGCAGTAACTAGTTCAGAATCTTTCTAGAATTTAAACAAGTGAGTAGCAGAAAGACTGAAAAACAAATTTATTTAAAATTAGAATTATGTAAAAACTAGCTTATGCTAGATGATGAGATTTTTCACTTGTCAGGGAACAAACCTTCCCTTCTAAAGAATAGAACTTTCCCAGCCTAAGTTACCATTTACAAATTAAAGTTTGCTATGTAACTGTGAGATATGTTCATCTGATTTATGTCAGTATGGAACAATGCTAGGGCTGCATGGTATGATGAATGTGACCTTCCGTCTTACATACCCTTGTATAACCACAAGTCTAAAAAAACCAGAGTGGTTAATGTATATAATTCTTGTATCTTGCAAAGGAATGTTTTATCATTTCATGTCAATAGAGAGCTTGAAGGGAAATGTATTTGTAGACTTTTCCTTGAAGTCTCTGATACCTGTGGAGTTTCAGAATAACTGCTAACTATTGCATGGGACACTATGCAAGTCTCTGATGTCTGGCCAGGAGATTAAAGAGACGGGGAGAGCTGAAGAACAACTAAAAGACAAAGCTTGCAGGGGACGTTGCACAAGTCTCTGACATACAGCCAAGTTGGACAAAGGAGAAGGACAAGAGGGAGGAAGACTATGAGCCTTCAGCACAAGAGACCCCCAGAGACCCCCGGAGGGACCACCGGAGACTGATACGCATGCTCCAGTAGGAGGGTTTGGATTCCAGAAACTAATTATAATAACCCTGTTTTTTTTTTTTTAGAAGTAGTAATGAATATGTATCAGCCTAGGAGCATAAAAATTAGATGCTTGATGTAACTGGTGTGCGTCTTGGTGGAGCAGAGACTCCCGGCACACCCAGAGCTGTTTGCTTACCTCTATTCCTTTAATACATTGTAAACTTTGATTATAGTCCTATTTTGAAGACTGAGCCATTTATTACATAACATATGGTATATGACACAATAAATGGCATATAAAATGAAGAAGGACTATTTAATTCCAGATATCTGCTGTCAAGTTATATGTACTGTAGAGTAACTGTGCTGTGTAACTGATTCAGTTCATGAAAACTTCTGGACTGATGAGGTTTATTAGTTCAGCTACAACTTAGTATTTCATGTATAGTGCAATGCAAACACTGAGAGCCTGCACATCCCAATGTGGAGTCCAAGCTAATAATCCTCTGCATCTCAGAACCTTGCAGGCAGGAAGATATCCACACAGCTCTGAAAAAGCTAGAAAAATATGTCAGACCTATCATTGAACTGCGACAATAACCCCTGAATTGATACTTGCACCACAAACTAGAGCATGTGACTTAATAAGTATCCTCCTTAATGTTATTTTGTTCTTTTTGGTTTTTGTTGTTGTAGTTTTTAAATTATTATTATTGTTTATTAGAACATCAGATTCTGCTTCATTTCAGCCATAAAAGTTTACTATATAAAATCAGAAGCAAATCTACTCAGAGAAAATCTGACTTTTGTCTACTTTGAATTTTCCAGGATACCTGAATCTAATTTTCAGTTTCTGATATTTGTCATTCTTGTCATTATAACAAAAATCTCTAATCATGTTTGGTGTATGTAAAGCAAGACTTTGCATAGCTTGATTTCTCAACAGGTGCTGCAGTAAAAATTTAAAATAATGGGTCTTAGAGAAGCAGACTGCTGTGATGACAGCAAGATAATTTCCAAGGCTTGAGAATTTAAAAAATGTTTTGACAAGCAGCAGTGAAAGCTTTCAAGCCAGTTACACTTCCATGAAAAGTGTCACATTTTTTATTATTATTATTATTTTTTTTTAATATGAATTCATAATCATCAATTTCTTCACTTGAAGGGGAATTAGCATTTCTGATTTATTTTTCATTACAAAGAACTGTCAGGCTGTTAAGATTCTGTGCTTTAGTTCTATATTCACTTCAGTGCTAAATGCAGTGAAAGGTTTATATTCAGATACTGCCACACTTCATAACAGAAAGTGCTAATAACATTTCTGAGCACATTGTTACCTGCTTTATTTAGCATGTAAACAGGCATCCACATACACAGACAGACACACAGAATGGCCGAGTTTGGAAGGGACCTCAAAAGATCATTGTGTCCAACCTCCCTGCTGAACAAGATCACCTACATCATGTTGCACAGGACAGCATCCAGGAGGGTTTTGAATACCACCACAGAAGGAGATTCCACAACCTCTCTGGGCAACCTGTTCCAGTGTTTTGTCACCCTTATTGTAAAAAAGTGCCCCCTCATATTGAGCCAGAACCAGCTGTGCTTCAGTTTGTGCCTGTTTCCTCTCGTCCTCTTGCTGGCACAACTGAAAAGAGACTGTCTCCATCTTCTTGACACCCTCCCCTCAGACATTTATACACACTGATGAGGTCTCCCCTCAGTCTTCTCTTTTCTAGGCTGAACAGGCACAGTCTGTCCTTTTATGACAGGTGCTCCAGTCCTCTCATCATCTTCATAGCCCTCTGTCCTCGTTTCAGCTAGGATAGAGTTAATTTTCCTCTTAGTAGCTGGTAGGGTGCTATGTTTTGGATTAGGACCAAAAGAGTGTTGATAACACACTGACGTTTTAATTGTCACAGAGCAGTGTTTACACTAAGCCAAGGACTTTTCAGCTTCTCTCTCTGTCCTGCCAGGGGGCAGGCTGGGGGTGCAGCAGGAGTTGGGAGACAGTTGACCCAAACTGGCCAAAGGGGTATTTCATACCATATGGGGGCCTGTTAAACAATATACAGGGGTGGCTAGCTGGGGTGGGGAGACCAGATGCTCAGGGATAGGCTGGGCATCGGTCAGCGGGTGGTGAGTGATGCATTGTGCATCACTTTTTTGTACACATTATTACTATTACTATTACTATTACTATTACTATTACTATTACTATATTACTATTACTATTACTATTACTAATTTTCCTGTCTTAATAAACTGTCTTTTTCTCAACCCACAGGCTTCATTTTCCCATTTATTTCCCTCATCCCAGAGAGGGAAGGGGGAGGGTGAGTGAATGGCTGTGTGGTGCTTAGCTGCCGGCTAGATTAAACTAAAACACCCTCTTCTGGACTTGCTCCAGTAGCTCTGTCCCTCTTGTACTGGGGATCCCAGAACTGGACACAGTTGGACAGGGATGTTAGCCACTAATTTCCCTACCTAGATAATAAATCTAGGAGAAAAAAAACTACAAAATTTAAATGCACATGATTTTAAAAATTAAGAAATCAAAAGAGAATGATGAAAAGTCTTTTAACTTTGATCATTTTAAAAAATATATATAAAATCTTACCTCATTTTTCTCTAAGTATAGGGGAGGGATTACGGAGGACTAGAGAGAATGGGTGAAGTGGAAGTAAATATTAAACTGATTAAAAAAAAAGCCATTTAAACAATAGCATTAACAACTTGTTAGCATAAGAACAAGAATATTTACATTAATACATTTTGCCTAGAAATAAAAACCATCTAAAAGAAAACAAAAAGTCTGGAGCAACTTTCTGGTAGAAAGAAGCATAATCCAAAATTCAGCTTTGTGTTAGGATGACACAATCATTTTCTGAGTGATGATATTTTGAGGTTATTTTTGATTCTAAGGAACTAGATCTACAACCCAAAAGTTTCATTGCAGGCCTAACCTGTTTTGTTCCAGTTACTTTTGTATGTAAACATTTAGACATCTATTACAGGGAAACATGATTTGACTTACTCTCATAATAGCCAGATTCTATTGATTCCATTACTGTATCCTTAAACATATAGAACAAAGTCATAATAAAATTTTTGTTTGGTGCTATAATTATATATGTTGGTAATAATCTAATCTATATCTGTTTCAAAAATAAAACTTCAGTTCAAATATACATTTTAGTAATCAAGTTGCATAACATCTGTGGACTAATATCAAAACCAAACCAAAACAAAGCAAACAAACCAACAAACCTTGCTGCCAGCCTGGCTGGCTGGCTGGTGTTTTTTTGGTGTCAAAGCCATATGATTTTGTTGCATCTTTCTTTCATAATTTATTTGTTTATTTCAAACAGGTCAAAAATTGAATGATTTCAATCATAGTAGCCATTGGTTTGCAGAAAATATATATTTTTTTAATCTCGGTATTTGGTACCATTTTAAAAAGCATATTCAGAAAGGAATTATTGTTAAATGTCTCTCTAGTCCACTTGGAGAGATGTGAAGGGACAGAAGGTAAAATTCAGTAGAACAGTTTGATGAAAATGCTACATCTTTGTTCATATGTACAAGAGGTAATTATATATAAACATATAAATAAAAAAAAAACACATCTTACATTTTAAAAATGGGGTCACTATCTTTATAATAGAAACCATAAGTTCCTGCTTTGACTGATTAGAAATGAGTGCTTTATAGGTAGTCACACTGCATCAGGCAGAATAAGGATCTACCTTTAGATTTTGCTAATCATTAGGCATTATCAGAGACTTGACTTCATTGCCTTTTTTTTTTTTTTTTTTCTTCTGTGTAATTTAAATGAGTTTCAATAAAAAATAATTTAAAAATATTCTGGCTGGCTTTTAGGGGTAGCATTAGCTCTGTTAAGCAATGTAAGAGTGAGTCATGTTCTCTTCCCAATTTGGTTTCCCCCCCAAAAAACAAATTCTCATGTAGAAGAAATCCGGGAAACCTAAAAATTTTCCAGGACACTCCACTGCTATTCTTGTGAACTCTTCTTTTTTTTTTTCTTTTTTTTTTTTTTTTGCGGGGGGGAAGTGATACCAGGAACTATAAAATCAGACCCAACATTAAAATATGCATTAAAAGCAGAAAAAAAAATCTTATTGAGAATAACTATTAACTATGACAAAAATGCACAAGCTTTGAAGACCTGTATAACTGATCTAACCTTTAAAAACAGTGCTGATTTATCTCTCAAGCATCACATTTTAATAATGACTTTCTCTGATAAATGTGCATCTGTTTTAAAAGAGACACAAAGGAGCACACTGTGCTTACCTTATATGACTACAACCATTGATTTAATGACATTACTTAGAGAAATAAAATGAACAGGACTGCAATTTCCATATATAAGTGCTGAGTATTTATTTTTTAAAACTAGAACTGGCTTAAGCTGCTCGATAATGAAGGAAAAAAATGTATATATATATTCAAAGAAACAAGTACTGACCTACTATCTGCACTTTTCTCAGTCTATTTTAAACACCTTCTGCTTACATTTTATTTTAAAGCAAGAAAGAAACTTTTATCCACATTGCTTTATAAAAAATAGGAGCTGACTTTTGTTTCCATCTGTCTAGAAGCATGGTTCACTGGATAAAACTTCAAAGTCTGATCATTCACAGACTGTCTTTTGGCTTGTGGCAAGGACATGGCTTAGGTCAAACTATGTTATCAGTGCTTTTTTTTCCTTGCTTTTTTTTTTTTTTTTTTTTTTTTTATATAGCAGTCTCAAGAGCATATTGTATAAAAATTAAGGTTAGAAGCAGTTTATCCTCTTGTAAATCTCAGGAATGAGCTTTTCAAATGGGCTCCTCAGAAAGGCTTTATATACATGTATGTGTCAGTTAGTTAAGAATACATGATAAATAAAAGAAACATGGTGATGTTTCTCTGTGTTATAACATTAAGATGTGCTTTCTGAGACGTTGCACACATACACATTATTTGTTATGGCAAAATACTGTACTGAGGAGTATATCTTCATCAAGCTGTATTATTTATGAAGATATGTATATATCTTCATCAAGCAGTAGTAATTGCCTAAAGTAACTAGGAAAATCAAACTAATGTTCACATTTTAAAGAAAATGTACAGTACTGAAGAAGCTTTCAGGGTGAAGCGTAGCTGCATTACCTGAATGTTCCCTAGGCTTCCAGCCTTAGATGCTATTGCACTAGGGAACTTGGTGTGCTGACTCTAAGGAACAGTATGGAGTGTAGAGTGGGGTAGAGACACCATGGCTAGGGTCTGTGGCAAGATGGGGACTCAATTGTTCTTGTGCACACCGAGACCAACAAGCTTCACACATGCTACCCTACATGCCAACGACCTATCATGTTTTTGACAAAATGCTGCACTCTAGTGAACTTTTGCTCATTATAATATCATTATAATACTAAAACGCACCTCCATCCCAAAAGTTACCTGCCTCCAAAATGCAACTACCCCTCACTGAGCACATACTCTGAATTTCTTAAAGTCTATACCTTTAAACAAAAATGAGAAAACTTTTACCAATCATAACTAGGACATGCTTGACTAGAGTCACTCAAGGTCCACCTAAAAGATAGAAAATAATATAAATTGGTTTAAGAGAGAGGGGATGTCAGGGAAGATACCATCACAAATGATACCTTCTGACTTCTGGGATTAGTTAATGGGCTGAGCCTTTCTTCCCCACCCATTGGGATGCCATGGGGTAAGATTTGAACACTTGCTTACACGAGGTGTCTCTGTGGAAACTTAGAAAACTCTAGAGTCTTTGTGCCTTTTAATGCTTCAATAGCCAGGCTGTGTACCTGTGTATTTCATGCAAGCTAGCTTGCTTTTGCAGACAGTGAATTTATCGCCAGCAATCCAAAGAACCTGTGTACCTGTTGCTGTAATAAATTGCACTTAATTGAACTGTTCCTAGCCATGATAGTTCTCATCGAACTCAACTAGAGTAAGGGTGTGCTATGTTGTTGGTGAATCTGTTACTGTGATTGTTTAGTAACCTGAATCCGACTGGACCCATAATGGTTACATCCCTTAATATGACATGAGCATGCTAATCTTTCAGTGATAGTTTCAATCATACATTAAACAACTTAACATTATTGAGGTCTTCCTGGAAATAGTATTCCCAAGTCTAACCTGTACAGTCAAGCTATTGAATAAAGTGAATAAAGCTTTTTAAATAGCAGTATGTGTGGGTTACAATCTAGTATTCTAATCACTGTAATCAGAGTAATGCAACTGCGGTTAAGGATAGTCCACACACAAATGGTTATGGAATGGAAGAAGAGGTCATCAAAAGTATCTCAAAACTAGGTGACAACCTTCAATTCAGGTGTTGAAGAATTTCTCAGAAATTAATGCAAAACTTAGATGTAAGTAGCATTTAACAACTCTATGGGCTCAGATGCAATCTACCCCAGGTGTTGAGATACACCCATCCACAAGGAGGACCCAAAAGAGAATCCAGGAAACTTCAGGACCATTAGTTTTACTTCATTCTCCAAGAAAGTAATAGAATGAGTTTTCCTGAAAACTATTAGAAACCAAATGAAGTAGCTGATTAGGCCATACAGTATTACTGAAGACAAATCATGCTGACTCACCCGATCACTTTAAAACACCTGACTCACTATAAAATAACTCTCTGTCTACATAGGAATAAAGTGGATATTGTTCCCTGCTGTTCCCTACATCCTTTTCCTAGACAAAATGGAAAGATAGAGATTGGACATATGGTCTGCAAGGTCCAAGAATCTTTGAATGGTTTGGATTGGAAGAGACCTCAAAGATTGTACAATTCCAACCTCATTGACAGGGACACCTTCCCCTAGATCATGTTGCTCAAAGCCCTATCCAAACTGGCCTTAAACATTTCCAGAGATGGGTCATCCACAACTTCTCTGAGAAATCTCTTTCAGCACTCTACTACCCTCATTGTAAAGAATTTCTTCTGAATATCTTATCTACAACCATGCTCTTCTAGTTGAAAGCCATTACTCCTTGTCCTATTACTACACTCCCTGACAAAGAGTCCCTCCTAAATAGGGAGGGTAGCCTGTTGGCTCAAAGCTTGATGGTAAAAAAAAAATCATGCATCTTCATAAGATGGACAGAACAATGGGACTGAAAGCACACTTACCGAGTTTTCAGATGGTTTTCAGCAAACTGAGTGGTTAATACAGAGAGCCGTCCTACAAACAGACCTCACAGACTGGAAGAGTGGGCAAAAAAAGACTTATTAAACTTTAACAAAGAGAAGAGAAAGGTCCTGCATTTGGGATGACACAACTAAAGAGATAGAATTGGCTAGGGTCTGTGTGTCTAGGAAGCCATCTTGCTGAAAAAGACCTAAGGTTCCTGGTGGACTGCTGAACATGAGTCAGCAGCACACTGCTCCAGCAAAGAGGGTAAGTCAGATCTTCAGTGCAGTATTAAACTTCATAAAGTATAAGAAACGGAAGCAGAATAAGGATGCAAGAACTTTGGAAGACAGTGTATCAGAATTAGTACTGTAATAATATATTTTAACTAGAAATAAAACAACAATGACAATGACAACAAAACCAAAACCAAAACAAACAAACAAAAAACACCCTAAGTGGGCAAATGTGAAAAACAAGTCTGAAATAAAACAATGGAATATCATTCTACTTAAAATATTAATGAATAGGACTGCGCTTCTGTAAAACTGTTTTAAAGTCAGACTGATATATTGAAGAAGAAAATGAACCTTCGAGTACGTTCCTTGCAAGATGAACTTAAGCAGTTCATTTGTGAGATTTATGCATGTCCTTCATTGTGTTATACCTTTACCTTTCTTTGTCTGAATGAACCAGAATAAGAAAGTAATATTCCAGACTTACACCAGATATCTCTCACAATTCAAATTCAACTTCTATCAGGAAAATTCAAATTCTATCAGGAAAACTTTTGGTTTTTTGTTTGTTTGTTTGTTTTGTTTAAATGTGAAATGCACTTTATGGGCAATGAAATAGGATGCAAACAACTATAGATGCTTTTAGGAAAACAAACAAACAAACAAACAAACTTAATTCCTTTTATTATTCTTTCTTTGTTCTTTACCCCGTGATAGCTTTCTTTGCTTCTTTTTCACTTATCCTTTCCATAAGTTTTCTTTCTCTACCCTTTGCAGAAAAATCTTCAAAGAAATCAGGTATTAAAAATTAGCAAATTACTGTAAGTACAACAATTAAATGAGCTAACACTCCTAACCTTGTATATTTTCCCTTACTTTCTAAAAATAAACTGAGAAAACAAAGTTTTGAATGACCTCTGTTGTTCAACATGGTCAAAGGAGAATGTGCAAGGTGAGGACTAGGCTTTTCTCCCAAGCACTAAGTGATAAGTTAAAGGAAAATGTCTTCAAGTTGTATCAGGGGAGGTTTAGGTTGGATATTAAGATAAACTTCTTTACTGAAAGAGTTGATTGGCATTGGAAAAGGCTGCTCAGGTAAGTGCTTGAGTCATCATTCCTGGAGGTCTTCAAGAAAGATGTAGATGTGAAACTTGGTAGCAAGCTTTAGTGGTGGACTTGTCATTACTAGGTTAAACATTAGAGTAGAAGACCTTAGAGGTCATTTGCAACCTGAATGATTCTGTGATTCCACGAGTGTAACTGTAGCTTAATTAGATACTAACAGCAGATGCTGAGACAGCATCTACATTACTGAGTAGTGAAGGCTAAAAAGCTCTGTTCTGTAGAGGAAAAGAGTGGGTGCTGAAGGTTCTGGAATATTGAGTTTACATGGCAAGGTTTTGGTAGCTGGGGGCTACAGGACTGGCCTCTGAGAGAAGGATCCAGAAGCTGCTCTGTGTTAGATAAGAGCCAGTTTTAGCCAGCTCCAAAGGGACATGTCACTGGCCAGAGCCAAGCCAATAAAACTTATTTTTTGCACCTCTGTGAGAGCATATATAAGAGTTGGAAAAAAATAACAACAACAACAACAACAACAAAACACCTGCAGGGCAACAGCAGCTGGGAGAGTGAGGAGTGAGAAAAAGCCTTGCAGACAGCAAGGTCAGTGAAGAAAGAGAGGGAGGAGGTGCTCCAGGTGCTCGCGCTGAAGTTCCTCTTTGGCCTATGGAGAGGCCCCTGGTGGAGAAGACTGTCTCCGTGCAGCCCATGGGTGCCACAGCAGAGCAGATCTCCATGCTGCAGCCTGTGGAGGAGCCCACGGTGGAGCAGGTGGACCTGCCCTGAAGAAGGCTGTGGCCTGTGAAGAGCTCCTGCCGGAGCAGACTCAGTGCTGGACCTGTGGCCCCTAGAGAAGAACCCATGCAGAAGCATGCTTCCCATGGGGGTCCCATGTTGGAGCAGTTTGCTTCTGATGGATAGACCCTATGGTATGGAGCCAAACTGGAGTAGTTCTTGAAGGGCTTCTGCTTGTAGGAAGCCCATGCAGGATCAGTTCAGGAAGGATAGAATCCTGTGGGAGGGACCCCACGCTGGAGCAGGGGAAGAGGGTGATTGAGAAGGAGCGGAGGAGACAAAGTGTTAGGTACTGACCACAGCCACTATTCCTCTATTCCTCCATTCCCCTGCACTGCTTGGGGGAAGGAGGTGGAAGAGGTTGGATGGCAGGGAAAGTGTTCCCTCTCCCCCCACTCCCCAGTCATTATTAATTATTTATTTATTTACTTCTGACTTTAGCTTGTTAGTAATAGGTAGTAAATTTTATTAATCTTCCTATGATTAATCTGTTTTGCCTGTGACAATAATTGTTGAGTGATCTCCCTGCCCTTATCTCAACCCTTGAACCATTTTCATTGCATTTTCTCCTCTTTTTCCTTTGAGGAGGGAGAGCGAGAGAGTGGTTGTGGTGGAGCTCAGCTGACCAGCTGACTAAAACCACCACACACATGCAAACACTAATAGATTAGAGTGATCCTGGAACACCACAAACTACTAAAAATTATATATACAGCCTCTACTTTATGTAAGGAACTAGGTTAGTAGAAATCCAGCTGAAGAGTGAATCAACGTATAGAATTAGGCAACATACCTCTCTATTCTTTTGATTCTTAAATTCCTGTCAGTCCAGTTTATCAATGCAATTTGCTAGCAAAACTGTTTATTGGCCTAACTTGGGCAGTCAGAAAAAAATAAAAATAAAAAAAATAGAGTGGCTCACATAAATAAATGACTATGCAATGATTTTGGCATGTGCCAAAAGAACACCAATGCAACTGAAAAGCTGTTGTTTGGTTTGTGAGCCACTAAAAACAGATTATTAAGGAATGGATAATATGACAGGTCTTTTATAAATAACTAAAACCATCTGTAAGTTGAAAAATAAATACCTAGGCTAAAATTTTCAAAATTTTCTGTGAAATTTTAGTAGAAGATATGTATTGAACCTTAGTAAGCATCTTTAAAAATCTTGCCCTTTGCTTTTCCTGACTTTCCTGTTTTCCTAATGAGAAAAATACCTTACTTTACTTTCTTTTTATCTTTTATGTAAAATGGGGATAAACTGTCTTCCTTGTACAAACGTATCAACTCCCATACAACTAATTTCAGCAGGAGTGGGAGACTGTTGATGTCTGCTTTATGAAATAGAGTATATGGTTTTAAAAGTAGACATGGAAATAAACAAGATGATAAATACACTCTAAATACACTCATCTTAAAGGAAGTATGGTTGTGTACTATTTGATCACGATACCAATAAAATTATTTATATTACCTGTGTTTTGTGGAGAAATTTTCATGCCATGCATTGTTGTAAAATTCAGTAGGTTTATCATAAAGCAAAACACAGGAAAAAAAAAAAAAAAAAAAAAAAAAAAGTATAGAGTTCAGAAACACAGATCAGAAAAAAGACAGCTTTGAATAGCAGTTTTATGTGAACCAAGCAACCAATGCCAGATTCTTAGATCTCAATAGATTAAATCATAGAATCATAGAATCATTAAGGTTAGAAAAGACCTCCTGGATCATGTAGTCCTACTAATATTACCTGTTAAATCATGTCCTTAAGTACTTTTTTTAAACACTTCCAGGGATGGTGCCTCTACCATCTCCCTGGGCAACCCATTCCAGTGCTTAGCCACTCTTTGATGTGTTTTTTAATCTTTATCATATTTTCCATCAAATATTTTTTTTCTTTATGAATATCAGTCAAGTTAGTAGTAATGGTATTTATGGTCAAGGTCAACAGATCAAAGCCACCTTTTAACAATTTTGTCCTCACCCAATACATAAAAATCAAGACAATATTTTGATCCTATATAACCAGACCTTATCTAGTTATTATTTTAACCTGGTAATCAACATAGCAGACCTGGATTCCCTAGGCAGCAGGGAAGAACTGCTAAAACCATCTGGAGAATAAAGAAAAAATGTTGAGGGATTTTTGAAACAGCAAAGATCCCATGGCTTGCTGCAGCTGAGCAAACCAAGCTACCAGGACAACTATGAGAAGTTCCCATGACAGTGTTCCCACATTGCCCAATTGAGAAATTTAGAAAAATATTGTTGCTAGCAGCTGGCTTCAAGGATAAGGTCTTCGTGACTTCTAATCACAAGGGGGTTGTTTTCTTGCAGGTGGGGTTGTTTTCATGCAGTTGTTTGCTTTTGACCAATAATCTTGTCTGAGACGCTATCTGCCCCTGTTAAGTTCACTATAAAAGTCAGGCTATTCGGGTAATAAAATGGAGCATGATTTGAACGTACTAGTGTCTGTTGCGTTTTCGGCCATTCTTCCTGCAACAGAAAAAGACTCTAAATATTAGAGGAAAAGTTTTGTATCAGGAAGACAGTATTCGCCTAAATCAAGCTTTTTCAGCAGATGTCCTTCTTATATGTGGGATGAGATATGGGAGATAGAATCTAAGTACAGGGAAAAATAAATGTTTCTCTGAAATCAGAGGAGAATATCAGAAGTCTTAGAAGACTGAAAATAAACCTAAAATGTCTTAATTTTCATGATGAAACTAACAATACCAACATTAATACAATTGGAAACAGTCATTCAATTCTGTTAACATCTGTTCATTTTGTGAAATCTTATTCAAACAAAGAATGATCCTAATACTGTACAAGCCTCATTATTTCCACACTCAACTTTCCCCAAATAGCTGAGGTATCATTCCAGAATGCTTTGCAGGTTTAAGTACTAGTGAAAAATTTGTTAAAGTTATTAGGAAATCTAGAGACAAATGGAAAGGGAAGAAGATGAATGTGTCCTTAGGGACAACAGCTATTGAAGGCAAATTGCTGATGGACTTATGAAAAATTATTCCTTGAGAACAAAAAAGTAAAAAAAAATAAAAAAATAAAAAAATCTGTTGTCCACCTCAGTCAAAGCTTAAGGTACTTATATGCATTGTTCAAATGTATCTACCTCATTTATTATTTCTGAGAATCTTACTCAGATTGTGTGAAAAATCTCGAATGATACAACTAATTTATATTCAGAAGTACTAAAAATGTGTGTACTTTGTTAGCATATTTTACAGAAGGAAACTGCTTAACAGCGGCAATACAAAGCTACAATTGAATCATTGCTATTAGCTTATACAATGGAGAATACCTTCAAAATCCAAGGCTGTTAGGATGTGATAGTATGTTCCCCCTCCATTTCACCTTTCGTCTGGTTGTCTTTCTTGAACACTGGCCATTGCACTTAAGATTAGTGTAGTGTAATGTAGTGTAACTAAGGTCAGTAAGATCAGTGTAATGGCTACACTCAAGGCCTTGTTAATGTAGATAACAACCAAATATCAGCACAAGCTGAGGAACAATACAGCATACACAAAAACAAGCAAAACAAACAAATAAACCAAAAACACAAAAAAAAAAAAAAAAAAACAACTAAAAAATAACACAACCACCACCACCGACAACAAAAAAGACAAAGATATGAGTATTAGTGAATCATCTTGCCACATAATTAATGAGCAGTTCGAGCCCTTTGAAATCTTCTTTATGACAGCTAGATGCATGACAGGATCTACCCTTGAGTAGGGATGCTTCTCAAGGTCATTCCTGCTGCAGAGATCTCACACTACTTGTGAGAGATTCCTTGCCACAACAGATCCTTGGTAAGTGATTAATAGCTTCCTAAATTTTGTAAGCTTTACTGAGATTATATCTTAGATTGATTGTGCACATACAATATACTGTCTTAACTAACATAAACCATATACCAAGTCTGGCACTAGGAGTGGATTCAGGCACACTTAGGCTTCTTACATCTTTGGTTCAAGGAGTTCATAAAGCAAGGGAATCCACTTTGAATCTAATGACTCAACAGGAGGGTTTCTCTGACATGTCTGACTTACCCTGGCTTCTATGCAGGAAATCATAGAGTGTATTTGCTATCTCAAATCTTGTTAATTTGCTGTTTTATTTACAATTAAGCTTTGTTATATCACTCCATTATATCAGTAAATATACTGATGCTTCTCTCATATGACTGAAGTATAATCTGTGACAAAGGACCACAGCAGACAGACCTAGAAATGTGAATTAATAAAGTGAAATAATATGTTTACGTCACTACTACCATCTGTCCTTTATAAGCAGGATATACTGCTTTGTGTATGTGTTGTTATTATTCATGTACTGTTTGGTACATGGTTACTGGTTGTAACCATTTATAGTAATCATGCCAGTTGACCAAGAATGCCATTTTGTCTCCAATTATATGGAATCTATGGAATAAATTTCCTTTAAGACACAGAATCACAAAACATTCTTGCACAGATATCTTGTTTAAGTGGTGTGACCAGAAAATTACTCTTTTCTATATCTCCTCCTATATCTCTATTCCCACACCAAGGATTTAAATAATTTTAACATACTGAAATATTGACTTAAGCCAAAACAATCTGTGACTGTGATTCATAACCACAAATTAAAAATAATAATAGAAAAATTTTAATGGTACTAAAGAAGATAGATATTAAGTAAATTGGGAATTATGCTAGTGGTGTGCTGGAAAATAAATCAGCACAGAATAATTCTTTATTTCATAAACTAAAGAATAAGAAAAAATTAAAAATGTGGGTATAATTGAACTATTTAATATATCACTCAGGTGTACATTTAATTAATGTAACTTACTATAATTAACTAATTTACTTTGAGTATAAATCATATGTGTACCTTTACTTATTATATCACATGCATTTATATTTCATTGTCTCAAATATCTACCAACAGAAATTTAAAAACATTTGAAATTGAATAAATTTTTCAGAAATATCAGCTTACATAAAACCTCTTTCTAATGCTACAAGATACTACACTGCTATACTGTCTCTATGAAAAGAAGTTTCTGCATCATCTCCACTTGGTATGTGTTCATTATGCCATATTTATAGCGTATCGATAATTTCTTTCTATTTTAATGCAACATTATTGCTGTATACACTACAGTTTTAGATATCTTTGTCATCATAATGATCTGCTCTTAAAATGTATTTGGCATAAAACTATGCTCACTACTCTCAGGGTTTCTATCATTCATTTTTAGTAGTAGATGTATATACAGTTGTATAATATATTCTACTTACTATTTACCCTTGCTTGGAGATGGGCAGAGGTTCAAATACGGCACTATTTTATTTCTCAGTACAAAATTTTACTTATCATGTATTTGTGATTCTTTTTCCTATCTGAGAAAAGGAGGCTTAACGGATGCCATATCATGCTCTACAATTTCATTAAAGGATACTATAGCAAGGTGGAGATCAGCCTTTTCTCCCAAGCACTAAGACAAGAGAATATGGCCTTAAGTTGGGCGAGGGGAGGTTTAGGATGGATATTGGGAAAAAAATAATAAAATAAAAAAATTCTTCACTGAAAGGACAGTGAAGTATAGGAACAGGCTGCCCAGGGAAGTTCCAAGTCACCATCCTTTGAGGTCTTCAAAAAACATATTAGATGTGGAGCTTAGTGACATGGTTTAATGGTGGACTTGACAGTGCGAGGACAAAAGTTGGACTAGATGATCTTAAGAGGTCTTTTCCAACCTAAATAATTCTATGATTCTAAGGTAAGCAAATTGAAATGTCAATTTTGTGTATCTAGGAACACATAAATATTAAGAAGTGTTTGGTCTACCTGTTTATTTAAATTTTAGCCACTTTTTTGAACTGAAACCTTAATTAGACACCTAGTAAACAATATTACTGCACCAATTTGCTTATATTTATTGGTAAACAATAAATTAAACTAAACTTGTTTCAAAACGTTTGTAAAACTCTAGAATAATCATACCTCTTGTCAATTTTGTATTTTAATTGAGAAGGGTAATTTCTAAAGAACATTACCATACTATCATCCATCAAATAATGCCCCACACATATATTTCATGCATGTTGAGAAGGCTTATTGTTCTCAAGAAAGTAGCATGTGGCTCAACATGTCCAAGTGCAACGTCTTTCACCTGGGCTAGGACAATCCCAAGCTAGAATAGGATAAAGAGCAGCTATGCAAAAAAGGACTTGGGATCACCAGTGGACAAAAAGCTCAGCATGACCTGATATTCTGTGCTTGCATCTCAGAAAGACAACCATGCTCTGAGCTACCTCAAAATAAGTGTAGCTAGCAGGTAAATGGAGGTGATTCTTCCCCTCAACTCTGTTCTTGTGAGACCCTACCTGGAGTACTGTGTTCAGTTCTGGGGCACCCAGCATAAGAAAGACAGAGACAGAGGAAGGTGACAGACTTCATCAGAGGGCTGGAGCACCTCTCCTACAAAGAAAGACTGAGAAAGTTGGGTTTACATAGCCTAGAAAAGACATGGTTCCAGGGAGACCTTATAGTGGCTTTCCAGTATCTAAATCACACAGAATTTCTAGGTTGGAAGAGACCTCAAGATCATCGAGTCCAACCTCTGACCTAACACTAACAGTCCCCACTAACCATATCCCTAAGCTCTATATCTAAATGTCTTTTAAAGACTTCCAGAGATGGTGACTCCACCACTTCCCTGGGCAGCCTGTTCCAATGTCTAACAACCCTTTCGGTAAAGAAGTTCTTTCTAACATCCAACCTAGAACTCCCCTGGCTCAACTTTAGCCCATTCCCCCTCGTCCTGTCACCAGGAACGTGGGAGAATAGATCAACCCCCACCTCACTACAGACTCCTTTAATGTACTTATAAAGAGTGATAAGGTAGCCCCTGAGCCTCCTTTTCTCCAGGCTGAACAAGCCCAGCTCCCTCAGCCGCTCCTCGTAGGACTTGTTCTCCAGGCCCCTCACCAGATTCGTCGCCCTTCTCTGCACCCGCTCAAGCACCTCAATGTCCTTCTTATAGCAAGGGGCCCAAAACTGAACACAGTACTCAAGGTGCGGCCTCACGAGAGCTGAGTACAGGGGGACAATCACTTCCCTAGCCCTGCTGGTCACACTGCTTCTTATGCAAGATAGGATGCTGTTGGCCTTCTTGGCCACCTGAGCACACTGCTGGCTCATATTCAGCCGACTATCCACCATCACTCCCAGGTCCTTCTCTGCCTGGCAGCTTTCCAACCACTCCTCTCCCAGCCTGTAGCTCTGCTTGGGGTTATTGCACCCCAGGTGCAGGACCCGGCACTTGGTCTTGTTAAACTTCATGCAGTTGACCTCAGCCCATCGGTGTGGCCTATCCAGATCCTCCTGCAGAGCCTTCCTACCCTCAAGCAGATCAACACACGCACCTAGCTTGGTGTCATCTGCGAACTTACTGAGGGTGCACTCAATGCCCTCGTCCAGATCATCGATGAAGATATTAAAGAGGACCGGCCCCAGCACCGAGCCCTGGGGAACGCCACTAGTGACTGGCCTCCAACTGGATTTGACTCCATTTACCATGACTCTTTGGGCCTGGCTATCCAGCCAGTTTCTAACCCAACAAAGCGTGCGCCAGTCCAAGTCAAGAGCAGCCAGTTTCTTGAGGAGAATGCTGTGGTACACGGTGTCAAAAGCCTTGCTGAAGTCACACATCCACAGCCTTACCCTCATCCACCCAGCACGTCACTTTGTCAGAGAAGGAGATCAGGTTCATCAAGCAGGATCTGCCTTTCATAAACCCATGCTGACTGGGCCTGATTGCCTGCTTGCCCTGCAAGTGCTCCATGATGACTCTCAAGAGTATCTGCTCCATGAGCTTCCCTGGTACTGAGGTCAAACTGACAGGCCTGTAGTTTCCCAGGTCTGCCCTCCGGCCCTTCTTGTAGATGGGCATCACGTTTGCTAGCCGCCAGTCATCTGGGACCTCCCCCGATAAAGGGGGCCTACAGATACAGATGGGGAGGGTTTCTTCATCAGGGAGAGTACTGACAGGACAAGGAGTAACTCTTTTAAGCTAAAAGATGGTGGATTTAGATTTACATTTGGAAAGAAAGAAAAAAAAAAATCTTTACAAGATTTTTAGACAAGTGTGGTACTAGAACAGGGAACAGGTTGACCACAGAAGCTGGGGATGTCAACTGCCTGGAAGTGTTCAGTGCCAGGTTGGACACAACTTTGGGCAACAAGGTCTAATAGAAACTATCCCTGTGCATGGCATGGGGTTTGGAACTAGATGATTTTTAAGGTCCTTTCCAATCCAAACCATCCTATGATTCTATGATTCCATGATTCTGTGAGTTCTTTCCAAATAAAAGTCCCACTCTGTTTATAAGAAAACAGAGAAGGTAAAGCAAGTGCTCTTAGAGGTTTTTTGAGGTAAGTAACTCACCTTCAAGTTTAGAACCAGTCTGAAGGTATGAAAACTTCCCCTCTTTCAATCTGATGTGTGAATTACTTTAAATTCAGACTATTGTACTAAAGATTTTAAAAAGTTAATTTGAATGTAATCCTTGTAAATGAAATTTTGCCTATTATACTGCTTAGATCTACACTCGGATATTGAAAGATGTTTCCTAAATATATGTATAAACCCAAGTGTTATTTTTAAATAATATTTTACCAAATAATAAGAAACCACTTGAATTTATATATATATATTAAATAAACAGACAACACATGGTGTTATTTGTTAGAAGGCTGCAGTTATTTCCAGGGTTTAAAAAACTCCTATGATTTTTTATACATGTATATATTTTTTTTTCGGATGTTTTTCATCTCTTTTAAAGATCTAAGTTGTGGGAAATACATGTAAAATGAAGATATGACAAAAACGTTTATGATAGCACAAAATGTATAACTATTTATTAATACATAATAATAATAATAGTTAACTATAATAATAATAGATAACTGTAATAATAACATATAATAGAAAATAAACTATAAATAAAATAAAAAATAAAATATAAATAAAACTAAATAACTATAACAATAATCAATAATAGAAAACTATAGATAAGTTACTCAATGTTTAAAAGTTTATTTAAACAATTATTTAGGGAATTCTTCTTATGAAAGACTGTCCACTAAGCTGTTGATATTATCTGAAATTTCTATATCATTAAGCTAAAATGTTTCCAGTTTCCCCTTTTCCTTGTTTCAACAGTACTCACACATTTTGTCATTCTTATAAGAAACTGCCACTGCTATCTGCTATCTAGGTGCTTCAACAGGAAAAAAAAAAAAAAAAAAAGTATGTAAAATATGTAACACATATTATTTGTTCTAAAAGCATTTTCCACAAAAGCACAAACATATTTATATAAAAATAAACATGCATAAAATTCATATTAAAACTTTTTTTTTTTTTTTTTTTTTCCTGCATAAATAGAAAAATAATTAATATTTTAACAGGGAAAAAAAAGACATAACTGAAACTCTTCAATCATGCTTTTGTCTTATCAGTGAAAAGACAGATTCTGATTTTCTTATATTCATATAATGCCACTTGACTTCAGAAGGGATGGTTAGGATTACCTTCTCTCATGTGAGAAAAGGTTTCAAATTCTGAATTTGTGTTGAATTCTGTATTGAATGCTGGCAAGATGCTCAACATTATATTATTCTCAAAAGACCAGCTAGTTGATATTTCTCTGCTTTTATATATAGATAAAAGTTTTGTTACAGTATATTCAGCCTATGTACAAAAGCTGCCTTATGTTTTTACTAGCATGAATGTCTCTCTGTATTGGTCTGTATGTTGGTCGGATCATACATTCACTTCTTTTTATCTTTAATGGCCATTGTTCTCCCTTTGTTTTTCATAAATTCTTTTTCATATAAATACTAATATTGAAAAGACCTAAAACAGCATTAAATTCATTAATGATGTTATTAATTCAGGTATGCACCAGGTACAATTAATCAACTTTTGAGTTTATGTGTTCTGTAGAATAACTTTGTGTTCTATTTTTGCTAAATGCATTTTCTCTGGAATTTAAATTATGAAGAAAAAGTGGCTGACTAATCTGAATTTCTCAATTTATTCATGTTCAATAAAAAGCTATTCATCAGCTTAAACTTAGCTGTGAGTTTAAATCAAATTTAAACCACCTGGGAGTAAACAAAATTGCTCTTCTTCCCAAACACGTCAACTGTGGATAAAAATAACAAGCACATCTAAGGAGCTCAAGATTCTGATACCTCTGTTTCTACCAACAGATTTTGCTAAAATGATTTAGTGATTAGAAAGAAGCACCTTGGGTGCATTTTAAATTTAATATTTTTATCTATGATTAGAAAGAATAACAACAACAACAACAAAAAGCAGTAAAATCTTATTTGGAAGTTATAAATAGACATTTTACTAGTGACTGTATTAATCAAATATTCATTGCAAGCAAATTTTAGATGATATTTTTACTTTTGCTTGCCTATTTTTCAACATCTTCTTGATCTTATGTGCTTTATATTTACTGTACATTTACAAGCCCTCTTCATAAATTTTCCATTAGAAAGAGGATACATTTAAAATTGTTGAAAACACCCAATGAAATGTGAGGCCTTGGGTAAGAAATATACATTTTAAAATAACATTTATTTAGCTAGCTAAATTAAATACTTCTTTTTGCCTGAGTCCTGTTTAATTCTAACAGGATAATTCACTTTAAAGTCCCAGAAAGAGGTTTATACTTCTTGATTTTAAGGACTCTTGGAGCATGACAGCCAACTGTCATACCCTTTTTCTGGAGTTTATCTGCCTATGCTCAATGCCACTTCTGATACAGCACAGTACTGTGAACTGTCTGCTGGGAAACTGCTATGTGTGAAAGCTGTGAAGTGCTTTCACACTTTTTCATCACTTGGGGCTTACCTTGAAGCTCATCCCCACATCCTTGGGCTTTGCCTGAACTACATTACAGATATGCCTGACCATAAGCCCTGTGGATCTGTATACTGACTTGCCTTCAAAACTTGACTTTGGACTTGGTCCATCATTATAGACTTGACTGGCAACCACTGATATCTTTACAACTGCCACCAGTCCTGCTCTGTTTTACTTGTGTGAATGTAGTGGGATTCTACCCTTATCCCTACAGGTATTGTCCTGAAGTCACCAGCTGTCTTCCTTCATGGCTTGCCTTCCTTTCTATAGCAGGCATTCTTGCCTCTCCCTTATAGTAAATTTACCCAGATTGTAGATTATTAACTTAATAATAATGTATTTTTGGATAAAGTATGGTAGTTATTATTGAGATTTCTTTGTGGCATTTTGAGGGAACACTTGTGCAGTGAAAATCATTCCCATTTCAACTGTTGTAAAGAATTGATGCACAAAATATGTTGTCCTATAGGCAGTGGGTGGCAACTAAAGGCCTTCATCCAAGTTGCTGACACATGAACTGTCTCTGGAAATTAAAGAATTTCAGGAGATTCTCCTATGTGACCATTCTCATTCTTACATGGCCAAGTTGTCATGTGATTTCCACCTTCATCCAAAAGACTGTGTGGGTCAGAGTTACAGTTAAAACTGTAAAATAAAACTGTAAAATACCTTTCTTCTTTGCTGTGCAGTTGTGCTCTTTAATTATACACTACATAGTACAGCAAAATATGAACTAAGAAATCGTAAAATCATAGAATATCCTGAGTTGGAATTGACATACAAGGATCATCAAGTCCAACTCCTAGCTTCACAAAAGACCACACAACAATCAAACCATATATCTGAGAGTGTTATGCAAACATTTCTTGAAATCCAGCTGGTTTGGTGCCATGACCACTGCCTTGGGGAGAAAGTTCCAGTGTCCAAACCCTCTTGGTGAAGAACCTTTTCCTGATATCCAACCCAAAACTTCTCTGACCCATTTTCATGACTTTACTTTGGAGTGGAGTGGCAATATCACCTCACTCAAATGCTAGCAATTCTGTACTTCATCACCCCAAGATACAATTGGCTATTTGGCTGCCAGGGCACACTATTGACTCATATTTAATTTGTCATCAACTGGAAACTCCAGAGCCCTTTCCATGAGGTCTCTCATTCCTCAGTCAGTACATATATCCAGGGTTGCCCTGTCCAAACTGAAAAATCCAGCACTCGCTTTTGTTAAATTTCATAATGTTGGTGACTGCCCTGCCCTCAGTATTGACATACTTTTTCAATATATCTCTGCAAGGTGTCTCTACACTTAAGGGAGTCAAGGGAGTCAACAGCTGTTCCCAACTGATTGTCATCTGAAAACTTAGTACACCTTCAAGTCCTGTATCCAAGTCATTTATGAAAACACTAAAGAGCCCTGAAATGGAGCCTTAAGGAACCCCTCTAGTGACCACCAGTCTGACTTAACCCCATTTACTATAAAACTTAAGCCTGACACATCAGTCGATTGTTCACCCATCGTATTATGTATTTGTCTAGCTGTATGCTGGACATTTTCTCCAGAAGGATACTGTGAGAAACCGCATTGAATGCTTTGCTGAAATTAAAAAAGATTACATCAACTGGCTCCTTTTGTCAGTCAGATGGTACCTTTGTCATAAAAGAGAATTAAGTTTGTTAAACAGGACTTTTCCCCTTTAAACCTGTGTTGGCTATGACCAGTGACTGTGTTGTCTTTTGTGTGTTTTTCAATGACTCCCACAATAATCTCCAAATTTCTACCAAGCTCTGAAGTGAGACTGACAGGTCTCTCTGGCCCTTCTTGAAAACCAGGACAACTTTATTGCTTTTGCTAGCTTCCAATCAGCTGGGACCTCTCCAGATTCCCCAAACTGCTGAAAAATACCTTAAAGAAGTCTCACAATGACATCAGCCAGGGGATAAATCCCATTGTGCCCTATAGATGCATCTACTGGAAGCAGCAAATCCTCCAGAAGCTTGGAGTTACCTGGGAGATTATTGCTCCTGCAAAGACACTCCTTCGACACAGGGCACCTGGAATCCTAGAGCCCATCATCAATGTTGAAGCAAATTTTAATGGTACTAGTGTAGCCAAAGAAAGAGAACCAACTCACATTAAGAATGTGAGGTAGTTTAGTCACTAATGACCTAGTCATCACTGAGATAGGTTCCTGCTTCCACTTCATGTGAGAGCAGCCCGACATTTGATTTTCTGTATCCTAGTGGTTGTTCAAGGTCTACCATAATCAAAGATTTTTCTGAAATACCGCAGTGAATGATGTTTATTTTAAGTTACACAGGGAATTGTAGTAAGCTAGACAGATATATTTTACTACTACTACTAATAATAATAATTAAAAAGTGGCACCAAATGACACAATAATATTTATTTAGTTCTTCTTGTTAGGTAAATAGAAATAACTTTGGAAAAGAATCACACCACTTTTATTAAGTGGTACCAGTTGGGTAACAGCAAGAACTTTGGAAAAGATTTACACAAGTTTATCAACATCAAGAAACATAAGTATGCATGACATCAATAATGTCTGCATGTGTATGTATATAGATGCATCAGTGTCATTTTAATGGCTAAGCTTGGATGAATTTTTGACATTTAATTTATGCTGCATAATTTATTTTGGTTATTTACTTGAGTGTTTTTTATGACAAATTTAAATAAAATTTTAAATACTTATTAAGCTCTGTAAATTATCTCACTAATGATCTTAAAAGAAGCCAATTCTTTATGACAGATAACTTACAAATTCAGAAATTTTGGAAAAAAAGAAAAAAAAAACTTTAAAAATATTTAAAAAAATAATTTAAAAAAAAAAAAAACAAAAAACATGAAGATTATATGTACATATTGTCTAGGTTTTCCTCAGAGTAAATAATAATAATAATAATAAAAAATTAAAAATTAGGACTGCTGCTTCTGAGGCTAGATCTGACACTGATACCAATTAAGTCAACACTAAAATAGATCTGACACTGATACCAATTAAGTCAACACTAAAATACTTAGCTTTTTCCTGAATTACTGAAGCTATGGTCATGTGTGCATTTAGTATTTTAAAGTAGATTTACTAGACATCATCATTATCAACACCCTTCTTCCCACTGAATGCCAAACTGCAGAGTCATTGTATCATCCATCAGCTATTTTCTGCTCAGTTGCTTTCTCAGTTGCTGCTGAGAAGGAAAAACAAGAGGCAATAAAGTACCATTTTCTCAATAACATTTACTAAGAGGTGTGGCACTTCACCAGAAAGTATGGTTTATCCTAGTAGAAGGGGATAGAAGACTGGAAGAAGACTTTTCAAGGAGACTGTTAACAGACTTCTCATGTTGTCTATAATACTTGTCTTACCATGATGTACTCCCATATGAACATTTAAGCCTGAAAATTATCTTGATTTGATCAAATGATGACAGCTTTTCTAAATTTTACAAGTAATTTCTTTATGCAGGTTAGCTCCCGTTATCTCCTCCATATATCTTTTTTTTGATAAGTACTGTAATTGATGGATGGGGTACCGGGATATCTTCTGAGCATACTTCTTATGGATATTAAATATCCATTTGATTTTCTTTTTCTTTCCAAGTGGTTCACATGGCCTAAAAATTTTGGCCTTCCAAATATTTTTAATCCATCCTTCATGCTCCTTCTTTATTATTTCATGCAAAAAAAAAAAAAAAAAAAAAAAAAAACCAACTCTTATTTGAGTCCAGTTTATTTTTCCTTTAAATATATCTATTTATATGTAAAGATATGGGTTCAGAGAACTTCTGACCTACACAGAATATATCTAATTGAACAAGCAATTCTGTCCTCTCTTCAATTTCAATCTACGTAAGGGAAAATCGTTACATTTATGTTTTTGGATTTTATAAATACACCACACTTTAATAGATGAGATTCCTCAAATCCAATATTCTTAAGATATATACACCAATTATGTCAAACTTAATACTCCATTACATCATATCCCCAAAATTATATATTGTAAAGCAGAAATAACCCGAAATAGAAATGTGGAGTTCAACCATCTTTAGTAACAGATAGATAAAAATGAAGAATTCATTAAGAAATGCATGTTTGAGAGAGCTTTAAAAATTACAATTAAAAATAACAAAATAAAAATCTGTCTTGCTACAATTGTTCTGTTTTTATCCATGTGTTTGCTGCTTCTATGTATAAGAATTCACAAAGAATGCTAAATGAAACCTTATTGGGTTTTGCTCCAGTGATATCAAAATCTTGCGAAAAATGTAAAATTGCGTAAATACTTTAAGCAAAAGTTTATGAACTTCTTAATAGAAATTCACAAGACTTACTCTTTTGGAAAAAATAAAAAAAAAAATAAATAAAAAAAAAAAAAGGAAAAAGTGAAAAGATAAGTATTCTACATGTTTCCATTAGACAGAGGAAATATGCTACCAACAGATAGAATACCTGAAGACAGGTAAAGGATGGACTTTTCTGATCTAGAACTGCTTGCTCTGAGTATGCGTAGTCCAGATAATAAACACTGTCATTCATTTTCTCTGAGCAAGGAGGTTCCTCTTGGTGTAGAAAGTGGGTGCAGATTAAAGTTCCTTTCTGTTGTATACTCAGCTGCTTAGTCTCTTATTCCCATTTCTACAAAACCTTTGTCTCCTTTAAAGAGCCAAGAGAATACTGTTACTTTGGCATACACATAAAGAAAGCAAATTGGAAAAAGATGCTGAAAGAGTTAAGAGAACCAGATGTTTACTACAGACACTGACAGGAAAATTTCCAAGTGCAACCTCTGCAAGAAGAGATATTTTTAAGCAGGTGGATTGCTTTTTAATCCTGGCTGTGAAATGCAGTTTATGTACAAAACTCAGAGAAAGAAAATTTGACTTGTCAAAGAAAATTTCATTAGGATATTTATTATATTTAGATGGAGAAACTTCCTCCCACCCTGCCCAGAGGGAATATATGGTATCATTTGTTTGTTCCAAAAATCTTAACATCAAAACAAAATTTGATTTTAAATAAATGTTTAGATTTGGGAAGATTTTTCTCACTACCCAGTGTCAGGTTTAATGTAGTGTTTGGAAAAGATGGCAGAATAAAGTACTCTATGTATATTATGATTGTTATTGGTACTATCACATGCTCTTCAATTTACATCTAGTTGACCACAATAGTAAAAGACTATTGTGGCCTACCCACCAGTTATTCTATTTGCATTTTACCTGCAGTGCATTTGATTACTATTTTTTTTTCCATTTACTGTAGATGAAAACATGAATGTCCATCCTAATGTTGTGTTCTGCTTTATAAGCAGAAGCATATAAAGCCTTAATGCTGGAAAAGCTAGAGCTAAATAATAATTACTACTGAATGTCTCTCTGATGAATACTTTTATAACAAACAAACAAAAAAACTTTTATAACAAAAAAAAAATACTTTTATAACAAAAATAAAAGTATCCGCTTTCAATTAAGTATTCATGTTCTGACTTAAACTTTGGAGGGTAAACTTTATATAGATTCACCAGTCTTCATCCATAACATATGTAATAGAAGATGCCCATACAGCAAATCCAGTGTTCATTACATGAGCAAGGTAATGCATTACACAAGCTTAATTATATGACTGGGTTCTTTTATAACACTGATTATACAGGAAGATAACAATACTATCATTGAACAATGTTCTTGTTTTAATATATTTTAAATATAAGATGTAATGATCACCATGTTAGCTTCCAGGATGTCTCTGCTTTAACTACGATACATTCTAAGAAGGAGAGATACTTGAAAAAGAGAAAATAAAAGACTTGATCTTTGATATTTGTTCTCTTTTCACTAAAAGTTCTAAACTATACTTAAGATCGTACACACACTGAAGCAGTACAGAGATATATTTATTGCAAGCTTTTCATCAAACACTTGACTATAACTTCTATAAAATAACGTTTATACCAAAATGAAACAGACTACTAGTTTTAGGCATAATATTCTTTCACATGACACAGATTTATTATTTACTACATATTTACCAATAAATATATTGTTTTCTTGTCTTTTGCCTTTACTACATTTCTCTGCATGTTAACAACTTTGTTACTGTAGTAGTAACCTCTCTGGTGTGCTCTTTGTTGAACTGCATGTTGAATCAAACAACAAATCATAATTCTTTCAGATTAAGAGCAAAAGAATGCAGGGAAAGTTAAGGTGTTTAATTTGGTGCTGATACTGAAAGAAATGCTTTCCCTGCCTTAATTAATTAACATGTTTAGTGTTAATTTGCTGTACATTTTCTGTTTTCATTTGAGCACAGCTGAATAAAATACTTGTTGATACCTGCAATGGCAGGAGGTAGTGAAGCCTAGCAGAGTTATAGAACCATGGACAGATAAGTCTCTGCAAGGAACTTCATTCAGAGTTGAAATGTAAATAAATGCATGAATTAAAAAAAAATTAAAAAATAAAAAAAAAATCCACACAGTAATGGAAAGCATAAAAGTATATTATTTTTAAGACAACTTTATAATGTTGTTTTATGCTGACTACAAAATCTGCCAAAAGTACTCATAAGACTAAACTACACACAGTTATTTTTCCAATTATTTCTAGCAAAATAAACTTCTTGCTAACTGCAGTTATATTGAATATTTTCTCTTATTGATGAAAACATTAACATTAAACTTTGATTATTCTTTGAAGAAAATAAGTGAGAGAAATATTAGTTTAATGACATGTCTTCCAGTAAGAAATTTTTTTTTGTTGTTCTCTTCCAAGTCTTGTGGTTTCACAGTTAGTTTAAACCCCTTTTGGAAAGCCCAAGACCCCACTGAAAGAAGTGGTCTTCACACATGTTTTCTTATTTGATCCCATTGCTGCCCCAGTTTCAGTGCAGCAAGTTTTTCATATGTAAACCTTGTTTTGTTGTTAATGCTATTAGCAACAGCAGGCAAGTACTGGGAATGTAGGGGAGAAGTAGCTAGAGGAAATCTACAGCAGTAGCTTCAACTGTTTCTTGTGACATTTTCCAGTCTAGAACAGCTGAGGCTAAATACTGAATATTTGCATTATATTTATACCTATAGAGATGCAAAAAATACAAATATACATTCTGCAAACATATATATATGTTTAAATATATGCTCCTATACAGTGGAGCAAGATTTGAGATTTGCTTTATATATTTATAAATTTTATGGCAAAAGTAGCCTTTTAACCTTCTAAATTAAACATCAAAAGTTAATGAAAAAAAAAAAAAATTCTAAAGGAACGGATTATTAACAATAAGTTGGTGTGTAACTCAGACAAGCAAAAAAATCCATCAAGCTAACAATTGTTTGAAAAGATAAAAAAGTTTGAAAATATAAAAAAAGTTTAAAGGGTTCAAATCTTTAGAAGTGTTTAATAAAGTTTAGTGCAATGTTCTTACACGTTGACACAAATCCTATAAATCCTGTAGTGATCAGAATGCATGATCAGTGAATTAAGGAAGCTGTAGCCAACTAATTGGGGAGCAACACTATAATTAATATCAAGTTAGGTGATGTACTTAATAGGAGTTTTCTAATTTTCTTTCTTTTTCCTAAAATGTACCTCTTTTAATTTTTCTACTTAACTTATATTCTGGGATATTAAATGTGATTAGGTGGGATACTAAATGACTGAACATACTTCTGGAATATTATTAAGTAAAATTAAAGGCATGGAGAATATACTATTTCACTGTTCACAATCTTAGATCACACACACACACACACAACTCTTCACTTGCTTTGTAGATTTTTTTTTGTTTGTTTTTCCAGTTTATCACATTAGAGAACTCATATGATTTTAATCACACTTCTTCACGTAACTTTAGCTACCTTCTCATCTTTACAAGAGTGCTACAATAGTCAAAAGTCTTGACTGCTTTGGTATTTCGAGTCTTTTTTTTGTGTATTTCAGAAGCAGCATGAAGTCACAATTAAAAATGTATGTAGTGTTACTGAGATACAAAAGATTCAATGTAATTGAGGAGACTAGAGAGAACTTCAACTATTGAGACTACATTTCTGAAATGTAATATTAGAATATTAATCTCTGAGAAAAGAGTTAGATGAGATAGGATAGTTTTGTTTGTTTGTTTGTTTGTTTTTAACCCATGCATAGGAAAACATCTAAGCTTTTCAGCTCATTGTACAGTTTTTTTTTATTATTATTATTATTATTATTTTTTTTTAAATTTTAAGTCGTTTCTTTGATGTCTGCTGTAAATTCCTGTTTCTTGGCCATTCGTAATTCCACAAACTATAGCTATCATAACATGATGGAAAGTCTATCAAGGAAAAAAATCAATCTGGATTGCATAGCATTTTTATTTTATTTTATTTTATTTTATTTTATTTTATTTTATTTTATTTTATTTTATTTTATTTTATTTTATTTTATTTTATTTTATTTTATTTTATTTTATTTTATTATTTTTTATGCCTTAGGTATAAAACAAGATAATCAGGAAAATTTTGTTTATATAACACTTTATAAATACATAGAAATAAAAATGAGCATGTTTACATTGAAATTTTGCTGTCTACCGTTGAGAAAATTACTGTCTTTTCTATGGATGCATCAATAATATTAATCTTGGAAAAAAATAATACAAGTCTACACATTCAGTTAATAATAACTCAGATAAATATTAGGGTGTTTTCTTTGGGATTTTGTTTGCTTGCTTTTGTTTAAAGAGCATGGGTGGAACCCATCTGAGCTGTAGAGCACGGGCTTAATTAATAGAATGACTATTAGCCTAACTAATCACATCACTGGTTCAAATGGTAAAATAAACTACCTTTATGTATAGAAAATTTCAGGAATACTTTACAGAATTTTCTCCTGACCTCTTCTGATAAAACAGCTTAATAAAGCAAGTTGAATATATATATATATATATACATAAAAATATATATTTTATATATAAAAATTATAATAAATATAATTTTTATATAATAATATATTTTTATATAATATGTTATATATTAAGTAAATATATATATTTTTTTTTCCATAGGCTTAAATACTAAATGCAATTTACATTGTCCATGCATTGCCTAAAAGTCTGTGAACTTCTTAGCAGAAGACATTGGTGTCAATAAGAAAAATTCAATCTCATATCAGAATTTTAAAAGTTAGGAAAGACTAACTTTTAAAAAGATAGTAAGTTTGAAAGTTCTGGAGTACAACACTTATGCGAGTGGCTGAGGCAGCTGGGGTTATTTGGCTTGAAAAAAGAAGTTTCAGGACAGACCTTAACGGAAGTTGTAGTGAGGTGGGGCTTGGCTCTTTTTCAAAAGAATATTCCAAATATTTCCAAAAATATTTTCCCACTTGAAGGGAAATGGCTTCAGGTTGTACCAGGGGAAGTTTATGTTCCTTTTTAGGAGAAATGTTGCTGAAAGCATTGTGCAACATTGGAATAGGCTGCCCAGGGAAATGGTTGAGTCCCTGGAGGTCTTCAAGAAACATGTAAATAGTACTTAGTAGCATGCTTAGTATCACGCTTTGTCAGTACTAAGTTAGAGTATAGACTGGATGATCTTAAGAGGTCTTTTCTAAACTGAATGATTCTATGATATTTTCCATAAAAACAAAGTTTAACCAGGTTTACGTACATGTATGTGCACTTGTGTGCACATATATATATATGTAAATGTTTTTATGGTTATTTACCAATGTGATTGCAAAACTTTTTTTTTTTTTTAATCTATAATCATATAAAAATATTAATAATTACTTTGAAATAAAATTTAAATTAAACTGCATTCTGTAGTGACATTTTTAATTTTAAATTCTTTGAGAAAAAAAAAAAGAATGAATACTTGTGTAATAAGAACTTGTGTGATTACATAGGTAAAATATTAAAAAGAAAATTGCAGAATCTGATTGGTGTAAAATAAATAAATATATAAGCAAACAAACAAACAAACTGAGAATTTGAGATAAAAATAAGCAGAGATAACATTTCTGAAGAGATTTAAGTTAGATTTTATACTACAAGATATATACAGTTAGAAAATTTGTCATCTGAAAGCTCTCATCATCTAAGGAATTTAGCTAGGTTGTTTCTTGAAAGAGGAACATTTTTCATGAGGAGTAATGAGGTTATCACAAAATTCTTTTTCCTTGTTTCTCTGCTTTATAACTGAACTTCAGGAAAAAATCATCTGTGTTAAAATCAGCTGGTTACTGTATTTGTGCTTCATTGTACACTGCACAATTATAGCATTTTAATGAATATTTTTATTTATTTGAAATAACAACAACAAAAAATATTTTATTTTAGTTTTCATACACATAGAGATTTTGACACTTGTAGTGAAACTTAGCAGTGATCGTCAGCTATTCTTACAGAATAAAGAAAATAAACAAGATAAAGAATGCTGCAATAAAGATTGCAGCTCTTGTTTAAGGTTGTTCCTGAGCTCCAATTGTTTTATCCTCTTTTGATTCTTCATAAAATTTTAATAAAATGTCAAAAAAAACATCTAAGGAAGCACATAAAATATCTGATAACACTTGTAATTTGGTTTAACAGGAAGTAAACTCTATGATATATGAAATTCAAAGTTATCACTATACAGAACATCTATCATCTAACAGATTATGCTGGTAAACCAAGTTAATACTAACACGTACCAGTTTTTATTTATTTATTTTGTGATATTATTATTGCTCCAGAAAAGCAGATTTTTAGTCCATAAATAACATTTTTTTCAAAATCACCAAGTGCTATAAAAACACTTACAAGAACTACTGAACTGCTAGGTCATTAATTATACTGTAGAAATGTGATGTCTTTAAATATGAGATCATTTGTCTTTCAGAAAATAAACTTTGCTATAATATATTAAGGACTTATTTATCAGACAAATTTGTTTTCTGGAAAAGTGGTAGGTTTCATATGGGATGAGATTTTATGAAGACTTTAATTAATGTAATTAAATAATTATCCCTTAGTTATCCCTTAATTAAATAGTTATCCCTTTAGTTTACATTAGCCATGTAAACTAAAATTCACACATATTGGTATTATTCTAAAAGCAAGAAAACAAGACAGGACAAGGGAAATGAGAAATAGTAATAAATTTCATAATAGGTGATGGGGTGAAGTTTATATGACTCTTCCAAAAGGGATGCTCTTCTTTCACATTCGGATGACATGAGGCTACTGGGTTTTTCTCTCACATGCAATAGATTCCCAGAACTACTGAACAGATATTGCAGTGGACATAAGCTTTTTAAAGACTTTTTCCAGGATACATCACAAATGTCTTTCTTATAAGTCTTTATATGAGGCTAGGTTAGCCATTTGAAAATTGTCATAGCACCAGCTGCAACTAAATGACATGGGTTTCAGTAGTCTTTTGAATATCCATGCAATTGATCCACCTATTGCAACTAGAACGCTTTTCTAGTACAATGTCAAACTGAACACTTTTCTAGTACAATGTCAAACTCCCTAGAGCAAAATAAATAAATAAATAAATAAATAAATAAATAAATAAATAAATAAATAAATAGCCTGACTCTACTTCTTCCAGGTCAATACATCAATCGTGAAAATACTGGATCTTGCAATAGTACTGTTCACACACAAATTCTATGCAGGTTTAAATTACACTACCTGAAAGCAGGTGGCAGAGTAAACTCTAGGAGTGGAACAGACAAGGAAATACTTACTTTGACAGTCTTGATGGGATTTTGCATACAGAGAAAATGTCCATGCAAATATAGATTTAATGTTGTTCAGGAACATTTACGCAATGCTTAGCATGAAACATCTAGGAAATTAATGGACTCCATGCAGTCTCAGGTACTTTGGCCTTTAGAAAAAGGCAAATCTCATTTGAAGCTGAGTATGACCTTTGAGGATTGCAATTTTTCATTTGGGTTTCTGTTATGGTCATTGAAGCTGAAGTTCTGTGTATCTAACACAAAAAATCAGATGACTATATATCAAAGTCAGAGGTTAGCAAGCTGCAATCTCTTAAATCAATTAGCAGGATTCAACTTGAATATGTGCGAGTTTGTTCATGTTTGACAATGACAATTGAATTTCCAGGTCATGGGCACATAATGTTACAGATGATCAAGAGAAATAACACCATTGTGTGTTTATGTGTGTGTGTGTGTGTATATAATTAATTAAAAAAAAAAAAAAAAAAAAAAGACGAAAAAAGCACACTGTCAATAAAATAGAACAGAGTATTTAATTGTAATTGTGTCTAGGATTTCAGTTACAGCTATCAGCTAGTGTATAACATCAAATTAAGGAATATTATACTATTTGGAACATTATTTTTTAAATGTAATTTATTTTTTTAACAAATCACATGTACTCTTAGTTCTGAATTATTAAACAAAATGAAGGAAACTAAGAGTCTCTTATAACGGGAATTCAAAATTATCTAAGGTTTTTCTACAAACACTGTATTTTCAATATGCTATCTAAAAGAGTTACACAAATTTATTTCTTTAAGAAGGTGACAAATGTACATTTTGTAATGGAATGAATAGGAACAATATTTAAATTAGGTTAAATTACTATGAAATGTAAATTCATGGCTGTTTTTATCAAATTGAATAAGAACATATTAATTCTATGGTGATTCTGATATATTATTTAAATATACATGTATCTTTAAGGTCCAACAATTCCTGTTTATTTGACTGCTGTCAGCGAGATATTTATTCCTTTTCTCTCTATTAATTTTAAACCTGAAGAGGATGGTGATTTAAAATTCAGAAGGCTAGAAAATTTTGTCAGAGGGTTTTTAATTCTTGGGGAAGAGAAGAGAAGAGAAGAGAAGAGAAGAGAAGAGAAGAGAAGAGAAGAGAAGAGAAGAGAAGAGAAGAGAAGAGAAGAGAAGAGAAGAGAAGAGAAGAGAAGAGAAGAGAAGAGAAGAGAAGAGAAGAGAAGAGAAGAGAAGAGAAGAGAAGAGAAGAGAAGAGAAGAGAAGAGAAGAGAAGAGAAGAGAAGAGAAGAGAAGAGAAGAGAAGAGAAGAGAAGAGAAGAGAAGAGAAGAGAAGAGGATTGTAATTGTAAGAAACGAACAAACAGACAAACAAACAAAACTATAGTGACTGGTTAAAAATGATATTTGTAGGTATTTCAGGTTGATGGTACCTCAGAGACAGAGTTGCAGCAACAGAACTTCAGCAGATTGAAGTGCAATGGTTGTCTGAAAACTTGGTTTAGAAGGAATCCAAACAACAACTGATGCGCAAGTTGTTAGCTTTATAAGCATTGTGGTGAGTTGAGAGTGGTGGCAGGATACCACTAGAGAGATTAGAAAGATGAATAAAAACAAAAACAAAAACAAAAACAAAAACAAAAACAAAACAAAACAAAAACAAAACAAAACAAAACAACAAAAAAAAAAACATGTAAAATGGGACACAGGAAATTCAGACAAACAGGCTGCAGAACAAACAAAACTTCACCTTAAATCAGCTTTGGGGATTATTTATTTATTTATTTATTGACCTCTCTGGCCTGAGTGCCAGGCTTTTGCCATGGATAGGGATCAACCTATATATACTTTTGTATATTTATTTTTGTGTCTATATATTTTCCACTAATGGTTTCTCATAGTGACCAGTCTGAGAGAGGAACAAAATAACTGCTGGTGTTGCTGGTGTTGCCTGTTTTTTTTTGTTTTGTTTTGTTTTGTTTTGTTTTGCATGCTGTTTTCATCAGTGTTGATCTGAGAGACTGGCTGTATGTTTGCATATATACATGTACATGTACATACACTGTGTGGTTCTTCATCTGTCTATGGCCTACATGTTTAGCCTGGATACTCCTTAGGTCTGGGACCACTGGAGCAGCCTTTCTCCTCTATTGGGCTGCCAATTTTGGCAACTCCTAAAAAACAAGTTTTTACAGGTCTGTGAAGAGATATTCATTATTTTATTCCTTAATTATAAGGACTGGAATGTAATAGTTACACCTGATCTGCTTTTACTCACTTGTTCGAGCAACATCTTTAAGTGCTGTTGCATTGGGAACTTGGAAATGATGACTAGTAAAGACTAACTTGGAGCCACATACAAATCAAACCCTAGCTGCAATGACAACAGCTATTAATACAAATTAGTAATTAGTGCAAACTGAAGAGCTACATAACATTTCTCTCCAACTGGGCACTGATAAAGAGAGTGAATATTGAATTCTCTAAATAACGTGAACTGCTTCATAGAAAGCTTCTCAGACTCTTGTCTTGTGTTATAACTTAAGGACGTAAACACCAACTCTCAACTGTTCCGCTAAGAAAAATATCAGGGAGTATTCTTTAGCAACCTGTGAAATGTGAAAGACACAGCAAGCACACTGATGATTTTCTGCTTTTCTTGCATACCACAGGATTCCTCATACCAGAGTAAGCCACTGACCTGAGTGTAGACTGTTCTCTACCAAGCAAATGGAAAACATCTCAGAGAGAAAATTATTGAGCTGTATTTGCAGAGGAAGAAGAACTAGGTTTGTGAAGCTGTTGCATTTCTGAGGCAAATAATCAAGGAAGGGCTCACTGAGAGGACTTTAAACTAGGTATGAAGGGGGACAGGGATGAAATGAAGTTCGATAGAGATGAGCCTGGGGGAGAAATGTCAGGGGTGAGGGAGATGACAGTGGTGCAACTGAAGAGCATCTTCACCAGTGCACACAGGATGGTCAACAAAGAGGAGGAGCTGGAAGCCATTGTGAGGCAGGCAAACCATGACCTAGTTGCTGTCATTGAAGTAGCTGGAATGATGCAATGGCTGTCTACAAGCTCTTCAGAAGGGGCAGGCAACTAAATGGGGGTGGGGGGTGGGGTGTCTCTCTGTATTAGAGAGTGTTTTGACATTGTTGAGCTTGGGGCCGGGAATGATGAAGTAGAGTTCCTGTAGATAAGGATCAAGGAGTTGTCCAACAAGGTGGTTATCTTGGTAGGGGTCTGTTACAGACCACCAAACCAGGATGAAGAGGTGGATGAAGCATTCTATAAGCAGCTGGAGGAAGTCACACAATTGCCAGTGCTTGTCCTCATGGGGTACTTTAACTTCCTGGATATATGCTGGAAAGCATATATCAATATGCTTTCAATACAGCCCTGTATTGAATATGCTTTACAATACAGCCCTGAGGAACCAGTCTAGAAGGTTCCTGGAGTGTGTGGAAGACAGCTTCCTGACTCAGCTGGTTATTGAGCCTAACAGAGCTCACAAACAGAGGACTGGTGGGAGATGTGGTGGTGGGGAGTTGTCTTGGGCGGAGTCACCATTTCATGGTAGAGTTCTATATACTTGGTCACAAGAGGGGTCAGTAAAACCTTGGACCTCTTGAGGGCAAACTTTGAATGTTTCAGGACACTTATGGGGAAAATACCTTGGGAGTCAGTCCAGAAGTGCAGAGGGGTCCAGGAAGGTGGGACGCTCCTTAAGAAGGAAGTCTTAAAGGCACAGGAGCAGGCTGTCCCTGTGTGCCGTAAGATGAGCTGGTGGGGAAGTAGGCCGGCATGGCTGAACAGGGAACTTTTGCTGAGTGTCCAGGAGAAGAAGAGAGTTTATGAAAGGGGCAGACAACTAAGGGAGAGTACAAGGCAGTTAATAGCATATGCAGAGAAAAAAAATAGGAAGGCCAAAGCCCAGTATGAGCTCAACCTGGCCACTATGGTTAAGGATAACAAGAAATGTTTAATAAATATACTATTTGCAAGAGGAGGGCCAAGGAGAATCTCCATAATTTACTGGATGAAGGGAGGAAGATGACTCCTGAGGACAAGGAAAAGGCTGAGGTTCTTAATGCCTTCTTTGCATCTGTCTTTACTAGCCAGACTACTTATCCTCGGAGTACTCAGCCTAACAACCTGGAAGTCTGGGGTCTGGGACAGGAAGTAGAAGAAACCCCTCACAGTTTAGGTGGAAACAGTTAGAGACCTGCTGATCCACCTGGACTGTCAGAAGTCCATGGGGCCAGATGGGATCCCCACAAGAGTGCTGACGGATTTGGCAAATTAGATTGCTGGGCTGCTTTCCATCACCTATCAGTACTCACAGTCATCTGTGGAGGTCCCAGACGACTGGAGATATTCTAATGTGATGCCCATCTATAAGAACAGTCATAAGGAGGAGCCGGGGAACTACAGGACTGTCAGCCTGACCTCAGTGCTAGGAAAGGTGATGGAACAAGTCATCTTGAGTAGAGTCATGCAACATATACAGGACAACCATGGGTTCAGACCCAATCAACCTCATTTCCTCTGGCTGGGTGACCCACCTTGTGGATGAAGGAAAGGCTACTGACTTCTAGACTTCAGCTACTGACTTCTAGACTTCAGCTACTGACTACTAGACTTCAGCAAGGCTTTTCACAGGGTCTCCCACAGTATTCTCCTGGAGGAGCTGATAGCCTATGTCTTATACAGGTACATTCTGCTGTATTAAAAACTGACTGGACAGCTGGCCTAGAGAGTAGTGGTGAATGGAATGAAATCCAGCTGGTGACAGATCATAAGTGGTGTTTCACAGGGGTCAGTGCTTGAGACGATCCTCTTTAATATCTTTTTTGATTATTAGGATGAGCAAATTGAGTACACTGTCAGTAAGTTTGCAGATGTCAACAAGCTGGAGAAAAATGTTAATCTGCCAGAGGATAGGAAGGCCCTGTAGAGGGACCTGGATAGGATGGGTGAAAGGGTAGAGGCCAGTGGGATGAGGTTCAGCTTGGCTAAGTGCTGGGTCCTGTACTTTGGCCACAACAACCCCATTCAGCACTGCAGGCTTGGGACAGAGTGGCTTGAAAGCTGTGCAGAGGAAAAGGATCTGGGGGTCCTGACTGATGCTCACCTGAGCATGAGCCACCAGTGTGTCCAGGTTGCTTTCTTGACATCCTGGCTTGACATCAGGAATAGTGTAGCCATCAGGATCAAGAAGGTGATCATTCCCCTGTACTCTGCTCTGGTGAGGCCACACCTTGAGTACTGTCTTCAGTTTTGGGCAGCTCATTGTAAGAAAGACATTGAAACCCTGGGACATGTCTAGAGAAGGGATATAAAGTTGATGGAGTTGCCTGGAACACAATTCTTATGAGAAGCAGCTGAGAGAACTGGGATTCTTTAGTCTGGAGAAGAGGAGGCTCTCTCTACAACTACCTAAAGGAAATTGTGAGGAGCTTGGGTTCAGCTTCTTCTCACAGGTAACTAGTGATAGGACTAGAGGCCTGTGCCAGGGGAGGTTTAGCTTGGAAATTAGGAGATGTTTCTTCTCAGAAAGAGTAGTCAGACATTGGAATGGGTTGCTCAGGGAAGTGGTGGAGCCACCATCCCTGGGGATGCTTAAGGAAAGGTTGAACGTAGTTTTTAGGGACATGGTTTATTAGGAGAAATTGGTGGTAGGGCGATGGTTGGACCAGATGATCTTGGAGGTCTTTTCAAACCACTATGATTCTTAGGCTAAGTTAATATTGAGAGGCATATCATTATATTACATTGCATTGCACTTTTGTAATCATTATAATAACAATACATATATAATACATATATTTCTATATATGTATATTTATTTATGTATACAAATATCTTCAGCTAGTCACACTTAATGCTTTTCTCTACTTCAACCCCTTTCATTCACTTGCCACACAACTTCTTCATAGCAAGATGTTAAATGAAGATCATTCATTAAAAAATAAATAAATAAAAATAAGATAATTTGAAAGCCGAGAGTAGCTGATGCCTCTAGTATCTGAGATACTAGATAACTCTAGTATCTCAAAAAATCTATCAAGAAGTAGCTTTGCAGATACTGGAATCTAGATAAGATTCTAACATAAAAATTCTTTAACTTATAGTCAGGCAAAATGAGCACTATTCCATTACTAAAAAACCTTTAGTTGTGAAAAACAAAAACGTCAACAATCATTTTAAAGTCCCTATTCTGAAATAGTTATCTTAAAATAATATCATTATCCCCCATAAGTAATGGGGATCCTGAAGTAATCAATCAAACTTTATACACTCTGGACACTATGTTTTGTTTGTTTGTTTGTTTGTTGTGTGTTTTTTGTTTGTTTGTTTGTTTTGTTTTTCTTTTTCCCAATAAACCACTAACCATCCTTTAGCAAACTGATTCATCCTCATGTCTATGGTCTCAATTCAAATTTAAAAAGACAAACAAACAAAAAACAAAACAAAAACAAACAAACAAACCAAAACATTAAATATATTTTTTAAAAGAATCAGTAAAAGAATCACTATAAGTCCACTCCCTTATAGTTGACCATTCTTGCTAGCCGAGATATGGAATAAAATATAAAGCTGATTAATCTGGTTAGTGAAGTTTTCCTACTTTCAAGTAATTATGATTTGGAATAAATAAATAAATAAATAAATATGATTGTAAAAGGGGGAGACACTGCTGTGTATCAAGGAAGACAAGTTGGTAGCAGAATGTAATATATATTTGTATTTTCTAAGATGTGTAAATGAAGTCTGATTGAAAAACAGAGGCAGAAGAATAAAAACAAACAAGCAAACAATCCTGAGAGACTTGAGCTACATGGGACAATGAAAATTGGTTGATGTAGTACAGTTCAATAGCTAACATGCTACATGATTGCTACATGATTACATTAAAAAATTTAGGTCATATGGTACATACCAACAGACAGAGTATTTGTATGCAAGCATGATTTTTAAAGTCCTTCTTTTTGTAATCTTAACCAACAGATATTGGTATATCTGGCACTCTCTCTGAAATATCAATAAATGTCTGTTCTTTTAATCATTAAAATCACTTGAAATAAGTCTGTATACCACAAACTGTTACTTTAGAACAGTGATGACAAAAAGAGTTAGGTGTCAGAAAAATATAATTTCAAAACCTTGATAAAATTTGTTTCCTCATTATGTCATCTTAGCTTCCAAATTAAAAGTAAAATCCATACCACTCAAAAAGTATGCTTACATAGCAACATAAACATAACTTGTGGCTCAGTTAATTTTATATCTGGCTTACTTATTAGGACATGGAAACTTTGTTTAATATTAAGAAATGGATTCCTGCAACTGATGCTTTTTTAACGTAAGTTACTAATTTGACAGAAAGTTATAGGATCATAGAATCATAGAATAACCCAAGTTGTAAGAGACCCACAAGGATCATTGATTTCAACTCCCAGCTCCACACAGGTCTACCCAAAAATTCAGACCATATGACTAAGAACACAGCCTTAAACTAAGAATGCTTAAACTCCAACAGGCTTGGTGTCATGGCTACACCCCCGAGGAGTCCTTTTCAGTGTGCAACCACCCCTCTTGGTGAAGGACATTTTCATGATATCCAGCCTGAACCTCCCCTGTCACAGCTTGACACCATTCCAGTGGGTCCCTCACTGGTCACTAAACAGTGACCAGGTCAGTGCATGCCCCTCTGCTCCGCCTCGTGAGGAAGCTGTAGACCACGATGTGGTCTCCCCTCAGCCTCTTCTTTTCCCAGCTGAACAGACCAAGTGACCTCAGCTGCTCCACGTATGTCTTCCCCTCTGCACCCTTCACCCTCTCTGTAGCCCTTCTCTGGACACTCTTGTTTCACGTCTTTTTTGTACTGTAGTACCCAGAACTGCATACAGTACTCAAGGTGAGGCTGCACCTTGACGTGGCAGAGTAGAGCAGGACAATCACTTCCCTCGACCGACTAGCAATGCTTCATGTACCTCAGGATAAATGAGGCATGACCCTCCTTGCTGGCAGGGCACACTGTTGGCTCATATTCAGCTTGTTATAAAACAAAACCCCAAGATGCTTCTGTGCAGGACTGCTCTCCAGTGTCTCATCCCCCAGTGTGTACATATCTCATCCCCCAGTGTGTACAAGGGACCAGGGTTGCCCCTTCCCAGGTGTTGGACCCAGCACTTGCTCTTGTTAAACTTCATGCTGTTGGTGATTGCCCAGCTCTCCAATCTGTCCAGATCTCTCTGCAAGGCCTCTCCACCTATGTACTTTAGCATTTCTTTTTATTATATATATTTAACTTACTATGGAGTTTTTCATAGTTGTGCAAAGGCCCTAATAGGGAAAATAGCCGCTCTTTTTTTTTTTTTTTTTTTTTTTTTTTTTTTTTTTCATTTTATTTATAAGGAAATTGTGGTTAACATAAAAACAAATCAGAATCAGTTTCCAGCATTTCAGAAAAACATGTTAGTGAAATCTTGACCTCCTTTCCAAGCATGACATACAGCACCTGCTTTATGTACTCAAAGATAATATAAATTGGGCTCCATTGTAATTAGCAACAACTGTTTCATCTCAACAGCAGCCCCTGATGAAAACAAAAACAGGTAAAAAAGTGTTATTTTTTTTTCTCCCTCTAGCATCTTTATGACAATTCCTATCTTGGATCATTACTACTCAGGCAATGCCAGTCAGTATGTGTTTGATCAGGATAGCATCAGTCTGAGAGTTTTCTTGAATACAATTCGATATGGGTTTTCATAGTCATATCATATACTTTGGTACTTAGAGTTGTCCCACTATAAATTATTTTGAACTTTCTGTGAACTTACGATTTACAATGTTTCCTAAGAGTACATACATAGCAGTATTGAATTTTACATCTTGGAAACTCAGTGTGGTTGTTGCAGTTTGCTGGATATTTTGTAAGACATGCTCAGGTATCAGAAGGGATGTAAATTAAGAACTTAATTTTCTTCTCTCACATTGTTACAAAATTTAGGGAATTGTTAACGTCTATAGAAGCTTTTTACTATCTTTTCATTTCAGACAGAACAAAAAGCCTATTTACATCAAATATAGTATTCCAAAATATTCCTTTATAAATGTAGCAAGAACAATCATTGTAACTGACTAGTTTAGTTGTTTAGTTCTTGTTCTTATAGAATGGAGAGGCGGTCCTTGTAGAAGTATTTTGTTTTGTTTTGGTTTGGTTTACCACTCTTTCCCCTATGGATTATTTATTTATTTGTTTGCTTGTTTGTTTATTTATTTATTTATTTTTCCCATAGCAATGATGCAGTTGGCTAATGCCAAAAATCCTCAGCTTGTTGCATGGAAGTTGGCAAGAAGCCTGTGCACAACAGCTATTTTAAACTAGTAACAGATCTGCAAAATAATTATACAGGAAATGTAAAAGGAAAAATTGTTACATTCCACCATCATTCTACTGAGAAATCATACAGTGCTCAAAAACTCATTTACGTGACGGACATTCTTAAACACAGATACAATGTTGCCTTTTTTTTTTTTTTTTTTTAAGAAGAAGAAGAAAGAAGAAGAAGAAGAAGAAGAAGAAGAAGAAGAAGAAGAAGAAGAAGAAGAAGAAGAAGAAGAAGAAGAAGAAGAAGAAATTAAACCACAGCATCATAGAATCATAGAATGTCTTGGGCTGGAAAGGACCTTCAAGATTATGTAGTACCAGCCCCCTTTTCATGGACAGGGATGCTTTCCATTAGATCAGGTCTCCATCCAACCTGTCCTCAAATACTTCCAGAAATGGGACATCCACAGGTTCCTCTGGGCAACCTGTTCCAATGCTTCATCACCCTCTGAGTAAATATTTTCCTCCTAATCTCTAATCTAAATCTCCCCTCTTTTAGTTTAAAATTATTCCCTTTTGTCCTATCTGCCAAAGTAAAAGGTCACTCTACCTCTTTTTTTATGAGCACCCTTTAAGTACTGAAAGGCTACAATACAGACTCCCCAGTGCCTTCTCTTCTCCAGGCTTAACATCCCCAGCTGTCTCAGTCTTTCTTCACAGGAGAGATACTCCAGCTCTCTGCTAATCTTTGTGGCTTCTGGACCCATTATAACCTCCATTGACCTTCTGGCCACACTTCTGTCAACATAACCCATGATACAGTTGGACTTCTGGACTACAGTGGTACACTGCTGGCTCACGTCAAGCTTTTTATAGACCAGAACCCTCCCCACAGGATTTGTCTCAATGAATTCTTCTCCCAGTATGGATTTATGCCTGGGATTGCCCTGACCCAAATACATCACACTGCATTTGACGTTGTTGAACCTCATGAGTTTCATGTGGACCCATTTCCCAAGACATACTTCTCCTCTTTCCTTCCCCATATTTTATTTCCTACACCACAGTATCCAAATTTAAAACCTACATGCAAACTCAATTTATTTTTTTGAAGTAAGACAAAAATGAACTTTTTGCTTCCCAACTCAGTGTTCCCCAACCACACTTCTTGTAATGTATACCATGCAAATCATTATTCTCATATATGTGATGTGGTCATAGGACTGCATTTGATACTTAGCGAATCAATGTGAATTGCTGAAAAATAACCCTAGAAATGACACAAAGCATACTCCTAGAGAAGTAATATTATACAATTTATCTGGTGATTAAAGTATGAAATATGAAAGATCAGAAAACAGAGTTCTGTGGGAAACTAATAATAACCCTTCATAAGCCTTCAACAATATTAAAAAATATTTTAGAAGTATATGTTACATCTTTAATTAGTTAAGGATTAATGGTCAGGTAATAACCCAGTCTATTACTAGAAAAATCATAAAATCACAAATTTTGTACTTCCAGATGTGTGTGTGTGAAACAAAAATGAAAATAGAACCTAAATCAATAGAAATGCTGTACAAATTTTTTGTTAACAGCATTATTCTTGGCAACACTAACATAAAATAAAGACAGAGATCTGTCAAGATTGAACTTGTGCTGAAAAACATTATATGCGTGTACAAAACCTATAGGGTATAAAACAGGCAACCATGGAATAAAGCTAGAACATACTGATAAGAAAGAAATAAAGGCCTCCTCATGTATCTGTATAATCACCAAAATTATAGGGTGAGGAACTAGTTACTCACTATTTTCCCTGAAAAATGTCATACTATTAATAACCTTTGCTTGTATCCACAAATGTAGACATAGATATATGCATAAATAGAGCCTCAGTAGTAACTAGCCATTATATACGTCAATAACCAGATATCCCTATTCCTTGTTTTGGAAGATAAATAAGTTAGCTTTTAAAATGTTATAATTTATGACAGAATAATTTTTCAGGTATGTAGTGGGTTTACGTGGCAAGGTATCAAATGCATATATATATATATATACGTATATACATGTATATACGTATATATATATATATATGCACAATATATATATATATTGTTCTGGTACAATATCATGAAATACTCTCCATAACACTAGAACTGTCCATGTACAAGGGCAATATATCTTTATATTCCAAACATGAAACCAGTTATTTAATATCTTCAACCAACAGAGCTCTAGATTTCAACATATTTGTATTTTTCATATTTGCAATAGTATTTTTTGAAGTATGGGAAATACCATGTCATAAATGGAAAAAAAAAAAAAAAAAAAAAAAAAAAAAAACTAAGCCATTTTATTTTGTACCTTGTGTAAATACAAGAATGAAACAGATGCTTTTTAATTAAGAGTAGGCAGGTGATGGCGAGGCTCAGTGGCACATTGCATCAGCTGTGGAGACTAGAGACAGCTTTTTTCCCCCACCCATCCATTTTCATATTATTGAGCAAATACTCCAAGTGTCAGAAAAGGTGTCAAATGAAAATGATAGTGAGAACTAAGAATTCATTATTGCTAAAGCTTGACAAAGTTTTATGTCTTTCACATTTCAATCACACATCCAGGTGAGAGAAGAAAAAAGAAAAATTAAAGGATTTATAGACATTCCAGGTACATTATGTCAATTGTTATTTTGCAGGCACTGAATAACTAAGAAATTTATGAACTTGCATTCACACAATATGACAACATGATCACCAACACAGTCTTAAGTTTGAAGGACACTTGAGCTCCCTGTCTTCACAAAATGACCACAGTAGAGGTGGGCATTTTACAATTTAGATGAGGTGAAAACAAAAATTATGAAAAAAAAAGAAAACATCTTCATCAGCTTCAGTTGGTTCATTTTCTATTTTCCTCCACCATGAAATGAATCTGCACTTTGGTGAAGCATACTGAGATTTAAAGGAAGTGAAGACAGAACATAAGGGACTACAGAAAGGAAGGGCAAGGGCAAGGGCAAGGGCAAGGGCAAGGGCAAGGGCAAGGGCAGGGCAGGAAGGAGGAGACTCTAGGAGACTCAAGGAGACTTGAGAGGAGACTCGAAGAGTGGAGACTTGAGGAGACTTGAGGAGAGGAGAAGGGAAAGGGACAGGTAAAGGGAAAGGGACAGGTAAAGGGGAAGGGGTAGGGGAAGGGGAAGGGGAAGGGGAAGGGGAAGGGGAAGGGGAAGGGGAAGGGGAAGGGGAAGGGGAAGGGGAAGGGGAAAAAGAGGAGAGGAGAGGAGAGGAGAGGAGAGGAGAGGAGAGGAGAGGAGAGGAGAGGAGAGGAGAGGAGAGGAGAGGAGAGGAGAGGAGAGGAGAGGAGAGGAGAGGAGAGGAGAGGAGAGGAGAGGAGAGGAGAGGAGAGGAGAGGAGAGGAGAGGAGAGGAGAGGAGAGGAGAGGAGAGGAGAGGAGAGGAGAGGAGAGGAGAGGAGAGGAGAGGAGAGGAGAGGAGAGGAGAGGAGAAACAACATCAAAGAAACAACAACAACAACAACTCAAGAATACTTCACCATTACAGGAAAAGATGTTATGTATTGTCACAAGCAGGTGCACAAAGTGCATATAGAATATTTTTAAATACTATTCCTATAATAATCTGGTTATTTCAGTAAAGTCAGTATGCTATAAGATATCCATTGACACTTTTTACTAAAGTGTTTCAGACACTAAATATTCTTCATCAAGTTGGTTTATTGTATGTAAATATTTCCATTAATTGCAATTAAAACTGTAGAGAAGGGTAAAACTAGATTGAATTACTTCTAAAAATTATTTCTGCAATTAGTAGTAACACAAAATACTTTATTAAATAAGAAAACTTTTAATAGAAGTACATAAATATCATAATACAATGGAGAATTACCTAATTTACCTAATTACCTACTTAGCTCAGTTGCTTAGTTTTCTTCTTCTTCTTCTTCTTATTTTTTTTTTTTTTTTCTGAAATTCTAAATGGCTCATTAAGCTTGCTTTGTGTAATGTTATTGGGTTTGGTCATTTAACTAGATGAGCTTGAATTCCATTTTACATGCACAATGGAATTTGCTTAACTACCACTCTTGAAAGAAACTAAAAATTCCAATTAAGTAATCATTTTGATTAGTAGAGGCTTCAAAATGTGCATAGACTTTTGGTCAGTAATTATTATTTAATCCTTAAAACTAAGTATAGTGCATATTAAGTAGAAATGACTAATATTTTCTAAGTAAAAAGTCAATTAACAGACCTTGAAACATGCATTTTCACTTATTCTGAAATTATATTTGTGAATTCAGACCAAATGGGTTGAACAAGTTTCATTAAGTATAGGAGTACACTTGGTAAGAAGTATGGGGGTAGTCCATTTTCTAGCTTATTACTTGATATACATCCATTTTGTATATAACAGACCTAGATTTAGTTATCTTCCTTCACTATTATAACCTATTCCTTTAAAGTCCACCATCTTTGAGGCTGACTGCTCTGAATCAATCCCAGTATTTTGCCTAATATTTTATTGTATGGAAACTGAGACTGAAGTTTTCTAAGTTAAATAGAAAACAGGTAAATGATTTTATTTCCATGTTTTATTAAACATATTTTATTAACCATATTAATGAATCATAGAAAATCTTGAAAGAAAATAAGTCCTCAGTTAGTACATATATCTTCAATAGATATGTGGAGTGAAACTGGGTTCAAAATTTTCAGGATGATGTCACACTGAAGTGAAATCTGGTTTTGCCATCTCCTTGCCATTAAGTTTTTGCATATTCTGAGATGGCACAGTTTTAATCTTTGCAGTTCAGTAATCTCAATTTTGTATAAAATATATATATAAGTAAAACAGGAAAAAATATCAATTTGTAAGTTTAAGAGTATGGTCTCTAAGAATATCCAGTAAGATGTTCTTCCTAACTCTGGATACAAACTCAGGAGTGGGGTGGCATAAAACATCCACAAAGAGATAAGTAAGATTTTATTTTTAAATTTTTATTTTTATTTTTATTTTTTTATTTTTCATTTTTATTTTTATTTTTTATTCTTATTTTTATTTTTTTATTCTTATTTTTATTTTTTATTCTTATTCTTATTCTTATTTTCATTTTCATTTTCATTTTCATTTTCTTTATTTTTTTGTTATTATTATTTATTTATTTATTTATTGTGAATAGCTCTCAAGCCTCCTCTCCATTACTATTTATGGCTAAGAACCCTCAAAGACCATAGCCTTCTCTATAAGCTGAACTACATTGCCTCTGTGGAATTATATAAGCACAACTAGTTTAAAATAACCCTGTTAATTGCTTTCTATGTGTATTGATAATGATTGAAACTGATTTGAAACCAGACTGTCTTTTAACCACTTTCTTCACAACAACTTCTAATCTAATAACTGATATACGTATATAGATATATATACACAAAAGCATATACAGATGTGTACACACACATTTACATATACACATACATACACATATGTATTTTTGTATGATAGAACTTGATTCTGTCAACGTAATGTGCATTTCTTCATTTTCTTCCATCTGCACCTATTTGGCTTTTGTTGTTTTTATGGTAATGATGAAAATTTGAGGATGTGGACGTTAAAATCTCATTAAAAATTTGGTGTCTCAGTCTTCTGTTCTACACATTTTCCACTCAACAAAAAACTGAAAGAAAATTAATGGTTCTGAGTAACTTGGCAACATAACTCTTTCAGGGATCCTAATGTCAGTGGCCAACTTAATAATGTAAAATACAAGAATTATAAAATTATTTTCTTCTTTCTAATCCTAACAAAAAAGCTGAATTACTTTATACTTCTTCAGTCCTGGGGAGGTCAACATTTGAAAGGAAATACATCACATTTCTCAAAAGAGATAAAGGGAAAGAGTAAATTAATTGTTATGAAAATGAGTAAGTATTTACCAGTAAGACCACTCCAATGTAAAGAAGTACTAACTAATATCTTGGTTAAGTATTCTGAAGTTCTACTGTTATGAAATGAAATACAGTTATCTAGTTTATGGAAGTTTATCTGTTAGATTGTCAATATAAAATTTTGGTAGCTATCTTTATCACAGAATCACAGAATTTCTAGGTTGGAAGAGACCTCAAGATCATCGAGTCCAACCTCTGACCTAATACTAACAAGTCCTCCACTAAACCATATCACTAAGCTCTACATCTAAACGTCTTTTAAAGACCTCCAGGGATGGTGACTCCACCACTTCCCTGGGCAGCCCATTCCAATGTCTCACAACCCTTTCGGTAAAGAAGTTCTTCCTAATATACAACCTAAAACTCCCCTGGCACAACTTTAGCCCATTCCCCCAACTGTTTCAGATTGTATTGGCCTACATTTACATAAAACTGTAAACTATGTCTTATTTATTTATTTATTATGAGAAATGTGTGTTCACATGAGAAGGGATGAAGGACAGGAATAGTGGTTTCCCTGACAGTTCATTAGCTTGATCATTTCAGCAAAGACTTCAGTCATTCTAATTTACACCGGAGACAGGAAGAGTTCATTACCCATGTTCAAAGAGAGCTTGTCTTAACTTGTGCTCCCACTGAGGATATTCAGAAAGGTTATCTGTTTGAAAAGAACTGTAAGGCTATTCTCTGCTACTGTTGGTAGACAGATGAGAGACAAGGTTTTCTAGAGGTTGACAAAGCAGGTACCCCAGCTACTAGGATGACCTGGAGCCGAGTTCTGCATCTCTATGTAGAGCAGAAAAGACCTAGAAAGATTAATCTCACACAGCTAAAACTGGTCTCTATGACTCCATGAGGAAACAGTCTCAAACCACCAGGGGAGGTTTGGATCAGATTTTAGGAAGATTTTCTTCATGGAAAGTGTGGCCAAACATTGGAAGAAGCTGCCCTGAGGAAATGGTGAAGCTCCCATCCCCAGGGATATTCAAGAGACATGCTCACTATTTGGATAAGCATTTGAAAGTCATCACGTATTTACTTTGTTTGCTAAGGATAACAAAATACATTGCTATATTTTTTGTAGCATGTTGTTGTAATTAATATTTTCTTCTAAAATTTTAATTTTATATAGTTACATAAATATATTACAGGCAGTAATATGATGTGATACTTAATCCTTAATGAAAAAAAAAAAAAAGTAATGGCATAATATTTGAGGTGTGCCATTTTAGAATACTTGCTTGTGCTCATTGTAACTTAAATAATAGGTTTTATTTCAGACACTGTCTGTAGCAAGCACTTATGCTATGGTGTGTCTATTAGTTTTTGTTTAATTAAAAGAATAAAAAAATCAGCTGAGCTTTACATTTCAGCAATGAATATTTTAAATAGCTATTTCTAAACAGAACCTGATTAAATATTCTCTCTAGCTACATTGAACTTCCTTCATACTTCTTTCATACAACACTGATTTCTAGGTCAGGTATGGAGGTAATAACAAGTACTGTTATTTGAAGTGGTGAAATAAATTGATTAAATAGCTAAAAATGGTATGATAAAGATGTTCATGGCAAAATATGGAATATGTTACATTAATAACTGCAGTAAAACAAAGGTGGACTAGGATTCTCATTTGTGAGATCTAATGCAAGATCTGAATGTTCTAACACAATTTCAAGCCTTTCAACCCTGTATTTTATTATTATTACTATTATTATTTTAATTCTATGTACTAACTGTTACTTTTGTGGTTGAAGAATTCCAGAAGAAACAAGAAAAAAAATACATATCATTTGTTAGTAAACAAGAACAAAAAAATAGATTGTTTTGATGTCTCCACATTTTAGCACACACCAGTATATAATCTCTCTGCTCATATGGATTTTGTGGATACAAAACACATTCAGAAATTTTTGTGTGAGCTAAGAATAATATCACAAAAGTTTTATTTTTTCAACCCATAGCCTTCTGTAATTAATATTTAATTTATGTAATTATACGTTAATTCATATAATTATATGTATATAATTATATGTAATTTAATAAATTTAATATTACCTGGTCAAATACACAAAGAAGTGTTTGTACTCACTATTGCATTTTTGAGAAACTTTTTTGTACAGTGAGTTAGGCTCTTTTAAATGTATTTATTTATTTTTCCCCAGCTTTGGGTATTTATTCAAGACCTGCTTCAGTTAATTAGTTAAAATAAATTGTATGTTCATATTCTGCTTTTCATCCCTCTACTGGAAAATGATGGACAGCACCTGATCAGTAAAGTGCAGAAGGATGATGATAGAACTATCCGTACTCATAAAAAGATGAATATATATATATATTTATTTATTAATGACATGGAGTATGAAAAATGTGAAGGACTTAAGAATTATATTCACAAAGAAACACAGAGATAACAAAGAGGACCAATCTTTAAAGTTCTTTTATATGTAAAATTATGTAATTATGTAATCCATAACAATTATCTTGTGTATGCCCTACCATATGTGTTTAAGAGGTCAGTTAGTCTAGAAGTTAACAGTAACATTAAAAAAAAAAAAAAAAAAAAGAGTAGTTCTCATATGTACATACCTAAAAATAAAATAAAATAATAAAATAAAATAAACATAAAGTACAAGACCCCTTTGCAGATTGTCAACTTTTATTGTTTTTCATTGATCCATTACTGATGGATCCATTACTGATCTGGCAAGTTTTAATCAGTTTTAATCAGATGATCCACAAATAAGCTTGGTTGAATACTTCAGAAATGCAGGACTGAAAAACAATCTGAAATACAATCTGAAAAAAATATATTTTGCCCTAAAAAAAAAAAAAAAAAAAAAAAAAAAAGTTACAAAAGTGTTAGTTTCTCTGAAACTGATTTAAATTAATAGAAAAAAAAAAAAAAAGTTGAATTCTGAGGAAAAATATTTTATAATACCAGAGTCTTTTGTATTTATTAATTTCATATTTAGTTTTCATATTGTCATTATTTATATCCCTTTATACTTGGCACTGTTGAAATTATACTTCAAATATTATTCTGCTTTGGGCCCCTTGCTACAAGAAAGTTATTGAGTTGCTGGAATACATAAAGAGAAGAGCTGGTGAAAGCACTAGAAAACAAGACACATGAGAAGTGGCTGAGGAAACTGGAGTTGTTTAGTCTGAAGAAAATGAGGCTGAAGGGAGACCTCATTTCTCTCTACAACTCCTTGAAAGTAGACTGTAACAAAGTGGGTGTTTTCTCAGGTGTCAGGTTAAATGATATGTAAGGAAATGGACTCGTTTTACAAAGAGACATTTAGAATAGACATATGGAAGAATTTCTAAACAGTGGTTCATTGGAATAGGCTGTCCAGGCAGGTGATGCAGTCCCTATTCCTAGAGGTATTTAAGAGTTGTGTGGATGTGGGTTTAGGGACATGGTTTAGTGGTGGAATTGGTAGCATTAGACTGATGGCTGGAACTGAATCACAGAATCATAGAATCATTAAGGTTGGAAAAAAAAAAGAAAAAGCTCTAAAATAATCTAGTCCAACTGTCCAGCTACCACTAATATCGCCCTAAACCATGTCCCTAAGTACCACAACTAACCTTTCCTTAAACACCCCCAGGGATAGTGACTCCACCTGGAAAACCCATTTCAATGAGTGACTACTCTTGCTGAGAACTTTTTCCTAATATCCAACTCCCTAATTAGGATATTTCCTAATATCCAGCTCCCCTCCTACAACCTGAGGCCATTCCCTCTTGTCCCTCTTTCTAGTTACTGGTAGAAGAGGTAGCCAATGACTTGATGATTTATTAGATTGGAAAATATGACTGAACTGACCATGAAGACAAACATGATAAAAAAGAAACAATATTTAGCACAGATATTACATCTTTTAATGTATTATTTCAATGTGAATAGCAATGCTTCGCTAACTAATATAGATAGATTTTCAATTATTATCTGAAACATCTTACTGATGATAGAAATGAAGCAAAGAGATTAATATCACTCAATGGGTCATATCCAAGACTACAGAACTAAAACAAAATAAACTTCTGACAAAACCTATGAAAGATCATTTATTCCTATTATGTTTTGATTACTATTTTTATATGATATTTGTCCTATTTTCATTCTTGTTGTAGATTGAGACTGCTAGAATTTGAGATTCTGCTCACAAACCAATATAAACCTTCTGCTTTCAAACCTTCCTCTGATGCACTATAGGAAAGTTTAAGAACCAGTCATACAAATAACTAGTGTCATTCTGTGCCCCACATTCTATGAGAAAGAATTGGTTGGTAACCTACGAGTACTGTGTTCAGTTTTGGGCCCCTCGCTACAAGAAGGACATCGAGGTGCTTGAGCGGGTGCAGAGAAGGGCGACAAAGCTGGTGAGGGGCCTGGAGAACAAGTCCTACGAGGAGCGGCTGAGGGAGCTGGGCTTGTTCAGCCTGGAGAAAAGGAGGCTCAGGGGCGACCTTATCACACTCTATAGGTGCCTCAAGGGAGGCTGTAGCGAGGTGGGGGTTGGTCTGTTCTCCCACGTGCCTGGTGACAGGACGAGGGGGAATGGGCTTAAGTTGAGCCAGGGGAGTTTTAGGTTAGATGTTAGGAAGAACTTCTTTACTGAAAGGATTGTGAGGCATTGGAACAGGCTGCCCAGGGAAGTGGTGGAGTCACCATCCCTGGAAGTCTTTAAAAGATGTTTAGATGTAGAGCTTAGGGATATGGTTTAGTGGGGACTGCTAGCGTTAGGTCAGAGGTTGGACTCGATGATCTTGAGGTCTCTTCCAACCTAGAAATTCTGTGATTCTGTGATTCTGTGTAAGACAGACTGGTAAACTGTGAAATCCCAGAAAATAGATTCAAAACTGTTCATGTGCACTACTATAGTGAGTATTCCATCGTGATGTTCTGTAACCACTAGAGTAAAGAATGTGCTTTATACTAGAAAATAAAAACAATATGTGAAATTAGTACGGATAAAATATTAGAAACATTTAGTCTTTTATTTGCATATTATTCAAAGATGGGATAAAGTTGATCCACATGGCTATATATCAGTGATATTAATTTAGGAGTGTATACCCTCTTTAAACACTACTATTTTTACTTCAGTCTGATAATCATTTTATGTAAAATATATGCAGCTATATTTACTATCTTTGAGATATTCACTTATTCTGTTTACAAGAAAAGGGAGCACTCAACATCTGAAGACATTTATGACTTACATGATGTCTATATTCCTCCTAGTATAATGTCTTAATGAAACAGCTATTTTACAAATGATTTGTTCCCTTTCTCATTGAGGTGCAGAAAAAGCCATTAACTCACCTCAACAAAAAAAGCCATTAACTCTCTCTCACCTCACCTGTACCCCTCAGAAAACCAGGACAATATCCCCTGTTATTTACTTTATTTTTTCCTAATTTGAAAATTAATCAGTCTTTCATGTGATCATCTGCTATATCTAGTGGCAACTATTATAGTCCAGCATATTGTGTCATTATTTAAAAATTTCAGAAAGAAAACTGTTAAACTACATAAATAATAACAAAATGCAAAGGTTTCGTTATCAACACTCACAAATAAATAAATAAATCTTGACAAGATAATTACAACTATTTTAAGATAAAACTGTTGCATAATATTCATAATTCACTTTTATAAGAAGAAAAAACATTATTGATTTGTTCTTAAGGTTTAAGAACAAATGCTACTCAGCATGTTACTCAGCATGGGAATAAACTTCTGAAGGAGAGAAGGACATAACAAATGTCATAATTTGGTTAAACATGGATCTTTCCAGATCTTTACAGTTCACTTGGACCTTTAGCATTTTTCAGATTCTTAAATTAGTGACTTCAAGTCAAGTATATAAAGTTCAGGTATATAAATGATTCAAACATAGTACGGTTTATTTCACTTCTACTCTGTATTATTCAAGCCGACATTTTGAGACAAAGAACGGCTATGAAATCTGTAACTGGAGTATCAAGTTTAGCACAGTTTCACTTGTACTTAGGCACAAGTGCTAAAAGATTTTCTGTATGCCTAGTTTTGAGATTCTAAGAAGACAAAAGCCAATAGCTTGCGTTAATAAATTATGAACTAAAAACTGAATTGATTTTTCTAAGTCTTAAGTGCTTAAGGAACTGAAGATGTTTTTCAATACAGCATATAGGCACAAAAAGATTGATTTTCAGAAACAGATATATTTGAAAATGCTGCACTCTTTGTTCCCTACTACTACCTCAAATATTCTGTGAAATTTTACCTCTAAGATACATATATTAATAATAAACTTAGACAGTATGTAAATACTGTGTTATATATATATATATATATAATTATATTTAAAAGTAGAATTTATTTTTTTTCTTAGAATAGTGTTGTGTTATCCCTGTATGATAAAAAATAATAATTTAGTATACTTATTCTTCACATATTTTCACATTCTGCAATTACATTTTTTTCTATTAGATTTCTTTTCTAGCTTGAATTGTGTTTTTCTTAATGAAGGTTGTGAATTAATAGTAGTTTGTACTTTATTTTATGTATTTGAAAAGTTCAATGAATTTTTTAGAAGTCTGGCCTAGCTGTCTAAATTGCTAAACACATTTTACTGCATATTAACTATGTTGTTTCCATACAGTTTTTGTGGATATTTTTACTGTTATGATGCTAATAACTTTTAATATTAGAAATTATAAAATATTAAATATTATTTTAAAACACAATTTGTTTGTTTGTTTGTTTGTTTTACTTTAACTGGAGGTTAGTCAGTTTGGAATGAAAAACTACCAAAGTAGAGAGGTCATAAATTTAAACTGTTATTCACAAAATCAAACTTGTCATTTACAGCTAAGATTGATAGTATGAGAAATGGCTCATGACTGAAATGGCTCATGATTTTCAGGTTATAAAGTTGTAAATTTCTTACCCTAGCACTAAATGAATTATAAAATAAAATAAAATAAAATAAAATAAAATAAAATAAAATAAAATAAAATAAAATAAAATAAAATAAAATAAAATAAAATAAAATAAAACAATAAAATACAATAAAATAAAGCAAAAACAACAACAGTAAAAATATAAGAGTTTTAATTTTATATATTTATATGTTTTATATTTTTATATGTTTACAGGCTAGTCCTACATCAGACAGACTTTTCTGTATATGAAAAATATGTATGAATGTTGATACCCGTTCAAAGGGCAATACACCAAAGAACAAGCAGTCCAAGAGATTTTTGGAACATACTGGAAGCAACTGATTGATGTATAGGATCCATGAACAGACAACGAGGTTCTGGCTGGGCCTGTTGTTCACAAGCAAGGTGAGTCTGGACCACAGTGACCACCGCAATGCAGAGTGTAGGATTCTGAAGGGAGTGAGCAAGAAAAAACTATATCATTACAGCCCTTACAAAGAGAAGATTTTTGCCCTGGCCAGGAATCAATCAGAAGACTGCTAAAGAACCTGGGAAGATCTGGTTTACCTTCTTATGACTCATCAGAATGCAAGAATAGTTCTTTCCGATATGCCAAAAGCCAAAAAAAATGTGACAAAAAGCCTACATAAATTCACAAAGAGATCCCTCATTACAGGCTCTTTGGATGGAGTATATTGCCTTTGCTTGTAGGAATGAAGTTAAATAGAGCCAAGGCTCAGCTGGAACCAAAAGAAGCACAGAAGGTGAAGGGCAACAAGGACAGTTTCTGTTATTACATTTGTACTAAGCAGAAGTCTACAGGAAGCTCTGATTTACTGCTCAGCATGGCAAAAAACTTGGCCTTTTTTTTTCTTCTTCTTTGTTTTTTGTTAGTAAGGTCAACGACCCTCAGACCTGACAGCTACCTGAGCCTCTATTTGGGGGTGAAGCAGTACCTGCAGAATGAGAGGAATGAAATGAGAGGATACATCCAAGGATGTTGAAGGAGATGTATAACCCTATATCATCTCTGAAAGGTCACAACAATCAGGTAAATTCCATATGACTGGGAAAAAGGAAGCTTCACTCATCTCCAAAAAGAGTGGGAAGGAGGATACAGAGAAAGAAAAACATGTTAGTCCCATCTTGGTGCTTGGAAGTGAGATGGATCAAATAATTCTTCAAGTCCTTTCTGAGCACATGAAAGACAAGAAGTTGACTGGTAGAAGCTAGGTGGGGTTTATCAAGGACAAAACCTTACTGACCAATTTGATTGTGACTGGTGATGTGAGTGGCACTATGAGAGGGCAGTGGATGTTGTATTCCTTGATTTCCCTCTCCTACAGCCTCCATTTCAACAAATTGATGAGATAAGGGGTGGAGCAAAGTGGACCATAAAGCAGGAAGAAAATTGGCTGGTCTCTCAGGGTTCTGAGGAATCCCTCATGATTCTGTACCGGCACCAATACTACTTATTGATGACCTGGATAATGGGATATGATGCACTGTCAGCAAGCATGTCAACAATATGAAATTTGGAAATCCATATGTTAGAGGGCAAGGCTGTTAGTCAGAGAGATCCAGACTGTTTGGACATAAGAACCAATAGAAAATTCCTGGAGCTCAGGAAGTTCAATTGCAAACTCTGGGGCACTGGACAGGAGCATCTCTATGGAAATTGTCCTGGGGAAACCAGGCTGGTTACAGTGGCAGCAAAGCCCTGGGAAGGAACAACACTGGTTTTATAGGGTTTTAATGGTGTCTACAACAATTAATTGTTTGCCTGATGAGGTATGCAGATAAAAGAGAGATTCTTCAAGGTGCACAAAGATAGGATGAGGTTATGGGCAAATGTTGAATGTGGGCAATTCAAGTAAAATATAAATTTGTGGCATATCTATCTGCAGCAGTGTTCAAGATGGTGTTCAAGATTTTGTTGGATAACCTAAGAATTTAGGTTAACTAAGATCTGAATAACTAAGAATTTAGAAAAACATTAGTAGGGCAGCTAAGTTCTTTTCCAATTCTTTTGATTTAGAAAATGTGAGAAAATGAGAAACTTCAACTCTGAAAAATTCCATCCATTTCCAGCATGGAAAACCTCAGCTCTAATAAAATGTCTGCATTCTATAACTGGAAAATATATAATATCAAGAAATAGTTGAAATTAATTGTAGTAGTAGAGGTAGATATGAGCATCAACTTTCAGCATGAAAAAAAATATAAAACAGAACTTAACATATTTGCAACGAAAGCACACAAACGACCCTAAACAGCTGTTCTTTGATTTGAGAGGTATCATGTAAGTCAGCCTAGATGACTAATATTACAATTGGGCCTAAACTAAAGTAACCAGCTCTCTAGCAGTACAACAAAATAATATACTATTTGTTATGATAATTGCTGTCCACACTGTTATCATTTTTTTTTCTTCATACCCAAACATTTATAATGTTATAGTCACAGTCTTAGTACAAGAAAACTGCAAATAAAATGTAAAGAATTGTATGAGGTCATTTAATCATTTGGTGAATTGGACTGAACTGAAAATTTTGTTTATAAATCCAAATCAGTTTACTTGATCCTCTTACTCTTTAAGACAAAACCCAGAAAATCTGTCCATGTGTCTTGTCTCCAAAAGAACATATTCATTACATTAAGATTCTTCCTTCATGCAATATGGCTGACTTTTCTCGAAGGCAGTATTATTCTTAGTAAATAAACAATCAAACAAACAAAACAAAAACACTTTATTGATGATAGTGACAGAAATTGTTATAAAACTTATGCTTACTTTGTCAAGATTTATTTTCTTTGTGACTTTACACTAACAAGAATAATGCGAGACTCTCTGCAACTTGATGCAATGCTTGACCAATGTTTGTCACTGAAATAGAAAGAAAACATGTCTTTTTGTGAGGAAAAAAAAAGAATAAAAAAAAAAGAAAGAGTTCCTATTCTGAGCAAGTGAATAGAATCAAACACTTTAGTGTTTTTTTTTTTTTGTTTGTTTGTTTGTTTGTTTGTTTTCTCCTTTGCCAAAGAACTATCTATATCTCCATATTTTCCAGATTTTGAAATAGTTGAATAGTTGAAATTCCATCATCAAATCAGGCACAGTTTAAATAGAACATCCATTAAATCAAAGGAAAAGTTTTCATAAGGAAACAATGAACTCAAGTTGCACATAACTTGATTTATTATCACAGAATTTTCAAATATTTTCCTTCATATCTATAGAAAGATTCTTTTCACAAGTGAGTATTCTTTTCAAAGGAGCGAGTGTTGCAAAAATAAGCCTTCCAGTTCACTATTCCATGTCCACTACTAAAACACCTCAAGAAGCCATACCTAGAGTTACATAATTGGTTTTGGATCTTGCTGGATTACCTCTATGCAGTTTGTTTACAAATACTATTTTGCCAATTAACCTTTTGAAAGAATACATGTAATCATAACAAGATTGCAGCCCTGGACTTCAGAAAGAATAGCTTGACCTCCCTTGGGAAACTGCTTGAAACAGTCCTGTGGGATAAGGGCTTGGATGGAAGATGGGTCCAGGAAAAAAGGAAGATGTTCAAGGATCACCTCCTGTGATCTTAGGAAAGATACCTTTGGGGTGGGGGGTGGGGGAAAGGGCAAGGGGCAGGCACACCTGATTGAGCAGAGAGTTTTTAGCAAAACTAAGACATATAAAGGGAATATACAGAAGGTGTAAAAAGGGTACAGGTAACACAAGAGGAATATAGTGACACCATCCAGGAAAATGTAGACACTGTTAGAAAATCCAAAGTTCCCATGGACTTGAATCTGGGAAAGGATGTCAAGGGCAAGATTTCTATAAGTATGTCTGCAGAAAAGGTCAACTATAGAAAACGTAGTTTTGCTACTGGCATGGGATATGAAAAAGGCAGATGTACTGAATGAATTCTTTGCCTCAGTCTTTATCACACCTTGGACACTAGGTGAAAGCCTGGAGCAAGGAAGGTTTGTATAAGCAGAAAAGGGTCATGTTAGGAATTCTTGAGCATAATAGATATTCATAAGTCCATGGGCATAGATGGGATACAAACATATAACTGCGAGACCACTCTAATCATGGTGATTGTGAGAGATACCTCAAGACTGGAGAAAACCAAATGACACTCCTATCTTCCAAAGGAAGAACACAGGAAACTAAGAGCTCATCTTGAACCTGGGAAGGTGTTAGAACAACTAATCCTGGAAATCATTTACAGGCTTATAATGGACTAGAAAACTGATAAGAGTTGTTACCATAGATTTAACAAAAGGAATGCTTGACCAATGTGATAAAATTCTATGATGAAACAAAAGGGCTGGTAGATGAGGGCAGAGAAGTTGATGTCATATATCATGACTTTAGTAAGGCTTTTGATCCTGTCTTCCATAATGTCCTTATAGAGAAGCTGTTGTGCTATAGGCTGGGTGAGCAGACCATGAGATGGACCAAAAACTGGCTGAACAGAAAGGCTCTGAGGGTGGTGACTAGTGGAACAAAGTTTAGGTAGGTAATTAGTGATGCATCCCAGTGATCAAAGCATGTGTGGCCTAGGAAAAGAACATATTTGCTGTCTTGATGTGCAGAGTTTGGATCAGGAAAAACAAGGCATGGATAGAACTGAGGATGGTAAGGGATGTAAAGAATAACAAGGAGGGATTCTATAAATACATTGCTCAGAAACAAAAGGCCAAGAACAGTGTATTCCCTCTGATAAAAGAGAAGGTAGAACAGGTAAAAACAGCCCTAGAGAAGTCTGAGGTAATCAACATGTCGTTTTCCTCAGTTTTCACTGAGAATCAGGCTTCCAATATATGTCTAGTCCCTGAAATTACAGGCAGGAGTGGGGGGAAAAAAATTCCTCCCACTGAAAGCGAAGACCAGGTTTGTAAGCCACATGATGAAACTGAACGCAGACATGGAAAGCTCACCTGATAAACATGTGGCTAAGAGGCTGGTTGCAACACAGAAATTTTGTTTTTTTTTTTTTTGACCATGGGGCACTTTACTCAGCACATGGCCTAATGGCTGCACACAGGTCCCTAACTCTAAGGGGAAAATGGATCCTAGGCCAGGAGCTGGCAGGGCTCATTGAGAGGGCTTTAAACTAGGTAAGAAGGGGGACAGGGCTGAAACAAGGCTTGTTAGAGCTGGAAGCCATCATGCGGCAGGCAGGCTACGACTTGGTTGCCATCACGGAAATGTGGTGGGACCACTCTCATGACTGGCGTGCTGCAATGACTGGCTACAAGCTCTTCAGAAGGGACAGGCAGCACAGAAGGGGTGGTGGTGTGGCTCTCTATATCAGAGAGAGTTTTGATGTCGTGGAACTTGAGGCTGGGAATGATAAGATTGAGTCCCTATGGGTTAGGATCAGTGGGAAGGCCAACAGGGGAAGCATCCTGGTGGGGGTCTGTTATAGGCCACTGAACCAGGATGAGGAGACTGATGAGGAGTTCTACAGGCAGCTGACAAAAGTTGCGAAATCATCAGCACTTGTTCTTTGGAGGACTTCAACTTCCCAGATATATCCTGGAAGCACAACACAGCCCAGAGAAAGCAGTCTAGGAGGTTTCTGGAAAGCGTGAAAGATAGTTTCCTGACATAGCTGGTTAGTGAGCCTACCAGGGAGGTGCCCCGCTAGACCTTCTGCTCGCACACAGAGAAAGACTGGTTGGAGATGAGGCGGTTGGAAACTGTCTTGGGCAGAGCAACCATGAATTGGTAGATTTCTCTGTTCTTGGAGAAGCCAGGAAGGTGACCAGTAAAACCACTGTATTGGACTTCCAGAGGGTGACTTTGAACTGTTCAGGACACTGGTTGGTAGAGTCCCTTGGGAGGTGGTTCTGAAGGGCAGAGGAGTCCAGGAAGGCCTGGGCGCTCTTCAAGAAGGAAATCTTAATGGTGCAGGAGAAGTCTGTCCCCACGTGCCCAAAGACGAGCTGGCAGGGAAGAAGACCAGCCTGGCTAAACACAGAATTGAGCTTAGGAGAAAAAAGAGGGTGTATACTCTTTGGAAAAGAGGGCGTCCACTCGGGAGTACTATAAGGATATTGTGAGGCAGTGCAGGGACAAAATTAGAAAGGCCAAAGCTCATCTGGAGCTCAATCTGGCTACTGCTGTTAAAGACAACAAAAAATGTTTTTACAAATACATCAGTGCAAAATGGAGGACTAAGGAGAATCTCCATCCTTTAGTGGATGCGGGGGGGAACTTAGTTACAAAAGATGAGGAAAAGGTGGAGGTGCTTAATGCCTTCTTTGCCTCAGTTGTTAGCGGCAAAACCAGTTGCTCTCTGGATACTCATTACCCTGAACTGGTGGAAGGGATGAAGAGCAGAATGTGGCCCTCACTATCCATGGTTGGCAACCTGCTACAGCACTTGGATGTATGCAAGTCGATGGTGCCAGATGGGATCCACCCAAGGGTACTGAGAGAACTGGCACAGGAGCTGGCTAAAATGCTTATCATCATTTATCAACAGTCCTGGCTATCGGGGGAGGTCCCAGTTGACTGGCAGCTAGCAAACGTGACGCCCACCTACAAGAAGGGCTGGAGAGTAGACCTGGGAAACTATAGGCCTATCAGTTGACCTCAGTGCCAGGGAAACTCATGGAGCAAACTGTCTTGAGTGTTATCACGTGGCACTTACAGGGCAAGCAGGTGATCAGGCCCAGTCAGCACGAGTTTATGAAAGGCAGGTCCTGCTTGACAAACCTGATCTCCTTCTATGACAAAGTGACACGCTTGGTGGATGAGGGAAAGGCTGTGGATGTGGTCTACCTTGACTTCAGCAAGGCTTTTGACACCGTGTACCACAGCATTCTCCTCAAGAAACTGGCTGCTTGTGGCTTGGACTGGCGCACCGCTTCGTTGGGTTAAAAACTGGCTGGATAGAAGGGCCCAAAGAGTTTTGGTGAATGGAGTCAAATCCAGTTGGAGGCTGGTCGCTAGTGGCATTCCTCAGGGCTAGGTACTGGGGCTGTTCCTCTTTAATATCTTTATCGATGACGTGGACGGGGATTGAGTGCACCCTCAGTAAGTTCGCAGATGACACCAAGTTAGGTGCATGTGTCGATCTGCTTGAGGGTAGGAAGGCTCTGCAGGAGGATCTGGATAGGCTGGACCGATGGGCTAAATATGAGCCAGTAGTGTGCTCAGGGCGGCCAAGAAGGCCAACAGTATCCTGGCTTGTATCAGAAGGCATGTGGCCAGCAGGACTAGGGAAGTGATTGTCCCCCTGAACTGGGTTCTGGTGAGGCCGCACCTTGAGTACTGTGTTCAGTTTTGGGCCCCTCGCTACAAGAAGGACATCGAGGTCCTCAAGCGAGTCCAGAGAAGGGTGATAAAGATGGTGAGGGGTTCTGGAGAACAAGTCCAACGAGGAGCGGCTGAGGGAGCTGGGCTTGTTCAGCCTGGAGAAAAGGAGGCTCAGGGGCTACCTTATCGCTCTTTATAAGTACATTAAAGGAGTCTGTAGTGAGGTGGGGGTTGATCTATTCTCCCACGTGCCTGGTGACAGGACGAGGGGGAATGGGCTAAAGTTGCACCAGGGGAGTTTTAGGTTGAATATTAGGAATAACTTCTTTACTGAGAGGGTTGTGAGACATTAGAATGGCTGCCCAGGGAAGTGGTGAGTCACCATCCCTGAAGTCTTTAAAAGACGTTTAGATGTAGAGCTTAGGGATATGGTTTAGTGGGGACTGCTAGCGTTAGGTCAGAGGTTGGACTTGATGATCTTGAGGTCTCTTCCAACCTAGATAATTCTGTGATTCTGTGATACTCAGCTCTGTTGAGGCTGCACCTCAATCATTGTGTTCAGTTTTGGGACCCTCACTACAAGAAGGACGTTCAGGTGCTGGAGTATACCCAAAGAAGGGGAAGAAAGCTGGTGAAGGGTTTAGGGAACAAGTCTTATGAGGATTAGCTGATTTTTTTACATTTCCACTAAAAATTATATAAAGAATAAAAGAATATATAAGACAATCAATGAAACACTGAACAATTTTTATTTTAATATATTTTCCCAGATGAGGAAAAAATCTGTTTTCTTAAATATTTCCAATTGTATTTCCCGTATTCATGGCATATCTAGTCATAAGGATAGGAGATTCTCTAAATCCTAAGAAGCATTTAAAAGATAATGAATCCATTTAAGCTGCAGTATGAGGAACAGGAGAGGATTTATAGCCTTCCAGAAATTAGAACAACATACCTAGAGAAGGCTGAGGTATTCAACAAGTTGTTTTTCTCACTTTTCACTGACAGTCAAGCTTCCCATGTATATCTAGTCCCTGAAATTACAGGCAAGAGTAGGGGGAACAAAATTCCTCCCACTGAAAGCGAAGAGCAGGTTTGTAGGCCACATGATGAAACTGAACGCAAGGTACAATAAGTGTATGGGGCCTAGTGACATGAAACCCAGTGTCCAGAGGGAACTGACTAATGCGGCTGCCAAGCCACTTTCTATCGTATCCGAAAAGTCACAGAAGTCAGGCAAAGTCCCTGGTGACTGCAAAAAGGGAACCATAACTCTCACTTTTAGAAAATGTGGAAAGGAAGACCAGGGGAACTACAGGCCAATGAGATTCACCTCTGGGAAGATCATGGAACTGGTCCTCCTGGATGTCGTGTTAAGACACATGCAAGACAGGGAGGTGATCTAAGTCACAGCAGATCTTCACCAAGGCCATAGTATGCCAGACCAACCGGGTGACTTTCTATGACAGAATAACTTCTAGAGTGAACAAGGGAAGACTGACCAATGTCATCTACCTGGATTTCTGTAAGGTCTTTGACATGGTTCCACACAACATTCTGATCTCTGAATTAGAGAGATATGATTAGAAGGAAGGCATATATGGTGGATTAGGAATTGTCTGGAAAGATGCAGCCAGAGATTTGTGGTCAAGAACTCTATGTCCTGGTGGAGGATGTTGACAAGCAGTGTCCCTCACGGGTCCATCTTGGAACTGGTACTGTTTAATTTCTTTATCAATGACATAGAAGTGCGATCGAGTGCACCCTCAGAATGTTTGCAGGTGATACCAAACTGAGTCGTGCAGTTGATACAACAGAAGGAAGGGATGCCATCCAAAGGGACCATGAACAAGATAGAAAAGTGGGACGATGTGAATCTCATGAGATTCAACAAGTGCTCTTTCTGGGTCATGGCAATCCCACACATGAGTCCAGGCTGGGAGAAGAACTCGCTGAGAGCAGCCCTGCAGAGAAGGTCCTCGGGTCTTCTGGTGGACAAAAAGCTCAACGTGAGCCAGCAGTGTGTGATTGCAGCCCAGAAGGCCAACTGCATCCTGGGCTGCTTCAACAGAGTAGCGACCAGCAGGTGGAGGGAGCTGATTGTCCGCCTCTGCTCTATCCTTCTGAGGCCCCACTTGGAGTACTGCATCCAGGTCTAGGGACCACAGTACAAGAAAGATGTGGGCTATGATGATGATCAGAGGGCTGGAGCACCTCTCCTATGAAGAAAAGGCTGAGAGAGCTGGCAATATTCAGCTTGGCAGAGTGAAGGTCCTGGGAGATGTTGCTGCAACCTTCCCGTATTTAACGGGGGCTTATAAAGAAGGTGGAGAGTGACTTTTTACACAGGCAGACAATGATAGGACAAGGGGGAACTGAAAGAGGAGAGATTTAGATTAGATGTTAGGAGCAAATTCTTTACTCAGAGGGTGGTGAGGCACTGGAACAGGTTGCACAGAGAAGCCCCATCTCTGAAGGTGTTGAAGGTCAGTTTGGATGGGACGCTGGGCAACCTGGTCAAGTGGGTGCATCTGTGCCCATGGCAGGGGAGTTGGAATTACATGATCTTTTAAAGTTCCTTCCAACCAAAATCTTTCTATGATTCTGCGATTATGTCTTTTGAAATGGTTTACTAAATTAGTTCATTATTAACATTACAAAAAATTACAAATTACGTAAAATTACAATTTGGCATTCTTATATTTTTAGGTCCCATTATTGTTAGATTTGTATTGTTGGTGAAAAAGAGAGGGGAGAGAAGACTACTGCAAAAATGAGATCATTGTCCCATAGTCCATCTTACATTTTGCTTTAGGAAATCTAGTAAATAAAAGGTAATTATCTTTAAGGAAAAGGAGAATGTAACAACATGTCACTTTGCTTTAGATTGAAAATCCTGGATGCTTGCCTAAACATCAGTTTTTCTGTATGCAGGTTGTTTTGCGTGTTTACTTTTGCATGAAAAGAGACTTTCAGTAAAATTTAGGGAAGGATAATGCCTTTAATTTTATTCATATGTATATACATGTATTATTCAGACTAATGTCTTTCCTTTACAGTTTGCTACTAGATTTTATAGAACAGATTTGTTTTCGGTATTTGACAACAACAGATTTAGTTTTTTTGGTTATGTTATGTTTTGTTGTGCTTTGCTTTGTTGTGTTTTATCATTAATCCAGACTGGGCGATGAGTAGATAGAGAGAAGCCTTGTGGAGAAGGACCTGGGGATGTATTTAGATGAGAAACTAAACATGAGTCAGCAATGTGCTTTTGCAGTGCAGAAAGACAAACATACCCTGGGTGGCACCAAAAGAAATGTAGCTAAAAGGTCCAGGTAGAGAGGTGATTCTCATCTACTACTCTCTTGAGACACCACCTGGAGTACTGTGTTGAGTTCTGTGGCCCCCAACATAAGGAAGACATGGAGCTGTTAAAGTAGGTCTGTAAGAGGGTCATGGAGTAGGTCAGAGGGCTGGAGCACTTTCCCTGTGGAGACAGTCTGAGGGAATTGGTTATTTAGCCTGAAGAAGAAAAGGCTCCAGGGAGATCTTAGAGCAGCCGTACAGTACTTAAAGTAGGCCTACAGGACCTACACGGGGAATGGACTTATAAGTGAATAAGTGTGGACTTATTAGTGAATAAGGGAATTGTGGTGAGACAAGGGATAATGTTTTAAGCTAAAAGAAGGTAGATTTAGATGAGATATTTGGAAAAAAAATCTTTATTCCTATGGGAGGCACTAGAACAGGTTGCGTAGAGAAGCTGTGGATGCCCCATCCCTGGAAGTTTCAAGGCCAGGTCCTTGAGTAAGCTGGGTTGTCCCTGCCAATGGTGGTGTGTGTGTGTATGTGGGGGGAATCAGGTGATCTTTAAGGTCCCTTCCAACCCAAAACATTTATGATTCTATGATTCCCTAACCAAGAAAAGTTATACAGTCATTTTTCATTTTTACATTCTTTCACTTTTTTTTTTTTTTCTCCTTTTAACCAAATTTTAATTGAAGACCATGGCAAATTGACATGAAATAGCAAATAAATATCATATGATCATATACTATTGAAATAAAATTGATGTCAGAAAGAAAGTAAAGTAAGAATGAGAAAACACACTTGTATATTTCTGGATTTTTTTTTTCCAAGTGTTGATCTTATAACTAGTAAAATGTATGTCAAACTACCACAGAAGTCAAAGTTGTCTTAGGCGAGTCTAGGGTGCAGACACATATGTGGCTGGTTCAAGACAGATTATCACACTTTTAATATCACATTACCACACTAAGTAGGGAAGAACATAAAAGGAAGAACATAAAAAGGAAAAGAAAATAAATGCTTAATACAATATAAAGAGTTCTTTCTCGCTTTGAGAGGCTCTTGCAGACAGAGAGGGCCCTACTATCAATGTTATTAGAATTTTTGCCTAAAAGACTTTAAATTAATTTTTTTTTTTTTTTTTTTTTTTTTTTTGTCTGAAGCAAGCTTGAATGATATCAAAGAAGAAGATCAAATTAATATAATGGCCAAATATGGGGAAAAGGACAAAGAATTCTTCTGATAAGGTTAAAAATATATGGAATTTAGCTGCAATGTTAATTATTTTCAATATTTTCCTGTTGGCAAAATCTATTTTAAAGTCTCATCACTGATGGTGTGGGAATCCTGTCATTTTATTCATTTGACACTTGACAAAATGTTTAGATAGAAAATATAGGGAAAAAATGTTTAGAAGAAAGGGGATATAGAAATCTAATAAGTCTTTCTATTTTTATTCTGTGATAGACCACAGTCATCTTATGAAAATCCAGGCCAAGATATTTAAATACTATATTTCTTTACTGTAAAATTTAGTTCATTAATCATATTAAGAGGTAAAAAAATAAAAAAAATAAAAGGACACTGTTTTTCTATCTGAATTGTCTTGAAATTATCACTGTGGTTTTCATCTATTGCTGAACATTGTCATTAAGATTTAAGGGAGCTTGGTTTTCCTCTGACAGCTGCAGTCATTTTAACATTGGAGGTCCCTTCCAACCTGAACCATACTGTGATTCTGTAAAATACTGTGATTGTAATAGTTACAACAGATTGGTCATCAACAAGATACTTATACCATGTGGGCCTTGACCATCTTTCCTATATTTAAGCTGACTATATTGACTATATCGTTAAGTGGCTAACACCAAGCAGACAAATAACGTGTTTCAGCAGTGAAGCACATCTCATTTCAGTTTTCCTAGTCACTCTGAATATAGAATCTAAGAACCAAATCATCTTACTGTAGTTAGAAGGGTTGTATATAAAATAAAAATAAAAACAAAAACAAAAATAAAAATAAAAATAAAAATAAAAATAAAAATAAATAAAACTAAATAAAAAGGAAGATAGATGCTTATTTTCCCTGCTATATCAGTTTACCATCTGCAATCAACATTGAACAATAAAGAAAGAAGAAAAAAAAAAAAAGTAAGTAAGTAAATAAAATATTACCTGAGAGTTTCATTTGGAAAACATAACTGATATTGTTACTTCCATAAAATAATAGCAGTTAAGAAAGTCTATTTAGCAATATGCAATGCTATGGTTATTTCAATTTACTTTTAAATATTTGTGTAGCGTGCATTGCTAACTGTTGAAATAAATTATTTATAGTGACTTTGGAAGTCAGAAGTTTCTGATAATGAGTTAAATATGTTTTAAATATATTTTTATTGTTTTTTTTTTTTATTGTTTTTTTTTTTTTCACCAGAACACTTATTTGAACATAAAAAGGAGGTGAGAGATAATTATAGAATCATAGAACGACTCAGTTGGAAGGGATCTTAAATATCATCTACCTCCCCACCTTCCTGCCCTCCCGCCTCCCTCCCCCTCCCCTTTGCCATAGGCAGGGATACCATCCACTAGATCAGGTTGGCCAAGGCCCTATTCAGCCTGGCCTTGAACACTTCCAGTGATCGGATACCCACAACTTCTCTGGGCAACCTATTCCAGTGCATCACTATGTGTACAGTGAAGGGTTTCTTCCTAATTTCATGTCTACATCTTAGATCTTAAATTTCTTTTAGTTTAAGACCATCATTATCTACCCAAGTAAAGAGTCCATCTCCATCACTTTTATAAGAGCCCTTTAAGTATTGAAAGGCCCATAAAATAATTCAATATTAAAATAAGAAATAGTCAAGTAAATAAATTCTTACTGATAAGAATCATGGAAAAGAAGGAATACAACTTTCTAACTTGCAAATTAAGTGTTTATTGCCTATCATATTTCAAATCTCATTGCTGCCAACTTCTGGATCTGTTTTCCATACCCTGACTCCATGTCAGTCTTCAAAAGATTTTGTTTCTAACATAGAACACATTAAAAAAAAAAAAAATCTGCCACTTGATACCATGGAAAGACACTCCTACAATGTCAAGGCAATTGTGAAATTGACACTCAAAAGAAGACATTGCTCATTCTGGAGAAAAAGTTATTTTAAACAAAAAATAAAGAGGCTTTTTGGGGAAAAAAATGAGTAAGACATAGGATGAACAGGTGCAGGAAAGAATATAGGGTAGGATAAAATTTATTAATTTTGTAAATCTAATGTTGCCTTTGACAGAAGTGAAAGAAATCTTGAGATGATAAATTCAATTAATCACAACAGATTCAAGTCAATAAAAACATTTTAAAAGTTTGCACTTTTTAGGTTAAAATCATAGATTTTGTAGGGAGATTCTAAAAAAAAAAATATTATCTTTAAAATCACTGTTTTGCTTCTCTTTTTCTAAAAGAATATTCATTTTGAAATTGATGAAAAAAAATGCTATTACAAATAATAGTTGCTTTGGACCAATGAGTTTTCTTCATTAGTCTCAGGACTACTATGAAAGGTGTTTTAGACTAAGACAAAGTATACTTTTTGCCTATCTTGTTCAGTTTGGGACCCATAGTATCTGAGCACAGATTCCTTCACAAGAATATGTTTTATTTTTAAAATCTGTAAGTGGAAAATAATTAAACTATTTGTTTAATTAACAAATTGTTTCCTGAGGCTTCTTTATGGACTACAGTTGTTTCAGGATGCAAAAACTGAATGATATTAATGGGGTGACAAAAACATTTTCAAGACAGGGCATATAACTATGCAAAAGCAGCTTGATATTTCAGTATTATGCTATTACAGACTATGTAAAATGTGGTGGAATAGATATTAGGTAGGCATTTTGAGGGAAGAGCTATGGATCTTGATTTGTACACTTTTTTTTTTTTTTTTTTTTTTTTTTCCCTAGTGTTAAGAAGTCCAGTATCCTATAACTTAAGTTAGATCAGTGGGAAAACAATAGAGCAAATTAGACACTTTGTATTTATGAAAGTTACTTCAGACAAATCAGGGAAGGGAAGGGAAGGGAAGGGAAGGGAAGGGAAGGGAAGGGAAGGGAAGGGAAGGGAAGGGAAGGGAAGGGAAGGGAAGGGAAGGGAAGGGAAGGGAAGGGAAGGGAAGGGAAGGGAAGGGAAGGGAAGGGAAGGGAAGGGAAGGGAAGGGAAGGGAAGGGAAGGGAAGGGAAGGGAAGGGAAGGGAAGGGAAGGGAAGGGAAGGGAAGGGAAGGGAAGGGAAGGATGTGTTCAAACTTTATCATGATTTTTTACTAAAGATTCTTGGTAATCTGTTCTAAAAATCCCTTGAAGTCCTTGAATCCCTTGAATATTTGTGTTAACATATGTATCTAACCCACAAATTGTTCACAGAAAAAGTATAACATGATGTTCTGTAAAAGATTTTCTGGCAATATTAGTAATAGAGAAGGTTTCTTTAGGTTTTGGACAGTAGAATTGATACATAAGATAAAGATTCTAGTCAAGCGAGGACAAATTCTTTGTTTTCCGGGCACTGTAACTGAGAATGCCTTTTGGAAGAGAACTACTCAGTAACCATGTCTTAAAACGTGGACCCCATCATTTTAAATATGCATTTATATAGAAGTACAGTGGAAGTCTGCAGCATAGACATTATTTGAATTTGTCTAACTTCTTAGGAATCATCTAAAGCATTTCTAAACATATTATAAATATTTATAAATGTTCTAAAATTTGTTTACCTTTTATCTGGGTAACCAGTAGAACAAATTATTTTCAATTTATTATTTGAATCAAGATTGGGTCTAGCGAGAATGGAATTGCTTATCTCTCAGCAATTACAGCAATAAAACCAAAATATATTTTAACAGCCTCTGAAGGTATTTATCATTGGATTTATAATCAGATGTAATTATCGCCTGCTACAAAATTTGTATTTAGGAAACCATAACAAAGACAGTACCAAAAAAGGTCATGGATGCTCTAACTTTCATTATTTCTTTGTCCCTGTACTCATTTTAGGAATGTAATGATAATTTTATCTGTAAAAGTCTTGTTTTTTCAATACGGAGGTCACAGAACCTTGAGTAAAGAACTCTCCATATGCTGTAATAGTGATTATATTACAAATTTATATTATATTACTTTTTGATTAAAGGTAGTCTTTCCTGTCTTTCCATGAAGCATTATTCATGGAGTGTGTCTAATTCTATTTAACAAGCAATGGATCAGATCATTTTTTGTTTAGTTGGTTAGCTGTTTTTGTTGTTGTTATTGGTGGTTGGTTGGTTGGTTTTTTGGTTGAACTTTTTTCATATTCTCATATTCTTCTAAAGCTGAATGTAGCCGGGAAAAATGAATAGCTGACTTGTAGTGCATGTTTATTTGGATAATTATATTTGCAATAAAAAGTAAATATTATCAATATAAATAAAGTAATATAAAATAAGTATTTCTATTGCAATGGAAGAAATGGTCTTGTAGCAATACTCCAAAGTTTGTCTTTCAGTCAGAAGTAGTTCATTACTGTTTAATGATGTTCTTTAGAACTAATAACATAGAAAATCCCATAAACATTTACTCACAAATGTATGATTTACACATTTCAGTGTTTGGGACAACAAGTTGCTGCACCATGTCACTTTATCTACAACCATTGTTTTAGCTCACTCCATTAACTGAGTTTAAATGCTTATTTTTGAAGTTTTGAATGTACAAACATCATTACTAGCAAGCAATAAAATAATCAATGTGGAATCTTAAATACTTAAGCTCCAACTGATCATATTGCCTACTGCCAATATTCATGAAAGAAAAAAAGATATATATTAATGAGGTAACTCAGTAGAAATACAAAATTTGCAGTAATTGCTATTATTATTCTGATTTGATAAAGAAAGGTTGGAACATTACATATTACTCTAGGTAATAGTCTGGAGAAGAGGAGGCTCAGGGAAGACCTCATTGCACTCTATAACTTCCTGAATGGCCTCTCCTCTCAGATAACTAATGATAGGACTCAAGCAAATGGCCAAAAGTTGTGCCTGGGGAGATTTAGACTGTACAACAGGAAAAAACTCCTTCTCTCAAAGTGTGGTCAGGCACTGGAACAGCCTACCCAAGGAGGTGGTGGAGTCACCATCCCTCGCCATGTTCAGGAAGCTCCTGGACAAAGTGCTATGAGATATGATTTAGTAGCTTTAGTAGCTTATTGGTGATAGGAGGATGGTTGGACTAGATGATCTTTTCGATCCTTTCCAAACATGTGTTTCTATGATTCTGTGTTTCTATGTAAATACACAGATCTTATTGGAGCAGAAGGAGGAAGTAAGGAAACATTAAGGAATCAAAACATGAAAATCACTTAAATGCCTTTAATTCTGAGCAATGGGCTCATTAGTATTTTCAATTAACCATATTCATATTTTTTTCCCCTTTAACAAAATTAAAACCTGGTCAGTCAGAAACAAGAGAAATGTAAGGCAGAAAAAAATATTTTCTATTTTCACTAGAACTTTTTCTACAAAATGGCTGAAATTTTCTTCCCATGGTGTCTACTTTATTTATACAGGACAACAAAAGGACATGAATGATTTATTAGCATAAATTTTGCATGAAATTATCTCAGTTTATTTATTTGGGTCTTGTTTTATGTCAGTATTGAAAGGACTTATTGTACAGGCAATCTGTTTCAGAGAAAGGGTGACAGGATTAGCAGCACACAAACTAGGCAAACAGTTCCCAGTGGTTAATATTCTCCCTTCATTCAATATATTTATTTATTTATTTAATATGCTAACCTGTGGATCTGCATCAAACTTGTCAGTTCATTTACACAGTACTTCTGCTGAAAGACAGGCAAAATTCAGGAAGAGAGTTTGTAGAGTTCACAGTGTTTGTAGAGTTCACTCTACAAAGAGAGTTTGTAGAGTATTTTTTGCTTTCTAAGTGAAAAATATAGATATTAAAGAGACACAAGATTAAAGATATGTTGAAGACCATGTTGGACAAGGATCTGGAAAACCTCATCTAGGGGGTGGCAACCCTGACAATTGTAGGGGGGTTGGAACTAGATGGTCTTTACCCTTAACTTAAGCCATTCTATGATTCTCTGAAGATTAAGATTTTTAAGAAAGTATTTCATGTTTTCATTTTGTCACACAATTTCTGGGTTACTAAACAAAATTTATTTTCCACGGAATATTTATGAGTTTACAGATTAAACAAACAAATGAAGACACCTTTTGTCTCATTCCAAAATCAAATGCAAAGAAAAAAATGCTTATTATACATTAAGCTGCCACACCTTAAAATTTCATTACCCACTGCCTCCCATCTTGTGAGTTTGGTCTTCCCAACAAATAGAAAAAAAAACAGGATAGGATATGGTGAGAATTTACTATTGTCTAGATTGCAAGACACATTTGAGAAAAGCTTTTGAAGAACTTTTCAAAACTGGAAAGAGTACTGAAACAACAACAACAACAGCAAAACTGAGTGTAACTGACCTACATTAAAAAAATAACCTTAAAATCAAAGATATCAACATATTTCATCATTTTAAATCTACAGGTTTTAAATATTTTGGGAAGAGTTAGTCTATCAACTTAGTAGATGGATCAGAGATGTGGTATATTTTCTTCTACTCTATTATGGGAATTGCTTTTAGCTTTATTGGAGCTGCACTCAAAGGTCAGAGTGAGAGGAGACCCTATGTTGCACATAACAAAATGTTTACATATGAGGGGAGAAGAAGGAAATCCCCTCTAATAATATTAGGAGAACTCCTCATTACAGATTAGAAATTACAGAGCAGCTGTTTTTAATTGGTTTTCCAGACTAGAAGTAAACTCAGAACAGCAGCAATATTTGTACTAGACAGGATACAGATTATAAAAGATTATCACTTTTTTTTTTTTTTTTTTTTTTTTTTTTTTTAAGTGATGGTCTAATATTCTTTCACATTGAAAAGAACAAGGATTCTAATTTTCACATAGGTCCCTTAACTCTAGATCATTTGCTTTGGTGTGGATGATTTGTTGGTTTGTTTATTTTTTTGTTTTGATTGTTTTGTTTGTTGGTTGTCTTTTTTTTTTTTTTTTTTTAATCATTATTATCATTATTAAAACCATTCTTTTCCTCGACTTGTTATTTCAGGAGACAAAAAGGCATTCTAGAACTCTCATTAGATCCTGTTTCTTTTACTTTTCTGCAATGTTTCTGTGAAGTTACGTCCTTTCCCTTCTTCTGTGTTACATAGTTTAGTTTAAAAAGTTCAGCTAGGATCCTCCAACTATATTTACCAAAAGCAGACATGTAAACCAAAGAAGAAACTTTGTTTATCTTTTCTTAACAATGACAGTAAGGATGATGCTGTAGTTGAGTTTTGCCTTAGACATTTCTGTCTTCCTTATTTCATTACACATTCACTTTTCTATATTTCCTACAGTACTCTGAGAACCAACATTTCTTCACTCTTTCTTTATTTCCTCCCTCTCCCTCCCAAAAAATTAAATAAATAAATAAATAAATCTGCAAATCTGTTAACAATAAACCAAACGAAAACACACAATAAAACAACCAAAATACAAGGTTCAATTGATCCAGATTATATAGAGCAACACAAATTACTCTGGTCTCTTCTTCAAATTATGTTATTGTTTATCTTCCCATTGAAACAGAAGATTTCTATCCACAACCGGAGAAAGAAGTAGCTGCATAATGCTCCACACATAAATCCCTTGCCTCTGAACTCACCATTTCAACTTGCTTCTTCCGTAATCTAATGTCTCCCCCCCACCCCCCCCCCCACCCCCCCAAACTATCATCAGAGGAAAGGAGAACTGTGTAAATACTTATGCACCTCCCCATACAGCTATGACAGGTATCCCGAAGTGTTCTGAACTGGCTCCCATTTGTTAACTTTGCCCTGCCTGTTCTGTATTGATAGGCAATGTATGAAGGATGAGCATAGCAAAAAATCATGTCCTTAGATAAAGTTTGGGGATAAAATAGAAACACTAGATAAGTAATTCACAATTACTTCTTCTTGGCAGTAACATGTGGTAACAAATAAAGATGTGGTCAAAAGACTCACTCTCTTTAGTATAGAGTTTCCTCTTTATATCTATTCCAGATAGACTTGATAGAGACCACAATCAAGGAGACATTAATTTAAATTCTAATATGGAATCCTTCTAAAAAGAACATATAAATCATTTTGACACAATCTATGTAGGAATACCCTTATGCTATTGTGATATACAAAAAGTTCATGAATTGCATACACTTTCCTTCATGTGAAGATACTATGTTCATCAATAGAGTTGTTGCTTCAGATAATCCTCAAGACTAAGAGGATAATTCTTCCTGAGAATTTCAAAGTAGCTTTGTAATGATTTTATGAAAACATGACTGCAAAATTAGTTATATGCATTCAGTGGGTTAATTAGTGTTAATTACTTGTATTTAATTGTTCACAATTCTGATATCCTTTTAACTTTTAAAATGATCTTTCCCATTTAACCACAAATTTGAATCACTATAAGAAGTTACAGTTAAGGTAGAAGGCAAGATAAAACAGAAAGATGTATTATTTTTAATCTACTTTTTAATACAATTTGCTCTCTTTTTATTATGTTATGTAGGTTACTATAAAGATGTATTTTAATAGTAAATGCAAATATCATATTACGTGCCACATCTTTTATTTTGGGAAAAAAAATGCAAGTATAGAACATTCAACAGATAACAGTATTGTAATTTAAAAGTGTTTGTGAAGTTCTCATTGTATTGATCTTTAACATTTCTTGTTTTCCTGTGATACTTTATTTTATGTAAAGTTGGCCCGATCCCAACCTTGTGAAGGTTTGCAGACAGATAAGAATTTTACAACATAAATAACTAGGTCAGAGCATCAGAAAATGTTTTTCCTTAATTTTCATATGGTCAAAGTTTCATATGGTCAATTTTCTGTTAAAAAAATAGATAAGATAAGATAAGATAAGATAAGATAAGATAAGATAAGATAAGATAAGATAAAAATAAAGTTGAATTTGCATCTCAGCATCCAGGAGAAAGCACGAGTAACATCTCTAAGCCTGAGAAACCTTTCATTCCTTGTCTACTCCTCTACTCCTGTGATAACTGAGTAACCCAGGTTATGTGCTTTTCATCTCCTTCTCTCCACTGAGTTAACACAGGGTAATTCTTAAAATTAATACATGAAAAAAATAAAATAAAATAAATAAAAATAAAAATAAAAATAAAAATAAAAATAAAAATAAAAATAAAAATAAAAATAAAAATAAAAATAAAAATAAAAATAAAAATAAAAATAAAAATAAAAATAAAAATAGAGTCTAACTTTAATTTCAAGAAGAAATATTTTGAATGGGAATTATTACCCAATAGGATCTTTTCACTGAGACAGTCTTTCAACCAACTTCACATACAGAAGGGAATACTCATTTTGGACCCTGTTGGCCATAATTCTATATTTCTGATGATCAATCTGTTTATCTGTTTCACTGTTATTGGTTTCACCTCTTACATATCTCATGAATATTTTTTACTAATTGTTTTCTTCCTGTTAAGAAACTGTGCAAGGCGATTCAGTTTGCCTCAATCTTGTGTCAAAACTGTCATAAAAAAGTACAGGAAATGAGCTATGAGCTATGAGCTATGAGGGAATAGCTCATAGTTGATGTTTCTCTCCTCTGTCTTCTTTTCTGTTTTTCCTGCTAAAATAAATATCAAACAAACAAATAAGAACCTTTTTGTTTGGGGAAGAAGGAAGAAGGGAAGGAGGAAAAAAGAAGAAGGGGGGGAAGGAAGGAAGGCAGGAAGAAAGGAAGGCAGGAAGAAAGGAAGGAAGGTTTGTAAAGGTTGGAAGGGACCTAAAGAGCTCTTTGGGTCCCTTGCCTGAAAAGCAAGTTTCCTAGAGCAGATTGCCTAGATAAGTATCCAAGCAGGCCTTGAATATCCCCAGAGAAAATATATAACTTATATATGATTTTATGTTCAACATCAGAATTAAATGTCCTTGAAATATGAAAATTAAAACATTGAAATTAAATAAATATATAATTTTGTAACTACTAAGGCCTTGGAAATTAAAAATGCTTAGGACCTTTGTCTGCCTTTCTTAGTTAAATCTTAACTATTATTTTATTTGTTTGTTTGTGTTTTTTTTTTTTGTTTTGTTTTTTTTTAATGTTTTCTCCCTTTTAGTCAAGCAATTTCGGAAATGAAGAACATTTGACAAAGTGGAAAAATATCTATATCCTTTTCCTAGGTCTCATCTGTGTTCAGACATGAACCTTATAGCATCAAAAATAACAAATTATTAAATAATAAATACACATATGATGATATTTGCTCACAACTATATCCCATCATAATTGTTTTCAGGAAGCAATAAAATGAACACCTGTTTTAAAAGGCTTTGAAGGACAAGCAGGAAACAGTATGAATTAATAGAAAAATACACATACATATACTCTGACCAGATTTTATTTCAAAATGTAGTTAAGTTAATATATAGTCCATCTACATCTGAGATCACAAAGATATGTAGGCTTTGAGTGTAAGTGGAAATTCTAGAACAAAAATTAAGAAAACAGAAGTGATAGACTGGAATTTGTGTTTTCTTCTGAACCTTAACAACCATGGATGAATGTTAAATAATCAGCAATATATAAATATACAGAACAGTAAGAGGGATGAAGACAAGCAAGCTCTCTTTCTTGGTAAGAGAAAAAAAATTAAGAGTCTTAAAATGATAGTTATTAAAATTCTTCTCCCATAACCATTAGTTCATTAGTAAACACTGATCAGATGTGCAATTATCTAGAAGGCAAAATCAGTATATCTGTAGCTACTTACTCCACTGACCAATATTTCTGTGAAAGAAAACTAAATGCATCTATATTTTCCTTAGTTTCAATTGCACAAAAATGAACAACAACAAAGAACAAAAAAGTTGTAGCCAGGATAAATTGTTATATATGTTGTACATGTTACATAATAAATTTCCTGAAAGAATGCTGAGATTGCAGTGTTGAGCACTTTGAAAATAATGTTGTATTATGAAATGGCTCGCTGCTGCTATTTGAGCTTTAATGATGATTTCTCAATGATTTTGATGCCAAACAAACAAACAAACAAAACAAACAAACAAACAAACTATAGCTCTCCTAAAATAACAAGGGAAATTCATCAAGAGCACAGAGATTAAAACGATAGTCTCAGTCACTTTTAAGCTCTAGAACATCTCATTTGTTGATGCTGAGATAATTTGGATTATAGGGAATTCTAATCCCCAATCCATTCAAGTGACAAACTTAAGTTTGTCTCCAACATTATTATTTTTTACTTACTAGATTATTATGAACTCCATGTCCTTTCATGCACACACATAGCCCCGACATTCAGTCTTCCCTGCTTCTTTTTCTGCTTAATAAATGAAAGAAAGGTTCAACAGAACAAGACTGGTGTTTCTGCCACTGAATCACTAGGTTGAATTACACTTGTTCTGGATTGGTTGTTCATAAATTAGTTGCTAAAAAGCAATAAAGTTATATATATGTATAATATATTTAGTTTTATTTCAAATAAGATTTTATTTATTTATTTATTTTCACAGAAAGATGTAGTAAAACACTGTAAAAACACTCCTGGAAATCTGTTTTCTAAGATAATAATGGCAAGATAATTGAGTTTTTAGTGTGAACTTTTTTTTTTTTTTTTTTTTTTTTTTTTTATTACAAGTGAAAAAGTGATTCAAACACTTGACAGGGATGACTTTCCATAATATTTAAATCTCACAAACCTTTAGCCTATCTATAAGAAATAGGAAGGATCATACAATCTTACCAATGTAAACTAGAACTGCTCAATGAAACAAAGATGGCAGACAAAAGTTTGCATATAATAATAATAATAATAATAATAATAATAATAATAATAATAATAATAATAAACACAAGGATAGACATATTCCAAGTGAGTTAAAATAACAGAAAATGTAGAAAAGATTTGAATGAGACAGAAATACACAGATAATGACTCTAATCCCAGGGATATTTTGAAGACTAAAAAAATTATCTTCACAGTGAAAGAAAACTCATAGAAAAGACAGGTCAAGATTTTTCTTCCTGTGAAACCTTCTGTAATAATTCAGATTAAAGATAGAAATTGTACAGTAAGTATAACCAGACTATTTATTTACTCATATCTTCTCATTTTATACTGTTTTTCTGACTGTTACTCTCTTTAGACAAAAATAAATAAAAGTCATTCATTGTAAAAATCATACCATATCTGTAATTTTAGAACATGCTAGTATGAAAAAAATCTCTTGAGAAACTTTTAAATATAAATCTTAATTCCAACATAAGTAGTAGAAGGTGGTAGAGGGATAAAATATGTTCAAATACTTCTCACAGAAAGAATCCTTAAGGCTAATTGCTTTTTATATTGCTAAGACATTTGTAAACCATCTGTTAAGTGCAAGAGTAATGTTGCTTTTCCAGCTTAAAGAAGTAGTAATTCTAGAGTTAAAAAAAAAAAAAAAAAAAGAAAAAAAAAAAAGTAAACCTCACAAAATGCTAAAACTAAGTAAAATACATAAAATATAAATGTTTATAACATAGTATAACATAGCAGTGTCCCTTGTATTCTATACTACCCACAATTCACAATTTTAGTGAAAAATACTTTATTTTACCATCTACTGAAGAAAATGAGCATATGAAATATCTAACCTATAATTCCTTTTCTTTGACTCTTAAGATATATGCAGTTCATAAGATAAGCCAGTAGGAATAGAATATTTCTGAATATTTCTGCATAAGTTTGGAGAGTAAGAATAAAGAATTTGAACTATGCTTAGCAAATGCACCTGCTGAAAGACACAGAAATAAATTAAATAGTGATTGACTCCAGAGGAATACAAACTTTGATTGAAAAGCAGTAGATAAAAATTATATGGCTAAGTATTACATTTTTACTCTTAGACAAACAAGTAAAAATTCAAAACAAACAAGCAAAACAATTGTCACTGAGTCTTGTCATGTATCCTTACAGGTCTGTGGTTGCTCTTGCTTTGGGCAAAGAAAATATACACTTCTAGTGACTTCCAGGGAAAGGACTTAAATGGCTATTCTATTGTTATATGTACGTTTTTCTTTAAAACGTGGAGAAAAGTTATCTGTTGAAAGTACATAATATACATATCATCATGCAATGACTGCATTATTCCATGACTGCACAATGAGATAGACTCATTGCTCTGTTATTAGTTAACCTTAATTGGTTAAATTTTGTTGTCTAGGGTAGGTAAAGACAATGAATGCCTTCATTTTACAGTATAGAAAAATATGTTTTATCAGACAAAGTACAACACATCTGATGACACTAAATCAATCAAAAGAGAAAGCAGCATAAATCAGAGCAAAACATTTGTTTGTCTTCTGATGACAGCTGAAATCTCATAGCTATTTGTGTTATAGCTCATATGGTAATATTATCCTCCCTTTTACAGATTTCAAATTCAGGCATGCACTTAGCTGACTACAGGTAAGCATTATTACTATGTCCCCAGGTATTATATACTATGTCCCCAGGTATCTGCTTGCATGTCAAGGCTTCTGCAATGAAGTGTATGTTTTTTGTTTCTTCGTTTGTTTGCTTTTTATTTTTTATTGTTTGCTTGTTTATTTGTTTTCTGCCTCTCCTTCTCCATCAGAATAATAAGGAAAGAAACTCAGAGATCTGAATCTTATTAAATGCCCAGCCATTATGCAGGTTCTTTTAGAAACGGGCTGTTCAGTATCTTCTTCAGGAGAAAAATAAGCACTGTTTTCCAAAGGACTTAGCTCCGTTGTGTTAGTTCTCACTTGGTTGCAGTGCAACCAGTTGACAAGGTTTCAGATGTGTTAACTTGTGTTACAAGAAGTGTTAAAGAGATTTTTCAGTCCCAAATGAGCTAACAAAACAATTCCCTTTTTCAATATTTTGCCCCAAATATGTACCTTAAGTGTAGAAAATTTCCCAGCATATTAATATTTATCTGAACATACTCTCGCTATTCAAAATTATATATAAAGACTAGCCAAGAAAAAAAATAAATAAATAAAATAAAATAAAATAAAATAAAATAAAATAAAATAAAATAAAATAAAAAATCTGTAATCACTGTATACCAAATTACTCAAAGTCTTTCTGTAGGAAAAGAATAGTAAGTATTGTATCACTTTCTAATATATGTTCACATGAGATTGTAAAAGCCTTTGTGTACAAGCTACATGGATATTATTCATCCATATGTATTTCAAATAGGTAAGCATATCCCAGGGTTATTTTAAAAAATGAGGAGTCAGAAACAACAGGTAATGTAGAGGATAGTTTAAACTGTTGAAAATAATCAACATAAATGAAAGCCATAAGTCCTTGTTTGTCTGCATGTGCAGAATCTTAGAATTAATAAACAAACACAAAATTGGTATTAAAATTTGTTCAGATAAGGCAATCTCTGGTTGCCTTAGTTAAACCTAAATCAGCTATGATAGGTGAAACAAACACAAATAAATTACTAACACAGTTTCCTTTGCTTCAGATGAGATGTTCTGTCTCTTAACATAAATAATTTAATACTTATTGCTTACCATAATGTATTTAACAGTTTGGTAATTTTATTATCCATATTTCAGTTAATTGCAAAGAATTAATTTCAAAAGAAAGAGAAAAAAAGTTGTTGTCATAATTGCAAACACATGTAAAGATTTAGTAGAAAAGCCCTGTCTAAAACCAGTAAATAAAGGCTTTAATCTCAGGTTATTACTCCAGTTATGAGAATGCCTGCATACATGACTGTAAAAGAGATATGCCATGGCATACTGTTCATTGCATCCCCATTCATTGGCTAATTTGGGGTTCTGATTTTTTTTTCCTAGTAAATTTTGAATAATCAATTTGGATAAAGATCAATAAAAGTACGTATTTTTTGAATAAATTGTTAGAAAATACCTAAAACAAAAGAATAATCAGCAGTGCCTAGACATGCATTATTTCTCTGAATAGAGGAATTAATGAAACCTGATTTCCCAACAAGCACACACTCGTTGTTACCGCCACCTCAGAAACATACTGTAATATTTTCTGGTTCCCAATCTTACATCAGCCATAACTGAAGTAACCTTTCACATTTCTGAGATCATACAAGGTGGTAGAGGATTGCAGGAGGCTATAGGCAGCTTGGAGGAATCACAGAATCATTTAGGTTGGAAAAGACCTCTAAGGATTGACCCAAATTTATCTTGGTCACATGTGTTATTGTGCTGGTGTTCACTAAACAGACCACTGCAAAGATCATCTGTGGAGATGGTGCTATAAGTCTCTTCACTTCTCATTCCACCACAGCTCATGAACCTGTAGTAAATTAACACTGTATAAATCTAAATTTTTGCTGTTGCATGTGATTGAAATGGGAATACCTTGAGATTTACCAGGGATAATGGAGAATGGAAGAGCAGCCTGAATGTGTTAGATTTCTTTCTACAAAAAAAATTGCATAAAAGAGTCTCAAGGAATGATAAAAAGCTCCTTAAGTCTAACATAGTAATAGCTCTCTCAGGTGAAATATGTCTCACTCTGTAAGGTCAGATACATCCATTAAACTACTTTAATAGTACCTTTATGGTAATTAAGTGCTGAACATGTGAGACAACTGCCCCTTGAGCAGAGTCAATTTCACACCTTACAGAGAAGACCTGGTGTATATAAAGAATAATGAATTAAGCTAGTTCATTATTGAAACACATAACATTTACAAATCTTTTCTTCCTGTCATCACCATAGCTATCTGACATAAACAATAATAATAAAAAAATCTATCTAAATTTTATATCCTACAAATATGACTAAATTTAATGGGTTTGCATTTAATTACTCAGATAAATTAATCGTTTGCCTTTTTCATAGTATTGGTTCTATTGTTCTTGGAAATATGAACATATTCATCTAAAACAAACAAACAAAAAAATAGTCTGAGATAACATATTTGTAAAGTTGAAATAGAATGCACTCCACTACATTTCAATTAAATACAGAATGGGAACAATATGATGTACTTTTAGTTCTGAATATATTTAGCTGAGTTAAAATTGTAAATTGAGGCAAATACAATTCCTGAGGTTGTATTTTAAAACAGATTTTTAAAAAGAATGCAATCAATCTCAATACGCGTATTTAGTTTGCTGTTATTTTTGGCAGTGAATGTAGTAGACTGTGTAGTGCAGTTGGGTTAACTATTTTTTCTTCTGATGTAACGTATGAAAATTGAAGAATTAAATTCACTTACATGAGACATGGTCCATTACTTTGCCTTAAATTCATTGGGAAAAATCTATCATACACTTTAAATTGACTGGATAATGTTAGTATATTTTCAGATAAAGATAAAATAACTTTTTTTTTTTATCTTTTTTTTTTTTTTTTTCATATATACACTTTCAAACAAATAAATGAAAGCAAGTTTTTATTATTGTTGTTGTTCAGTTGGTTAGGTTTTTTTTTTGGTGTATTTTTATTAAAAAAAAAATAAAAAAATAAAAAATTCACAATACCGAAGTCAAAAGGAACAAGCTAACAGGCTGGGTTCTATGCATTCAAACAGGATTCTTGCCCCAAAACCCCCACACCTCCCAACCCAGCAAACATAGTTTTAGGAAGAATATTCTTAATGTGCAATATAGGAAGTGAATTTTTTAGCGATTTCTATGTACCTGATAAACTAACTACAAAATAAGTAAAAATAAGGTCATCTTCTATTTATAGACAGTTGTCTTTGGGAATCTGCTTTTGCCCTCTCAGCATCTCCTTCAAGTTATTCCAATTTCAACAACTAAAAATCTGTGTTTTTTTCTTCCCCTTCAAGTTTATATACTTAATTCCTGTAACATTTGCAGGAATTAATCGCTGATGATACTTTTCTTATCTGCTGGCATATTAAAACTACCAAGAGTGTTTCAACTAACAGGTACTATTTAGCAAGTAATTTTACAAGAACAGGAGAAAAAAGAGTAATTCTCAACACTTGTTACCTAAATATACTCTTTAGAGTATAAACATCTTTAGAAATAAGCTGTATCTTTAGAAAACAGAAAGCAGTTTACATTTGACAGCTAGGATAGCATTAAATCATGTAAATATAAACATGAATTCTTCTACTTCTGCATACTCATCTGTGTGAAATATAACTTCTCTACATTGTCTAAACAACAAATTATATAAGTATACTCAAATCAGATATATTTCTGTTCTGTGGAAATAAGTATTTGTTTATTTGTTTATGTACAGCCTGAGCTGTAAAGCCAGTACCCTGAACTGGTGGAAGGGGATGAGGAGCAGAATGTGGCCCTCACTATCCACGAAGAAATGGTTGGTGACCTGCTACGGTACTTGGATGTATGCTAGTTGACGGGGCCAGATGGAATCCACCCGAGGATACTGAGAGAACTGGCACAGGAGCTGGCTAAAATGCTTATCATCATTTATCAACAGTCCTGGCTATTGGGGGAGGTCCCAGTTGACTGGTGGCTAGCAAACGTGACGCCCATCTACAAGAAGGGATGGAGGACTGACCCAGGGAACTATAGGCCTATCAGTTTGACCTCAGTGCCAGAGAAACTCATGGAGATTATCTTGAGAGTCATCACGTGGCACTTACAGGGCAAGCAGGCGATCGGGCCCAGTCAGCATGAGTTTGTGAAAGGCAGGTCCTGCTTGACAAACCTGATCTCCTTCTATGACCAAGTGACACGCTTGGTAGATGAGGGAAAGGCTGTGGTTGTGGTCTACCTTGACTTCAGCAAGGCTTTTGACACCGTGTACCACAGCATTCTCCTCAAGAAACTGGCTGCTCGTGTCTTGGACTGGCGCACACTTTGTTGGGTTAAAAACTGGCTGGATAGCCAGGCCCAAAGAGTCGTGGTTAATGGAGTCCAACCAGGAGCAGCTGAGGGAGCTGGGCTTGTTCAGCCTGGAGAAAAGGAGGCTCAGGGGCGACCTTATTGCTCTCTACAGATACCTTAAAGGAGGCTGTAGCGAGGCGGGGGTTGATCTATTCTCCCATGTGCCTGGTGACAGGACGAGGGGGAATGGGCTAAAGTTGCACCAGGGGAGTTTTAGGTTGGATGTTAGGAAGAACTTCTTTACCGAAAGGGTTGTGAGACATTGGAACATGCTGCCCAGGGAAGTGGTGGAGTCACCATCTCTGGAAGTCTTTAAAAGATGTTTAGATGTAGAGCTTAGGGATATGGTTTAGTGGGGACTGTTAGTGTTAGGTCAGAGTTTGGACTTGATGATCTTGAGGTCTCTTCCAACTTAGAAATTCTGTGAAAATTCTGTGATTTTACTGTTGTTTTTTTTTGGGGGGGGGAGGGAACAACACTTATTTTTCCCCCCCAAAAAAGTAAAATTCATGTGTTGACACAAGTTTGATGACTAAGTGAAGTAAAAAAATAATAAAAAGAAAAAAAATCAAAAATAAAAAATGATGAGGAAAAAGGCTGTTCTAAAAGTCTGCAATAACTGTTCAGGAATAATGCTCAGAAAGTTTTAACTAGAATTTTTATTGTTTATATGTCAATCATAACTGAATTCAGAAACAGAGATCAGTGCAGGATGCAAACTGTATTTTATTCTAGAAAGGAACTCTATGCCCGTACTTCTTCAAGGGAGCACAGACAAAGCTTCCTACTCAAGATGATACTCAAAAAAAAAAAAAATATATATACATATATATTATTTAACAACTGTATACATTTTTTGAGAGAGAAATATTGACATGCTATAAAGATTTTATGGAAATCCGCCAGTGCTGAGTCATTGATTTGATAGAGGAAAGATTACATCTGTAAATATTGCATACAAAAGATACCTAAAATCTGCATAAAGTTGACCAAAGGCAATCAGGCTACAAATTATTATGATTGCTGTTTACATATGAAATGTTATCTGTAAGCTAAAAATAAAACTCTTTATGTAAACTTAGGAACTGAAATATTACAGGGTAGCTGTTCTACAGCAATTCCTCAGCAGAAATCTTTACTTTTCATATTTATTGCCTTGGCTGTTCCAGTTCTTTAGACCCTGAATAGGAAAAACATTTGTCTGGATTATAAAGACACAAAACTAGAGAAAACCAATTTTCTCAAGTGTAAACAGAGCAGCCATTGGAAGTAATGGTTAATTTTACAGATCTGGGGAAAAAAAAATGAAAGAAAGAAAGAAAGAAAGAAAGAAAGAAAGAAAGAAAGAAAGAAAGAAAGAAAGAAAGAAAGAAAGAAAGAAAGAAAGAAAGAAAGAAAGAAAGAAAGAAAGAAAGAAAGAAAGAAAGAAAGAAAGAAAGAAAGAAAGAAAGAAAGAAAGAAAGAAAGAAAGAAAGAAAGAAAGAAAGAAAGAAAGAAAAGAAAAAAAAATGAAAGAAAAAAAGGAGAGGAAAGGCTGGGTGGGAAGGGAAGGGAAGGGAAGGGAAGGGAAGGGAAGGGAAGGGAAGGGAAGGGAAGGGAAGGGAAGGGAAGGGAAGGGAAGGGAAGGGAAGGGAAGGGAAGGGAAGGGAAGGGAAGGGAAGGGAAGGGAAGGGAAGGGAAGGGAAGGGAAGGGAAGGGAAGGGAAGGGAAGGGAAGGGAAGGGAAGGGAAGGGAAGGGAAGGGAAGGGAAGGGAAGGGAAGGTTTGACATCTCCAGATGTCAAACTAAGTTCTTATTGCAGTGATATTAATTGCAATGATACTGCAATGATAGATGGCAAGTAACATCAGAGTCCCCTTTTCTACATGGAAAGAATAAATTAGGGACCGAGGATCTGAGAGAGGGAAGTGTATAAAAGTCCAATTGCAACAGAGGAGACATGCTCTTTTTATTTTATTTATTTATTTATTTATTTATTTATTTATTTGTGCTGAGAGAGACCGAACAAGTTGATTAGCTCTGTCTTCAGTGTCCCCACCTTGCATATTTTTTGTGACTGTGCATTTTCATTTTCAGTTTTCCTGACTTCTCTACCTTCTATTGTAATTAAGGGATACAACAATCTGGATTTGACCAGCTGCATGTAAGGCATTGGAAAGTTGCTTTTGGATTAAATGAGTTTATGGATGTCTCATTTCCATTACAGTTTCAGCTAAGCAAAGTTATTTCTATAATGCTAAGTTTAGCACTGTCTTATAAGATTACAGTGACGTCGCAGGTTATAGCTAGAGTTAAGTGCAAATTAAAGAATAAAATCAGGTTCCAGCGAGATACGGCCTCCACTGATTTTATGTAGAAAGGGAGAGAAAAAATTCTGGAAATAAAGCCCTATTAGTCTTTACCATTTCATTCATCAATTCATAGAGGTAAAGAAAGAGTCAAGGGTGAGGGACCAAGCCAAAAACTTTGGCTTGAAAATGCAAGCCTTTTTAACCATGACTGGATCAAGTTCAAAAGCCCTATAAATGAATGCTGACTTCCTTAAGTGAAATTTCTGCCTCTCACTGAAAATCAATATGAAGTCTTTGGGCTAGAAACCAACATATTTAACTTCCACATATGTCCAGGTCTTACTGTGGGATGTAAGCTCTAGGCACTGATATTTAACAGAGAAATATTCTTGAGTTGCAGATGATTTCCATATGCTATTTTTGTCTGGTGACTTTTCATATTTCTTTTTAATTTGTATTTTTTCATTTGTCTCCTAACTGAATTGGCACAAACAAAATAGAGAGATACGTTTTTTTTTGTTATTTATTATTACAGTCTATGTGGATTGGACAGTATTACAACTCAATAACCTGCAAGACTTTTCACATTTATAAGACCAATGCAAATACTTCAACACAGAGTGCAGAAAATAATTTTATATATAACAGCATTTGAGAAAAATTAGAAAAATACAACTACATTCTAAATAATAGTGCTTAGCTACAGCAAAATTCAAATATCAAAAGTTAAAAAGGAAACAGTGATTGATTTTTATTTGCTGAAAATTTTTAATCTAGGAAGGAGCTTTCTTCCTTACAAATCATAAAAAATAATTTTATTTATTTATTTATTACATGGTCAAAAAAATGTATGTTTAATTATCTCAGCATCTAATAGATGCTGATCCAAACTACTGCATTCAAACAGACACAGATGTATCCACTGGTTCATATCAATACCAGGATCTTTGTCAGAGCAAGTTAGTGAACAGCATTATTATTTGACACATTTTACAGGAATTAGGTATCATGGCTCAGTTACTATAAACTGCAGCTAAAATGTAAGACACTATGAAAAAAATAGCTTTAAAGGGGGAGTAGAGAGATTAAGTTTCTTAAAGAGTGTTTAATTTATCATATATTTCTCTTTACATAAAATGGTTGAAGAGAAACTCTGATGTAATCTCAATTGTATTTTAAGACTTCACAAATTGACAAAATTTAGATTCAGCTATTCATAAGCCATACGTATGCAACAAGCTTGGCTTTTTATATTTTCTTTGGGCTGTTCTTTCATGACATTGTGTGTTGAAATGACTGCAGCTGTCAGAGGAAAACCAAACTCCCTTAAATCTTAATGACAATGTTCAGCAATAGATGAAAACCACAGTGATAATTTCAAGACAATTCAGATAGAAAAACAGTGTCCTTTTATTTTTTTTATTTTTTTACCTCTTAATATGATTAATGAACTAAATTTTACAGTAAAGAAATATAGTATTTAAATATCTTGGCCTGGATTTTCATAAGATGACTGTGGTCTATCACAGAATAAAAATAGAAAGACTTATTAGATTTCTATATCCCCTTTCTTCTAAACATTTTTTCCCTATATTTTCTATCTAAACATTTTGTCAAGTGTCAAATGAATAAAATGACAGGATTCCCACACCATCAGTGATGAGACTTTAAAATAGATTTTGCCAACAGGAAAATATTGAAAATAATTAACATTGCAGCTAAATTCCATATATTTTTAACCTTATCAGAAGAATTCTTTGTCCTTTTCCCCATATTTGGCCATTATATTAATTTGATCTTCTTCTTTGATATCATTCAAGCTTGCTTCAGACAAAAAAAAAAAAAAAAAAAAAAAAAAAAAGTCATTTAAAGTCTTTTAGGCAAAAATTCTAATAACATTGATAGTAGGGCCCTCTCTGTCTGCAAGAGCCTCTCAAAGCGAGAAAGAACTCTTTATATTGTATTAAGCATTTATTTTCTTTTCCTTTTTATGTTCTTCCTTTTATGTTCTTCCCTACTTAGTGTGGTAATGTGATATTAAAAGTGTGATAATCTGTCTTGAACCAGCCACATATGTGTCTGCACCCTAGACTCGCCTAAGACAACTTTGACTTCTGTGGTAGTTTGACATACATTTTACTAGTTATAAGATCAACACTTGGAAAAAAAAAATCCAGAAATATACAAGTGTGTTTTCTCATTCTTACTTTACTTTCTTTCTGACATCAATTTTATTTCAATAGTATATGATCATATGATATTTATTTGCTATTTCATGTCAATTTGCCATGGTCTTCAATTAAAATTTGGTTAAAAGGAGAAAAAAAAAAAAAGTGAAAGAATGTAAAAATGAAAAATGACTGTATAACTTTTCTTGGTTAGGGAATCATAGAATCATAAATGTTTTGGGTTGGAAGGGACCTTAAAGATCACCTGATTCCCCCCACATACACACACACACCACCATTGGCAGGGACAACCCAGCTTACTCAAGGACCTGGCCTTGAAAACTTCCAGGGATGGGGCATCCACAGCTTCTCTACGCAACCTGTTCTAGTGCCTCCCATAGGAATAAAGATTTTTTTTCCAAATATCTCATCTAAATCTACCTTCTTTTAGCTTAAAACATTATCCCTTGTCTCACCACAATTCCCTTATTCACTAATAAGTCCACACTTATTCACTTATAAGTCCATTCCCCGTGTAGGTCCTGTAGGCCTACTTTAAGTACTGTACGGCTGCTCTAAGATCTCCCTGGAGCCTTTTCTTCTTCAGGCTAAATAACCAATTCCCTCAGACTGTCTCCACAGGGAAAGTGCTCCAGCCCTCTGACCTACTCCATGACCCTCTTACAGACCTACTTTAACAGCTCCATGTCTTCCTTATGTTGGGGGCCACAGAACTCAACACAGTACTCCAGGTGGTGTCTCAAGAGAGTAGTAGATGAGAATCACCTCTCTACCTGGACCTTTTAGCTACATTTCTTTTGGTGCCACCCAGGGTATGTTTGTCTTTCTGCACTGCAAAAGCACATTGCTGACTCATGTTTAGTTTCTCATCTAAATACATCCCCAGGTCCTTCTCCACAAGGCTTCTCTCTATCTACTCATCGCCCAGTCTGGATTAATGATAAAACACAACAAAGCAAAGCACAACAAAACATAACATAACCAAAAAAACTAAATCTGTTGTTGTCAAATACCGAAAACAAATCTGTTCTATAAAATCTAGTAGCAAACTGTAAAGGAAAGACATTAGTCTGAATAATACATGTATATACATATGAATAAAATTAAAGGCATTATCCTTCCCCTAAATTTTACTGAAAAGTCTCTTTTCATGCAAAAGTAAACACGCAAAACAACCTGCATACAGAAAAACTGATGTTTAGGCAAGCATCCAGGATTTTCAATCTAAAGCAAAGTGACATGTTGTTACATTCTCCTTTTCCTTAAAGATAATTACCTTTTATTTACTAGATTTCCTAAAGCAAAATGTAAGATGGACTATGGGACAATGATCTCATTTTTGCAGTAGTCTTCTCTCCCCTCTCTTTTTCACCAACAATACAAATCTAACAATAATGGGACCTAAAAATATAAGAATGCCAAATTGTAATTTTACGTAATTTGTAATTTTTTGTAATGTTAATAATGAACTAATTTAGTAAACCATTTCAAAAGACATAATCGCAGAATCATAGAAAGATTTTGGTTGGAAGGAACTTTAAAAGATCATGTAATTCCAACTCCCCTGCCATGGGCACAGATGCCACCCACTTGACCAGGTTGCCCAGCGTCCCATCCAAACTGACCTTCAACACCTTCAGAGATGGGGCTTCTCTGTGCAACCTGTTCCAGTGCCTCACCACCCTCTGAGTAAAGAATTTGCTCCTAACATCTAATCTAAATCTCTCCTCTTTCAGTTCCCCCTTGTCCTATCATTGTCTGCCTGTGTAAAAAGTCACTCTCCACCTTCTTTATAAGCCCCCGTTAAATACGGGAAGGTTGCAGCAACATCTCCCCAGGACCTTCACTCTGCCAAGCTGAATATTGCCAGCTCTCTCAGCCTTTTCTTCATAGGAGAGGTGCTCCAGCCCTCTGATCATCATCATAGCCCACATCTTTCTTGTACTGTGGTCCCTAGACCTGGATGCAGTACTCCAAGTGGGGCCTCAGAAGGATAGAGCAGAGGCGGACAATCAGCTCCCTCCACCTGCTGGTCGCTACTCTGTTGAAGCAGCCCAGGATGCAGTTGGCCTTCTGGGCTGCAATCACACACTGCTGGCTCACGTTGAGCTTTTTGTCCACCAGAAGACCCGAGACCTTCTCTGCAGGGCTGCTCTCAGCGAGTTCTTCTCCCAGCCTGGACTCATGTGTGGGATTGCCATGACCCAGAAAGAGCACTTGTTGAATCTCATGAGATTCACATCGTCCCACTTTTCTATCTTGTTCAGGTCCCTTTGGATGGCATCCCTTCCTTCTGTTGTATCAACTGCACGACTCAGTTTGGTATCACCTGCAAACATTCTGAGGGTGCACTCGATCGCACTTCTATGTCATTGATAAAGAAATTAAACAGTACCAGTTCCAAGATGGACCCGTGAGGGACACTGCTTGTCAACATCCTCCACCAGGACATAGAGTTCTTGACCACAAATCTCTGGCTGCATCTTTCCAGACAATTCCTAATCCACCATATATGCCTTCCTTCTAATCCATATCTCTCTAATTCAGAGATCAGAATGTTGTGTGGAACCATGTCAAAGACCTTACAGAAATCCAGGTAGATGACATTGGTCAGTCTTCCCTTGTTCACTCTAGAAGTTATTCTGTCATAGAAAGTCACCCGGTTGGTCTGGCATACTATGGCCTTGGTGAAGATCTGCTGTGACTTAGATCACCTCCCTGTCTTGCATGTGTCTTAACACGACATCCAGGAGGACCAGTTCCATGATCTTCCCAGAGGTGAATCTCATTGGCCTGTAGTTCCCCTGGTCTTCCTTTCCACATTTTCTAAAAGTGAGAGTTATGGTTCCCTTTTTGCAGTCACCAGGGACTTTGCCTGACTTCTGTGACTTTTCGGATACGATAGAAAGTGGCTTGGCAGCCGCATTAGTCAGTTCCCTCTGGACACTGGGTTTCATGTCACTAGGCCCCATACACTTATTGTACCTTGCGTTCAGTTTCATCATGTGGCCTACAAACCTGCTCTTCGCTTTCAGTGGGAGGAATTTTGTTCCCCCTACTCTTGCCTGTAATTTCAGGGACTAGATATACATGGGAAGCTTGACTGTCAGTGAAAAGTGAGAAAAACAACTTGTTGAATACCTCAGCCTTCTCTAGGTATGTTGTTCTAATTTCTGGAAGGCTATAAATCCTCTCCTGTTCCTCATACTGCAGCTTAAATGGATTCATTATCTTTTAAATGCTTCTTAGGATTTAGAGAATCTCCTATCCTTATGACTAGATATGCCATGAATACGGGAAATACAATTGGAAATATTTAAGAAAACAGATTTTTTCCTCATCTGGGAAAATATATTAAAATAAAAATTGTTCAGTGTTTCATTGATTGTCTTATATATTCTTTTATTCTTTATATAATTTTTAGTGGAAATGTAAAAAAATCAGCTAATCCTCATAAGACTTGTTCCCTAAACCCTTCACCAGCTTTCTTCCCCTTCTTTGGGTATACTCCAGCACCTGAACGTCCTTCTTGTAGTGAGGGTCCCAAAACTGAACACAATGATTGAGGTGCAGCCTCAACAGAGCTGAGTATCACAGAATCACAGAATTATCTAGGTTGGAAGAGACCTCAAGATCATCAAGTCCAACCTCTGACCTAACGCTAGCAGTCCCCACTAAACCATATCCCTAAGCTCTACATCTAAACGTCTTTTAAAGACTTCCAGGGATGGTGACTCCACCACTTCCCTGGGCAGCCCATTCTAATGTCTCACAACCCTCTCAGTAAAGAAGTTATTCCTAATATTCAACCTAAAACTCCCCTGGTGCAACTTTAGCCCATTCCCCCTCGTCCTGTCACCAGGCACGTGGGAGAATAGATCAACCCCCACCTCACTACAGACTCCTTTAATGTACTTATAAAGAGCGATAAGGTAGCCCCTGAGCCTCCTTTTCTCCAGGCTGAACAAGCCCAGCTCCCTCAGCCGCTCCTCGTTGGACTTGTTCTCCAGACCCCTCACCATCTTTATCACCCTTCTCTGGACTCGCTTGAGGACCTCGATGTCCTTCTTGTAGCGAGGGGCCCAAAACTGAACACAGTACTCAAGGTGCGGCCTCACCAGAACCCAGTTCAGGGGGACAATCACTTCCCTAGTCCTGCTGGCCACATGCCTTCTGATACAAGCCAGGATACTGTTGGCCTTCTTGGCCGCCTGAGCACACTACTGGCTCATATTTAGCCCATCGGTCCAGCCTATCCAGATCCTCCTGCAGAGCCTTCCTACCCTCAAGCAGATCGACACATGCACCTAACTTGGTGTCATCTGCGAACTTACTGAGGGTGCACTCAATCCCCGTCCACGTCATCGATAAAGATATTAAAGAGGAACAGCCCCAGTACCTAGCCCTGAGGAATGCCACTAGCGACCAGCCTCCAACTGGATTTGACTCCATTCACCAAAACTCTTTGGGCCCTTCTATCCAGCCAGTTTTTAACCCAACGAAGCGTGCGCCAGTCCAAGCCACAAGCAGCCAGTTTCTTGAGGAGAATGCTGTGGTACACGGTGTCAAAAGCCTTGCTGAAGTCAAGGTAGACCACATCCACAGCCTTTCCCTCATCCACCAAGCGTGTCACTTTGTCATAGAAGGAGATCAGGTTTGTCAAGCAGGACCTGCCTTTCATAAACTCGTGCTGACTGGGCCTGATCACCTGCTTGCCCTGTAAGTGCCACGTGATAACACTCAAGACAGTTTGCTCCATGAGTTTCCCTGGCACTGAGGTCAAACTGATAGGCCTATAGTTTCCCAGGTCTACTCTCCAGCCCTTCTTGTAGGTGGGCGTCACGTTTGCTAGCTGCCAGTCAACTGGGACCTCCCCCGATAGCCAGGACTGTTGATAAATGATGATAAGCATTTTAGCCAGCTCCTGTGCCAGTTCTCTCAGTACCCTTGGGTGGATCCCATCTGGCCCCATCGACTTGCATACATCCAAGTGCTGTAGCAGGTTGCCAACCATGGATAGTGAGGGCCACATTCTGCTCTTCATCCCCTTCCACCAGTTCAGGGTAATGAGTATCCAGAGAGCAACTGGTTTTGCCGCTAACAACTGAGGCAAAGAAGGCATTAAGCACCTCCACCTTTTCCTCATCTTTTGTAACTAAGTTCCCCCCCGCATCCACTAAAGGATGGAGATTCTCCTTAGTCCTCCATTTTGCACTGATGTATTTGTAAAAACATTTTTTGTTGTCTTTAACAGCAGTAGCCAGATTGAGCTCCAGATGAGCTTTGGCCTTTCTAATTTTGTCCCTGCACTGCCTCACAATATCCTTATAGTACTCCCGAGTGGACCGCCCTCTTTTCCAAAGAGTATACACCCTCTTTTTTCTCCTAAGCTCAATTCTGTGTTTAGCCAGGCTGGTCTTCTTCCCTGCCAGCTCGTCTTTGGGCACGTGGGGACAGACTTCTCCTGCACCATTAAGATTTCCTTCTTGAAGAGCGCCCAGCCTTCCTGGACTCCTCTGCCCTTCAGAACCACCTCCCAAGGGACTCTACCAACCAGTGTCCTGAACAGTTCAAAGTCACCCTCTGGAAGTCCAATACAGTGGTTTTACTGGTCACCTTCCTGGCTTCTCCAAGAACAGAGAAATCTACCAATTCATGGTTGCTCTGCCCAAGACAGTTTCCAACCGCCTCATCTCCAACCAGTCTTTCTCTGTGTGCGAGCAGAAGGTCTAGCGGGGCACCTCCCCTGGTAGGCTCACTAACCAGCTATGTCAGGAAACTATCTTTCACGCTTTCCAGAAACCTCCTAGACTGCTTTCTCTGGGCTGTGTTGTGCTTCCAGGATATATCTGGGAAGTTGAAGTCCTCCAAAGAACAAGTGCTGATGATTTCGCAACTTTTGTCAGCTGCCTGTAGAACTCCTCATCAGTCTCCTCATCCTGGTTCAGTGGCCTATAACAGACCCCCACCAGGATGCTTCCCCTGTTGGCCTTCCCACTGATCCTAACCCATAGGGACTCAATCTTATCATTCCCAGCCTCAAGTTCCACGACATCAAAACTCTCTCTGATATAGAGAGCCACACCACCACCCCTTCTGTGCTGCCTGTCCCTTCTGAAGAGCTTGTAGCCAGTCATTGCAGCACGCCAGTCATGAGAGTGGTCCCACCACATTTCCGTGATGGCAACCAAGTCGTAGCCTGCCTGCCGCATGATGGCTTCCAGCTCTAACAAGCCTTGTTTCAGCCCTGTCCCCCTTCTTACCTAGTTTAAAGCCCTCTCAATGAGCCCCGCCAGCTCCTTATTTTCCCCTTAGAGTTAGGGACCCGTGTGCAGCCATTAGGCCATGTGTTGAGTAAAGTGCCCCGTGGTCAAAAAAAACACAAAATTTCTGTGTTGCAACCAGCCTCTGAGCCACATGTTTATCAGGTGGGCTCTCCGTGTCCTCTCTTTACCCTTCCCTGCCACTGTAGGGATGGATGAAAACACCACCTGCCTCATCCACTAACTGTCCCAGTTCCCTAAAGTCTTGTTTGATTGTCTTCAGGCTTCTCTCTTCAATGTCATAACTGCCAGCCTGCACTATTAAAAGAGGATAATAGTCAGAGGGACGAACCAGGTTGGGAAGCTTTCTGGCAATGTCCCTGACCCTGGCCCCAGGGAAGCAGCAGACTTCCCTACGCATAGGGTCAGGCTGACAAATCTGTCTCTCTATTCCCGTAAGAAAGGAGTGGCCCACAACAATCAACCTTCTTTCTGTCTTGGTGGAGGCAGTCCTGAGGCATGGAGTCAGCTTCCTCGCCCTAGGCATCCTCCTGGGTAGACTTTCTACATCATCCTCAGCTACTGGTCTCTCAATCTCCAGGGCCTCAAACCTGTTGCGTAAAGGCACCTGGGAAGGTGGGACCGGTGGGGGAGGGCATCGCTTGTGATGTTGAGCAGGGACCTGCTTCCATTCCTCCTCAACTCCTAGGTCCCCTCCCTCTGCCCAACAGCAACAGAGCAGGAGGTCCACCCCCATTTGGGGTAAATGACAATTGGAGTACCGACAATCATCTCCCTAATTCTGCTAGTTATAATATTACTGACACAAACCAGGATGCTGTTGGCCTTCTTGGACATCTGAACACCCTGCTGGTTCATATTCAGCCAGCTACCAACCGATACTCCCTGGGCCCTTTCCACCAGGAAGCTTTCCAAATACTCTTTCCCAGATCAATAATATATATCTGAAATTTCATATTTAAACATAGTTAAGGTAGAAGTCAATTACTGCAGCATTTTCATAGTGTTAGATGTTGTATATTTCAGTATTTAATTTTCATTGCAAAATATATTTGTTTTACATACATATTTTTAGCTGTTGTGTCTCTACAGGTGATGTAAAATTTGAACTTTCTTTGAAAGATGTTGTATAAACTTATTAGGAGACAAATGAAATATAGCTCCTCAGAAGAATGAAAAAATATATTCGGTGTTATATAAGATTTCTTTTGCGTCTGTATCACAATATTGTATTGTTCTAGTGTATTGCATGAGATTTAAACACACAAGATAATTTCAATAAGGAGAATGATGTTGATCTGATGAACTAGACTATTTTTTCAGTACTGAAAATGATAATTAAAGCACTGTCTGTGTTCTATTGTAGGTTAGGTAATAAGATTTAATATTATCTGGTGTTAGTGTTAGCAAACTCAGCATCAAATTTTCTAACCAGTTAAAACACCCATTTTTTTTTACTTCTGTGTTGAGTTTTCACACTGCTAACACTTCAAGTCTTCATAAAATATTATTTTTTTTCTTCTTTCAGTAACTAGATAGGTTTATCTCTTGTGAGATTTTTTTTGTATTTATGTACATATATATATATAAATGTCCATATGTACATATATGTATAAATGTTTGTGTATATAAACAGCTCTATATTTATGAGATACATAATTTTATTTAAATAAGGGCCTTCTCTTTGATGTTGAAGATTACATTAGTGAAATACCAAAACCTATTTTTAAAATCAGGTACTCTTTCTAACATTATAAATGCCCTTTCCAAAATAAATCTATTAATCAAGTCAGAAACAAAATAAACTCCACTGAAGTAATACATGAAAAAAACATGAATTCTGATATGTCTTTGGATATATTTTTTCCTAATTTCTTTATATTAATATAGGGAATCTGTCTTCTCGTTTTGCCTGATTCTGCTAGGAAATTTTGATTTATACAGTGGAGAAAGGAGATCTTTGCTTTTGAAAATAGATATATTTTCAACCCAAAACTCACAAACAATGATTCCTTAAAAATGCACCCCTTGGCAGAAAATGTGAATATCCAAATTCCATGATTCCATTTAATATGTCAGATTTAGATTTGTGCTTTCTTACATACACAATTTTTGCAATTATATTTGCCAAATATAATGTTCAAATTCAAATGTTTCATTTGAATAAAGTCTCAGAAGAAAAGATTCTTCTGTCATCTTTTGCTGGTGATAGAAAGATTAGAAGGTATTCAAAAGTATACATTTTCAAACTATGTAAAACAGCTATTTTTTGGGTGATATAACAATCCTACTTGCCTCTTTAGGCAGTTTTCTAATGGGGGAATGTCACTGCAGGAATGTCACTCTGTCTTTCTGAAATATTACAAAATTCATCTGCATGTTATATATTCCTTTATGCTTTATATGAAGAAAGACCCTTTCAAGGTAGAAGTACGACATTTGCACAGCTTCATTTCTCTGTTATCTCCTAATGGAAATTTATTTATTTATTTATTTTTATACTGGCAACTCTTTAACCAACGTATGGAAACTTCCAATACTTGTCTAAAAAAAAAAAAAAAAAGAAAAAAATAAAGAAAAGGTCAGTGTTTTATGATTGGGAAGCTTATCAGGTGTGGGAGAAATGGGTTGGAAGTGGTGGGAGTACAGAAAGATGAGAGGAAGAATTGATTAAATGTTGTAGAAAAGATGCATAATATACGTGTAACAGAGGACACAGAGTGGAAATAAAGGGAAGAGTATCTTTGATTTTACAGACTAAGCTGAAAAGTATTAAGTAACTACATGCATTTATTTTACACAGAATCACAGAATCACAGAATTTTCTAGGTTGGAAGAGATCTCAAGATCATCGAGTCCAAACTCTGACCCAACGCTAACAGTCCCCACTAAACCATTTCCCTAAGCTCTACATCTAAACGTCTTTTGAAGACTTCCAGGGATGGTGACTCCACCACTTCCCTGGGCAGCCTGTTCCAGTGTCTCACAACCCTTTCAGTGAAGAAGTTCTTAAACTTTACTTTTCAGTAAAGCTTCTAGGGGAATGCAAAGGAGTACACTTTTTTGGTTACGTATAAATCTATACTATACAGCAGATGACTGGGATGATAACATCATGCGATAATGCAAATGGAATTATTTTCATTGAATTTATTAAAAAAAAAAAAAAAACAACTTGGAAAAGTGGCAACAAGCATAGATGTTGCACAGTTGCAATAGGTGATTATATATCCATTTTCATGAGGTACGAAACAGCCAAGAAAATACAAAACTGGCTGAGAGAAGAAAAGGACTTTGAAAACAAAGGCATATTTTGCTGTGATAAATTTTGAAAGGTAGTGAACCTGCAAGTAAACTTGACATAAAATTGTGCAGAATCCCTAAAGTGGGTATTCATCAATGCATACAAAATTGGGAGATACAGTTACTAGTACAATAAGTATGAAGGATACTTGATAAGAGACTGGTACATTACAAACATTAATTAAGCAATCACGAATGAGATCCTGCCAGCTACTGAATATTTGATACAACCTAATAGCAGCAAATCCATCTAACTCATTTTTCAACAACTAATAAAGTTCAAGATGTGTATTCAGCTTCATCAGAGGTACCAATTAAGTGTTTGTGGTGTCTGTTTCTCTGCAGTTTTCAAGAACAATTGTATCATTACAGCATTTAAAATGCAGTGTCAGCAGGAAATAGAACAATAGCTGCAAGCAAAAAAATTATACAGCATAGAATCATTATGGTTTTTTTTTTTTTTTTTTTTTTTTTTTTTTTTTGTCCTTAGTGTGCTGTATCTTGGACAGCATTTTTATTTTTATTTTTATTTTTATTTTTTAATTATTATTATTTTATTTTGTGCTTCAAGGAAGAAATTGAAGATAATTTAAGTAAAAAATGACAATGCTACCTGCTTACTGCTACTCAATTGGTTTGTTTAAATATTTCTAAAAATAAAATTAGACCCTTGTAAGTTGCCTTGGGGAAACTTATGAATAGTATAAAATCAAAAAAAAAAAAAAACCACAGCAGTTATTCTGTTCTATTTCTAGATGACGAGCACAGCAGGAGTTGTCTCTGTTAGGAGTTTTTAAACACATGACAGTAAGATTTTTTTTTTTCTTCTTTTCTCCTGGCAAACATAAGGTAATGTAAAAGTCCAAGAATCCTCATTTTGATTAGATTAATACCTCACCTTTCACATTGTCTAGGTAATAGGAGCACACAGGTTTGTCTAAGGCTTGCATCAGATTCTTCCCTCTTCCTATTTCAAGTCAACTGCATTTACTTGTTTGTTCCATGTAGGGTCAAATAATAGTGAACATGAAAATGGACATTCCTCAATAGGTCTCAGGTACATTTTGCCTAAGAACCTGTCTTTCACTGGTTCAAATATAAGATGTTTACTTAAAAAGGCACAAGAAATGATGTGAGTACAGAACGGTACTGTTCCAGGAATGTAAGGACTCCATCAGTTCCATCCACATAATCATATTTAATAGCTGTTGCACTGCCTACACCTACCTAGTCTTTACCTAAATTCTTTAACACTTTTTCAGTATCTTAAGGCAAAGATAGTTGCATTACACATAGTACAGAATAGATACTTCATTCTCTTTGTTGCTATCCTGATTTAATGTTTCATAATTGTATTGAGTACCATTCAGTTCTTGGTAACAAAGAATATTCCATGATTAGTCTCTTTTTACTTTCCCTTTGTTACTCACACTTTTGTATTTCCCAGTACTTTTTTTTTTTTTTTTTTTTTTTTTTTTTTTCAACAGTAGCAGAAACCTCTAATGGAATTTTGTATGACTGCTGTGACAAAGAATCTCTGCTTAGAATTTGTTTTGTATCTCTGATTACAGTTGTGACCTTTTCTATCCTGTTGTATTTTGTTCAATAGTGGGGAGTAACATAACTATACAAAATATTCAGAATGCTACAAAATTGCTTTCCATTTGTTATGCCATCACCAAATCCTGTATACACTTTCAGAAACTATTATTTAAATCATCATTGTGTTATTATATATATAAAATCCATGTCTGTGTGTATACTTGCATTGTCTTTTCTCAATACACATTTCTCATGTGTGCGTACTGGCTGAATTTCACTTACGATTTTATCATTCCATTACTTGTACAATGTCTGAAATGTCACCAAGCTGAGTGGTGCAGTTGATACAATAGAAGGAAGGAATGCCATCCAAAGGGACAAGCTTGAGAAATGGGCCCATGTGAACCTCATGATGTTCTACAAGTCTAAGTGCAAGGTACTGCACCTGGGCTGGGGAAATCCTGGACATGAGTACAGACTGGCTGAAGAATTCATTGACAACATTACTGTGGAGAAAGACTTGCAGGTTCTGAAGGATCAAAAGCTTGACATGAGCCAGCAATGTGCAACTGCAGCCCAGAAGGCTAACTGTATCCTGGGTTGCATCGAAAGAGGAGTGACCAGCAGGTCAAGGGAAGTGATTGTCCCCCTCTACTCTGCAATCATGAGGCCCTACTTGGAGTGCTGTGTCCAGGTCTGGAACCCCCAGCACAAGAAGGATGTGGATCCATTCAGCTGGGTCCAGAGGAGGACCACAAAGATGATCAAGGGGCTGGAGCACCTATTGTGTGAAGAAAGGTTGAGAGAGCTGGGCATGTTCAGTGTTCAGCCTGGAGAAGAGAAGGCTCTGGAGAGACCTTATTGCAGCGTTTCAGTACTTAAAGGGGTCTTGTAAAAGTAATGGAGAAGGACTCATTACCTGGGTAGGTAATGATAGGATGAGGGGAATGGTTTTAAACTGAAAGAGGGGAGATTTAAATTAGAAGTTAGGAGGAAATTCTTCACTTAGAGACACTGGAACACGTTGTCCAGAGAGATTGTGGATGCCCCATCTCTGGAGGTGTTCAAGACCAGGTTGGATGGGCCTTTGAGCAATGGGGTCTAGTAGCAGTCCCTACCCATGGCAGAGGGGTTGGAACTATGTGATCTTTGATGTCCCTTCCAACCCAAGCTGTTCTGTGATTATATGATTTTGTTAATCTTCCTAATGGTTTCAATTTTGCTTACTATTTGTTTGTGTTACCAGCATGCCTGAATAGTTTCTCTCCCCTCTTCCATTTCCTCTCCTTTCTTTCCACCCCTCCATTTCCAAATCCTTTAAGAATACCACAGTACAAGTTAAGTCACAGTCAAAAACAAAACAAAACAAAACAAAACAAAACAAAACAAAACAAAAACCTTTCTGTGGGTAATATCCCTTTTCTGAAACTGACCCAGTCCACACCCACAGTCCCCACAAAATGCTGACTTTGATATAACATATGCACACCTGCACAGATCATATTACAGACAATTCCTACACTTTTGGGACACCAACAGATTACGCTATAACTGAAGAATATATAGAAAAACCTTTTAGTGCTGTCATAGAATAATATATACCTCACTCTAGCTGAATAGCTGAGACACTATTATGTCAGGAAACTGATGTAAAACACTGACTTGGTCCAAGTGAAATGCACATGTATTTTCATAAATATTCTGGGGATGGATTTTTGCAACTGCATGTAACACTGTATAAGGCAGCATTTAGAAAATGAAATGTTATCTGTAATGCAACAAAGAGCCTGCTGCCCCTGTGCTTTATACTTTAATTAATCCCTCATAGATTCTGAATAAAATTACAATGAAATAGATCCACTGAATCTATCAGGAGAACAGTTTCTTCTATTAACATGTTCCCATTATATTTCTGAAAACATAAAGCTAAATATGCAATATTCCAGAAGGTGGAAATATGTTTGAGGCAAAAAGTGCTGGAATTATGACAACTTTGCTAACCATGAATTCAGAAAAAATAAAAATAAAAAATCCTATTTAAATCCCAGTGGGAAAGCTGGGTTGATTGGGTTAGTGTAAATAAGGTACAATTGTTTAAACATGTAAGAAAGGCAGGCACAGAGGTAAAAGGGTCATTTAGTAGGCAAACATTAAAACTCTACCTGTCTTGTATTATCATTTCATTCGTATCTTAATTATACATGTATATGCTTTTGCGTATGCACTACGTATGAACCATTATCTATGGTTCATATCTTAATTATATGTGCTTTTAATTTGTGTTCTTCAGGTGTAAAGTTATAACCTAGTCCTCCAGTTTCAAGTCATAAATAACATAATTTCAGCAATGTAGAACACTGACTACTAAAATGCTTAATTGTTATAAGAATCTATCTCCACAAGTCATGATCAGGGTAAGTCAACAGACTTGTTGAAGAGTTAAGAGTTGTACATAAATAAACAAACAAACAAACAAATGAATGAATAAATAAATAAATAAAAGTCAGAGAAGGATGGGAGACTCATTAAGATATGTTCTTTCCAGGGAGGTAGTAGATGGGAGCCAAGAGACTTCAGAAATTAAGTTGCACTGATGGTACCTTACTTAATTGTACAACCATTTGCTGTGACCAGACAGCCAAAAACTAGCAATTTTGATAAATTTATGGAGATGGAAAGCACTTCTGTGTCAACATTCATGTTAAATGTCAGTTTGTAAACAGGAAAAAGAACAGTACTTTCATATTTAGGATATAGATTAATTGTCTGAGCATTAAATTCTGAATCAGAAAATATTTATCTGCCTTTGCTAAGACATTCTTCTGTTCAAATATATGAAATTTATATCATATATAAGGCCACTATGATAAGCAAACATTCCTGAGTTATTATCCTTATATAATGAGAAATATATAGTATACATTTCAGTTGTACTTTCAGTAACACATAACGTTTTGTTAAAAGCTAACAATTTTTTTTTTTTTTTTTTTTAAGTAGTGTGATACATGACAAGTAGTATAAATCACCACTCTGAAATGTAAAGTTGCAGACTGAAAATTTTAGAATTAACCACAAGACTATTCTTGCACTTACACACACACACACATACTCTTAAAATGGGCTAATCAGGCCTACATTTAGGTTGATGGAACTAACAGAAAACATAGGTGTGCATGTTCTTTTCAGCTCCCTTTAGGGGTCTTTCCAGTCCAGTTTCTGGATCATTGATATACTTTCAGACTTCCTTGGGTAGAAACATGGTTTCAAAACGTTTCTCATTAGGGTCATTTGCTCATAAGCACATAGATAGTAGTACAACATATCAGGTAAAGTCCTATTTTCAGGAAAAGTTCCCTTTGGAATGAAAATCTTGGAAAAACTTTGAACTTTGTCTAGATTCAACTATTATTAGTATTTTTAATTTTCCAAGAGAATTCTATTCAGTGATGTCCATCACTGGCAGTTTTCCATGAATGTGCATTATGTTTATGCTTGATTTCAACTACTTTGAAGGTTTTTTGTTTTGGTTGGTTACTTCCTGAGACCACTATTTCTGATCTAACAGAAATAATTATTAGGTCTATAAAATCTGCAGACTCTGATATTAATTTTAAAAGTACTGTCAAATAGATACACGTTTACTTAGATACCAAAGAAATAGAATTTCAGAATGTGGTTCATGTGCAGTAATACCTGCTGTTATTCCGTTGTGTTCAGAACATAGCAGTGCAAGTGTGATTAAAGTAACATATATATATATATATATATTATATATAGATATAACATGTATATAAATGTTATATATATATATATGTTATATATATTTTTGTTCAAATATTTATATATATTTGTCCATATATATATATATGTCCAAATATATATATATATGTGGACAAAAAAAAAAATAATTAAGAATTCAAATTTTTAAAATACAGTTTACTTTTACAAATCATATCGCCACTCATACTGAATCATTCCAAGGCTATGTTAGCTTCATTGTGCAAAAAGTGGAAAAGGATGTCTGAGAGCATCTTTATCAATTCTTCATTTTTAGTGGAGTCACAGCTGGTCACTGTTTAGTTTGCTTGCATGTATTCCAGAATATAAATATACCTGAACTTAATTTGCAGTCTTTCAAAATTTTCTTTTTGGCTATTCAATATTGTAAGTAGATTAATATTTCACTATCTTAGTAGAAGGGCTGGAAAAAATATATATATTTTCAAAATGAGTCATCATACCTGCCCTTCTCTAAAAGAGCAAGACTCCAACAGAGGTATTAGAAACAGGTGTGGTTGCAGACAATTGCTTTCTGAAAATAATAATAATAATAATAATAACCAAAAGATGAAATTAATGGATAGATGACATTTATATTCTTTAGAATAGCACAGTTCTCTGAAAGATAATGAGAGATTTATAGCCCCCAGAAATCCTGTATCTACTCACTCAGAGCATTCTTACCAATCTGTTCAATCTGAACGTCTAGACAAATGAATTTTGAGCCTGCTTGTAATTCCACAGAGGTCTGGCAGCTTTCGTGTGGTGATCAGCAAAATATTATATTTAAAGTGCGGAACTTTAATTATTATTATTTTTAGCTTAATGGCTCTTCTCCAAATAATTTCCTTTCATTTACAATGTCTGCTTTTGACTATTATGTCTGAATTGAAATGGCTATTATTAGCAGGCCAGTTCAGTACACAATCCTTTCTCTACAGCATTCCTCTGTGATTTCTGTTCTAAGATTTACTTGATGTACTCAGAGAAATATGTATTATTTTTCTGTCTGTCCAAACAATCTAAACACACTGGTTTTTATTCTCAGTTTCAGTCCTAATAAATTGCTTTTGTTAATATGTTTTAAATAGACATTCACCTGGTGCTGGTCAGTGTCTTCAAGCATAGCTAAAACCAGAATGTATTCAAATAAGTGGTAATATGATTTATATATATATATATAAAACAAACAAACAAACAAACAAACAACAACAGCAACAAAACAGACTATTTAAACAGTGGAATTATATGCAGTATAGTAATTTAACAACAGGGGCTTCACTCACCTTTGATTTTTTCTCTTAATGTTTTTAAACTGAAGTTCTTGTACTGTCTGAAAGTATACTCTTTATAGAAATGTAATGACTTTTTAAAGAAGAGGTTTTCATTTTATAATTTTACCTGAGAATCTGGAAGTTAAAATTCTTATTTCTAGCTATTGTGCTTGACACTTTAAGACGGATTCTAGTGTTGCATTGAAGGCTGGGTTTTAAATGCAACTCGTTTTCACGACATTATAGGTGGAAATAAACTTACTCCAAACATGTAGTTTATAGAGATACAGTTACTTAGCCATGCTTTGCCTTCATATGCAGCTTCACTGGAAGCTGCTGACTGTCCTGTGCAAATGAGCTGTGCATTCCACCTCAGTTAGTTAAAAGGCCTTGTCTTTTCATGGTAGGTTTATTGAAATCTTGTTTGTCTTTTTAACCCCAGAATCATATGCAGTGTAAATTAATCTTTCTGGTGTTCCAGATTTTCAATGCCAATCCTTATGGAGAGATTCTGTGGACCTGAGAAATTGGTGAGAAGTATACAACTATTTTTCCAGATTCTAATAGTATAGAAAGATTTAATGTTTAAGCATAATACTTTAAATAAAGAATACATGTTTTAGAGGTGGCTGATTAATAAATTAACAAGGCTAAGCCATGTGTACAGGATAATATAGTCCTCTGATCTGCCTGGAGTGCCTATTGCTTAATATGACAGTAGCTCATGCTGAGTATGAGCTGTTTATCTGTCTTAAAAATAATTCTGTTCACATGCTGCCCTATGCTACTTTAGGTAGCTACTTTAGGTAGTACTTTATGTGCATTTTTGTTGGCATTGTTTTATCAAAGAAGTTTACACACTAAATCAGTACATAACATAAGAAAATGTGAAGCACTCAAATACATTTGACATAAATGTTGTATGGTTATGACAAATTGTTTTCTATGCTTTCAAAAAAAAAAAAAAAAAAGAAAAAAAAAAAAAAAAAAGAAAGAATAAGATGTCTTGCAACCACTACATTATAGAATCATAGAATTGTTAAGGTTGGAAAAGACCTCCAAGATCATCTGGACCAACCATCAGCCTACTACCAATGTCACCCACTAAACCATGTCCCTAAGCACAACATACAATGTTTCCTTGAACAATCATAACAAAAGGATTAAGATAACCACTTGACTGGAAAAAAAAAAAAAAAAAAAAAAAAAAAAAAAAAAAAAGTTTAAAGATTAATTAGTTTCTGAATTGTCAGAGTGAAACAATTAAAGAGCTGAAAATAAAACGTGAGAATAAAATCTTGCATAAATATATATCCTGGAGGAAAACAGATTCTGACAATAAAATATACCAGGATTTTTCCATGAAAGATGCCAGAGAGAAGTTTTCTAACATTTTCCTCTTTTTCTGTTGCTTTGTTTTCCTTGTAAGTACTTGCCAGTGGACTGTTTTTTTGCCAGTTATTTTTGTTGTCACTTGTTGTTCTTTTGTTGTTGTTTCCTTTTTTTGAGACGAGTAGCAAATTTAAAATACATTTGCAATGAACGTTTTTAATTAATGTCTTCTTCTGTTGCTAAGTCAAACAAAAATGCAAGAGTTTCATATAAGTCCTGTTTAATGTAAAATAGTTGGTAAATCACTGAGTAATCCTTCAGTAAATGAACATAGATACTTTTGTCCAGAAAAGCAATTATTTGCAACATATGGAAATACCAATAGTGGTCATTCATAATTCTTCTGCAGCTTACTTCAGTGCACTCGGTGATGGTTAGAATAGTGAATTTCAAACTGCTTCAGAAAGAATCTGAATCTTCAGAAGAAACATGCACATAATGGGATGAGCAATACACAGTGCACTGAGAAATATTTTGAGAAGAATTGATACACTGGGTTAGTCTGAACTGCCTAGGAAATAACATTTAAGCAAAATGATTTTTAGATCTTCAGCTATAAACCATCTGTGCTAGTGATAAATGTAAGATACAGTTAAGTGTCCACAGATATTAACTATGTATTAGCTTAAGTACTGTGTGAACATAAATCATTCCAATGTGTTAATTAAAACAAATAATAAACTGAGTTGAAAATTATTTGGGGTTTTCAGATTGTTGTATTTTTATAAAAAGAAAATTTCAGTAACTAATTTCCAGCACATTTTGAGTACAAAGCACTGGTTCTGAGTAGAAGAAAAAATATTTAAACTTTTAATTACAACTTCAGTTTCAAGTTAATTAAAATGTTGCATTTGGGTCCAAATTACACCATGGTGATCACTGTGCGTCTTGACTTTTTGGGTAACTTTCTTTCTTGAAGACTCTTTAAAACAAACAAACAAACAAACAAACAAACAAACAAACAAAATAACTTTTTTTTTTTTAGACCTTTCCCTTATTTGTGTAACCTTTGTGTTACCTTTCCCTTCCCTGTGTAAGTGCCACATGTGTATTATGATTCTTTTTTCAAGCAATTTTTTTTTTTTCCTTCTTCTTTTTAGTTTTTCTCCCTTACTGAGGAAATGAATTTAGTTGTTGTTGCTGTCAAAATAAAACTCCTAAAACTTGGCTGTGAAATTGACTGTCCTCCTCCCTGAAATGTTGACTCATAAAAATGCAAATATTTACTGCCACAGGAGTGGCAGTAAATTATTATTTTGTGTGGCTGTAAAAATAAGTGATTGTGTATATGACACTTAAGTTCAATTAGAAAATTGTAATGCAGTATGAAATTAAATAAAATACTTAGAAGCTGTGATAAAGTTCTACTGAATATTTGTCTTCAGTTTTATAACTACATTTTATGACTTATAAACCTTACATAGATTTTGCTCTGCCTTTTTTGTTGAATCTTAAACAGCAGTTCACTAGTAGACACAATGGACCAGTTTTCAAAATTGTACACATGCAAAAAGGCTCTTAAGTGTGATGACAGTAATGCGTTTCCCATTATAACAACACTTCGTATTTCCATGCTAATTTTCCATTAGCAGATGTGATAGTACTTTTCAGCTACTAATGACTTAAGTCCCCCAGTGTCCTCCAGACACCGCTATTCCTGTTTCAGGAGAGCCATTAAAACACATGAAAAAGATAATAAATGTGACAGAAATTACCTGCCCTGTAATGGCTGTATAAGAGTTGGAAAACTGTATGATCCAGAGAGGAAGGTGTGTGATCAGAAGCACTTTTCTCCTTATTGATACTTACATGTATATGCAGCAGCTTTCTCATTGCCAGTTAGCTGGACAAGCCAGGTAAATTGACAATTCAGAACTGTTTCTACTTTAAAATAAATGATCTCTTCAGCAAGGCTATCTCTTTTTACTTGTACAAATACATATCCATTTTACCAAACATTCTCTTATAAACCTCCCTTTCCTTACTCTATTGGCAGTTTTGTCAGACTCTGTAAACTTACAAGGAAATTATTTCCAGGCTATATTTCTGCCTTAGCAAGCATGTAAGTCTGGTAAGGTTTCCTGTCTGTGTTTGTATTATGGACTTTGTTATATATCATCAGTGAAGTTGGAAATTCATTGTTTCCCCTGCTGCCTTCCAAAATTGTTACTGATTTGAAATAAACCTTCTCAACCTTCCCTCTTCAATAATTTAGGCTTTCTCTGATAGTATCACGTTCAAATAGATATTCCACTGAACGCATACTGCTTTCATACTTTAAAGGCAATATAATTCTATCAGTGTGTATTTATTTTATTTTATTTTATTTTTTTTGCTATGAAATGAAACCAAAAGTCAGTGAAATTGCTACATACCTGAAACCTCCAGCCTAATATCCTTTGTATACTATGATGATCCTTGGCCACCTGAACCAAGGCAAAATTTTCAGTAAAAGTTGTAAGAATAAGCTGTTACCCTTTTAATTTCACCAGCTAATGAGGGAAAAGGCAAAAACAGCTTTATCATGGAGAGGGCTGAGGACTTGGGGAAGGAAAAAGTTTTCAGAAATGGAAGACAAGGAGAGTATGGATTTAAGAAGATCAGAACATGGAGCTGATAGAAGAACATAAGGGACTTCTACAGCTATGGGTTCAATATACTATCTGATTGGCAAGAGTGATATCCTATTTTATGAATCATAGAATCATGGAATCATAGAATAACTTGAGTTGGAAGGCACACAAAAAATCACAGAATCACAGAATCATCTAGGTTGGAAGAGACCTCCAAGATCACCTTGTCCAACCTCTGACTTAACACTAGCAGGTCCTCCACTAAACCATACCACTAAGTTCTAAATCTAAACATCTTTTAAAGACCTCCAGGGATGGTGACTCAACCACTTCCCTGGGCAGCCTACTCCCTGATTCCATGCAGGACCACCCAAAAATTAGACCACTGAGAGCATTGTCCAAATGCTTCTTGAACTCCAGGCAGGCTTGGTGCTGTGACCACATCCCAGGGGAACCTGTTCCAGTACCCAAACACTCTCTCAGTGAAGAACCTTTTCTTGCCATCCAGTCTGAACCTTCCCTGTTGTATTTTCATGACATTCCTTTGGGTCCTATCATTGTTCACCAGAAAGAAAAGATCAATCTCTGACCCAATGCTCCTCTGCGTGAGGAAGCTGTAGGCCACAATGAGCTTTACCCTCAGTCTCCTCTTCTCTAGGCTGAGCAAACCAAGTGACCTCAACTGCTTCTCATACATCTTTCCATCTAGGCGCTTCCCCATCTTTATAGCTTTATTTGGTTACTCTTTAATAGTTTTATATCTTTCTCATATTGTGGTTTCTAAAACAGCATATAGCACTTGAAATAAGGCTACACCAGCAGAGTGGAGTGGGACAATCACTTCCCTCAATCAACTAACAATTCTGTGATTGATGCACCAAGGGCAGCTATCTGTCCTGGCTGCCAGTGCACACTGTTGACTCCTATTCAATGTGACATTGAGCAAACCCTAAAAATCTCTTTCTGTGGAGTTGCTCTTCAGCTGTTTGTCCCCAGGTCTGTACCTATATGCAGGGCTGTTCCATCCCAGGTGCAGAATCTGGCACTTGCTCTTGCTAAACTTCATACTGTTGATGATTTTCCAGCTCTCTAATTTGTCAAGATATCTCTGCAAAGTCACACTCTAGGGAATCAACAGCTCCTTCCACTTTATTGTCATCCTCAAACAGTACACATTCAGGTCCTGCATCCAAGTCATTTGTGAAAATATTAAAGTGAACTATCCCTAAAATAGAGCCTTGCAAAATCCCACTAGCACCTGGCCACCATCCTGACTTAATCCTTTTTACTACAACTGTTTGAGCCCAAGCCATCAGCCAATTGTAGTATGTATTTATCTAGCTGTATGCTGGACTTTTTTTCCAGAAGGATGCTGTGACAAATAGTGTTGAACAGATTACAACAACTGTCTTCCCTTTGTCAACCAGCTAACCTTGTCATAAAAGTAAATTAAGTTTGTTAATTTCTGTTAAGGGAATATTCCCCTTGTGAACTCATGTTGGCTGTGGCCAATGACCACACTGTTCGTCAGGTATATTTCAGTAACTTCCAGAATAATCTTCTCCTTAATTTTACCAGGCACTGAAGTGAGACTGACAGACCTGTAATTGCCATGGTCTTTTCTTTCCCTTCTTGACAACTGGGACAACATTTACCAGCTTCTAGTCAGCTGTGACACCTCCAGATTCCCAAGACTGTTGAAAAATAATTGAGAGAAGCATCACAATGACATCAAACAGTTCTCCCTGAGTAGTCTGGGATGAATTCCATTGAACTCCATAGATGTATATTTATCCATCTTGAGCAGCAAACCCCCCACAGCTTCAGTTGGTTGGGAGTTTATCATTACTACAGTTACAGTACCTCTAACTCAGGAATCCCAGGATCCACCACAGACAGAAGCAAAGAAAGCAATAAATGTTTGAATGCAACCATTCTTTTTTAATACTTAAAATAAATAAATAAATAGATAGATAGATAAATAAAAAGGCAATTGTGTAATAATGCTTCACTGTAGCTTACTTACCCATTTTTCTGAATTTTATCTCACTGATTAAACTTATAAGAACTTAATGCTCTTGTTCTGTATTCTCCCAGATAACTAATTCATTGCTTTGGCAAACATGTTTTCTGACATGATAAATGAAATTCTATATTTGCTTAACTAAAATTGTAAGTGCAGTGGTTTTTTTTTGTTGTTGTTGTTGTTTGTTTGTTTGTTTGTTTATAATTAAACTATTACAACAGCATCAGACACACTGAGCCCAAGAATGGTATTTTTAATACTGGTCTTTTTCAACTATTTTTTTAGAAATATAATTAACCAGTGGAATTATAATATCGTGAATATAACTGCTGTTATGTTTTGTATGCTAAGTCTCATAAGAAACTAAAATGCTTTTGTAACCAGCCTTCTTGAATAGTCACTGATTACAGATGAGAATATAAATCTATTTTACATCTTGACCTGAAAAACAAATGCATTGGATGTGGATTTCTTTCTTCTCAAAATATTTGAATGACAATACATGGATTCCTGTAGAAAAGCAGGTTGAGACTTGAGCTTTTCCATACATTAGTGTACACTTTTTTTAGTGCTCACAAATAATATGTTCAAAGAGTAAAAGAGTTAAAGTAAGTATTGATGGAGTATTTTAATCAGGAGAAGGAGAAAAACACAATTAAAATTTATTTATTTATTTATTTATTTATTTTAATTTACTGAATATATATATTTTTCCTATCAAAGGGGTATATTTGATCTGTATCCCTAAGACGGCTTTTCTATATGAAAGAAAATTTAACTACTTTATTTCAGTGTAGTACATATGTTACTACATATTATCTCCTTTTAGAGCTGAAAGGAGACTTCATCTGCTAAACAATGATCAAAACAAAATTTGGTGGTTTACACTGTTATTTGGTATACTACTTAAGTTAAGGATTTGTGCTGCTGTGGATTAAGAGAGTACTAAATTTTATCAAATATGAAATATGAGTTTATTTATTATTGATAAATAAAATCTTCACAGCTTTGGTAGTTACATGAAATGTTACAGCAGAATATGAACTTCCTCAACTGGTTGTTTGAGGCACTTGCTGTTTAACCTGGTGTTTGCATTACAGATAAATTTTATTTCAATACATTTACTGTCAAGTTATATAAAAATTCAGTCATATCTACATGCAGCTTCATAAAGCTATCACAAAATGTTTATTGAACAAAATGATTAAATGTTCTGTTAGGTCCAAAGATACCTATGCAATATTCAAAAGGAATGGAGATAAAAATGAAATCTGCAAATGTTGTGACAGTCTGACTGTAAATCATTTACTTTCACAGTAAGTATGAATAAGTTCTTAAAAGGTAGAATTATTGGTGTCAGGAAACATTATTCATTCTCTGCCATGGTCATCTTTACCTTGAAATATATCCAAGGCCATTATTATTATTTAAGTGTCTTTTTCAATGATATTTGGAGTTTGCTTAAGGAAAGTTTCTGGACCAAATTAAATTAATATCTTATACAGAATATTAACCATTTGGGTTCCATATGCCTGTACAAGGAACATGGGAATCAAGGAATGATGTGAGTTCCTGTAATAGTGGATCATGTAATTATCTCATACATATGGTTTGCTATGCAGTCAAGTATGTTGCATCCAGAAACGATTCATTTGTAGAGCAATAGAAGCTGGAGACAAAAATGAAACAATCAAACAAAAAAATCTACTGAATAAGGTCTAGTGGAGGCAGTGACACAAGCTTAATAGCTCTGATATTGTATAAACAGTGTAAATAATATGATTCATAGAAGGATTTCCACAGAATAACTAAAAACATTTTTTCTGTCCCAGAAGAGAAAGAAAGTCCATTTTAGAGAAATCGAGGCAGCCTATTTATTTGCATATTTCAGTTCCTTCAAGGTGAGCTTATTTTTTTATTATTTATTTATTTATTTTGACTCTTATTAGTTCTCTCTTCTTGATCCATCTTATTTGGATCAATTTTCCTCAGTGTACATCCTTATTCTGTGGCCAAAGAATGCCCTGAACAGAAGAGTGCTTACAGGCAAGAAGGAATATTGGCTTCATAGCAGAGGTTTCCAAGCAGATAGTTCTTTCTATGGCACTGAAGTAGGTAGAAGGTTCAACATGGCTAAGTGTGAGGTTCTGCCCTTAATCACAGAATCACAGAATCACAGAATTTCTAGGTTGGAAGAGACCTCAAGATCATTGAGTCCAACCTCTGACCTAACACTAACAGTCCCCACTAAACCATATCCCTTAGCTCTACATCTAAATGTCTTTTAAAGACTTCCAGGGATAGTGACTCCCCCACTTCCCTGGGCAGCCTGTTCCAACGTCTAACAACCCTTTTGGTAAAGAAGTTCTTCCTAACATCCAACCTAAAACTCCCCTGGTGCAACTTTAGCCCATTCCCCCTCGTCCTGTCACCAGGCACGTGGGAGAACAGACCAACCCCCACATCGCTACAGCCTCTTTTAAAGTACCTGTAGAGAGCAATAAGGTCGCCCCTGAGCCTCCTTTTCTACAGGCTGAACAAGCCCAGCTCCCACAGCTACTCCTCATAGGACCCCTTGTAGGAGGGGTCTCCAGACCCCTCACCAGCTTCGTTGCCCTTCTTTGGACTCGCTTGAGCACCTCGATGTCCTTTTTGTAGTGAGGGGCCCAAAACTGAACACAGTACTCGAGATGCGGCCTCACCAGAGCCGAGTACAGGGGGAAAAGTGGCTGTTAAGGCACAACAAACCCATGTAACCCTACAGGCTGGGGAAAAAGTGGCTGGAAAATTGCTCATCGAAAAGGGACATGGGGGTATTGGTAGTTAGCTGGTTGAACATGAGCCAGCAGGGTGCTCAGGTGGCCAAGAAGGCAAGGAGCATCCTGGCTTAAATCAGAAAAGTATGGCCAGCTGGACTAGGGAAGTGATTGTCCATCTGTACTCAGCTCTTGTGAGGCTACAGCTCAAGTACTCTTAAGTTTTGGGTCCCTCACTACAAAAAGGACATTGAGGTAAAAGAGGGTGGTCACCTCCCACTGGCTACACTATTCCTGATACAAGCCAGGATGCAACTGGCCTTCTTGGCCACCTGGGCACACTGCTGGCTCATGTTCAGGTGAGCATCAGACAGCATCCCCAGATCCTTTTCCTCTGCACAGCTTTCAAGCCACTCTGTCCCAAGCCTGTAGCGCTGCATGGGGTTGTTGTGGCCAAAGTACAAGACCCAGCACTTAGCCATGTTGAACCTCATCCCATTGGCCTCTGCCCATCGACCCGTCCTGTCCAGCTCCCTCTGCAGGGCTTTTCTGCCCTGCAGCAGATTGATGCTTCCTCCCCAACCTGGTGTTGTCTGCAAACTTCCTGAAGGTGCCTTTATCCAAATCATCAAGAAAGATATTAAAGAGGGTGGGACCCAGCACTGACCCCTGGGGAACATCACTGTTGACTGGTCTTTAGTGGGATTTCACTCCATTCACCACTACTCTCTGGGCCCAGTCATCCAGCCTCTTTTTAATCCATCAAAGAGTGTACCTGTCCAAGCCATGGGCTGCAAGCTTCTCCAGGAGAATAGTGTAGGAGACTGTGTCAAAAGCCTTATTGAAGTCTAGGTAGACTATATGAGCAGGCTAAAATACACACATAAAAAAAAATAATAATAATATGATGTAAGTTTTCTTGTATTTGGAGCTTATAAAAATATTTGTATCCCTTATATTTTGTATTAGAAACATGTTGCTGTCAAATGTATATTCAGTCTACTCCATTGCACATTTCTACATCATTTTCTGTATTTGAACATTCTTGGCTCTGTATGTAGAAAAAGAATCCTGAACAAAAGCCATGATCCACAAAAGGCCAGGAACATTTCCAAAAATTTAGGATAGCTTTGGATATAATAGGAGATAACACAAGTCTCCAAAGGTAGAGGATGACATGAGCAGCGAAAAATAGGACAGAAAGCTGCACAAACTGGACATCTTGGAGCATCATTTGAAAAAAAAGGAAGGAGAAATGACCTGAAAACCATCTTTTGAAAAATCCCTGATAAAAGCTTAATACTTTCTAAAAAAAAAAATTAATATATATATAAAGGAGAATCACTTAACTTTGAAATCATATTACCATGTTAGCAAGATAATTACATTTAAATGTAAATAAAACCCAGGGTTAAAATGTGGATAAACTCACAGTATGTAAATTTCGAACACACAGATATCATACAAAAAACTCCAGACTGCTGAAAGTCCCATCCAAACTGGCCTTAAACACTTCCTGGGAAGGAACCCACAGCTTCTCTGGGCAACCTGTGCCAGTGACTAACCACTCTCTGAGTAAATGACTTTTTACCAAATATATAATCTAAATCTATCATTTTTAATGTCTTCGATGTTTTATGCACGTGATATTTGATTTTCTCATATATAATCCAACAGGCAGAGAAGCTCATCAAATATGTGATCCAAGGCTTAGTGAGTTTTACATTTTGTATTAATCATTTTAAATAAGGCCAAAAAACTTATGTGAACATTAATAATATGTTGAGAATGGCAAAGACCTAAATACTAAATGCATTATGAGATAAATATATATTAAGTGATTTTTACGTCCTGTCCTTTACAATACAGACTGTGACTCTTTACTGCACTCTTACTATGAGCATCTGTATATAATGAAGGCAGGGCACTGCATGAGTAGCCAGTCAGTATACATGCTTCTTTGCTGACAAATGTATAAGAAATGTATAACAAATTTACAATAGATTATATGTCCTCCATTTATATATTTCTCTCACACTCTGAAAAAACACACTCACAAATACAAAGCAGCAACAATGACAACAAAACACCCACAGTTCGCCTAGCTCATGAAATGTGCTAAAGTTGGGAAAAGCACAGGTCATCTGCTCAAGAGACTGCAGTCTTTTTTTTCAATTGATCACACGTGTCATTGTGGAGCTCAACATCAAAACTAAAAAACCTTTATTTTTCAGACCTCTTTCTCATGGATTACCCAACTCCATTGATGTCATTAAATTCACCTTTCCTATTCTGGTATGTTGTCAAATACGAACTACAGACCTGTAATCTTAGTCTTATTATTAAATAATAAGGACACATATGGCATAAGTGTATATAGACTATGAGAATTTAAATATCGATAAATTAGTTCTATTTTTTGTCATATATTTCTACAATAACAATGAGAATAAAGTTCAAATTTATAGTCTTAAGATAAAAAAATATATAAAATCACTATAATTGTTAGTTATTGTAAACTAAGAGCAACAAAAAGGGAGAAGGAGAGGTAACTGTAGTTGGCTGATTCATTTAACATCAGCATAGCTATGAATTTTATCAGATTTTAAATTCCAAAGAATGAAATAGATTACAAATTACTGAAAATACTAAAGTATATGCCTGGAACATAGAGTTGAAGCTTCCAATAACATTAAGTGGTCCTTATAACACCTTAAATTTACACAGTTAAACAAAACTTGCTGAACTATGTTTTGTTTTGTTTTGTTTTTCAAAAAAATACACATAATTATAAAAGTATTTAATGTTTTTCATCTGTCATAACCTCAGAATACTGGCACTGAAAATTTTTCTGTTTTATTAACCAAGTTATTTTTAAAAATCTTGTTGCCAAAATAAAATAAAAATAAAATATTATATTTCATCCTATCTGGAGTCAAAGAAATCTCTCAAATCTCTGTTTTATAATTTAAAATACTTGGGTATACTATACTGAAGTCGATTTTTTTAGAGCAATTAAACATTTTTTAACATAAATTAATTGTGTAATTTACTTGCATAAATGCTGCTGTTTAGCAAGTTCAGTGCACACAAGGGAGATACTGGCATTTCATCAAAACTTAGTGTGCTCAGTACACTTATAAAGCTTATAATGTCAATATTGTTATCATGCCCTAGACTGTGATATAACTGAGCCCAATTCAATCGAATTTTCTCTTTAGCTCTCTTAAAACATGGCAACTCTTTCACCTCCTACTCCACAGTTAGCTTAATTTTTACTCAGAACATGTTTTCTCTTCATTTTACCCCAACTACATGCTCAAAAACAAACAAACAAACAAATAAACAAACAGAACAACAACAACAAATAAACAGTACTAAGCTTCTGGTATTGCCTTATCATCTTCCAGGTTAAGTGGTAGAGTAAGTGCTGTTAAATAATAAACAATATTCTCAGTACATTGACTAAAAATGTAAACAACATTTGACTAAAAATGATCAATTTTTGTTTTTTTGGGGATGTACTTGGAACTAGGCGTGTTTTCAAACACCTAAAATTTTCAACAAATCAATGACATAAGTAGAAATATGGATAATTAATATTATGTTATATAATAATATAATCATTGAATATCCCAAGTTGGAAGCGACCCACAAGGATCACCACATCCAACTCATCCAAACTGGAGGTTTTCAAGACCAGGTTGGATGAGGTCCTGGGCATCCTTACTCATGTCAGGAGGGTTGGAACTAGATGATCTTTAAAGTCCCTTCCAACCTGAGCCATTCTATTGTTCTGTGCTTCTATGAATTCCTAGTTCTTCACAGGATGACCTGAAATTTAAAACATATACTAACGCTTCTTGAACTCCACCAGGCTTGGTGCCATGAACACTTCCCTGGGGAGCCTGTTCCAGTGGCCAACAACCAACCACCCCACCACTTGACCACTCTCTCAGTGAAGAACCTTTTCCTAACAATTATTTCAATAGTTGATTCTACTTTAATCAATTATTGTTTAATAGCAAAATTCTTATTGAGGCACAGGCTTTTTCATGGACATGGTCTCACAATAGTTTCTTCCATGGCTTTTGGAAATAGTAGGAATTTCTCATTAACTTGCACAAAGTGTTATTCCTTTTACCATTTCAAAAAAACAAAAAAGCAAGGGAAAAAAAAAAAAAAAAGGCTGTTCAATCATCAGTTTATTCTCATACGGTATCCTTTGTCAAATTTCACTCATGCAGATTTTTACCTTTCTTTATTTACCTACATAAATACCTCGTTCAAGATGCCTTCAGTTTGTACTTTCCAACTCTGATTCAGATTATAATAAGATTAGTTTCTGAAATCTCAGAAAATATTACAATTAAATTTACTCTATATTTATCTTTGTGCTTGTAGGATTAGAAAGACTATTAAAAAAAATAAAAAAATAAATAAAAAAAAAAACACTAGGACATACATAACTAATGAAACTAATAAAACTAAATGAATGAATTTAAGAAAAAATATAATTATGATGAGAAAACAAGATTTGCAGTGGAGTTCTTGTATATCTAGTCATTTCAATTGTCAGAACTGAAATTATGTTATTTCTATGCATCACAATATTGGTAAAATTTTAAATCAGGTTTATTATTTTAAAAACAAACAAAAACTCTTGAAATTATTACTGGAACTAAGATAACAACAATAAAATAGGATAACAACAATAAAAATATAGGTCATTAGGGTAAGAGAAGATAGAATTTTACTACTGCATACTGGGCATGCAGAAGAATATATAGATATTGTTGTCTTCTAGCTAGCGTGTACTGTCTTAAAACCATAAAACTATTTCTGAAGAACGACACATTCCATAGAATGGCTTGTATTGGAAGGGACTTTCAAGATCACCAAACATCTGCCATGGGCAGGGGTGCCTCCCTGGGGCTAAGGTTGCCCCAGGCCTCATACAATCTGTTCTTGAACACATCCAGGGATGAGGCATCCACAGTTTCTTTGGGCAACCTGTTCCAGAGCATCACCACCCTCTGAGTAAAGAATTGCCTAGTAATATCTAGTTGATATTTCCCTTCTTTCAGTTTAAAACCTTTCCCCCTTGTCATTATTGTAGTTGGATAATTATCATTATCTACCTGAGAAAAAAGTTGCACTCCATCCTAAAAACAAAAAAAAAATAATAATAATAAAAAATCCTTTAAGTATTGAAAAGCTGTTATGAGTTATTGCAAATCTGTTATGTCCAGAGCCTTCTTGTCTCTAGGCTAAACACTCCCAGCTTTCTCAGCCTGTCTTCCTAGGAGAGGTTCTCCAGTCCTCTGATCATCTCTGATCATCTTTGCTCCTCTGGACCTGTTCTAACAGATCCACATCCTTCTTGTGCTGGTGGCCTCAAACCTGGATGTAGTACTCCAAGAGGGGTCTCATAAGGGCAGAGTAAAGCAGGACGTTCACCTCCCTCAACCTGCTGGATGCTCCTCTGTTGAAGCAAAGGATACCCTTGGCCTTCCAGTTTTAGGTTGGATATAAGTAAGAGCTTCTTTACTGAGAGGGTTTTTAGGCATTGGAATGGGCTGCCCAGGGAAGTGGTGGAGTCACCACCCCTGGAGATCTTTAAAAGACAATTAGATGTTAAACTTAGCGATATGGTTTAGTGGAAGACTTGTTAGTGTTAGGTCAGAGGTTGGACTCGATGATCGTGAGGTCTCTTTCAACCTAGACAATTCTGTGATTCTGTGATTCTGTGATTCTGGGCTGCAAGCATATACTGCTTGTTCGTGACAAGCTCTTCATCCACCAGAACCCAGAAGTCCTCTGCAGGGCTGCTTTCAGTGAGTAGTTCTACTCCCAGTCTGGACTCATGTCAGGGGTTGTCCTGACCTATGTGCAACACCTTGCACTTAGGCTTGTTGAATCTCATGTGGTTCATATGGGCCTGCTTTTCTAGATTGTCCAGTTTCCATTGGAACCTCCCTTCCTTCTGTTGTATCAACTGCATGAATCAGCATAGAGCTCTGCAAACTTTCTGAGGGAGCACTCAAACCTACTGTCTGTCATTGATGAAGATAAATACAGTACCAATTCCAAGATGGACCCCTGAGGGACACTGCTCATCAACATCCTCCATCTGGACATAGAGCCATTGGCCACCACTGTCTGGGTGCAGTCTTCAAGCCAACTCCTTATTCATCCATCTTAAATCCATCTCTCTCCAATTTGCAGAACAGGATGTTGGACCATGTGGAACAATACAAACACCCAGAATATCTAGTTCATTTCCTGCTTGCTGGGTACATCCTGATGGTCTCTCTACCAAGAGAGAACGCAGTTGTAAAAGTTCTTTTTCTACTACTACTTAGTACCTTATACTGCATTAGCCAAAGGACAGATATTTAATGCCCATTAGTCAATGCATTAGTCAAATTATAATTCTCTATACTTTGTTTAGCCACCTATTAAAATTTAAAAATCTGTTCCCACATTTTGTAGCTTCTCCGTTTTTCATGTATCAACAGACATGGTTGCAGCCTGCTGTTTTGCTCATTCCAAGAAAGTAAAATCTCTATTGGTTCAGCAGGGAATGAAGAATTAACATTTTTGTTGGGATTCTGGATGGTTTATTTGAATGACCTAGACATGTATTTGATCTTCCTAGTACTTAATTCTTATAATTTAAAAATTTAATTAAATAATTTATATATATCTTACATAAATAGTAAGATACAGTACCTAATAGATATAGTACATATAAAGTACATAAATAAAAATCTTCATCCAATTATACAACAAGATGTTTTTTAAAATTATTGTTTAAACAATTAACATCGGGATATAGAAAGTAAGAAAATATCAGGATAGGAAAAATACTGATATATGCTGGATGCTTAACAAAACAAAATAAAATAATAATGTGAACAGGAACTGCTATTTTCAGCTATTCATTCTATTTATTCTTTCTAAGTGTTATTTAAGCCTTTAATTATTATAATTGGATAACCACACAGTTAATCCACTATTTAATATATTGTAACTCACTATAGAGATACCGTGAGGAAATACAGAAAAATAATTTGCAAATTACCAGTCCCGTGTTGAATACGCAGAGAAGGGGCAAGATATGAATGCCAGAGAAACCCTAGTAATTTATGCAGCCTGTGTTCAGGAACAGGAAAATGCTGTTTATTGAACTCAAGATATTAAGATCTTGGACATTTCTCTTTTTTCAAGAAGTTTCAAATAGCTATTCTGTTTTTGTTTCCATTTTTTATATATCAGGCCATATACTTGTTTTATTTGAAAACAACATTTTGCATGTGCTTTACATTTACTTTGTTTAATTCATCATCTGTGTATGCTCTTTATTGTATGAAATTCAACATAGTCAGACTTTCTGACATCTTCATTAACCTGTCAGACAGACCTTCGTTAATCTAACATATCTTCAGTCCAGCTCAAAAAAGATTTGTCTTTCTACAAGCAATAAGTAAATATGGTAGTGTAATATTCATTAATAAAAATAAACCTAAAGCATTGGTTGAAATGAAAGGTTTACACAGCTGAATTAAACAGCTAGCAGAACTGTTTAATTGATATATGATCATAAGTCTGTTTTAATCTTGCTTAGGAAATTCAAAGAAATTTTGAACAATTTTGCTTTCTTCCTTTCTGTTTTCACACTTTTTCCTTTTCACATTAGAGAAATGCTTCAAAAGATTTATATCAACATTGGACTTAATAGTGGAGAGTCTACCTGAAGCCATACAAATAGGACCTTGTAAGTAATAGGACCTTTAAGTAATTGCTCCATTAATTTGAAGTTTTGGTTTGCTACTGCTCTATGTCTATTCAGAGATATGTCTGGATGATGCCAGTTTCCCACTGCATTACTTTTTTTTTTTTTTAGTAACAGATTATTTTTATTTTATTTTATTTTATTTTATTTTATTTTATTTTATTTTATTTTATTTTATTTTATTTTATTTTATTTTATTTTATTTTATTATTTTATTTTATTTTATTTTATTTTATTTTATTTTATTTTATTTTATTTTATTTTATTTTATTTTATTTTATTTTATTTTATTTTATTTTCAGGTTTGAATATAAGCTTAATCCAAAACAATTTGATGATGTTTTTTCTTTAGTACCTGGAAATCAACAATGCTAATAATTAGTTACCTAGTTATTAGTTATTAGGTTACTCTAATTACCATGTTTCTTTCATCAGCAAGTTGACAGATGCAAAGATGAGAAAAATATGATGAAAGTAATTCCTAATTTTTGTTTTGAAGATGGAAAATCCATAGTAAATTTGATTTACTATGTTTTCTTCAGTGGTAGGGACAGGCAAGCAAGAACTGTCCCATACCACATTATTTACATACATACAGTTATTTGCTACCCAAAAATTTGTATGAAGGAAAAAAAATCTGTTCTAAAAATTAGTAGTTTTTGAATGGGTATCTATGGGGTATACCTATGGGGTATCTAATGGGTATACCTTAGAGAAACATGAAACTAAGTATTTTAGAATGTTAACAGCTGTTTCATGTGAGCTATGCACCTGATAAATTTACAGACACTATCTTTTTCAAAATTCATTAGCATGCTAGAATGGTTACTTCACTGGCAGCTTACTACCATTAGTAGGATAGTCTTTTAAACATGCAACGTCATGCATATAAATATGTTAACAATGTTTGGCATATCGCAGACACTGATAAAACCAACTTACAAAACAAAACAAAAACAAACCAATACAAACCAATACAATAAATAAAATAAAATAAAATAAAATAAAATAAAATAAAATAAAATAAAATAAAATAAAATAAAATAAAATAAAATAAAATAAAATAAAATAAAATAAAAACACTTCTCTGAAGCCCATAGGCTTAAAGTTCAGTCTCTCCAGGACATCCAGTAAACTATAATGCAATCTAAACAATTCCATCCTTCGGATTTCATTGTTTCCTTCATTCTCTGCTTTTTGAAGAAAATAATAATAATAATAAAATACTCCTGTGTTTTATTTCATATGGGATAATTTTGCCCTTCCTTGGTATGAAGATCATATTGAATTCTGGGTCTGCCTGTACATGCAAATTCTTCAAAAATTCTCCTGGCATCTTTGTTCCCTCAGTGTGCTCTTTCCTCAGGGTTTAATGTCAACATATAGAAAACAGCAACAAAGACTTTCAGAGAAATGTGGTGCAATTCAGGTCAAGTGTCATGGACAGATTTTCCTGACTACCTCATCCTATTAAACAGTTATCCTGTTTAACACATAAAGGTGTTAAATAACTGAGAGATTAGCTATAGCTAATGTCATGTCCTTTTGAAAGTCTGAAGGGGCATCCCAATTCATATACATTTTTATGGAACCTGTAATGACCTGAGGTCTGTTCCTCTGAAGAGAGCAGTAAATTATACAATTTCCAGGACTTGTAGAAAAGAAAGTGCTCAAAGTGTATATGCATATTCCTCTTCTTTGTTTGACAAATATTCTGCCTGTTTAATTAGTCTCTCCTGGTTTTATATGGGGTATTGTCTGTGATGTACAAGTAAATCTTGCCTATGACCAGGTACAAAACTGAATATTAACCAGGGCAAAGAAAATAGAAGAATAAAGCAATCTCTATTTATTTATTTTTAATAAACATTAAATAAAAAAAAAAAATAAAAAAATCTTATTTTTTAAATTAAAAAAAAAAAAAAAATCTTAGCAACTAAGAATTTTAGGCCTAAAAGGATGACTTTAATATTCAGAAAGATATTAAATCCAACTATTAAAAAAACAGGATTACTATTAATATTTCAAGGATAACAATGTGATATACAAGAACTGATGGCATCAGATTTATCTTCTTGATAGGTTACCTGGCCAATCACATAACCAGAAAATAAACACATAAAAAATCTACACTTCAAGTCATATAGTTCAACTTCAGGAAGGCTTTAAGCATGGTTCCACATGCCAATTATTTTACAAACAGATAGGATGATTCCCCATGAAAGCTGAAAGACTAACTGGAATGTAACATGCAATATTTTGTTCACTTCTACCAAGTTCGTAATTTTAATCAAAAATTCAGAAGACACTGAGCATGGAGGTTTGAGTACAGGACCTTAATATACTGAAGGAAAGGTCTTAATCCCACTAAAATCCCACAGTAAATAAAAACAAGAATACGAATCACGATACGTAGCAAGAAGAAATGAAAATAAATAAATAAATAAATAAATATAAGATTATCATTATTATTATTATTTTTTTTTTTTAAACAGCATTTATAAGTTAATGGAGCAGAGTTGAGTGACAAGAGGTTCAGAATACTTAGTCTCTTAGGAAAGCCTGAAGGAACGGATTTTGTGTATTATAGAAGAAAAAAGACCACAAATTGCTAAGTACTTCATCGTCCTTCAAAACCCCTAGCCAGTTCTATTCCTGCAAGAACAAATAAAATGAAATTGGCTTACATTTTCAACAAAATTTTTACAATTGTTACCCTGTATTAGAACTAGGAATGTTATTTCCTAAAGGCAATGAAATCTAAATAGACTTTCAAATGATGGTAAACAAATTTAAAAAAGAAGGAAATACATCTTCAATCTGGAATCCTAGTACAATTACATTACTAACCTTACTAACTTTGCTAACTGTGGATTCCAGAAGATTCTTTCTTAAAAGCATTACTCTTCTATCTTCGTGTTATAGAATATCTATGTTATTTATAGAATATATGTTATTTCCATTTATACTCCAATAAATCAGAATGTTTTAGTAATAAATAGTGTTTTCATCTTCCCTCCACCAGAATTTTGCTGCAGTTAAAAGGCATTACAGAATTTTATTGTGAGATTATGGTTTCCATACTTTCTACACAAAATTCTCAATTAATAAAGTAATTAATGAATATTTGATTTATAAGGAAAAAGTTTTAGTTTTTACTAGTTTTAACTTCTATTTATTTTTTTACTTCTTTTAGTTTTAACTTTTTATTTGATAAAAGTTTGTGAGCAAGACATGAAAAATCCACTGATAATCACTCTGGTAAAATTTTTCTGATGTATTTTCTTGGCACATATTTGCAGAGACACTAAAACACTATTTAACAAAGCACTAAACCTAATGCAGTCATTGAAATATGGTTTTGCCCATCTAAGAAAAGACAAATACATTTTTTCAACTCCACCCAGTGTAGAAGTCGTAGAAGGCTATCAGCTTGGTCAAGAATGATTTTCCCTTGGTGAATCTGACTCTCTTGATCCCCTTATTTTCCTCCATGTGCTTGGAGATAACCTCCAGGATGATTGATTCAATCACCTCTTCAGGGATGGAGGTGAAGGTGACTGGCCTGTAGTTTTCTAGGTCCTCCTTCTTGCCCTTTTTGAAGTTTGGGGGGACATGGTCTTTCTTCCAGACCTCAGGCACTTCTCTAGTTCTCCACAACATTTCAGATATGATGGAGAGTGAACAATCAATAACATCCACCAACTCCCTCAGCACTCCTGGGTGTATCCCATCAGGGTCCATGGATTTGTGTCAGCCTCCCCTAAATAATCTCTAACCTCATCCTCTGACAAAGAGAAAGCCTGTCTTTCTCTAGACTTCTCCTCTTGTCTCTCGGATCTGGGATTGTTGCGGGCTGGTCTTAGAAGTGAAGACTGAAGATAAGTATGTATCTTACATTTCACTTATACAAATATCATATATCTTTTATACATATATATGTACATATAATATATGTACATATCATATATGTACATATCATATACATGTCATATATATATAGCTATCTTTTATACATATCTAAGATATGTAGTTTAAAATTAAGCTTTTAGTTATACAACTGTTTTTTTTGTTGCAAATAAATAAAATCATTTAATTGTGTGAAAATATGTTATCCAGAAATGCACTAGAAGAAATTTGTTTGGTCAAAGCAAACCCATAGGAATATTTCACAAATAAAGAAAAATATGTTTTAGTAGGATTTGTTATCAAAATATTGCAACACTGGCACATGGTTGGAGTTCATTCATTATTCTCTCTTTCTTTTTTATCTGGCAGTTGGTATAAAGACTACCTGAAACATTCTAAACAACATCTAATGAAAAAGTTCACATATATCTCACAGTGCAGTTCAAGAGAGAATCAAATATGTTTTGTTTTGTTTTGTTTTGTTTTTCCTCCTACATTAAATAAAGGAACACAGAATCATTCACGTTGGAAGAGACCTCCAAGATCACCAAGTCCAGCCTCTGACCTAACACTAACAAGTCCCCCTCTAAATCATACCCCTTAGCGCTACATCTAACTGTTTTTTAAAGACCTCTATGGATGATGACTTCACCACTTCCCTGGGCAGCCCATTCCAATGCTTAACAAAACTTTCAGTAAAGATTTTTTTTTCTAATTGTAGTGGGTTTATGTGGCAAGGTTTTGGTAGCAAGGGGCCATAAGGGTGGTTTCTGTGAGAAGGATCTAGAAGCTGCCCAATGTTTGGTAAGGGCCCCACTGCTGATCAGAGCCAAGCCAACAAGCAATGTTGTTTTGTGCCTCTGTGAGAGCATATTTAAGACAGGGAAAAAAATGCTGCACCACACAGCAGCTGGGAGAGTGAGAGGAGTGAGGAACAGCCTTGCAGGCACCAAGGTCAGTGAAGAAGGAGGGGGAGAGGTGCTCCAGGCACCGGAGAAGAAGTCCCCTGCGGCCTGTGGTGAGGACCATGGTGAAGCAGGCTGTCCCCTTGCAGCCCATGGAGTACCACGGTGGAGCAGGGTTTCATGCTGCAGCCTGTGGAGGAGACCATGCTGGAGCAGGTGGACCTGCACCGATGGAGGCTGCTGCCTGTGGAAGACCCTGCCGGAGCAGATTCCAAGCCAGACCTGTAGCCCGTGGAGAGGAGACCACGCAGGAGCAGGTGACCTGGCAGGAGCTGCTGCCCATAGGGGAGCCAGGTTGGAGCAGTTTGCTCCTGAGGGATGGACCCCGTGGTACAGACCCATATCTGGAGCAGTTCTGGAAGAGCTGCTGCCTGTGGGAAGCCCACGCTGGATCAGTTCATCAAGGACTGCATCCCGTGGGAGGGACCCCACAGCACAGGGGATGAGAGTGACCGAGAAGGAGTGGCAGAGAAGAAGCACTGTAGACCATAACCCCATTCTCCCGTTCCCCTGTGCCGCTCTGGGTGAGGAGGTGGAAGAGGGTGGATGGGGGGGAAGGTGCTTTTGGTTTCTTTCCTTTGTTTCTCACTTTTCTAGCTTGTTAGTAATAAGCAATAAATCTTACTATCTCCTTATGCCAAGTCTGTTTTGCCCATTACAATAATTACTGCATGAACTTGTTGTCCTTGTCTCAACCTTTAGGTCCTTTTCATCATTTCATTCCTCTTTGAGGAGGGGGAGTGAGAGAGCAGCTGTGGTGGAGCTCAGCTGCCTACTCGTGCGGAACCACCACACTAATATCCAACCTAATCCTCCCCTGGCGCAACTTTAGCCCATTCCCCCTCATCCTGTCACCAGGCACGTGGGAGAATAGACCAACCCCCACTTTTAAGCTTCCTTTAAGGTACCTTTAGAGAGCGATAAGATCACCCCTGAGCCTCCTCTGGACTAAACAAGCCCAGCTCCCTCAGCCGCTCCTCATTGGACTTGTTCTCCAGACCCCTCACCAGCTTTATTGTCCTTCTCTGGACTTGCTCAAGCACCTTGATGTCCTTCTTGTAGTGAGGGGCGAGGAGAGGAGAAAATGTAATCCTGCCTTTCTACATAGTGCATTCTCTGAAATAATCTAGAACATCTTCAAAATAAAATATACTTTTACAGTATAATATATATATATATTATAAAATATATTAAATATATGTTACACTATATTACAATATATATTATAGTATATAATATAATAATATAAAAAATTACAGTAATATACTACAAAAATGTTATTGTGACATCTCAAAAGGTCAGATGAAGATCTTGATCTCATGAAGTTTAAATATATTTTTTTTTAGTTGCATTAAACAGGGACAAATTTGCAGTTATTTATAATTGTGCATTGTTTGATCAATTCTGTCGTAATGAGAGAACTAAGAAGTGCATAAGCAGTGGAACTTAATCTGGTTTCTTAATGTATTAAAAGACTTTTTAGAAAAAAGTATTTGATCTATGGGTAATGACTGGGTTTGCTCCTAGTATAACTAAAAAAGACTTTCTACTGGAACTAAGTTGTAAGGTAATTTTTACTATTAATGTAACACACTAAATTGAATATGAGGATTTTCTCATAAAATCAACTTTTCTCTTCTCTTCTCTTCTCTTCTCTTCTCTTCTCTTCTCTTCTCTTCTCTTCTCTTCTCTTCTCTTCTCTTCTCTTCTCTTCTCTTCTCTTCTCTTCTCTTCTCTTCTCTTCTCTTCTCTTCTCTTCTCTCTTCTCTTCTCTTCTCTTCTCTTCTCTTCTCTTCTCTTCTCTTCTCTTCTCTTCTCTTCTCTTCTCTTCTCTTCTCTTCTCTTCTCTTCTCTTCTCTTCTCTTCTCTTCTCTTCTCTTCTCTTCTCTTCTCTTCTCTTCTCTTCTCTTCTCTTCTCTTCTCTTCTCTTCTCTTCTCTTCTCTTCTCTTCTCTTCTCTTCTCTTCTCTTCTCTTCTCTCCTCTCCTCTCCTCTCCTCTCCTCTCCTCTCCTCTCCTCTCCTCTCCTCTCCTCTCCTCTCCTCTCCTCTCCTCTCCTCTCCTCTACTCTCCTCTCCTCTCCTCTCCTCTCCTCTCCTCTCCTCTCCTCTCCTCTCCTCTCCTCTCCTCTCCTCTCCTCTCCTCTCCTCTCCTCTCCTCTCCTCTCATTTTTTTTCCTTTCCTTTCCTTTCCTTTCCTTTCCTTTCCTTTCCTTTCCTTTCCTTTCCTTTCCTTTCCTTTCCTTTCCTTTCCTTTCCTTTCCTTTCCTTTCCTTTCCTTTCCTTTCCTTTCCTTTCCTTGCCTTGCCTTGCCTTGCCTTGCCTTGCCTTGCCTTGCCTTGCCTTGCCTTGCCTTGCCTTGCCTTGCCTTGCCTTCTATAAAATTTATTTCAAAACCCATTCTTCAAAGTCAAATCCAAATAATCTGAGCAAAATCTGAGAGGCTGAAGACTCTCGGGTTGTCTAGTTTGGAGAAAAGGCAACTTCAGGCTCTGTACAACTGCTTGAAGAGGAGAAATTGAAAGGGATGTTCCAGTCATATTATGAGATTTATATACTATCATATATTAAAAATATAAAAATTATATTAATATATGTATAATTTGTATATTATATAAAGAGATTAGTATGATAAATAGAAGTAGATTATACAAGTCATTTCAGTGGCTTCTGATTTGATGTATTTGTATCTCTTCCTCTTTAAATGACTTTTGTCATTTAAAATCATTTAAATGGTTTTGTTCGTTGAAAAAAATAAATAAATAAATAAATAAGCATTGTTTTCCTTACTGAAAGTATTTTATTTTTTTTTGAAATGAAAATATTTATACTGGCATGCTTCATACAACTGCAGACTTTGATCTACAGTTATTACCTTTCTTCACGTCTACAAATAAATATAGGAAATGCACAACAGTACACGATTTTGCTATATCCTCCTCCAACGGCTCAGATGTGGCCTTTTCTATTTAGAGGCATGTATCGAACAGTAAATTTATTCAACTTCTGTATTAGGATTATCATCATTAGCTGATCTTCAAAGAGACATTTACATATCACCTAAGAGATGTCTTGGAGAAAGTTGAAGAGTACAACTTCAAAAATAAAAATAAATAAATAAATAAAATAATCACATGACAACATGGATTGAACTGCAATGTCACTAAGGGAAAAGAGTGTTTAAGAAATTATTTTGTCCTTTGGGGCAGATAACACACAGTATTTTCTGTATAGCATCTGTTTTGGTAATTGAAAGATATTGACAATATGTATTACATTCCAGTGTAGTTTGTTGTATTAAACAAAGTAGATTTGTCTCAAAATGCCTATCTCAAGTGTGCCTAAAGGTGGCAGTTACAACTTTTCTGTCAAGCCAGTTTAGGCTATACTCAAATATTAACAAATTTCAAATGACAACATAAGCTTATAAACTCAAGTTAAACCACTGTGTACATTACTTGCAATTGATTTTGACTGGTTGCATTTATTATTTTTTTCCTTGATTATCCCCTAACTAAGCTTTCTGCAGATGTGCTTTGTGCCAAAAGAGTGAACAGTAATTGCAGTACATTTTTCTATAAACATAATTTCATAGGCTGTCAGAGAAATTATTTTGATGTGGTAACAAATTCACACCAGTTCTAGTAATTTTAAAAAGCTGTTCTTCATTTAGGCCATTTTACATAACATTGCTGAGAAAAAAAAATAACTAAAATAAAAAAATAAAAACAAAAATAAAAATGTGGTTTTGGAAATAAAATTCAAAATTAAGTATTATTGCTTACAAACTACTAGAAAAAAAAAATAAAAATAAAATAAATAAAAAAATTAACTGTATATAGAAAGCCTTATGTCACATTTAGAAGTGAACAAGAATCTTACACGTACTTTGATCAAAACTGCACATGACATTTAGTGCTTTCAATTTGCACCTGGAATAAGTAAAGAGTTCATGTCCAAGAGTCATGTCAAGTAAAGAGTTCATTGGGTATATGTGATCATAAAAATAACCAAGAATGTTTTCCTCACCCTTGTTTCTTCCATCTATAGTTTTATAAATTTAATGACTTCTTATTAGTTCTGAAGTTATATTGTATACTTTGTCCAATACAGTAAAGAAGAAGTCATGCACTGTTCCCTTGCTCACAGCCCATATCTTTTTCAAAAAAGGTAGTCCAAGGTATGGCAGCAAGAAAGTATTTTTTCATAAATGGTTCTTGATTACTGACTGGAAAGAAATTCAAGTGCTTTGTCATGAAAATTCAATGCCATATTGTAAAAAGAAATTCAGGTGAAAGATATGGCACCTTATAAAATGGATGTGTTTTTTAGGCACTTTTGAACTGGGCAGTTGACAATATTACCTTTTGATGCTATTATTGTAAATAACAATACTAGAAGACCCTTCATTTAATATGCAACAGTTTGGCTGGCAGTGTGGCTTGATCTTGATTTTGATTTCATTTATTTATTTATTTATTTAATTTTAGGAAGAGACATTTGTTTAATAATTACTGTGCAACTTTGAATGAAGAAATAAGACAAATATTTAAACAATATAAATGTTTTAGATCACACACTCCCATGTCTTCTATAAAAGAGCTCACAGAGACAATTGTTAGGACAACATTTTACTGATAAAACTTGCTCTATAAGAGTATTTAAGACTTCCTGAAGTAAGTATCAGCTACCTTAATGCTAATTGCACCAAGACATTTTATCACATTCAGGTGAATTTCGGTGACAGCAGAAGACACCTGTCTGATGAAATTAAAAATCTGATATTGAGAACTTTGAAAAAGAACCACTTTTGTAAGATTCATAAGCAAAATAATGTTATTAAAGGCCAATGTAGTTACTGTCTAAAACTTGGTACAGTGTCATTAATCATCTGTCTGAATCGGCTACAAAGAATAAGCAGACTGGGAAATACATGAATGTGCAATCTTCTTCCAAACTGAATGGACTTGTTGTCTGTTTACTACTTAAGGTAAATTAGTGAGTTCAGATGAAGGCAGCTTGGTTTGATGTTGTTTTGGTAGAGACAAGGACCTTTACTTACACTTGTAAATTAGAAAACTTCTTTGGTGTATGTGTGTGTATATATATATATATATATTTATATGTATGTATATATATAAACATATATGCATATGTGTGTGTGTGTGTGTTTTTTTTTTCTTCTCAAAACTAATCTTTGACCAGATCCTATTCTTCTGTATAAAAATGCAGCAGATTGTAGCACAGGATTATTAGACAAATGGGAATCCATAAAAAGAATGTTTTTTCATCCAGCAGGCAGAAAATGAATTCAGTGAGCTTAGCATTTTGAAGATATACATGAAATCCTTTGGAAAACTTACAGACTCTCTCTGCACCACATAAAGTTTCTGTTAAAACAATTTATGAAAAAAGAAGCAAAAAGAGAGCCAGAGACATTAAACATCCTAATTATACATATATATATATAATTTTACTGTTTTACTAAATAAATAATTCCACAGAACATAAAATATTAGAATTTCACAAAACAGTTTGTAAATATAAAAATGTACTTTTTTTTTTTTTTTTTTTTTTCCCCCCCTAGAAACTACAGTGTTATACCTTGTGAATGGATAAGTCAGGGGTATCTCGCCAACATCTCATGAGCTGGCATCATGACATCTCACTTTCATCCTTAGCTGGTACCTCACTAAAAAACTCCAGTTTTAGCAGTTGTTTCTCTTCTTCCATGATTTGTAAACATCACTATAAAGAGTCACATCATTAAGATATGCATCAAATTTCCCAGCTTCTTTCCTGGCCCCCAAGAAATCCCAGACAAGTACTGTACCTCATAATTTCTCAAGGTCATGTTTCACTCTGAGTTACAAGGTTACTCCTTCACCCTTCTACCTAGAGCTGCTTGGTAGCAATCTTCTCAATAAAATGCCAAATAAATCATATGCAATTGATTTCTACATGCTTGGACATACATTTTTAGTTCTTCTTAGACTAATCTCTGAGAATGCTAGATAGAAATAACTCCCCTGGGCTCAGCACTAGGGCTGCTGACAGTCTGTCATCTTTTTTGTCTTCTTTCTTTCCAACACATAACTCGAGTGAGAACTTCCCTAACAACGAGTAGAGAAACTTGGTTGGTCATCCATGCAGACTTGATAATTACAGTTGAGCACATTGAGCATATTCAAGAACTTAAAGTCAGCTTCATGATCCTCCTCTGAGACCGTAAATCCCATTCATGAAATCAGAAGGTTTACTGAAAATTACTGCTGTGAAACATTGCATAAAATGAACTGGATCTTCTTTAAAGGGTTCAAGTCCTCATTTGCAAAGCCTAAGTTTATATACAAAAGCATATATGATTGTTTTTCCTAAAAAATCTGTTGAAATATAAAACACATAGTCCATTATCTAAGATAATTCCTGACAACTGTTTTGAGACTGCTTAAACAACGACAATAAAATGCTAAGAATTCTTTTTAAAAGTCTACATGTAAAATGCAAGGGTCAAAGCGTGAGTCCTGAATATTGATATTGGAGTTCAACATGTGATGAACAGATCCTTTGAAAAATCATGAACAGAAGAGAAAAAGAAAAAGGAAAAAAAAAGAAAAAGAAAAAAAAAAAAAAAAAAAAGCTTGTGCAGAATATTTTACTAGTATTTTAAATATAGAATAATACAACAAGTTAGGTCCATGAAATGAGACATATTCATCACCAGTTCTCCACACTTTGCTGTATATATATGTATATGTCTTAGATGCTATTTCCTAATATTTCTTTGTGAATACTTGTTTTCTTATTTTTAAAGTGAGTTATATTAAGAAAGAGATACAATAGTCTTGCAAAAATATACGTTCTCAGAGGGTTAAAAAAAAATTGGATTAGTTAATTTTATATTAATTGGAACATTTAAATTATAACAATGAGATGTACATCATTAAAAATTTTTTTTTTTTTTTAATCAACTTCTGTATTTTCAGTATTCTCTGTGGTATAAAAGCTTTTTGTTTAAAGCTCTACATGACCAAATATCATGGGCACTTTACTTATTTGAAAAGAAAATAGTATCTATATCATATTAGGTCAACGATAGCTGACATGACAAAAGTAGTTTTTACCAAAAATTCTGAATAAAAAGTTCAATTTTATAAATCAAATATTTCTGTTTACTCATTAATTAACATATATACATATATATATATAAAGTAAAATAAAAGTAAAATAAAAAGAAGTGATTGTTCCTTATTTTTGCAAGAACCACAATACCAGTTTGCCTAAGAGCATAAGAGTGTGTTTCTTCCTGGGTATCAGTGGATACAAAATTATATTTTTTTTCATTTTTATGAAAAAAAAATATGGCCACTTAGCTGTGGCCATAATTATTAAACAGTATTATAATTTTTTAGAGACAGTTCAGAGATTTTGAAAGCACTGGTAGAATAACATAAATATCCTTGTTTCCAGTTCCATAATTATATTTGAACTGTATTTAACTTGATTATTCTGGGATCCCCAAAACTATATTAATCAATCTAGTTAAGATCAATCGCTCCATCTTTTTTTAACATATTAAATATAAGATAGTTGACTAAGATTGGGATCCAGTATATCTTCTTGAAAATATTCTATGTAGTTCATTTTTACTTTCCTTGTTATAGTTAATACAGTTGACTAAATTAACACAGTTAAATAAGTGATGGGGGATTTCGAATCAGAAAATAAAAATGACATATAAGTCATTCACTAGAAAATACTTTGTGAGACTCTTGAAACATAAAAAAATCTTATTTTTTCTTGTCCATAACTAAAGGAAAACAGTAGATTTCTAAAACTTACAGATCTGTATTAAGGAATGAAATCTTGACGATTTTTTTTTTCTATACACTTTTTTTCCTATACATATTTTTTTTCCTATAGTCTTTAAGTGATAAATTCAAAGAACTGTAAGACAGTCCAGGAAGGAAGACCAGGTAGCTCAGATTCTGTCCAGCTAAATAGTAAGTAGATATTCCTGTATCTCCCACAAAGATTAATATTATACAACCTCTCTCAGTTCCTGTGTTTGGCCAGTACAATTTATTTATTTATTTATTTACTTATTTACTTATTCCCCCTTTTCCTAGTCAGAACTCCTACTAAATAATGCTCTCACTGGCATTATGTAGGTGTGGTGGAATAGCTCCCATAACTGGGTTGTTGGAATAGAAGGATACAGGCTCTTTAAGAAGACAAGCAGGGGATAGAAGGAGGGGATGTCATCCTCTATGTCAGTGAGTAGCTGGAGGGCTTAGGGATGGGTAAGAAGCTGACAGGGTGTTTATGAGTCAGGGTTAAAGAGAGGATTGAGGTAGGTGACATTATAGCAGGGAGTATGCTACAGGCCACCTAACCAGGAAGACCAAGCAGATGAGGCCTTCTATAGACAGATAGAAGTAACCTCATGTTCACAACTCCTGGTCCTCATGGGAGACTTCAACAACTATCTGTTGGAAGGACAGAACAGCAAGACATAGGCAATCCAGGAGGTTCTTGGAATGCATTGATGATAACCTCCTTCTCCAAGTAATAGATAAGTCAGTGAAGAGAAGTGCTATGCTGGGCCTTATTCTCACCAACAAGGAAGCGTTGGAGGGCCTAATGTGAAACTTAAGGGCAGCCTTGGCTGCGGTGACCGTGAAATGGTCCAGATTAGGATCCTTAAGGAAATGAGGAGGGAGCACAGCAAGCTTACTACCCTGAACTTTAAGAGAATAGTCTTCGGCCTTTTCTGGGATCTGCTTGCACTGTAGGATAAGCCCAGGAGGGAAGAGGGGCACAAGAAAATCGTGAATATTCAAGGATCACCTTATCCATGATCAGGAGTGATACATCCCAACAAAGAGGAAGTCAGGCAAAAACACAAGGAGGCCTGCATGAATGAGCAAGGAGTTTCTGGCCAAACTCAAACACAAAAAGTAGGCCTACAGAGGATGGAAGAAATGACAGATAACCTTGAAGGAATACAGAAACATTATCCAAGCAGCCAGGAATCAAATCAGGCAAGCTAAAGCTCTGTTAGAAGTAAATCTGGCCAGTAAATCTGACATCAAGGACAACAAGAAAGGCTTCATCAATGATAAAAAGGAAGTCTAAGGAAATTGTGGACCCTCTCTGGGAGGAAGCAGGAGACTTGATAGCCTGGGATACGGAGAAGGCTGAGGTACTCAACGACTTTTTTGCCTCTTCACTGACAAGAAATCTAGCCACATAGCCCAAGTCACAGAAGGCAAATGCAGGGCCTGGAAGAACAATGAACCATGCAGTACAGGAGAAGATCAGGTTTCAGACCAGCTAAGGAACTTAAAGGTGCACAAATCCATGGGACTTGATGAGATACATCCATGGGTCCTGAGGAAACCACTGGATTAAGTTACTAAACCACTGTCCATCATATTTGAGAAGTCATGGCAGTGTGATGAAATTCCCACTTACTGGGAAACATAGTCCTCATTTTTAAAAAGGGAAAAAAAGAAGACCTTGGGAACTACAGACCAGTCAGTCTCACCTCTGTGCTCATCAAGATTATGAAACAGAACCTCCTGGAAACTTTGCCAAGGCACATGGAAAATAAGGAGGTGATTGGTGACAACCAACACGTCTACACTAAGGGCAGGTTGTGCTTGATCTATCTGGTGGCATTCCGCTTTGGAGTTACAGCATTGGTGGATAGGAGAAGAGTGAATGACATCATCTAAAGCATTCGACACTGTCCTCCATTATATCCTTGTCACTAGATTGGAGATACAAGGATTTGATGGATGGACTACTCAGTGGGTAAGGAATTGGGTGGATAGTTGCACTCAAAGTGTTGTGGTCAATGACTCATTGTCCAAGTGGAAATAAGTGATGAGTAGCATTTCTGAGGGATCAGTATCAAGACTGGCACTGTTTAACATGGTTGGTGACATGGACATTGGGATTGAGTGCACCCTCAGCAAGTTTGCCAATAACACCGACTTGTGTGATGTGGTTGACATACTAGATGGAAGGGATGCCATCCAGAGGGCTCTAGACAGGTTTGAGAGGTAGATCTGTGCAGAGCTCATGAAGTTCAACAAGGCCAAGTACAAGGTCTTGCATCTGGGTCAGGACAGTCGCGAACACAAATACAGACTGGGTGGAGAATGGATTGAGAGCAGCTCTCAGGAGAAGGATTTGTGGGTGTTGCTTGATGAAAAATTTGACATGAGCTGGCAAAGTGTGCTTGCAGCCCAGGAAGCCAACTGTACCCTGGGCTGTATCAAAAGAAGCATGATCAGCAGGTTGAGATAGGTGATTCTCCCTCTCTATCCTCCTCTTGTGAGTACTTGAGTCCTGCATTCAGCTTTGGTTCCTCCAGCATAAGAAGGACATGGACCAATTAGAATGAGTCTAGAGGAGGACCATGAGGATAATCAGAGGTCTGGAACAGCTCTCCTATGAAAACGGGCTAAGAGAGTTGGGGTTGTACAGACTGGAGGAGAAAAGGTTCCTGGGAGACCTTATAACAGTCTTCCAGTACACACAGGGGGACTACAAGAAAGATGTGGTGACATTCTTCATCAAAGAGTGTAGGGGTAGGACATGGAGTATTGTCTGTAAACTGATAAATTTAGATTAGATATATGATATATAGAGAGTTATCTATTAAATAGATATATATGGTAGTAGATTTAGATTAGAAGTAAGGAAGAAGAAATTCTTTACTCAGGGGGTGGTAAGGCACCAGAACAGGTTTCCCAGAGAAGCTGTAGGTGCCCCTTCCCTGGAAGTATTTAAAGCCAGGTTGGACAGGGCTTTAATCAAGCTGGTCTAGTGGAAGCTGTCCCTGCCCCTGGAAAGAGGTTTGGAACTAGATGATCTTTAAGGTCCCTTCCCACTCAAAGTATTCTATGAACTTTCCTGGTTATATTTCCTGGTTGTGACCATTGTACTTGGCCTTTTGCTGAATACATGTAAGAATCTGGCTGCATCTTATCTAAACCTTCCCATGGTTCATCTGAAAACCACAGTAGGATCTTCCTAAAATCCTTTCTTCCCCAGAAACTCAGTTTCTTCGGCCTTTGTACCACTTGCCTCAGCTCCTTGATTATGTTCATAACACTTCACTGTAGCTATTTAAGTATATCCATATGTTTTTTGTATTGGGGAGCCTAGTAATGGACACCACACCATGTTACAGTCTTACACATACCAAGGGGATGTATAAAAGGGCAAGATCACTTTTTTGAGCCTGCTGGCTTCACCATTGCTAAAGCAGGCCAGGAGGTAACAGACTTCTTTGCTGCAAGAATACAATGATGTCTCATACTCAACTAGTTGTTCACCAGGACCCATAGTATCTTTTCTACTAAGCTGCTTTCCAAGTGTTCTGGTTTCAGCTAGAACAGAGTTAGTTTTCCTCCTAGTATCTAGTATGTTACTGATGTTTTAGTTATTGCAGAGTAGTGCTAACTCTAAGCCAAGGACTTTTCAGCTTCTCTCTGTCCTGCTAACAGGACAAGCTGAGGGTGCAGCAGGAGCTGGGAGGGGACAAAACTGAGACAGCTGACACAAAATGGCCAAAGAGGTATTCCATAGCATTTGATGTTATACTGAACAATTAATATGGGGTGGTTGGCCGGGGTAGGGAGACCGGCTGCTTGGGGATAGGCTGGGCACTGGTCAGCGGGTGGTGAGCAATTGCACTGTGCATCACTTGTTTTATTATTATTATTATAATTAACAATAATAATTATAATTATTATTATAATCGGCAATAATAATAATAATAATAATTTCCTTTGTTTTCTGTCCTAATAAACTGTCTTAACCCACAGCTTATCTTAACCTACAGGTTATCTCAACCGACAGGCTTCATTTTTTTCTGATTCTCCTCCCCATCCTAAAGAGAAAAGGGTGGAGGTGAGAAAACAGCTGTTTGGTGCTTAGCTGCTGGCTGGGTTAAACCACAAGACCAAGCCTCCAGACTGTAGTGGTCTGAAATGCTGTCTAAAATGCTGTCTGAAATGCAGTCTGAAATGCTTGGCATTTCTCTTTGTTAAACTTCATAAGGATACTGTTGGACTGTTCTTCCAGCTTGTCCAAGTCCCTCTAAATGTGTATGTATTGTTACCTTCCAGCATTTTGAAGGACATCCCAGTCTGGTGTTGATAACAAATTTGAGGTTAAACACAAATCTGCAGAGCATTACACTACCTTCTGTCATTCCAGTGGTTAATTAAAGTGTTGAAAAATATTTATACTCCACTATCCTTTCTAGAATTAATGAATTTACCTACAAGAGGACTATGAGAAACCATGCCAAAGGCTTTGTATGTAAACGGCATCCAGCTCCTTTCCCTTTAACAGCTAAACCAGTCACATCGTCCAGAAGACAATTAATTTTGTTAGGCATGACTAGCCCTTGGTAAAGTCCTCTAAGCAGTTTCCAATTCACCTGCTTGTTCTTGATGTGTTTAGAAATGTTTTTCAGGAGGATGTGCCTCATACTATTCTCAGTGCCTAAGGTGAGACTGAATGGTCTGTAGTTCCATGGATCGATCTTCTTGTTCCTGAAGGTAGCTATCACATTAATGTTCTTGCAGTTATCAGGAACCACCACAAGCTCATCCATAAAATAAAATAAAATAAAATAAAATAAAATAAAATAAAATAAAACAAAACAAAACAAAACAAAACAAAACAAAATAAAATAAAATAAAATAAAATAAAATAAAATAAAATAAAATAAAATAAAATAAAATAAAATAAAATAAAATAAAATAAAATAAAAAATAAAAATAATAAATAAAGTAATAGAATACTGGATATTAAAACTTAACTGCAATTAGAAATCTACTTTCCAACAATTTCATCCATATAAACATTTGGTCATCATTCAGTAATCAGAACAATTTACGACTGTTCATCCTACCTAGGCAGTCCTATCTGAATATTTACACTCAAGTTTTCCTCTGCTTCAGACAGTACGTTCCTTACTCTAAGGCAAAATAGAAGGACAAATGTCTTTAATCAAACCACATTCTTATATACTGTTTTAACTCTCAATATGACCTCACTGGACCAGTTATTGGCATCCACACATTATTTTTCAGCAGTTTTAAAAATGTCAGTAGAAGAGCACAATATACCAGTGGATTTGTAATTGTAACAAAGACTACAGTTTTTGTTAAAAGAAATAGCATATTAATAGTCAAGATGCTTCTAAAAGGAGTTATTTGTGCATTGCTTTATTACCATGTCAATTAACCACTTCAGAAACTTGTTTTCCTCAGATATTTACTATGCAATTTCATAAGAAAATCATAGAATATCCCCAGATGGAAGGGACCCAAAAGATCATTGAGTCCAACTTTTGGGTCCACACCAGACTACCTAAAAATTAAACCATATCTCTGAGAACGTTTTCCATTTATTGAACTCTGGCTGGCTTGGTGACCTGACCACTTCCCTAGGGACCCTGTTCTAGTATCTGATGGTGAAAAATCTTTTCCTAATATTCAGTCTGAACCTCCTCTGTTACAGCATCATGCCATTTCCTTGAATTCTATCACTCGTCACCAGAGAGAAAAGATCACCAGTGCCCATCCCCTTTCCTCTCATGATGAAGCTGTAGACCAAGATGAGGTCAACCCTCAGACTTCTCTAAGCTGAGCAAATCAACTGGACTCAGATGCTCCTTATATGTTGTGCCCTCTAAGACTTGCATCATGTTTGTGGCTCTTCTTCAGACACTCTAATAGTTTTGCATCCTTCTTATACTGTGGCAAACAAAACTGTACACAGTACTTGAGGTGAAGCCACACCAACACGGAGTAGGGAGGGACAATCATTTTCCTTGACCAGCTAGCTAAAGGATCATAGAATCATTAAAGTTGGAAAAGACCTCCATGATCATCTGGTCCAACCATTCCCCTAGCATCAATATCACCCACTAAATCATGTCCCCAAGCACTAGGTCCAATCTTTCCTTGAACAGGGACAGTGACCCCACCACCTCCATGGACGACCCGTTCCAAAGCCTGACTACTCTTTCTGAGAAGAAATGTCTCCTATTTCTAACCTAAACTTCCCCTGGCCAAACTTGAGGTCATTCCCTCTAGTCCTATTGCTAGTTGTCTGCAAGGGGCTGACCCCCAGCTCCTCACAACTTCCTTTCAGGTGGTTCTAGAGAGCAATAAGGTCTCCCTTGAGCCTCCTCTTCTCCAGAAAAAACAACCTCAACTGCTCCTTATAGGACCTGTGTTCCAGACCCTTCACCAGCTTTGTAGCCCTTCTCTGGACGTGTTCCAGGGCCTCTATGTCCTTCTTGCACTGAGGAATCCAAAACTGAACACAGTACTTGAGGTGCAGCCTCAACAGAGAAGAGTACATGGGGACAATCACCTCCCTGCTCCTGCTGGCTATGCTATTCCTGATACAAGCCATTGGCTTTCTTTGCCACCTGGGCACACTGCTGGCTCATGTTCAGATCATTAATCAGCACCCCCAGATCTTTTTCCTCTGCACAGCTTTCAAGCCTCTCTGTCCCTAGCCTGTAGCATTGCATGGGGTTGTTATGGTAAAAGTACAGAACCCAGCACTTAGCCTTGTTGAACTTAGGCCTCTGTACATTGACCCATCCTGTCCAGGTCACTCTGCAGGACCGTTCTACCATTCAGCAGATCGACACTTCCCCCCAGTTTAGTGTCATCTGCAAACTTACTAAGGCAGCACTCAGTTCCCTCATCTAAATCATCAATAAAGCTATTAAAGAGGATGGACCCCAACACTGACTCCTGGGGAACACCACTCCTGACAAGTTGCCAGATGGATTTCATTCTGTTCACCACTACTCTCTGGCCCTGGCTGTCCAGACAGGTTTTAACCAAGCCAAGAGTGTACCTGTCCAAGTTGTGGGCTGCCAGTTCTTCCAGGAGAATACTGTGGGAGGTCATGCCAAAAGGCCTTATTAAAGTCTAGGTAGACTATGTCATCAGCCTTTCCCTCATCCACCATGCAGGTCACCCAGTCATGGAAGGAGATGAGGTTGGTCAGGCAGGACTTGTCTTTCATGAACCCAGGAAGACTGGGCCTGATCCTCCTGTTGTCCTGCATATGTTATGAGGTTGCATTCAAGATGACTTGTTCCATCACCTTTCCAGGCACCAAGGTCAAGATGGCAGGCCTTTAGTTCCTTTGTCCTCCTTACAAAAAGGACCTTGTATATTCTGCTTAATGAACAGCAGGATACAGTTGGACTCTTTGACAACCAGGGCACTCCATTGACCCATATTTAGCTTGCCATTGAGCAGAATCCACAGATATCTTTCTGTGGATCTGCTTTTAATCTTGTCATTCAGATTCTTGTCAGTCAGTATATACATCCAGGATTATTTCATTGTAGGCACAGAATCCAGCACTTGATGTTTTTGGTCTTCATATAATTGATGATTGCCCAACCCTCTAGTCTGTCAGCATCCCTCTGCAAGCCCTCTCTACCCTCGAGGTTGTTAACAGCTCCTCCTAGTTAAGTAACATCTACAAACTTAGTGTACATTTTAGTCATGCATCCAGAAAATTTGTATTCTCAATGAAGAAAACTGTCCCTAAAATGGAGCCCTGGGAAATGCCACTAAAATCTTGGGGTAAAAGAGACTGTGTAGTAGCCTTTCATCCTTGTCTCTCAGAAAACAGACAAAAACCTAATTCTAGCATAAAGGAAGTAACAGACTAATATTTATTTATTTATTTATCTATCAATTTAATTTATTTTTCTCCCCACAACTGTGCCTTCTTGCCATTACTTTCTTTACCATCTAGATTGAAAGCTTTATGAGATTTTCATTATTGGATGTGAGAAATGTTTCTCATTAGCATAAAGTAATGAAAAGAGTGTCCAATTTATCTTCAGCTCTTGTGTTAACACCTTTCCACCTCTGTGAAGACAGTTCTTTCTTCAGTGAAAGCTCTGCACTACCCCTAATGGAGTTTTCAATATGGTGCTTATTGATATTTAGACCAGATGAATAGCTGTTTTATCTCACTTTATAGTCTATTTTCTGTTTCTTTTATTTATGAATTTACTACCTTATTTTTCTCTTGCTGTAATTGTGTAACAGATACCAGAGTTCTCAGATGCACTAGCTAGACATTTCAAAGGGGCTTCACATCATGCTTTAATATAATAATATAATATCTAGTATGCTCAAGTCAGATCATTTCCTGATATATTTCCTGAAATACAACAGAAAACTGTAACTGTAGTGGAATGGACAATATTTCTGTGAAGATGTTCCTCAGTGAGTCAAACAACATTTTCTTTTCATGTTCAAAACATTCGTTGAGAGATAGATGTTGCTGAAATTCAAATTCTAGAAAGATGAAGCCAAATACAATATGAGTAAAGTAAATAAGGATTAGCAATTACTAATATGTCATAGTTAGCAAGCACATTATAATAAAAAGAAATTAATTTTCCATTTAATTTCAGAGATTTCATTACAACTGTACTTTGCGTATTGTGCACATAGAGATGAAATAAATATGTTAGTGAACGAACTGAAAGCTTGCTGTTATTTGGCTAAAATTAAGCAATAATAATAATAATAATAAATGAAAATAGTCTGCAGAAATGTTATTAAAATGTTATAATAGAAAAAAAAAGAGCAGATGGTGTTTTTCACCTTTTTTTCTGCATATATATATATATTATTTTTTTTGCTAGGTTGTTCATAATCAGTACAGTTAAAAGTGAATATAACAAAACAACATAATTCAAAATATTTTGGTCTCAAAATATGGGAATTGTCTCTCATAGCTGCTTAATTACTTCATGTAGTCAAATGTTCCCATTTTCTTACGTCACATGATGGTGTGATCCCAAATGAACTTTCCCAGTTACAAGTGATAGCTTTGTCCTGTCACAGGGTTCTTTTTTTTTTTTTTTTTTTAAGTCTTTCTTGTCACCTTTACTATATAATGATGCAGATCTGTTTACTTTCAGAGTATGATGATAAAGAAGATGATGAAGAAACAGACTTTGCCTAACGGGTGGTGGTTTGTGGGAAGTGCAATTCTTTTGTTGTCACTATTGCACTTTTTCTATCATTCTATATTGTTTTAAGTTTTTGTTGTTGTTGTTGTTGTTGTTTTTGGGGGGGGGGTGGTAGAGAGTATTTTTTTCCTATGTGAACAGATGTGTAAGCATAGACAAAAAATGTTTAAACATTCATGATGTAATTATCACATTTCTCTATTACCTTATTAAAAGTCCTATTAATCCCATGAATCTTCTAATCAATGGAAATTTTTCAATTAAAAACAGAAGTGTTTCTACCTTCACGGACAGCTAAACTCCATCACAACTTATCTCTCACTCCTACTCGTCAAAGGAAGAGGGGGCAGAAAATACAATGGAAAAGGGCTCAGGGGTTGACATAAAGCCAGGAAGATGGCTCACCAGTTACCACCATGGGCAAAGTCGACTCCGTCTAGGGAGATAAATATTTTTTTTTTTGCCTATTACTAGCAGACTATTGTAGGGAGAAACTAAATGCAAACCAAAAATACCTTCTTCCCTCTCCCCCCAATCCTCCCTCCCTGGAGGTGCAAGGAAACAGGAAACAGGAGGTTGCAGCCCTCACCTTTTGTCACTCCTTCATCCTCTCTCTCTTCCTTCACTCTAGCCTGGCATTCCTCCCATGGAATGTAATGGAATGGAATCCCCTTCCCACACTGATCCTATGTGGACTTCCCATGGGCTAAAGTTCTTCAAAAACTGTATTACCAGGTCCATCCTTCAAGAATAGACTACTCCAGCATGTACTACATCCCCATGGATGGCAGCTTCCACCAGATCAACTGCTCCACCATGGGCTGCTCTCCACTGACTGTAGATCTGGCCTGGAATCTGCTCCTGTGGGGTATGTGGGTTATCTCCATGGGCTGCAGCCCATTTTCATTGATGGCCAATGTATCAGGAAACATTTTTTTTTTTTTTTTTTTTTTTTTTTTTACGGTAAGGGTGACAGAACACTGGAACAGCTTGCCCAGAGAGATCAAGCCCACCTCATATATGTGGTCCTGAGCAATGTGACCTTGGTAGCCTTACTTGATCAGGAGGGTTGACTGAGATGACCTTCAGAGTTACATTCTGTGGTTCTCTGGATCTATGAAAGAGAAGAAAACCTTCTCCTTTCTCTTTTACTGCTCTCTGTTATATATATCTGTTATATACTCTGGACAGAGATTTTAAGGTGACATCAGTAGACATTACAAGCTTTTTTTTTTTTTTTTTTTTTTTTTTTCCTAATCCTCTTTTAATGTAAATCTTTAGAAAGTTGAAGAGAAAGCAGAATTTCAAAAACGGTAATGCCGCTATGGGAGGAAGGAGCCTAGTGCTAACAGTACAATATGGATAAATCCTCCATTTTTGAATAACAGTCAGCTTTCTTGCCAGAAAAAGAAATATTAAAAAGAAAATGAAAAAGAAACGGAAAGAAAATGAAATGAAACGAAACAAAATGAAACAAGAAAAAATTAAAAAGGGAAGGGAAGGGAAGGCAAGGCAAGGCAAGGCAAGGCAAGGCAAGGCAAGGCAAGGCAAGGCAAGGCAAGCAAAGATGACAAAAGATCTGCTTGAAGTAGAGATTCGTATTTGTAAATATTTTTGGCAGATCACTCTTTGAAATGCCTCAATTAATTAACTCAATTCAAAAACAAATCATGAATTAAACATTAAACATTTTAAATGTGTACTATGCCAATCACTATTACAGAAAGAAAAAGACATTTCAGCTTGGCCCTTTCTGCATTGTAAAAATGTTTTTAGCATAGCCACTTGATCTATGATTAATTCTTTCAGAATGTGTAATAGATATACATGTATAATTATTAATGTATAATTATATTTTCAGAAATACTGGACAGACTTATTTACAAAAAAAATATTAGTAAATGCACCCATACATATTATAGTATTAACTTCACTGAAATCAGTAAAGAGAACATTCTATTACATTTTCTTTCAGAATATTAGTCATGCCTGTTATTTTTTTAAATCTTCGTAATCAGCAGTTTAGGCCATTCAAAATTGTATTTTTCTCATTTGACTATTAAAAGTCCTGTGAATGATTTATTGTCCTGGATGAACATAATTTATACTATCTTAATAAATTATTTAATAGTGTTGGCAAAACAAAATTTGCTAGTTTTATTTTCTGTATAGTGTATAGTATACACTGTTAATGTATTTAAGAAAAAAATCATAGTTTTAAAAGACCTTTATTATTAGTTCATATAGTTCTGTGTCTACACACATATAGTATACACATAGTTCTGTGCTCAATATCAAAACATAAGCAAAAGCTCAGTAAGAGAAAAGATGGAGGCTGGTGGTAGACAATGTGTAATTTTAACTAGATCTTTAAAGTATTATTTTTGTATAGTTGCTGTCTTAATGTTAAAATATACATATATATATTCTTTGAATTAATAGGCACAAAATCACTCTTTCATTAGAAAAATACAATAAAAACACAGCATCATGGCACAGTGTTCTGAAAAAGAAATATTACACAAAACTAAGAATAACTGTTTTAATGTAGCTTACATTCATTTATTTCCAATTATAACAACACTTTCCTCTTTTTGGTATTTCATTATTCAGAGTTACTATTAATTTGCCAGGAGCAGCTTTCATTTTCCACATATCTTCAGGACTCAATTAAGTTATCCTAGATACATTTTTTTTTTTTTTTTTTTTTTTGAGTTTTAAAACATTTACACTCTGAATATATAATTTTACTTATTCATGTAGTTTAAGGCATTCATCAATGATATCATGAGAGGAGAAAGAGGGATGATTAAGTAATAGAGTTGCTTTTTTTCTTACATTATGAAACAAAGTAGAATATAGTGCATTATCTATCCATTTTATGCAGCTTTTATTATACCGTATGTGAAAAGAGCATAATGGTATGCTTGCAAGCCTTCAAGTCGTTAACCTGATGAAGCATTATGACAAGAGTACAAACTTATATTCAGAAACAGACAGTATATAATTAGAATTTGTATTTTCAGAATCCTGTATAATCATTAAATAATGAAAACCTAAAACATATGTCATCAAATCTCTCTTCTAATTTAGGCCTAATGTGTTTCACTGGAAAACCAGTCCTTCTAGGTTTAGGAATTTTTACATCTTGTGTTTGCCTTCTCTATGATAGGCATTTCACATTTTATGGAGATAAATTACCTAACCACAATCAATCAGGGGAGGTAGAAAACAGGAATGGCTGAACAAGGACCTGCTGGTCAAACTTGGGCAAAAGAAGGAAATGCAGGAGAGTGGAAACAGGGCCATGTGCCCTCAGAAGAGTACAGAAATGCTGCAGGGATGGGATCAGGAAAGCCAAAGAACTAACAGAACTAAGCTTGATGAGGGATGCAAAGGATAACAAAAGGGGGTTCATCAGGTACATTAGCTGCAAAGGAAAGACTAAGGAGAGCATATTGCCTCTGACAAATAAAGACAGAAAACTGATAACAGAAGATGTGGAGAAGTCAGAGGTACTTAACAAATACTTTGCCTCGGTCTTCGCTGGTGGTCAGGCTTCCCATATCTCTTGAGACCCCAGAACTCTAGGCAGGGGCTGGGGGAGCGGAGTCCCTCCCATTGTAAGTGAAGAGCACGTCTGGGACCTCTTGACACAATTTAACAACTACAAGTCTATGGGGCCTGATGACATGCATCCCACAACCCTAAGGGAATTGACTAATGTAGTAACCAAGTCAACTTTCCATCATATTTGAAAAAACGTGGCTGTCAGGCATAGACCCTGGTGACTGGAAAAAGGGAAACATCATTCTCATTTTTAAAAAAGGGTAGAAAGAAAGACACAGGGAACTACAGTCTGATGGGCCTCACCTCTCTGCCTGGCAAGATCATGGAACAAATTCTCCTGTAGGCAAGGCTAAGGCAGAACAAGTGATCTGAGACAGCCATCATGGCTTCACCAAGTGCAAATCATGCCTAACCAATTTGGTGGCCTTCTGTGATAGAGTGACTGCATCAGTTGATAATGGAAGACCAGCTGATGTCATCTACTTGGACTTCTGTAAGGCTTTTAGCATGGTCCCACATGACACGCCTGTGGCCTGGACAAGTATGCTCTTCTCTGGGTAAAGAACTGGCTGGAGGGCTGTGCCCAGTTGATAGTGATTAATGGAGTTAAGTCCAGCTGGTGTCCCGTTACAAGCGTTGTCCCATTACAAGTGGTCAGTACTGGGGCCTATCTTGTTTAATATCTTTATTGTTGATTTGGATAAGGGAATTGAGTGTACCATCTGTAAGTTTGCAGATGACACCAAATTGGGAGATACTGTCGATCTACTTGAGGGTAGGGTGCCCTTCAGGTGGATCTGGATAGGCTGGATTACTGGGCTGAGGTGAATGGGATGAGGTTCAACAAGGCCAGGTACTAGGTCCTGAACTTTGGCCACAATAACCCCATGCAATGGAAACCTGTTAAGAGAAACAGGACCTGGGAGTGTTGATGGATCCTTGTCTGAACACAAGCCAACAATGTGCCCAGGTGGCCAAGAAGGCCAATGACATACTGGCCTGTGTTATAAATAGTGTAGCCAGAAGGAGCAGGGAGGTGATCATTCCCCTGTTCTCCGGTGAGCTCTGGTGAGGCTGCACCTTGAATACTGTGTTCAGTTTTGGACACCTCACTACAAGAAGGGCACCGAGGCCCTGGAAGGTATCCAGAGAAGGACAACAAAATGGGTGAGGAGTCTGGAGCACAAGTCTTATGAGGAGTGGCCGAGGGAGCTGTGATTGTCTAGTCTAGAGAAGAAGAGGCTCCAGTGAGACTTCATTGCACTCTACAACTTCCTGGAGGGAGGCTGTGATGAGGAGGGGGTCAGCCTCTTCTCCCAGATAACTAATGATAGGACTCAAGAAAATGGCCACAAGTTGCACCTGGGGATATTTAAATTAGAGATCAGGAAAAACTTTTTCTCTCTAAGAGTGGTCAGGCACTGGAATGGCCTGCCCAGGGAGGTGGTGGTGCCACTGTCCCTGGCATTGTTCAAGAAGAGCCTGGAGGAGGTGCTACAAGATATGATTTAATAGTATTAGTGATAGGAGGGTGGTAAGACTAGATGATCTTTTAGGTCCTTTCCAAACTTGTGTTTCTATGATGCTATGATTCCATGACATTCTAATATCTAAATTGGACACATAGGGATTTGAAGGGTGGACCATCCAGTGGATAAGAAATTGGCTTGATGGATGGACCCAGTGAGTAGTGGTCAATGGTTCTATGTCCAGGTGCAGGCCAGTGACGTGTGGTGTTTTAGGGACCTGTTCTGGGACAGGTGCTTTTCATTATCTTCATCAATGACATGGATGGTGGGATTGAGTGCACCCTCAGCAAATTTACAGATGACAACAAGCTGAGTAGTGTAATTGATACCAAAGAAGGAAGAGATGTCATTCAAAAGGATCTGGACAGTCTGGAGAAGTGGGTCCACATGAAGTTCAAGTGCAAGGTGCTGCACCTCGGTCAGGGTAATCCCACACATGAGTACAGAAAAACTACATGAGTACAGAGTACTGGGAGAAAAACTCATTGAAAGCAGTCCTGAGGAGAGAGGCTTGAGGGTCCTGGTGGACAAAACACTCAACATGAGCCAGCAGTGTGCAATTGTGGCTCAGAAGGCCAAACACATCCTGGGCTGCATCAACAGAAGTATGATCAGCAGGTCAGAGGAGATGATTGTCCTCCTCTACTATGCCCTTGTGAGGCCTCACCTGGAGTACTGAATCCAGGTCTGGGGCCTCCAGCACAAGAAATATGTGGACCTGATAGAGTGAGTCCAGAGGAGGGCCATAAAGATGATCAGAGGGCTGGAACATCTCTTGTATTAGGAAAGGCTGAGAAAGCTGGGGATGTTCAGCTTTAAAAGAAGGCTCTGGGGAGACCTCATTGCGATCTTTCAGTACTTAAAAGGGTCTTAAAAAAAGGATGGAGAAGGACTCTTTACTTCAATAGATAACGATAGAACAATGGGGAATGGTCTTAAACTAAGAGAGGATAGGTTTATATTAGACATTAGGAGGCACAGGAACAGGTTCTTGAGAGAAGCTGTGGATTCCCTATCCCTGGAAGTGTTCCAGGCTAGGCTGGATGAGGCCTTGGCCAATCTGATCTTCTTGGTGGCATCCCTGTTTATGGCTGGGGTGTTGGAGTTAGATGATCTTTAAGATCCCTTCCAATTTGAAGCATTCTATGATTCTATGATTCTGTTTGTCTGTGGCTGGCCTGCAGCTCTAGAGATCACATAGTCCCACCTTGGTGCAAAGCAGGGTTAGATAAAACAAGTTGGCCAGGTGGGTTAGAATAACTCCAGTGATCAATATTTCTTAACCTTTCTGTGGAAGATGTTCCTGTATTTGACCACCCTTACTGCAAAGAAGGTGTGTTCCCCTCCCAGCATCTCCCCTCACCCATCCCCTTCCTCCTCCCCCTTGTCCTTACAAGCAGAACTGCCTGTATTTCATTTTGTGCCCTTTGCCTCCAGCCTTGTTACTGGGTACCACTAGAAGTGTTTGGCTCTATCTTCTTTACAGCACCTTATCAGGTATTTATGCACATAGACAAGATCTCTCTGAGCCTTCTGTCCTCCGGGCAAAACAGTCCCAGCTTTCTCAGCCTCTATCCATACCACAGATGCTCCAGACCATTAATCATTTTTGTGTCCTGTCCCTAAACTCATTCCAAGATGTCAATGTCTCTCATCTACTGGAGAGTCCGGTGCTGACCCAGCACTTCACTGTGTCTCATCAGGCCTGATCCGAGGGGAAATATCACCTGTTCAAACCTCTTGCAGTGATGTTCTACCTAATGAAACTCAGAAGGCTGTTTGCTTGCTTTGTTGAAAGAATATACTGTTGACTCACAGTTAACCTCATGCCTACCAGGATCCAGAGTTTTTGTTTGTTTGTTTGTTTGTTTTTGTTTGTTTTTTTTTTCTTCTGTAAAGCTGCCTTTACATTCAGCCTATGGTGGCTTGTAGGGTTTCTCACTCTCACACGGTGGATGTGGCACTTATTGTTCTTGAACATCATGAGGTTACTGTCAGCCCTTTTCTCCAGATCATCGAGGTCACACTGAATGGCAACATACACATTTGTTATATTAACTCAGGTTGGTATGTCCTGCAGATTTCCTGAAGGTGCACTCTGACCTACAGTCCTGGTCAATAATGAAGATGCTCAATAGTATTGAACCTGCTACTGACCTTTGGGGTACACCAGTAGTGACTGTCCTCCAGCTGGACCTTGTTCTACTCATGACAACCCTCTGGAATTGGCCATTCAGCCAGTTTACTGTCCAACTCACTTGTAAAGCCTGTACTTCATCAGCTTGTCAATGAGAACGTTATGAAAGACATTGTTAAAAGTCTTGCTAAAGTCAAGATAAACATCCACTACTCTTTCATCTACTGAAACAGTCAGTCATCTCATCACAGAAGACTGTCAGGTGCCTACTTGCCCTCAGTATGTTGGCCTCAGGATGCTTTCCAGGAGAATTTGCCGCACGGCCTTCCCAGGAATTGAAGTGAAATTGATGGGTCTTTGGTTCTCCAGATTCTCACTCCTTTCCTTCTTCAAAATAGCATTTTCCCTTCTTCCAGTCTTCATGACCCTGCAACCATCACATCCTTTCAAAGATAACAGAGAGTGTCTGCAATGACACTGCTCAGCTCTCTCAGTCCTTGTGGGTTCATCCTGTCCAGCACCAGCAACTTTTATTTGTCCAGTTTATACAAATGTTCACAGTCTGGATGTTCCTGCACAAAGGGTAAGCCTTTTTTCCACGATTTCCATTGGTCTTAGGCATCTGGAATCACTAAAAACAGTTCTCAATGGAGAAGACAGAGGTGGAGGTATTTTCCATGACATTTTTCTCTAGGCTTCTCCTCTATTCTTCCTTTTGCTGCTTCTAAGCCTGTATGTATACATATATATCCCTATTACTGATTGGAAAATGGAGACCTAATAAGGGACGTACTCAAGGTCAGAGAAAAAAATCAGAATTTTTGAGCCATTTGAAAAGCCGTGCTTTATGTCCATTCATCAATACTGTTCTTTCTCTGAATAAAATCTTAATTTAATGTGTATAGTCAATGGGAATAAAAGACTATGAAAAAATAAGTATTTTTTTTAAGTTCTTAGTAACAGTAAAGTCTATTCAAAGAAAGAGATAAATATCAAAGAGAACCAAGTCAATTTCCTAATTTCCTGCAACTCAAGAAATATATTTTTTTCTAACTCTTCATTTTTTTAAAAAAATATTATTTTTTTTTTTTAAAGCAGAAACAAATACATTCTTCACAGTGATTTCATTTTTTCCATGTTCCTTCGTCCCTTTAGTCTTAGGCTGGAAATAATAAAAATGTTGAATGTTCAAGAAAGGTAAGTACATTTTGCATGCTACATTTTGCATGCTACATTTTTTGCCAAAACAGAAACAAACCACAGTTGTTGCTGATCTTTTAAAATAGAAAGGGAAAACGTAACTTAAGACTTTATTCTTTTAAGTTGTTATGTGGCTGAGCAGCTGCTTTAAAGTTTTGTTATGTGACACTATGCTGAAGACCTTGCACAGTCAATCCCAAGCAAGGCAATGATAATGACTCACTGATAACACCATTTGGAATTATCAAGCACAAGACCATATTTTTGAGCATTACAATTATTTATAGCTCCAGTTCATTAAAACATAGGGATTCACTGCAAAGCCCTTTGAGTACTTAATTTTCTTGTTCAGGATGTGCTTGCGAATCCTGGCAGTTCAACGTCTTCAGACGGACGAGACTTCAGAAATCACAGTTATAACTATAACATCTATAAGTATCTGATATATGTCATAACTGGTGTATTAATTGGTGTAGCTTCTAAGTAATCATATGCCTTCTGCAGTACAAACACTGACCACTTTTTATTGCCCTACAAACATACATGTACACATGGGTAAATTTTGTCTAAGGACCGCACTTACTGTAGATCTGAATTTTGCTTCTCCCAAAATATGTTTTGGACAATTAAAAAAAAGTGGCCTTCATATTCCATTTAAGAGCTTTTGTTCAAGCCCCACCCTCACCCCCCCCCCCCCAAAAAAAAAAAAAAAAGTTTGTTTATTTATTTATACCTATCATAATTCTGGCCAAAGGATATTCATATCACAGACTAAAATAAAGTCTAATAGTAACATGTTCACAGCTAAACATATCCAGCTAGATTGCAGATATGCTGCATTTTATATAATATGCAAAAAATATTTTATACTTTCTCATTTGTGTCTCGTTTATGGACAGAAAATACAAAGGATCTCTAGACTAATTAAATACTATATTAGTTGATTATCTCTAATTAAAAATAACGAGGAATGAATGTTCTCTCTAGAGCTTTAGATGATTTTCTGTGATTGTTACAATTGATCTTTAAATGTTCCATCTAAAAATTAATTTCCTGTCCTCATGATTATCTTCTTTGAAATGCTTATGAATAGGATATGGCTAACTGCTACTTTGACTAATTTCCCTGAAGATAGTCTGAATTATTTCTTATCACTACAATTGTCCCTGAAGAATTTTACCTTGTTTTCAATAAAAAATCTTCAGTATTATATTTTCTTTCTTACATTTTATATTTATTTATTTTCAAGTACTGAAGACAGTGTGTAGGTAGCTTCATCTAAACTACTGTATGTAAACTAAAAAGAATGTTAATGAACAAAATGACTCTTGGCAACATCTACATTTTGTCAAAACGAGCAGAACAGGATGAAGCCAAGCCATTTAATATGAAGCTGTCTCAGCCATGATACAGTAGTTTGATAGATTTCCTAATTTATGTCAACTGGTGTAGCTTCCAAGTGGTTATATGCCTTCTGCAGTACAAACACAGACCTTTTTTTGTTACCCTTTGCTTCAGCATCTTGTCTCAGTGGGCTACTTACAAAGAAGGTAAACGGGAAAATTCTTTTGCTTTCTGTTGCAGGTTCTTCCCATTAATAACCACGCACCCCTATGTTTACTTACAAGAGAAACAGTAGCTCTATTTGTGTAGAGGTAATACACTGCAGGGGTGGGGCTTGGGAACAGGGAATCTTTATTTTTATTTGGGGAAAAACAAAACAAAACAAAACAAAACTCGATCTAGGTTAATTACATATGATTTTAAAAAGATTGCACAAAATCCTTAACATCAGAGGAGAAAGAAATTGAGGGAAAACATTTCTACGTATGCTTCTTAACCAAGCATTACCCACAGAGCTTCAGAAAAAGATTTTACTTTGCTACTTCCATCATCAGGAAATACCTAAATTTAGGATACATTTCAACTTAATAAAAACTGCAGATGAGTGTGAAATGGGAATAATAACACAATTTTTATAAAATTTGTATCAGCCCATACTTCTTATACATAACGCAAGCATTTGAGGCATATTCTGATCTCATACAACTGGTAGATATAATGAAATATGTTTTCTTGAATTTTAAACACTTCCTCTTTCCTTTGGCATCTTATTTGATTGTCCTGCAAAGGAAGTGACTAGAGGACAAAAACCTTCTTAGAAACTGATGCTGTGGGAATGTGAGATTTACTCACATTCCAGGGAGATTAAATGCTACTAGATACATTTGTTCTTTTATTTGTAATTTAGAACAGTGTTTAATATTTTTTGGTTTATACAATTTTATGTACATAATTATTGAAAATTTCAAAATTTTCAAAACTATTTAATAATATCTAAATAACTGTTATTAGAATAAATAATGGTTGTGTGTTTGTTTGTTTGTTTGTTTTTAATGTATATATTGGAGATATTTTTATCATCTTATTTTCATAGGAATTCTCTAAAAATTAAAGTAAGACAAAGAAGTAGTAAAGTGGTTTTTTTTTTTTTTTTTTTTTTTTCCAAATAAATTGAAGTATTTCTGAACCATTCCAGTAAGTGAGTATTAAAGAGCATGCAAATTTGTTTATATTCAGACATTCATTTAATATCTTAAGAAGAAGTAAGAAAGACTTTTTTTAATATTTTATATTTTAAATATATATTAATCAGAACTGGAATATATTTTCCAATGTATTTATGACTAGTTAAGCTTACTTCATAGAATCATAGAATATCCTGAGTTGGAAGGGACCCTTAAGGATCATCAAGTCCAACTCTTGACACCGCACAGGTCTACCCAAAAGTTCAGACCATGTGCCTAAGTTCACAGTCCAATCTCTTCTTTAATTCAGACAGGCTCGGTGCAGTGACCACTTCCCTGGGGAGCCTGTTCCAGTGTGCAACCACCCTCTCTGTGAAGAACCCCCTCCTGACGTCCAGCCTAAATTTCCCCTGCCTCAGCTTAACCCCGTTCCCGCGGGTCCTGTCACTAGTGTTAATGGAGAAAAGGTCTCCTGCCTCTTGACAACCCCTTACGAGGAAGTTGTAGACTGTGATGAGGTCTCCCCTCAGCCTCCTCTTCTCCAGGCTGAACAGGCCCAGTGATCTCAGCCGTTCCTTGTACATCTTCCCCTCAAGGCCTTTCACCATCTTCGTAGCCCTCCTCTGGACACTTTCCAACAGTTTCATGTCCTTTTTATACTGTGGTGCCCAGAACTGCACACAGTACTCGAGGTGAGGCCGCACCAGCGCAGAGTAGAGCGGGACAATCACCTCCCTTGACCTACTAGCGATGCCGTGCTTGATGCACCCCAGGATACGATTGGCCCTCCTGGCTGCCAGGGCACACTGCTGGCTCATATTCAACTTGTTGTCTACCACGACCCCCAGATCCCTCTCTTCTAGGCTGCTCTCCAGCGTCTCATCGCCCAGTCTGTACGTGCAGCCAGGGTTTCCCCGTCCCAGGTGCAGGACCCGGCACTTGCTCTTATTGAACTTCATGCGGTTGGTGATCGCCCAGCTCTCCAACCTGTCCAGATCCCTCTGCAAGGCCTTTCCACCCTCATTCGAGTCCACAACTCCTCCAAGTTTGGTGTCATCAGCAAACTTGCTCAAAATACCCTCTATTCCTACATCCAGATCGTTAATAAAAATATTGAAAAGTACCGGCCCTAAAATGGAGCCTTGAGGGACCCCACTGGTGACCGCCCGCCAGCCTGACGCAGCTCCATTTACCATAACCCTTTGGGCCCTGCCCGTTAGCCAATTGCTCACCCATCGTATGATGTTTTTATTTAGCTGTATGGTGGACATTTTGTCCAGTAGGATCCTATGGGAAACCGTGTCAAAAGCCTTGCTGAAGTCCAAAAAAATCACATCAGCTGGTTTCCCTTGGTCCACCATACGGGTGATCTTATCATAAAAGGAAATCAGGTTAGTTAGGCAGGACCTACCCTTCACAAACCCATGCTGGCTGGGACCCATGACTGCTTTGTCCCCCAGGTGCGCCTCAATAAGTTCGAGAACCAACTTCTCCATGATTTTACCAGGCACTGACGTGAGACTGACAGGCCTGTAATTGCTAGGGTCTTCTTTCTGACCCTTCTTGAAAATTGGCACAACATTTGCCAGCTTCCAGTCTACCGGGACCTCTCCAAATTCCCAGGATCGTTGAAAAATAATTGAGAGAGGTTCCGCGATGACATCCGCCAGCTCTTTCAGCACCCAGGGATGAATCCCATCCGGACCCATGGACTTGTAGGGATCCAGGTGGAGTAGCAAATCCCGCACACGTTCAGGGTCAGTTGGGAGTTTGTCATCCCCACCGTCCCGGTCCTCCTGCTCAGGGCACCCTGGGTCCCGAAGCCCATCATCGGCATTGAAGACAGAGGCAAAGAAGGCGTTAAGCGTCTCTGCTTTGCCTACGTCATCGTCTGTGAGGAGACCTTCCCTATCAAGGAGCGGCCCTATGTATTCTTTAGTTCTCCTTTTTCCATTTACATATCTAAAAAAACCCTTTTTATTTTCTCTCACAGACACAGCCAGCTTCAACTCTAGCTGTGCTTTGGCCACTCGAACTTTCTCCCTACAAACACGAACAGCATCCCTGTATTCTTTCCATGACGCCTGGCCCTCCTTCCAGTAGCGAAACACTCTCTGTTTCCGCCTAATCTCCATTAGAACATTCCTGGTCAGCCACGCCGGCCTCCTGCCCCGCCTGCCTGACTTGCGATATTTTGGAATTGCCTGATCTTGTGCTTCTAGGAGGCATCGCTTAAAGAGTGACCAGCACTGGTGGACATCGAGGCCTTCAAGAGCAGTTTCCCAGGGGACCTTACTGACTAGTTCCCTGAGCAGCCTGAAGTCCGCTTTCCCCATATCTAGGGATAAGGTTTTGGTGGCACTTTTCCTTCTGTCACCATAGATTTTGAACTCAACCACTTCATGGTCGCTCTGACCGAGGCGGCCACCAATCACCCCATCTCCCACCAGACCCTCTCTGTTTTCTAGCAACAGGTCTAGGAGGGCACCTTTCCTAGTTGGCTCCGTTAGCACCTGCACCAAGAAGTTATCATCTAGGTGCTTCATGAACCTCCTGGACTTGCTCGTGTCAGCCGTATGGCACTCCCAGTTAATGTCCGGCAAGTTGAAGTCCCCCATAAGGACAAGGGGAGTTAATCTCGAGGCCTCTCTTAGTTCTGTAAAGAATAATTTATCGGCGCTATCATCCTGGCCAGGCGGTCTGTAATAGACTCCCACAACGACATCCCCTTTATTCGTTCGTCCCTTGATCCTTACCCAGAGATTACTTGATTATTTTTATTTTTATTTGTTTTGTGATTCTAATATACACTAAAGATGAGTGTAGAAAATATTAATTCTAGTTCCAAAACTATGATAGATTACAGACTTAATAAAACTACCTAGACTGGTAGTATCACTAAGCTTTAGCCACAACGGTGTCCCTGCTTCAAGAGTGTTACATTATCTTGAGCAATTTTTCCCACCAAAAAAAGCAAGAGAAATACAGTTTTATCTGAAAAGAGTGGACTAGAAATAGAGCAACAGTTGAGCAACTGAGAAAAGGTAACACACACACAAAAAAAATATTCTTAAAAGGTTAACTTCATTTTTAAAATAGACTGTGTTGGGCACTTTGTTTTTATCACTATTTTAGATGTGCACTAAGGAAGGGAAAACCACTTTATTTTTAAATCAGAACATCAGTTATCTAGGGTTCTTACTCAAAATTTCAAATTTCAAACTTCAAATACAGTACAAGATACACCTGATAATTTATATTTACACATCTAAGGAAAAATAGAAATATGGTGTATTTACTACGAGAAAATATTCTGTAAGTAATTTTGCTATAAGAATGAAAAGTAAGACTGGAGGAATCAGCAGAATGTAGGCTTTGGTGTCTTTGCCCACTCAAAAACAGATATGCTAGTAAAAATTGTTACAAAATAGGTTTATAATTTACATATAAACCTTTTGGTCTTTTGTCTGGGCCAAGGTCTTCACATACAGTAATATCAATTCTATAAAATACTGGATTTTTTGCTGCAAATTATATGTCTACACAGTATTTTCATATATACACAAACTTGTTCTGCTTGCATACAGAATTTGCTTAGCATAACTTATTTCTCTAGAAGTAATATGACTGTTACGATGACACCATGCTGAGATTAATACACCTTGCTATGAGACAGTGCCTATTAACACAAGGTACAATTCTATCATGGTCAATACAAATATAGAATAAGTGCTCATTTACTTTCTGTTGGCATCCATCAAACCTCTACATTTCTCAGGTACTGAACTGTTAACTCTCCAGAGTACTCACCTGTGCTCATGTAAATCATTTTTATACTGTTGGTTTCGATGGTGGTTGGCACTTTCCAATCCTGAACAAATTAATTTTGATGCACTCCTTTGAGATAAAGCAACACTGATATGACCATTGTCACAACTGTGGTGCAGCTACATTCAAGCTTGCTTTGTCCAACCTAGCTTTTGTACTGGAAGCTGTGAACTGGCTCAGTGCAGCTCTAAGCTTGATTGAATTAGTCATGGCTATTACTTCTCAACTGCAGCTATACTGCATTTGGGACCCAGGCATGTATTGCTGTATGGTTTTGTACTGAGTCACATAGACGTTATAACCCTATCAGACCTTGACAGAGCTCCTTTATTTTATTAGCACTGTGGAGCTGCCCACATCCAAGAAACACATCCAAGAAAGGAAGTTAAGCACAGACATGTTCAGTGTTGTCACAGCTAGGCACTCTGAGAAAACAAAAATGAAACAAAACCTACATACCTACATTAGCATTTTTAAGTGGCATTCCTAACCTGTTCTAACAAGAAGAAAATATCCAATTCCTAAATAATCTTACTGGTACCTCGACAAGTACCTAACTTATCATTTCCTTTAGGTGCATAAACACTTACAACAGGCTTATGGAGCTGATAATAAAGGAAGAAGTTATTTAACACTGAACTTCTGAACTCATGAATCTTTCCTCAGTGAGTTACAGTTATGTCTTTTTATTTATTATTACTGTTGTTGTTGTTGCTTTGTTGTTGTTTTTGTTGTTGTTGCTTGTTCTTAGACTCTGTCTTAACTGAGATAGAACTAGACAGGATGTCCATGAAGAAGCCTGAGTATCAGTACCTTAAACAAATCAGTTGGCTTTCTTCTTGTTCTTCCAACCTCTGAAAGAAAGCTCCAAAAAGCCATTCATATTGTATGTGTTAGTAAGAATTAATGCCTGTTATTTGGTTTCTGGACTGCAGAAGTTATATCAATATACCAATGAACATATAAAGTGTATCATCTGATTCACTTCTGGTGATAACAAATAACACCAAGTTTTGCAACTATATACAAAAACAGGAACAAATAAGCAAAAATACTTTTTTTCCTGCTACAAGAATTTCTGAGTCACAGATGATAAAATGCATTCCACTGACAGAATATAAGCCACATTTAGTGGCAGCTTTATTTCGTATGGACATTATTGTATTATTCCATCTTCCAAACGTGTATAAATCCAGAGAAATTTTAATGCTTGAAAGTGTAAATGAAAAAATAAGGAGTTCTTAATTTGTTAACAATATGTGTCCTTGGAATAATTGCAAGGAATTAACTTCATAATATTTTTCTTATGTCATATTAACTAGCAAAACTGAGAATACTTTTTTAAGGATAGAAAGTAAAATTTGTATAAATGAATACAACACCAGCACCACAGAAGCAGGCTCCTTTGCCTGAGCCTCTCTACAAAGTTCACCACAGATTTCTGTTAAATTGGACTACTTGAGCAAATAGGACTCTCAGTGTTTGCTAAGCATAAAGTAAATAAATAAATAAATTCTAGATTATGGTTGATCTCTATGTCTGAGAGTACAATCAATCCTATGCTGTACCTTATGCATTTACTGTCTCCACAGTTATTATAAAGTATTCTGCCTTACACTGAAATTATAAGTTTCAGGCAACTAAAGTTCTAAGAAAACTGTAGTATTCTACGACTGCAAAAATACTTAAGAATATATCCAATTATATTGAACATATACTTCACATACTATTATTTTTTGTTTTGTTTTGTTTTTACACTTCTGAAATGCAAGTCACAGAAGAGATTGTTTCTTCTTTATTTTCAAACATTTCTAAATTAAAAAAAAAAAAATCCCCTTTAAATTAAAAATACAAAACATTAATTTACTAATGCATTTATGAAGGAGATATTACTTTGCTGATATTAATTGTGCGTTCTTTATTATGCATCTGTATATAGTAAGGAATGAAGCATGTCAGTAATGAAAACCAAACACACAAACAAACATAAAAACTTTAGGCAAAATATACCTTGCTGTACATATACACGTGCATGTACATGTAACTTGACTCATTAAAAACAAAACCAAAACAAACTATAAGTAACTATAACAAAAATGAATCTGTATAATCACCTGAAAAAAAAAAAAAAAAAAAAAAAAAGTGTCATATTTTAGTTCTTTAGTAAAGAAAATTGTAATGGATGGGTATGACAACCATATTGTTCAACATATTCATCAATGATTTGGATGAGGGAATAAAGTGCACTGTTAGCAAATTTGCTGAGTACACAAAACTGGGAGGAATGGCTCACATGCCAGAAGGCTGTGTTGACATCCAGTGAGACCTAGACAGGCTGGAAAGTTGGGAAGGGATATATTTAATAAAATATAATGAGGGCAAGTGTAGAGTCCAGCTTCTGGGCAAGCACAGCTCCAGACACCAGTATAAGTTGGGGACTGCCCTGCTGGAGATCAATGTAAGGGAAAGGGACCTCGGGGTCGTGGTGGGCAGCAGGATGACCATGAACCAGCACTGTGATCTTCTGGCCAGGAGGGCCAATGGCATCCTGGGGTGTACCAGAAGGGGTGTGGTTAGTAGGTTGAGAGATGTTCTCCTCCTCGTCAACTCTGCTGTGGTGAGACCACATCTATTATGTCCAGTTCTTAGTCCCCCAGTTCAAGAAAGACAGGGAACTGCTTGAGAGAGTCCAGCACAGAGTTAAGAAGAGTTAAGAGGAAGACTGTGAGTGGTTTCCTCTTTATGAGGAAAGGTTGAGGGAGCTGGACCTCCTTAGCTTGAAGAAGAGGAGACTGAGGGGTGACCCTATTAATATTTATAGACATGTAAAAGGTGAGTGTCAGGACAGAGCCAGGCTCTTCTCAGTGACATTTAGTGATTGGACAAGGGGCAATGGGTGTAAGCTGGAACATATGAAGTTCTACTTAAATGTGAGAATAAATTTATATATATATATATATATATATATATATATATTTATGGTAAGGGTGATGGAACACTGGAACAGGCTGCTCAGGGAAGTTGTGGAGTCTCTTTCTCTGGAGACATTCAAAACCTGCCTGAATGCATTCCTGTGTGATCTGACTTAAGTGTTCCTGCTCTGGCAGGGGGATTGGGCTAGATGATCTTCCAAGGTCCCCTCCAATCTCTCACATTCTGTGATTCTGTGCAGTAACTACCCATTTATAGCTAAATTCTGTAGTTGTCACTCCTTTATTAAGAAGCTTGCCTACAGATTCAGCACTAGGTTTCAGTGTGGAACAACACTCAATCCCTAAATCAGAATGTGAATGGGACAACAATAAGAGAAGTAAATTTGACGGATACTTGCTTACAATACATACATGGGTATATGTTGTAAGACTATAAACCCATAATTGTGGAAGTTCAAATTATTGGTTGCTGTTTTAATTTATATCCTTATCAAGAACTCATGAGGCTGCAAGAGAGGTTAAACACTAAAGACTACTGAAGGAATGAGAGTGAAAGGACACCAGACAATTTCTCCCTCAGAAAATAGTTAATATTGTATTTTATTTAGTAATATTGTTACAAATGGTCTTACAGGAGAAAATTAAAAAAAAAAATTAAGAATAGCAAGAGTTTGTGACACATATTTGAAACAAAATTTATGTTTTGCAGGAGAAAATTTTCCATTCAGCTTTTTTATTATGAACTGTTTGTGACCCCACTTCAGGAAGATTTTACAAGAGATACTATCCTTGTCAGGATGAATTTGATTCAACTGACAGTTTGTGTACACTGCAGTGACTTTAGCTTCTCTGCTGAAAAAAGCAAGCTTTGAAGATTTACAGCCAAAGATTGAATCTAGCAGTTCACCATAAACTCAATTTATCATCAGACATTACCTTATCAGATAGTTCCACATGGTAGAAAAAATAAGTGGAAGGTTTCATTAATTCTTTGGCGTATGTAACTCGATTCTAACAATACATCACTTCAACATGAACATTTCACTACGAACTCACTTTATTACCTACATGAGCATATATAACTCTTATAAAAGTCAAAAACAGCATCCTAAAGCAGTTTCACCTGGTAAGTTCTTGCCTAATACAGCAACTTTATTTCCTAGTTGCATTAATTCAAAGGCATGTTTGTATTATAAAGAAAAATGAGAAAGTATTACACGTAAGCCCATAAGTAAAACTCAGAGAATCACCGAACAGCTGAGGCTGGTGGGACCTCTAGGTGTCATCTGGTCCAATCCCCCTGCTCAAGCAAGGCCACCTAGAGCTGGTAGGCCAGGACCAGCTTCTGATGTCTTCTGGCTTCTGATGTCTTCTGAAGATCAATGAGGAGGGAGACTCCACAACCTCTGTTGGAAATCTGTGCCAGTAAGTGTCATCTGCTTGGTAAGTGCTAGCTGACATTCAGAGGGAACCTTCTGTGTTCCACTTTGCATTTGCTTCTTGCATTGGGAATCACTGAAAAATGCCTGTCTTTTTTTCTTTGCACTCTCTCAGGGTGAGTATGATGAGATCCCCCTGAACCTCTTCTTCTCTAAGCTGAACAGTCACAGTCTTTCCTTATAGAAGAGCTGTTCCAGTCCCTTCATCATCTTTCTGGCCCTACATTGAACCCAAACAGGCTTTGAAACTCTCATGTTATTCTAAGTGTCTGCAATTTGTTTCAATCTCACATGGTGCTCCTAACAAATTATCCAATCTGTTTCCTTTCATTCTCATAGAAAATAAGGAAAATTCAGAAACAGCTTTCAATTAAGCCAGGATCCAGTCATGTAGTACCATAGGAAAATTTAATCTGCTAACTCCCTACAAGCCCACACTGAGATTTCAGAATTCACAATAGGTCTTGAAACATAATTCACTTAGATAATTATTTGTATTTTAAAAAATAACTACAGGTTGCTTGTTTGTTCTTACAACATTTGAAAACCATTTTGTTAAAATGCATGTTAAATTTGCTTTTCTTAAAATTATTAATTCACCTGTTAAACATGGAGTTTTTTGTATGTCCACTGCTAGTAAATGTTGTATATTTTTGAGAGACAACTATGTTGCTGTATATAACAAGTTCTTCACTGTTCAACTCGATAGCAGGAATTAATATTCAATAATTTTTCATGAACACCAGTGAACACCTCATTAGTGTTCCAAAGTACTAATCTATTCTAGGTGTTTTGTTTGGTTGTATGTTTTAGTCTCTTTAAATCTTCTCTAATAGAGCTGTAACAGATGTAAGGCAGAAACAGGAAGGCTATTGAGTAAGCAAAGTGATTTCTAAATTTATGTATATTGATAAAGAAGAATCACATCTACAAACTTGTCAAAGGCTAAAGATATAAACTGATACAAATTAAAATAAATATTCAGGCAAAAATAATGTTTTGTTTTAATGATTAATAAAAACTTTTCATTTTGATTTCAGTATCTTAAACTGAGTTTTCAAACTCCAGTACTGAATTAAAAAGTTAACATTCATTCATAGCATTCTCACTTCATTTAAACAATTTCAAATGTCAAAAAACATTTCAGGTCCATAAAAATGCATCAAAACTAAACTGTTACAGTAATTTTGTTAATGAGTAACATTGTAAGAAAATATGATCCATCAGAAAAATGCTGATCAATAACATGTACTTAATGAAATTTATGTCAAGTAGGAGTAGGATATAATAAACTTTTATGGTGGATTGTTGATGTGTAAAATAGCTCTGATTTTTAAAGAAGCCTTAAACAGTTAGGCATTAAAACATCACTGATTTTCAATGGAATTTGGGTACTTTTATAAAAGTCTCACCCCAGACTACCTGTCATTAAGCAACAAGTTCAGTCCGTGTTCTTCAATATAAAACACGGTTGATTACTCTCATATTTTCCTTAAATCTTTCAACTTTCAAATGGACTTCTGCAGTAAAGTCTAATGTGTAAGTCAATCAACCCAAGAAGAAAGAACATACACACACAAAATTGTATGTAGGTATTCCCTTGTATAAATTGTATAAATATTCCCTAATGATCAAAATGGCAATATCACAACTAAGACTATTGTACTATATTTGCAAAACATTTATATATCATTTGATAAACTAAAACCATAAGGCTTTTAATAGGTCATAATTCTAAGTGGACAATAGAAGCTACCAGCACTACAGACTACCAAAAGCCATTATATGAACCCATCATTTTACTCAGTAGGAAAAATACTTTTGCCATATACAGTTTTCACATTACATAAGTCTGTTATCTCTGTTTTAGTACACTTAAAACCAGAGCCCTGTCGTTACATATAGTGTTTCACAAAACAGATAAATGAGATATCTGCACCGAACATCATTTTGCAAATGATGTTGTGTCTGAACCACGCTTAATATGCTTAGCAATTTTCTATCTCCTAAGAATAAAGCATGAAAATGAAGGTGCAGTTTATTGAGAATAATTTAATCTTAAACAACATTCAAACCAAGGTTATTTTCTACTCTCCCTCCCTGCCTGCAAACTTCTCACCAGCAGAAAACAACTGTCTAGTATTGTACAGGTTTTTGACTGTTCAGATAAGTACAGTATGCAGAAAAATTTTTCTATGGATATTATATAATGCTTATTTCAAGAAATCTGCTATATCGGTTGCTAAAGTACTCTTCTTGTACTAGTCTATTATTTGTAGTATGAGATTAATTTCTAAAAAGCAGAAGTTCAACTGTTATTAAGAATGAAAATCTGTTTTATATATCTGTAAAATATTTGCTATCCTCCCTCCCTTGCTTATGACTCCCTAAATAATAATATTTCTTCAGACTTTCACATAATCTTCCTACTGTTTAGTTTTCCTACTAAAACACAACATATAAAGTACTGAGACTGTCATATGATATTTAAAAGCATAAATAAAGATACTGAGAGTGTATACCAAATGTATCAAAGGTATCAAAGCACGGAAAGGAGCTCCCCTTTTCAGAACCTTTAGGTTGCATTGAGTACAGAAGTCATAGAATATCAAGACCAATATTAGTTTTCTGAAATCATAAATTAAATGATACTGATGGATGGTCTTGTGCCTGAAGAGTTAAACTGAGATGCATGGATCATAAGTTCAATTCCTGTTTATATCACGTTTTACCTTGATAAGAAAAGTAAACCTATCTGTAAGCAAATTCTGCCTGTAGATGCTAACACTTTGTCTATCTGGAATATTTAGATTGTTATTAATTCAGACACTGACAACTACTGAATATCCTCATTCCTCTGTCATAAAATAAGAAGAAATACCGTACTTTTATTGTAGTTTGTAGGCTTAAAAACTCAAAATAAGAGTGTTTGGCTAAAACTTCAGTGTTCATGGCACTTTTGTTGTTGTTGTTGTTTGTTTGTTTGTTTTGTTTTGTTTTGTTTTGTTTTTCCCTAACATTCTGCAGTATCCACTAACCAAAGCAGCAATATTAAAACATAATGCAGATCCAAGTATGCACACAAACTCCCTCCCCGTAAATAACAGCCTGATAAATAAATCAGTCTCAGAGATGAGAATGATCTCTTATAGAGATTACATGCAAGCAGGAACATTCTTCTCACAACACTGCTAATATGGAAAAGAAGTATTAATCAGTTATGTGAGATTTACAAGTAGTTATTATTCAGAATAAGCTTAATCATTGTGCATAATACTCTTTTTCTACTGGTTCCATGCTCCAGTTATCTCTGTCTTCAGAGAATATTGCTAGACTTCAAGATCTTTCAAATAAATTCTCCTTCCTTCCTTACATGAAGGAATGTTCAGTTAAATTTTCACATATCGCCTTCTCTAGGCTGCAAACTACTCATTTCTAGAATACATACAAACCGCTCCATCATCAGATAGAAAATAGATGCTTTTTTTTTTTTTTTTTCCTCTTTTTCCTATGATTCATCTCCACGTTTAGAAAAAGCAGTATCATGCCTTCTCCATATGGGTGAGAGAAACCAATGGCAAAGTTACCCTTAATCGTGTCTTTTAAACATGATTAGGGGAAGCCAGAAAGGGAAAACAGCGTATCTGTCTCTGCTTCTCTTGGAGTACCAAAGGCGAATAACCCTTATGGTTTCTTTCACTCCAGAATAAAGCAAAGAGGAAAGGATCACTTTATATATTTCTCAGGTTCCTTTTCACCTTAAGTTTTGAGAATGGGAAACATTGGATAAGCTTCCCCAGTTACGAATAACTACCAGAACGATTTGCAAAGTGCACCTTAAACTAAAACAATCAATTATGCTTTGCTTATGCATAGACTAGTGGTTCTTCTGGGGTCCCATTTGGTTTTGTGATCTCTAAGTCCAACCTCACTATATTTCAAAAAATGTATGACTTGGAGACATGTTTTAGGCTTTAGTTAATCTAAATCTCACAGAGGTTATGTTAGTGATTTACTGAGTTGTAACGTCTTAGAAATTTCAGATTTCAAAAACTAATTAATCTACCCAGAATGCCACTTCTCCTAGTGGGAACATTCTCTTTTTAAAAGAAGTCAGCTGTTTTAAAATCAAACCATCAATGCAGAAATGATCATTGGAAAACTATATCATTTTAGTAGGATTTATTCACAGTAGATGAAGATAACTTTTGAAGCCACAAAGCTGTACATATATCACGGATGATGCCAGAGGACAAGAATACAGGAATGCCATCACTGAGAGAGGAAACACTTTTCTTAGATGAGTATATCTAATTTCAAGCAATGACAGGACTATTTTCTTCCCAAACAAGATGAGTGCCTGAGAAATAAAGGGTAGAATATATACAAGCCTGTAATACTACCTGTCTAAGGTCTGCAGCTACTGTATTTTTCTTTCACAAGAAGCCCATAAATTTCCAAAGCTGTCTACAGTAATAGCTGTCTTATACCTTAAAGATGCAATGTATGGCTCAAACTTTGGATAGCAGACTATTTAAAAAAATTGCTCTTAGCGATATTATACCACTACCCTGGAAACTTAAAGGTCTGGAAAGACCAATCAATTTATGATGATTTTCAACACTCTAATATGGACACGTTTAAATTAATAATAATTAAAAAAAAAAAAAAAAAAAAAAAAAACAGTGAAAAGTGATGGTTTCAAAGTTCCATTTAAGCAGTGAAAGAAGGGCTATATACTACTAAATAAAGTTTTTTTTGACATCACAAAAGACAAGAATGATTAACTCACTTGTTTAGCCAATGGAATAATATCATCCAATTTAAACAGTTGCATTTGCTCAGGAAAAACAAACAAACAAACAAAACCTTCTAATGAAAAGACAAGCTTCTTGGGAACTCACAAAACTTGGAAAAATCAAAGTTCTGAACTTAGTTCTCACTTTGAAGCTTACGGAAGCTTACAGAAGCTTACATTATGCAAGAAAATGTACACTTGTCAAAAATGTATTTGACAACTTTTGTTGTCAAAATGTTGTCAACAGTGAACTTTTTATATTGTAGTATTAAACCAGCACTTCTGCAAACAGCTTATGAATTAAGTACAGTCACAGGCAGAGAAAGTTCAAGTAGATTTTAATTATTTATAAGATCTTCACTCTTGCAATGTGTGGTCCCTTTGAATAGGGATCAACTATTTCATTTCATCTGCAGTTAATGGAACTTATTGATGCCACGCATTAGGCAATTAAATAAATAATATATATATATATATTATTAAGTTTTTGGTTTGTTTTGTTTTTAATATACATATATTTCATCATCCAGTGACTTTTAATTTGGTTATGTTTCTCAAAAAAAAAGTATACATATAACTTGATTTCTGTGAATAAATAATAATAATAATAATAATAATAATAATAATAATAATAATAATAATAATAATAATAATAATAATAATAATAATAATAATAATAATAATAATAATAATAATAAAAGCATGAATTCTCACGTGTGGTAGCATTAAGTCTTTTGAAACAAACTAGGCACTTCGAACTAATGCAAGAAGCTTTCTAAGTTCTCTGAACTATAGTGACAATATAATAATTTGGTCACTGTTGTAGTCACAATGCTGTTTGTAATCTGAAGTAGCAAATCTTAGTCTGTTAATCTAATTTTCCTACCTACAATGAAAAAATGGAATAACATAACATTTATTCTCCAAATGAAAAGATTATGATTCCAGAAGAAAGTTTTTGTTTTTGTTTTTGTTTTGTAAGAAATGTTGGATAAAGGAAAATTTCATAAGAGGTATTATTGATATAATATTCCTTATGATGCTGTCAGTGTTTTATAAGAAAAATTATTATCAATTTTAAAATGAGAAGCGGAACATTTTCAGGCCTATGGAAATGCGAGAACCTCAATATTTTCCTGCATTTGAAGAAGTAATATGTGAAAACTAGCTAACATATTCACCAATCTGCAAAGTAGAAATCTCTCCAGGTTACAGTTGCATATTGTATATATTGTATACTATATATATATGTATATATAGGTACATCTTCAAGATAAAGTTGAGAAAGAAATGTATGGTTTAGCCTCAAGATATCCTTACAATATTTATGTTCTTTTGGAAATGTAGCCTTCAACCAAGATAGTATGATCTGTGAAAAATAAATAAATAAATAAATATAATAAAAAATAAATCTTGTTCTAAAATGAAATATTGGAGTAAGCAGGAGGTAACAGATGATGACTTGAATTGATTATGTCATCTGATGTTCAAGAGAATAAAAATTTCAGTAAATAATTGTAAGATGTTTAATAGAAATTTATGTCTTGAATATTAAATGGTCAACTCCAATACAATCTACTGCCAGGACTGATCTCATTCTAAGGCTAAAAATGTTCATATGAAAGAAATATGCTCAAAATATTTTCCACTAAGACTGTAACCAAAACCCACACTAAATGTTTAATTAACTACAGAAGCAGTCAATTAAAAATATGAAATTTAAGAAAGATTTACCCTCTCCCATAACTGTGATCCTATTTTTATAATCTACATGATGTAGTTAATGATTTTAATCTGTTCTTTCCCTGGCATTTATGAAGTATACTTGAGATCATATGTAATGCATACTAATTCGTAGTATTAATGATTACTGTAAGACATCTCAGTTATAAAATATAATTTAAAAATACAACTTTTTTATTGTTGTGGACTTATGTTCTATGATTTAGCACTTATTGCATGGAAATAAATTTTCATAAACAGGAGAATAAATTATTTGTAATTGGTTTTGTTCTACTTTGTTTCAAATCTCGCAAATGGTATTTAAAAAAAACAAACACACACACACACAAAACCAGCAACAACACAGAAAAACACTGATTCTTCTGCCAGAATACTCTCACTTACTGCAAAAGCAAACAAACAGAACATACAGAAAAGCCTTTCTGAAAAGCAGCTTCTCAGACTGCTTCCTTCATAGGCTCAATTTCAGTAAGAGTGGCAAAAACCCTACGAGTCAACCTTTCACCTGACAAGAATTAACAAAAAGGCAATATTCTACCACTAGAGAGACAGAGCAGCTCACTTTTGCTCCTCATAAACTATAACCTGGACTACTCCATGAAGCTCTTACATTAATAAGTAATCTTTCATATTTTTCCTAAAAGGCAAGTGTTTTCTGAAACAATGATTTTTTTTTTTTTTTGGATGGACCACTTCAGATTTCAGTCAGAGGTGGAAGAAAATATACCAACTGTAAATAATTTAAATATTTTTTAATATAAATGTTATGTTATAATTTTATATAAATATTATATATATACTTCATTATATATATGTATTATATTATATATGTATATAATATATATATAATATATATAATAATATATATAATATATAATATATATGTATATATAAATATGTATATATGTATATATATATATGTAATATATATATGTATATATATACATATATATATTTTATATATATATAATATATATATATATATTATTTAATATATATATATTATTTAATACAATATAAATGTAAAAAAATAATATTTTTAAAAAATCACATTGGCATTTGCAGTAGAAATTTCTGAATAACAACTCATTAATGTTCTTCAACTGTAGTTTAATTGGGAATAGGAGCATATGATCTGTTCTCTTTGGTATTTTGATACCAAAAAGAACAACAGGTTCCCAAATAATTTTTGTACTTCAATAGCAAAAAGAAAAATGAGGGATCCAGATTTAGGACAGGAGGGTATGGCCTCAAATTGTTCCAGGGGTAGTTCCAGTTGGAAATTTCCTAATTTATTGTCAGAAAGAGTAGTTAGGAGTTGGAACGGGTCACCCAGAAAAGTGGTGGAGTCCCTAGGGGTGTTTAAGGAAAGTTTGGATGTGGTACTTAGGGACTTGGTTTTGTGGGTGATATTGGTGGTAGGTGGATGGTTGGACCAGATGATCTTCTAGGTCTTTTCCAACTTTAATGATTAATGATTCTAGGAAATAAATTATATTATTTTTAATACACAACTTCTTGATAACAGAACACATAAGTCGTATCTTGCTGACAGATAATTCAGTAGAATGGTTGAATGGCACAATTTGTTGGTTCAAAATGAGCTATTCTTAATATAAACTAAACTTAGATTTTCCACCAGTGAATGAGAGTTCCTGTATCACATCATGAGTCCTGAACAGTTCTGTCTTGCTTTGAAAAGCATTGATTTTAGCAAGAGACACAAAAGATTTCCACATATAATGTCAGGAAAACAAGTGTTACCCACAGTGCAACATCAGTGCATTCATGCAGTTGAAGTTTTCATCTGAACATGCCATGTGCAAATTATAATGCTTAATGTCGCTATTTCTATGAGCATATTCATATGGCTGTGTATCAAATCTTAAAGAAATCTTAAAAAAAAAAAAAAAAAAAAAACAAAAAAAAACAAAAAAAAAAAAAGAAAAGAAAAGAAAAAAAAAAAGAAAAAAGAAAAAAAAAAAAAGAAATCTTATCTTAAAGAAATGCAAAATATATTCTGTGGAAGAACAGATTGCAAGCACTTGTACTACATGTGCTTTAATATATTCGTGAATAATTAAGCCAGACTTCTATTAGTTTAATTATATTTTTTACACATTTCTTATTAGACAGCTAGTTTAATGATTTTTTCCACACTTTGAGCTGTGAAATGTTTATATTAGGATTCTGTAATGAGAAAGAAAGCATAAATTTGAAGAGTGTCTTTCAGGCAGACTAAAAGAAGGGTTGCCCTATTCAACCTGTCAATTCATAATAACAATAACAATAACAATAACAATAATAAAAGAAGTTACAATTGAAGCTTTACACAAATCATATTTAGCATAAGTATAATATAATCATTATTGTACATTTCCACAATAAATTATAAAAAGGAAAACAAATAATACAGAAATAACACAAATCAGTCTACAAGAAGTTATGTTTAAAATAAATGAGGTAGGTTTTCTATTTCTTATAAGTCAATTACACCATTATTGTAAAATGATGCAGAACATTTAAATGATTTTCTGATGTGTGTGAAGAAGATGAATTCTTAATTGTTATCAGGAATCCAATTTACCATTGAGTGTAAAATGAACACCTTTGGAAAGCTGTTACTATAATTAAATAACGTATCAGATATCTCTCCAGAAAACAGTGTTTTGAATATAAAAATGACAACTACAAATGTATTCTCAACAGACTGAAAAAAATAAATAAATAATCCAGTTTTACTGAAAGTTACAGTTTTGAACACTCTGTTGAAGTTATATATGATAAAAAGAGGAATAAACTACTACTCTTTCTGTACAAGAGATGCATGCCTTACAACTTTAATAAACTTCTCTTAAAGGGTCAGTAAACATGTAAACAAGAGAGATATCCAGTCAGCATTTCCTATTTGGCTTTGTGAGAAGTATTTAATTAAGTGTATAAGTAGGAAGTCTTGGAGAAAGTAAGTTGTCACAGAATAAAGTGGAAGTGCCTTACATAATTACCAGTTAAGGACCAGGAGACGTAAATTAGGAAAAAAATATAATTTTAAACTGTTGCCATTAATGACTGTGTTGGTACTGTTCTCTTTATTAATTTTGCAAATTATTCATGAAAAGGAGTGAATAGTTCACTGAGGAAGTAATAGTTGTAGATAGAGTACTGAAGATGAGGCAAGTTGCAGAAGAGTCTTAAATTACCATCAGATAAAAAACAAACAAACAAACAAACAAAAAACAAACAAACAAACAAAAAACAGGAAATGAAATTCAACAAACATAAAAACATAAATGCAGAATTACACACATAGACATTTGTAAACTTCTGAGTCTCTGTAGGGTTTCAGTAAAAGTATCAGCTCATTGCTCAGTAGTGATCAACAACACAAATCAAACAAGATGTGGTAAGAGCTATTAGGGAATGAAGACTAACAAAATATATACCCTACAGAAGTTATGTTATACATACTTCTGAAACTATGCTCTATCTACATCACATTCTTCTCAAAGAGAGCGCGATTGATATCTAAAAGGTGAAAGTGGTGACAAAGGTACATCATGAAGTGAAATGTTTCTGTACAGGAAACAAATAAGTAGAACTGGGCTTCAAAACTGAGACTGCCAAGCAGGGATATTCTGCAGATTAAAAGTTACATGTAACATAGAAAATTAAAAGGAAAAAAATGTTCTCTATCAGAAGACTTCTTATAGTATTACCATTTAGGTCAGGAAAGAGCTACAGATGGTGAAAAGCTGGGTGTAAAGAAAAGATGTTCCTTAGAAATGCCAGTAAAGGCCTGGATTTTCCTTTTGGTCTTTCTCAGGTTGGATTCTGTTTTAACTGAAAGTCAGATACCAAAATATCTCAGTCCTCAGTGAGAAGGAATTAGGATGTTAAGATAAAACAATGCATGATAAAAACAATAGTAATACTCTGGGATTCACAACAAAAAATGATGATGGAAGCATAAGAGGGTAAAGAAACAAGACTGACAGTTTGAGGGCTTTCATTGGGTTGACCAGGTATGGAAGTTTGAATGTTGTCCTTTCTGTATGACCAAAACCCAAACATCTTGTAATTTATAAAGGCAAGTATCTTTCAAGATCCTTTTGAATTTGGATAATAAAATTACTACCACTAACAGCAACCACACACACACACACACACAAAAGTAATAATAATAATAATGATGATGATGATGATGATGATAATAATAATAATAATAATAATAATAATAATAATAATAATAATAATAATAATAAATAATAAAACACTTTTTAATGTTTTGTTAGTGAAGTTAGAATCATCTCATTTGTAACATACTTCAGGACATCTCAGTTTTGCAGAATATGAATTCATGTTTGTTTCATGTATTTGTTATAACTGAGGGGCGAATAGCTTCATCAGGGTCAGAACTACCCAATCAAGTAGTATGCACAGCTCAAAGTACAATTGAAATAGCTTCTGTAAAAAATGTGAAGTATTCAGAATAAAAGAAACATATTAACACAATTCTATTGTCCAAAATGAAAGGCAGGATATTAGTTGAAAAATTAAAAAACAAACAAACAACAACAAAAAAGAATAGAAAAATAAAAAGTGTAATGGTTCAAAACAAACAGTAAAGCTGTAAACTTGAAATTCCTGAAGTAATTTTTAGAAGAGTTAGGTTCCCAGTAAGAGGGACAAAAGAGTGATTTCATTTTCAAAGGAAAGAAAAAAAAAAAAATCTCATTATGTAACTGTTCTTGTTTTTCATAAACGTTCAACAACGTTCCTGTTACTCATTGAAAATACCTTTCTCAACAGGGGAACAGCACTCAGTTAATTCAGGTCATTAACATATGTCTTTATTTAGCTCATGACACAATTCTTCTTCTTTCATTTTATTTAGTGTTTTTAATATTTAGTGATATATATTTAGTGATTTCCTGAAGATGTGCTTCATATTAGTATTATCTGATTATATGCAGAACACTTCTCAAATGTCCAGCTTGTTACCTCCATCTCTGCTACATGGTCATGCTGTAACATTGTGTTAGTGCTCTAACTTTCTCATCAAAACCTTTCATCAGTTCTAAAATGTTCTGGCAAGTACCTTTTGATTCAATATTTTGTAATAAAAAAAAAAAAAAAAGCCCATAACCTCATTAAAAAGATTTCCAGGTTCTACTTCCTTTACACAAGAACACCAATGACCATCTATTAAGTAACGGAAAAAAAAATCTGTCTTCAGAACAGGATGATACAGTCACACAAAAAATACAGCAGGGGGTGCACTCTTTCAAAGAGAGAAAAAAAAATAATAATCAAATAACTGCTTATTAATCAAACACTGGCAATTCCATGGCTCAAATGAGGCAGGATCTTACTGTAAATAAATAAATAAATACATAAGTAAATAAATAAATAAATAAATATATATATCATTAGACAATTTAATGACAGCATAGTGTACACAAATAAGCAGGCCAAATTAAGATATTGCAAGCAGACTTGTTTAAATTTATTTAATTATTTTCTGAACTGCCTGTTTAATGTTTCAGGACTAACAGTGTTGTCTAAAGACAAACATGATTGTTCTCATCAGCATATCATAATCTTTGCACCATTTTCCATTAACCAGCACATAAAAATTAGCTCCATAACACTAAGGAAAAATACATCAAAATGACACATTTGCCTTAAGTAACTAAGTATGTCTTGTATTAGTTGGAGCTCTAACCACCAACCATCTGATCATGTGGGTGGGACTGAGTTGTACGAGTAGTTATGTATTCCCATGCTAGATGCTACAGATCTGAGAACAATCCTGGGTCATCAGGTCATCTGCAATGACTTATTTACTTATGTTTAAGCAACAAAAAATAACTGCCTGTGCAAAGCTAAATCCATGTATACATCTTCCTGGTTAAACGAAGTGCATTAGGAATGTACTATGTCAGACAGTACACACAATGATCACTTGTTTAGTCTACTGATGTTTGTCTTTCTTTACGCTAAACTCAGATACAACAGCCCCTCCTTCATTCTTCTGTGTATTTCTTCAAGCACTGTTGTGGAAAGGGACAACACTTACTGTTTGTTGAATAACATAACACTCTCATAAAACCTGATAAAATCACCACAGGCAAAGAAAAGTAAACCAGCTGTCAAGTGGAAATAAACCCATTTATTTATGATTTTGAAAATTTAATTTTCAGCTAAAGATTTCACCTAAAATTCATTTTCAGAAAATCATATACTGGAAATACCCTCTCTGGATACTTGGTTCTCTTAGAATAATAGCTAACACCTCAACATCTGTAAGTAGAGCCAAGCATTTAAGGAAAGAGCTGGCAGGATATTCATCTGCTTTTAGAATACTTTTAGAATACCTTGAGAATTGCCACTAGCATTGGTGAAAAAAAAAAAAAAAAAAAAAAAGTTATTAGTATTCAAGGAAATCAATTTTTATATTTTTCTAAATAACGTCTTGGATATTTTTCCACTTCTGTATTCAGTAGATATATTATAGATATACAGCCTACTCCAAACTTACTATAAACTAAGTCTGTAAAGGTAACCATTCTTACCCAGAGCTGCAGCTGAAAAGCCAAAATTCTTGATTCATATTTCTTCAGGGAACTTAACTTATATCAGTATTATAGAAGCATTCTGAAACTTTTGCACTGTAATATCCTGGAGAAGAAGACATGTTAGAGCATGTAATGTTCTCCATTCTCCTTTGAATATCCATGCTCAATCTCTCAGGAATGCAGAATACTTCTAACTTGAGACCAAAATTATTTTTTTTTCCATAATCACCAGTAAACTAGCTGTGCTTCCAAACAGTCAAAGTACAGGAATGCAGGCATCAGAGACTTTCTGTCAAAGGCAGTGCTGAGAACAGAAACTGGACTCCTTCCTTATAACTGAGATACTTCAGTTTCCCAAGCTGCATGAAAAAGATTAGCAAATACTTCTTTGAAAGACTGGTAGCTCTGCATCACTAGATATACATATACACAGTTTATATAGCATTCCAGTGGTTTCTACACATGGATGTATTTGAACATGTGTCACAATCTTAGTGATGAGAAAACTATAAAATCAAAATAAGCTTGTTTGGTTAAGCAAATTCAAGTTAATTTGACCCTCTGATTCTGTTCTGCAGTGTTGTTGCTTCTTTGTTGTTGTTGTTGTTTATTTGTTTTATTTTGTTTTTGTTTTTGTTGTTTTGTTTTTGTTTTGTTTAACTGTTACGTTACATGATTTCAAGGGTAAAGATTTGCACCGACACTTATAATTTTCAATCCAAGGACAAAATCAAGTACCCAAAATAGGAAGTTATAAGGACCAACACTCTCTTTATATAATATTGTATATATTTATGGAGCCAGGCTCTCCTCAGTGACATCTAATGACATCTAAATAGGGTAAGGGGCAATGGGTGCAAGCTGGAACATTGGAGGTTCTGCTTAAATATGAGACTTTCTCACAGTGAGGGCAACAGAACACTGGAACAGGCTGCTCAGGGAAGTTGTGGAGTCTCCTTCTCTGGAGACATTCAAAACCTGCCTGGATGAATTCCTGTGTGACCTGATCTAGGTGTTCTTGCTCTGGCAGGGGGATTGGACTAGGTGATATTTTAAGGTCCTTTCCAGTCCCTAACATTCTGTAATTCTGTGATACTTTATAGTCACTTGATGTCAATATTACAGGGTATTATTTTTTCTTGATTGTCAACCAGCAAGAAATTTTGAGTTTATACGAGGAAACTGAGTTTATATACATCTGAAAATGTACAGGATAAATGATATGCCAGAATTTCAAAGCAAGGCCTTTTACTTATGGTGATTTCTGTCATATAGGTGATACAGATAGTCTGAGGTTGTAAAATTTGGGTCCAGGGAAAGGAATTCCAGTAATCTCTTTCTCCGTAGTTACTAGCATCTTCCAAACAGTTTTTCTGATGGGTTAAAGATGGGACTTCATTACGTCATGGGAATCCTCATTCACTCTAGACAGAACTTAGTACTGGACACAATTTCAACTGAGGATATTTCAGTTTCAAATGTGTAAATGACTAAGATTTAACCAAGCTCGGTTGTTTTGTTTGTTTGTTTTTATGCACAGGATCCCTCCTTAAATTTTGACAAAGAAATTAGTTAACTCTGTATTAATTCATTTTCCAGTACTAATGCATTGTTCATAAAATGTGTTATAGTGTTTCTCTTTCATTCCCTATAGTCTTCTGTAACCACATGGCATCTAGTAGATGTGACTGGATCTGCTGTTTATCCTTCTAATGCAAAAACCATGAAAAACGTGTACTATGTTAGAATTAAAGGTCATAGAGATGACATGCTATTAAGGCAATGAGTTTCTGAATTTTTCTATCCAGCCTTCATGTGAATATCCTATTTGAAGGGGAAATAAAACTTGTTCCTGGTGTATGTGTAGCTCAGCTAGCTTTCTCAGATGTCTTTATCCACCTTCTCTTTCAGCTTGCATCACTTTTCTAGCTGCAGACAGTTTAAATCACAGACACTGAGTGGTCACATGATTTTAAGTTTCCGTATGATGACTGCAGGCTTTAGACACTAAGCCCACTCAAGCATACTCTATTTTAGTCTGAACATTTCTTAGCTAGGCATAAATTTGTACACCAGATGCTGCCTTATAATTAACACATTGGGATTTGGGAGCTGTAGATTTTTCTGGTTACAAACTTTCCATCAAACCGACATCTGTGATTTATGCTTCCAACTTGCTTTCAATATATTTACATAATCTGTTCGATATAATGAGAGATCATAAACTCTTCTTACATATTTAGAAATATATTCCACAAGGAGTGTTAAAACCAAATCAAGGTATGACTTAAGTTTTGCTTTTACAGAGATAGTTATTTAAAACACCTATAATCAAAACTTTGCAAAACAAAAATAATTTTCCTTTCTTCCCAAGGGAGAAGGAGAAAAAATAAAAATAAAAAAATAAAGTACATAAAAAAGAAGGTTCAGAAATTAAATATATGTATATATATATATATGACCTTTCTCTGTCTTCTGAACAGAGTTACTGTAAGTAACTAACAGTTGTTAGTTACTTTGTATTTCCCTTTTTTTTGTTATAAGCATTTCAGAAAACTTCAGGCTATTTTAAAAAGACCAGTAAGGCACAGCATAGCTGTGTGTGGATCTGCAAGCAATGAGCCCCATACTGACCTCAGTGCCAGGGTGCTTTCTTCTAGCCCTCACATCTGCTATTTGAAAAAGTGCAGTTTCAGTCTCTTATCTCTGGAGGACACAAGCAGCATTCCTTTAGAACACCTGTCAGGGCCATCCAGTAAATCAAACTGATCATATCAAAGGAAAAAATTGTCTGGTGCACAGAAGGGTCTATTCTGAGAGAAGATGCCAGAAATTGCTTAGGATCTTCCCCTTTTCAATCAGAGGGTGGTGTGGAACTGCAATAGATTGCCCAGAAAGGTTGTGGATGCCCCATCCCTGGAGGTGTTCAAGTGCAGATGGCATCCATGCCTATGGCAGGAGGTTAGAACTAGATGATTTTTGAGGTCCCTTTCAGCCCAAGCCATTCTATGATTCTAAAAAATTCTCCTTCCCCTTCTTTCTTACCTGCTCTTCCTGCATTCCATAGTGGATTCCATCTCAAAAAATAGATAGACAGATAGATGGATAGATGGGTAGATGGATAGATGAAGGGTAGATGGATAGATGGATAGGTGGGTAGGTGGGTAGAGAAAGAAAGAGAGAGAGGATGGAAGGAAGGAAGGAAGGAAGGAAGGAAGGAAGGAAGGAAGGAAGGAAGGAAGGAAGGAAGGAAGGAAGGAAGGAAGGAAGGAAGGAAGGAAGGAAGGAAGGAAGGAAGATGGAGAGAAAGAGAGAAAGAGAGAAAGAGAGAAAGACAGAGGGAAAGAGGGAAAGAAAGAAAAGAAAGAAAGAAAGAAAGAAAGAAAGAAAGAAAGAAAGAAAGAAAGAAAGAAAGAAAGAAAGAAAGAAAGAAAGAAAGAAAGAAAGAAAGAAAGAAAGAAAGAAAGAGAGAAAGAAAGAAAGAAAGAAAGGAAGGAAGGAAGAAAGGAAGAAAGAAAGGAAGAAAGGAAGAAAGGAAGAAAGAAAAGAAAGAAAGAAAGAAAGAAAGAAAGAAAGAAAGAAAGAAAGAAAGAAAGAAAGAAAGAAAGAAAGAAAGAAAGGAAGAAAGGAAGAAAGGAAGGAAGAAAGGAAGAAAGGAAGAAAGAAAGTTATCTTCTTGTATTCACTGAATCATTGATAATGTATCATCACTCCACTTTCTGCCCTAGAATCAACTGACTAAATCCTTCTAAACAGACAGAACACTTAAGTACTTTAAAATATGTATTATGATATTAGGATTAATTTTATTCTGCGAACATTTCCTTGAAGGTTGAACCCCAAGTGGATAATACCTTTACAATTTACACTCAAAATTATAAGAAATACCTTAGAAATTGTCTCTAAATATTTTATAATCAAATATGCAGAAAAAATGGTTATGTCACAGGGGATTGTGGATAATTAAAAACTAAAATTGTCCAAGGCAATGTAAGAAAAAAATAATGAAATATTATTATTTAAAGTGCACATACCTGGCTATCAAATAGTATTGTAAATTAATATTTTCACAACGATGAGAAAGCTGCCTTTAATTAAAAAAAAAAAAAATGTTGAAGATAGTTTTAACTTCTGTTCCAAGCCAAGTAATTCAATAAAAAAAGACAGAAGTTCAGTTACGAAGTTAAGGAGTTAATGGACTCTAGCCTAGGAGCTGGCAGGGCTCACTGAGAGGGCTTTAAACTAAGTAAGAAGGGGGACAGGGTTGAAAAAAGGCTTGTTAGAGCTGTGCCAGGGGGAACTATGGCTAGGCCAGAGGAGCAGGCAACAGCTCAGCTGAAGTGCATCTACCCTAATGCACACAGCATGGGTAACAAACAAGGGGAGCTGGAAGCCATCGTGCAGCAGGCAGGCTATGACTTGGTTACCATCACGGAAACATGGTGGGACCACTCTCATGACTGGAGTGCTGCAATGTCTGGCTATAGGCTCTTCAGAAGGGTCAGGCAGCACAGAAGGGGTGGTGGTGTGGCTCTCTATATCAGAGAGAGTTTTGATGTCATGGAACTTGAGGCTGGGAATGATAAGATTGAGTCCCTATGGGTTAGGATCAGCAGGAAGGCCAACAAGGCAACCATCCTGGTGGGGGTCTGTTATAGGCCGCTGAACCAGGATGAGAAGACTGATGAGGAGTTCTACAGGCAGCTGACAAAAGTTGTGAAATCATCAGCACTTGTTCTTGTGGGGGACTTCAACTGCCCAGATATATCCTGGAAGCACAACACAGCCCAGAGGAAACAGTCTAGGAGGTTTCTGGAGAGCATGGAAGATAGCTTCCTGATAGAGCTAGTTAATGAGCCTACCAGGGGAGGTGGTTGGAAACTGTCTTAGGCAGAGTGACCATGAAATGGTAGAGTTCTCCATTCTTGGTGAAGTCAGGAGGGGGATCATTAATACCCCAGTCTTGGACTTCTGTAGGGCTGACCTTGAGCTGCTCAGGACACTGGCTGGTAGAGTTCCTTGGGAGGTGGTTCTGAAGGGCAGAAGAGCCCAGGAATGCTGGGCACTCTTCAAGAAGGAAATCTTAATGGTGCAGGAGTGGTCTGTCCCCACATGCCCAAAGACAAGCCAGCAGGGAAGAAGACCAGCCTGGCTGAACAGAGAATTGTGGCTTGAGCTTAGGAGAAAAAAAAAAGAATGTTTTCTTTGGAAAAGAGGGTGGGCTACACAGGAGGACTATAAGGATATTGTGAGGCAGTGCAGACACAAAATTAGAAAGGCCAAAGCTCATCTGGAGTTCGAACTGGCTACTGCCGCCAAAGACAACAAAAAATGTTTTTATAAATACATCAGCACAAAAAGGAGGACTAAGGAGAATCTCCATTCTTTACTGTATGCGGGGGGAAACGTAATTACAAGAGATGAGGAAAAGGCTGAGGTGCTTAATGCCTTCTTTGCCTCAGTCATTAGCAGCAAAACCAGTTGCTCTCTGGATACACAGCACCCTGAGCTGGTGGAAGGGGATGGGGAGCAGAATGTGGCCCTCATAATCCACGAGGAAATGCTTGGCGACCTGCTACAGCACTTAGATGTACGCAAGTCGATGGGGCTGGAAGGGATCTACCTGAGGGTACTGAGAGAACTGGCAGAGGAGCTGGCCAAGCCACTTACCATCATTTATCCTGGCTATCGGGGGAGGTCCCAGTTGACTGGCGGCTAGCAAATGTGATGCCCATCTACAAGAAGGGCCAGGGAACTATAGGCCTGTCAGTTTGACCTCAGTGCCAGGGAAATTCATGGAGCAGATTATCTTGAATGTCATCACACGGCACTTGCAGGGCAACCAGGCAATCAGGCCCACTCAGCGTGGGTTTATGAAAGGCAGTTCCTGCGTGATGAACCTGATCTTCTTCTATGAGAAAGTGACATGCTGGGTGGATGAGGGAAAGGCTGTGGATGTGGTCTACCTTGACTTCAGTAAGGCCTTTGATTCTGTTCCCCACAACATTCTCCTCAAGAAACTGGACTGGCATACACTTTGTGGGGTTGTGGTGAGTTGTGGTGAATGAAGTCAAATCCACCTAGAGGCCGGTCACTAGTGGTGTTCCCCACGGCTCAGCACTGGGGCCTGTCCTCTTTAATATCTTCATCGATGATCTGAATGAAGGGATCGAGTGCACTGTCAATAAGTTTGCAGATGACACCAAGTTAGGTGCGTGTGCCGATCTGCTCGAGGGTAGGAAGGCTCTGCGGTAGGATCTGGATAGGCAGAGCAGATGGGCTGAGGTCAATTTTATGAAGTTCAACAAGGCCAAGTGCCAGGTCCTGCATGTGGGACACAACAACCCCAAGCAGAGCTACAGGCTGGGAGATGAGTGATTGGAAAGCTGACTGGCAGAAAAGGACCTAGGACTATTGGTTGATAGTCGGCTGAATATGAGCCAGCAGTGTGCTCATGTGGCCGAGATTTCCAACTGCATTCTGGCTTGTATCAGAAGCAGTGTGGCCAGAAGGACTAGGAAAGTGATCGTCCCCCTGTACTCGGCTCTGGTGAGGCAACACCTTGAGTACTGTGTTCAGTTTTGGGCCCCTCACTACAAGGACATCGAGGTGCTCAAGCAAGTTCAGAGAAGGGCAACGAAGTTGGTAATGAGGTCTGGAGAACAAATCTTTTGAGGAGAAGCTGAGGGAACTGGGGTTGTTCAGCCTGGAGAAGAGGAGGCTCAGGGGCGACTTTATCGCTCTCTACAGATACCTTAAAGGAGGCTGCAGTTAGGTGGGGATTGGTCTATTCTCCCATGTGCCTGGTGACAGGATGAGGGGGAACGGGCTAAAGTTGCACAAGGGGAGGTTTAGGCTGGATACTAGGAAGAACTTCTTTACCGAAAGGGTTGTTAGGCATCGGAATGGGCTGCCCAGGGAAGTGGTAGAGTCACCATCCATGGAGGTCTTTAAAAGACGTTTAGGTGTAGAGCTTAGTGATATGGTATAGTGAGGACTTGTTTGTGTTAGGTTAGAGGTTGGACTAGGTGATCTTGGATGTCTTTTCTAACCTAGATGATTCTGTGATTCTGTAATTGAGTCAGTTATGCAAGATAACTGAAGCAACAAGAGTGGTTTTAATTCTGAACATCTGAACAATGCTGTATAATCACCCTCTAATATTTCTTTTCAATGTATATTTTCAATGTACCGTCTGCCTGATGGAATATTTAACTCTGAGCATTATTTACTCTGTGAAAAACAAACCATTAATGCAAGTACTTGTCTTTAATTTTTCTAGAGAAGCTGTGCAGAGAATTAATAAAAAATAATAATAATAAATAAATAAATAAAATAAATCTTCCTATCTCACGTGTTTCTAACTTTGTATCTAGAAAAGTGCATTAGCAAATTAAATCATAAAACACATACATATTAATTGTATACATTTCACGTACACATGTCTACATGAAATGTACTCAAACAAGTACCCAGTCCCTGAGTAGACATGAAATTGAAAAGATATTTTCCTCTTTTTGTAACATCAGAGATCAATATATATTTGTATTTGTAATACCAGATCACTATCCCAATATAATCACAGGTGAACTACAAAACAAACATCTATTCCTGGCTAACTTTAATTCACTAGGATTATTCTCACTGATACCGTAAAGAAAAAGAAAATTAAGGTGAAAACATGCTGTTTTTACTGGGGAAATTAAGGAGCATTTGCTAGCATTAAAATGTAATATGTTTAAGAAGGACGCAGCTCAGATATTAATATACATTTTTATTCATTAAAAGTCAAAGGCAGTGCCCTGTTACAAGCTCTTTAGAAAAACCTTGTGGCAGATCAGGACCTGCTCATAGTCACCACCAAGAATAGAGATACTATGAAATCAGTTACAGAGTCACAGCATGCTGTCCACCTGGACAATTGAAATATAAGAAACTTATAAGTGAGAGAAAGACAGGAGGTGCACTGTCAGGGGGAAGGCCACTGACATACTGACACCCTGCAAACCTACCCTCCAAGAGAGGAGTCCGAGCAAGGTGGGGATTTCCATGTGACAGCTTGAGATATAAATCCACAGAGTACAGAAAGAGAACACGAATATGAAACTTTCAGGGTTCAACTTCCCTGCTGTGCTTGTTGTCTTTAAGCTCCAGCACCTTCCACCTCTGACAATTAAAATTACCTACAGTTGCTTACACATTTTTTTTTTTCCCGACTGATATGATATGAAAGTCATAGAAGTTAAAAGAAGTTTCACCAAATATCTTTTCTGAGTTTGCTCATAATCTATACTGTCTGGTGGTTCACTCCCTATTTTCCCTGACTTAACACTGAAGTCTGCACAAAGTAACACAGCATTAACATATACTAAAATCAGCAAACACTCTATAGCCCAGATAATTTCCTATATCCATTAGTTAATATTCTTTTATTACTAATAAAATTTATTTTAATAATAGCTGCACATTAAAGAATTATTTATAACATTCGCATGACCTCAGTTATTGGAAATGTAGTAAGTGTGTTCCCTTACTGCACGTATAATTCATAATTTAGGCTACCCATGTGAGTTTCATTGCACTGCTGTAATTAACCTATAGGTGTTTCCTATAAACCTATAGGAGTTTAATTTCATCTTCTTTGGTGCTGATTAATATAACATTTCTCCATGTCTGATCTTTCTAATATGAAAAACTATACCATTACAAATAAAACAAAAACAAAGCTAAAATGCATATAAGCATGGAAATCTATTTTTTTTCCTTTTCTATTTTTTATGCAGAAAAAAAAAAGTTATGTAGTATAATCCAATATGCGATCTATTCTATTAAAGTATAAAAGTCAACATTGCTTATTCAGAAGTCTGCTCAGCTAGCAAAATTATTCAATGATTATTCATCATTGATGTAGAGTTTAAATAAAAAATAATACACAAGAAGAATTAGCTTTGAATTTACTTCTGACAAAGTGCAGCTACATGACTGGTGAAGCAAGAAGGCATATTACTTTTTCACGGCAGAACATTGTAAACCAGGAGGAAACAAGAATTAAAAATAAAAACAATAAAAATAAAAATCTTGCATTTTCTTTATGCTTATTATCATTCATCTGTTTATTTATTATTTTTTTTTATTTTATTTTTTCTCAGTTATAAAAAAGTGATTGTTTTTTTGCTCATGAAGATGCCTGTAACTGAAATTTTAAATATCTAACAAACCCTAAAAATCTAGCTATCATGAAATCACCATGTACAGTGCAAATGCACACAATAATACACAAACACAGATGCCCAAATACAGAACTTACACAGTTCACTAGAGTTTTCAATTTTCACATTAAAGATATGACAGCCAGCTAAGATATGACAGCTGGGTAATAAAAGCATTGAATAACTGAACGAGTAAAAGAAAAAAAAAAAAAGAAAAGAAAAAAAAGAAAAGAAAAAAAAAAGGCTGATACAAAGAAAAGCTTCTGATGGAACGGAAGAAAATCACTTGCCTGGCTGCATACAAAAACATACACTTTTGGAGTGTCTACACAATTTGTAATAGCAAATATTTGGTGTTTTTAGAGGTTAGCAAGTTGTGTTTTTTTTTTTTTTTTGTATCTTTTTATTGTTATTGTTATTATTATTATTGTGTAATAATAAAGAAGCATTTCTTTAGCTATGCATTTCTTTATCCATATGCAACTTTAGATTACTTACAAAAAATTGTTTTGAATTTTTGTAGGCATGTAAGACTGGTTGACTACTTAAGAATACAAGAATAGTCCATTCAATAAATCTACAAAATATGTTGTTTTTTTTTTTTTTCAGACAACGCTGACTGTACAAAGATTCAAACTAATACATGTAATGGCTTTCAATGGTGTGTTCAAATTTCACATAATTTGCTACACAAGCAAGGATCAAAGATAAAATTATTTTACTCTGTAAACAGTGTCAACACAAAACAAACAAACAAAAAAATGGAAAAAAAAAAAAGGTAGAAATGGGGTACCTGAAAATTAGCTAAGCCAGCATGGTATTATTCAGACATTCTGATAATACATCCTATTGAAACAAGATATTTGAGATACCACATACTGGACTGCTCAGTTCCTATAATAACATAACCATTGAAACTTGTAAAACATAAACTAAAAAGTATGTCTCACATGTAGTTATGATCATATCTGCAAGTGTTTAGCAGGGAACAAAATGAGTGAAATATAAATAATGATTATATTTGTAACAACTATTTTTATAAGGGGAAAAATGAAAAAAAAAAATCACTTGTAAAAATCTGTTCTTCAAAGTACACCAAAAATAATAATAAAAAAATAAAATAAAAAAATCCTTAACCAGGCAGCCAACTGTCACATGACAAAAATGACTTAAAATTTAATTGACTTTACATTTTCCTCTGGTTTGTGACAGAGAATGACGCCAAATCAAGGTGCCATTAGAAAACCAGTGTGTATCCCTCTGCTACGTGCTTGTGAATAGGCAATAGGCACAGATATTTTATTAAATGATACATATTGCACATAGTGCACAGATCTTTTCTGGCACTCTGGAGAGACAGTAGAACATTTCTTCTATAATTAAGTAATTTTCCCAGCCATTTGCTGAAGTCTAGCAAAACTAAAAGTTTATTATATATATTATATAAAAGTTTATTATATATATATATATTATTTTATATATATTATATATTTTTAGTTTTATATATATTATATAAAAACTAAAGTTTATTAATAATTTATTAAAAGAAGGCCTGACAAGTTGAAAAGCCATATTTTCCAGATACAGGTCCTTTCCACTCTTAAAATAACATGTTTATTGCTTTTTGGGGTACACACAAAAGGCTTCCATGTTCAAAATGCAGTATCTAAATTAAATGTTTAGATTAAAAAAAAAAACAACAACAACAACCAAATAAACATAAATCTCCATGAGCTTGCTCAGAATTTTGTGCATTTATGAAAAAAAATAAATTGATTCCCTGTCACTGGCCAGCTTTAATTCCTTGTTCTCTATTTGCATGCCGAGACTCACATATCACCTGTAGGGAAGGAAAACAAAACAAAACAAAACAAAAAAATGGATCTGCTGTCATGTGATCTCTATCTAGTTCTCTTAAAGTGAACAGAAATCTGCTGTAGACTCTTCTAAACTAGATACCAGAAAGGTTTGGTTATCTTTTTATTTTTTTTTTTTTTTTTTTTGTCTGTACGGGGGGAGGGAGGGGTTGTTGTTTTGATGATACAGGTGGTGGTTTTTCTTTTTGTTTGTACTGCAACAGAGAAAGAAAAGAAATAGTAACAGAATGTACAGAGGGAATAATAATATGCAATTAATTGATGTGAAATTCCAAACGATATCTTATTTTTGAATAGTCTGCACTGTTTCTGTTTGTTTCTTTTTTTTTTCTTTTGCTTATGAAAGTGTTGAAGCCAGTATATAATGTGCATTCTAAAATATTTTTTCCTTAGCAATTCAAATGTTTATTCACTGACCAAAGTTATTGATAATTCACACAAAACTGGATAGTGTTTCCATTTTTCCATAAGTGCAGCATGTAAGAATAAAATAAAAAAATAATAAAAAAAGAACAATAATAATAAAAAACACCTTCCTTTGACTCCAACCTTTGTACAAACTATTCTGAAATATGTTTTTTTGTTTGTTTGTTTGTTTGTTTGTTTGTTTTATATATATATATATATTTTAAGAGCTGAAACACTATCAATGAAACAATACAGCCTGGGCAGCAACAAAGATAAGCTCTATAGAAAAGGGACCCTGGGGATATCAGATTGGTCATGAGGCAGCAGTGTCACCAAGGAGCAAAGCAGCACCTGCCATATCCTAGACTACACGAGCAAGGATGCAGGCAGTAGGTCCAGGTGTGGGATCCATGAGATGCACCTGAGTACTAAGCCAACCCTGGGACTGTTCTGAATGGGACAGACACTGTTACTTTAATAACCAGTTACTTTAATGGCCTCCATGGAACTCACACCAGTATGGACTCCCATGCAAGTCACACCAGTAAGGTAAGGAGTTGGAGCCCAGATTGTGAGGAGTCACTGCACTAGCTGTGTATGTTCAGTCTAGGAAAGGATGTCTGTCAGGGACCTTAATGTTGTCTAGAGTTATCTGACAGAAAAGAAAACATGGAGGCAGCCCCTTCTCTGAGGTTCACAGAGGGTGACAGGAAACAATCACAGACTGAAATTAAATAAACAAACAGAATCACCACTATGAACAGCAGCAACAACAACAACAGAACAGATTAGAGACGTATATTTTTCATTGTGATAATGGTGAAGACTGTGACAGGCTGCCCAAAGAGATTGTGAGGTTCCCATGCTTGGAAATACTCAAAAGTTTACCAAACAACCCAGCCTAACTGGAAGAGCTGCTTTGGGCTAGATGACTTGTTGAGGTTCCTTCCATCTTAGATTATTATATGATTGTCTTCCATGTTATTTTCTATGTGTACACTTTTAAGCATTTTATTTACTGTGTAAGGTATTGTATGAAAATAGATTGCAAATTGCTAAATGAAAAACCAGGAGAACTCTGGTCCCTGACAGGCCATCTCATAGACCTTTGGTACCAGCTCAGTTCTAACAAAACATCCAGTGGACAACCTTCCTACCTGCTAAAGGAAAAGAGAGTTAGTTATGGTACCTGTTTACACACATAGATGACAGAAGAGACTTTTTGTTTGTATGTTTGCTTTTGTTAATTGGAAAAAGGTCAAGCTTTCAAAACTTCTATTACATTATTAAAAATAAAATTTCAATAATATAAGAGATTATACTTTTTGAGTCAAAAAGAAGCGTATAATAGTAGGAACTTACTACTCAATCAACTTAGAAATAGTTGCTATGATGGATATGTTAAGGTAGCTAGTCCCTACATCATCTGTGATCATCTACTATTTTTGCTATAAACCATACCATGAAGATTACAGTCAAAGAAAAAATTCAGAATAAAGCACTGTATATTATTATTGTATATAAGTTCTAACATCTACATCAATCTAACTATAGTTCTAACTATAGGTCATGATCAAATACACCTGTGATCCTATATATATTTAATCCTATTGTTTCAATTCCATTTTAAAGATACATACATTTACCTATAAATACCAATAAAATTATTTGCACATACATATACTGCATAATTTATACTGCATTGCAGCTAATTGAATCATTCAATGACATTACGCATGTCACAATGCGTGTATGAATGATTATGCATGAATAAATGAAATAATTAAATTAAATTATTTATTATCATGTATCTTCAAAATGGATGATTTAATGGCTTTCTATGAGAGCCAGTATTTTTGCATGTTTAAACACAATAATGGAAAAACAAAAAACTTTATAAAGAATTGATAAAGAAATTTTCCACCTTTCAGCCTGATGCTATTTAAATTCAAAGAGACTCAAAGAGATTCAAATTCAAAGAATTCAAAGAGTTTATAAGCTACAGAAGATCAGCTAGTTCTGCCAGTATTCAGAAGAAATATACAACGTCATCTGAGTTCAAGTTAAAGAGAATCTTAGGTGATAACATAATCTAATTTTCCATTGTGATGAGCTGAATACCTGCTGAATAAATTAATGCCCTGCCAAATCAGAATAGTAGTGTTTTATATTTGCTTCACTCAGGATGGAAAGATTGCAGACAATAGAAGAGGTATAGAAGAATCATTTGGGAAAACAAAAAGCTGCATATTGTAGGCCAAGACAGACTATTTAAATAGAGAGTTAACAGTTGTAAATAAAAAATACATGATAAAAAAGCAACTGACTAAAATGTCACACATCTACAGTCTAGTAGTTTCTGTGGACAAAAACTGAAACTGCACTTTAAAAATAGTTTTGATGCATTAAGTCCATATATATATATATAGTCCATATAGTTTGTCACTAGCCCCCCCTAGTGACAAACACCTGCTTTATGTATCATAAATAAATAATGAAATCTAACGAAGAAAGTTCATTAAAATCTTGCTGAAAGGTAAAAAACAACAACAACAAAAAAAATTGTTACCGAATGGTAGAATCAGTATGACTACTGACTAGGTAGAATCAGTATCGTTAGCATTACACACTATACTGTAGGCTTGTACTCCCCACTGAACTGATGGGCATTACAACCAAGCATTAAACTAATCCTGCAGTTTCTCAGGGATCATGAAACAATTTACCACTGTATGCTAATAACTGGACTTACTTCATTAAGACCTCTTCTGCCTGGAATTTTCAGAAAGTGTATTTATTTACTGTTTGCTATGATATATTAGTTATCAGTGACAAATCAGCTGTCCCAAGCAACACTTAGCCTCCTAGCTCAGCAATTCTGTGACTGTTCCCACTTCAACCCTTCTTTTTCTCAGTCATGCACTGCAGTCATAATGAAGTCATCCATCCTCCTGACAAAAAAGACCTTAACTCTTTGATATAAGGGTTATATCAGAATAACTACAGAATCTTTAAACCCAGGAAAGACAGAATTACTAAGAAACATATTTAATGATATAGAAGGCTTTTTAATTTTTTATTTATTTATTTATTTATTTTTTCTCTCAGGTAAACAGATTTTTGTTCATGCACACAATTTTTCATGCACCCATATACACACATTTTTTATCCATATCTATTATAATCTGTATGTAGAAAGATCATCTGATGACACTATTTTAAAAAGTTCTGTTTTGTTTTGTTAATTTCTTTTCTGTTTTTGTCTGTTTTTAAACATAAGTTGGGGATGACTGTACTGGGGCAGAACTTTGACTGACTTCTGAATGTCATCATAAAAGGGCTCTTGCAAGACCTTTCTATCATGCTTCTAAATACATACTAAATATTGACAGGAAAATAAGATAGCAAAATGCTAGAATTTAAAATGAAATACCATTTTTCAATCATCAAGGACAGGTGCTTCAGTTGTTCCAAGTACAATAACTTACATGACTACATGACTATGTCTTACATGACTAGGATGTATAAATGTAATATATATTTTTGTTCTTGTTTTGGGTTTTGTTTTCCATTACCATAGACATTCTATGAGCTGACAGCGGAGACAACACAGTCAGCTCCTACTTTCCCTCTAGGGTATATGTTATGACAGGCTTTGGGGGGAGTAAGTACACAGATGTTGATAAATCCAAATTATCACCAATGAGTAGATAAAGAAACAGTTGCAAAATGTGTTGATTTGAGAAAGTTATTGGTAGAGCTAGACAATAGAAAGCAATCCTACTTCATTTTTTTTTTTTTTTTTTTTGTCTGAAGCTCAAAAAACATTTGAGTATATATTTGTATTGTGTAAAAATTAAGAATGATGTCTTATAGTAAGACATATAACATACATGTATGGTATGCTAGACTGAAGCTTTCTTCACCATCCCCAAAGTCTAGCAGCACAAACAATCTAACACCACAGATTCAAGTGTCTGATTTTAGTGGGAGGTAATGTTTGCATACCTGAGGTAAATAACTTACATCACATTACTCAGACATTTTTATGAAATATATTTTCCCATCCAGTGCCTCCACTACATGACCATAGTTTTCCTTGTCAATTGCCTATATATGCCTAATATCACTGACAGCAAAATGAAATGAAAAAACACCTCTTTAGGAGGTGTTCAAGCCATCTTCATTAATCTAAATAATCAACATCTACTTCATTACAAATATCATGCCCCTCTTCCGTTTTTTAGGTGTGTTCTGGGAGGACTTTATCACTGGATTTTATCATTTTATGTTATTTAATTTTATCTCAGGTTATCTAGGGGGAGATACAGTACCATCTGTAAAGAGACAAATCTTTTTGTTTTGTTTTGTTTTGTTTTGTTTTGTTTTCATAAAAAAAAGTTTAATGCTTAATTATCTTTTATTTGTAGACGTTAGCTAATACTGTTAATAGGAAATATTTATCACTTTTTTATGCCTCTTATACAATTTCATTAAACAAACAAACAAAAAGGATAACCCATTTAATTCTAACTACCAAAAAGTACAATTACTTTACTCCATTACTTTTATCTACACTTAAAAAAAAATAATTAAAAAATCAGAATTCTTCTCTTGGAAAAGAAGAACACATTTCTTCAGTCTACACTGTTTTCATAGCAGATTAAAATTCTTGGGTGTGCTCCCTAAAGATTTTTATTAAGCAACACCTTTCATGTACTTGACAAAAGTTCAGGTTTTGTGAGAGCTTTTCATTAAAGTTAAGTTCAAAGCAGTAAGTCTTTTGCCTTTTTACCAGAAAGCGCTTGTAAAGGAGCTTTGAGTTTAACACCATGTTATCAAAAACAGTCAGGATTAATCCATGCGATGTCCCAATCATTACTTTGCCTAAAATAAAACTACGGTTATTGGAAAAACAGCCTATGTCAAGCTTTGATATATATATATATATATATATATATATACACGTAGAGCTAGACAATAGAAAGCAATCCTACTTATATATATAAATATATATATATAATATTATATATATATATAATATAATATATATATAATATATATATATTTTATTATTTTTTTTTTAATGCAGCTACTTAAGTAATGGGCAAAAGATAATACCATTCTCCATTTTCTCCACTTTTACCTTTAACAGTGATACGTATGTTGCTAGACACTTCCTACTGAAGTTAAATAAAAATTCTGAACTGATCAATGAAAAATGCATATATTTCCAGGTGATTCACTGTTTCCTATGTGATTCACTGTTTTGTCAGCACGAACCTGGCACAATTTAAATTAAATTAAGCACAGAGGTTTGTTTTGTTTTGTTTTGTTTTAATTGAACAATGCTAAGTGACTTGAAACATCATCAGCAAAATAAGAAATATTAATTTTGGAAAATTCATTCAAAATTTTGACATAATAAGGCAAGAATGTAAAGCATACTGAACTGGTTAGAGTTTATGGATAAGAAATCACAACGGGTTTTTAGATTTGGGGTATATCTGCATCACCATTGTTTAAATTGTAGATTTTGTGCCTTGATTATTTGGTTTTACATGAAATAAAATTAGGATGTTTCAGAGGTCAACTTCAAGAAAAATAAAATAATCCAGTGTGAATTTTTTAACCAAACAAATTTAAGAGCTTATCAAGAGAGGAGGAAGAGCTGAGAATGCAATACTGAATTGTGTGAAAATGCATTGGTGGAAAAAATATTAAAATTGTACAGTTCTGTTCTAAATTGACACCTCTTAATATCATGTAGACAAATCAAAAATCTGTCCTTCCTAAAAAACTTTTATTTTCTTGATATAATAAAATAATGTGAGTACAGTGTAGATTAAAGAAATGAAGAATCATTATTATAATGAAAACCTCTCTAGGGGCTGCTGTCATTACCCATTAAAAGACAATTGACAAGTTCTTCTTAATTTGCTATTAATCTTCCACATTTCCTCAACAATTTAATACAGCAACATTTTATTTAATTAGCATGCTCATTATAAATATTTGTCATAGTGGTTTAATTGACACAAGTTGTCTAACACTGACTATACAGATGGCAGAGTACCAGTGTCTAGCCTCAGAGGGACTATTTGACCACTGCAGTAAAAAAGCAATAAACAAAATAACAACATTGCAGCCCACTCCAGTTTATGTAGGCAGTCAGCCTTTTATTGCTGTAAAACCTTGAAATGGATGTATGAGTGCTGCTGCTATAAACAAAGAGTTGTTTACAGCTCTGGGATGGCAGATACCAGTACTGGCCTAGAAGCATCAGCAGCCTGAATGTCAGAAACTGACTAATGTGGAGAAACATACTGTGGCTGATTTTATGGAGAACATGTTTTATAAACCTCCAGGGGCAATTTATCACAAATTCATCCACTCTACTGCAGATTGCTGCTTTAATGTTGGATTTCAGTCTACACATCAGCAAGAGCAAAGAATGAAGAGGAATCAAGTAGTATATTAGTTTCTCTTCATTTCACCTTGATAATTCTTGAATTTCTTCACAGAAAAATCTATATTAAATGCTAATTTTCACATTTGTACAAAGAAAATATACAATATGGCTAGTTTATTAGAAAAAATCAAATCTAGCTATTGTAATATCCTATTCTAGTATTTCCCATTTATTTATATCTTGTTGTTCAAACTGCATGTGTTCAATTTAATAATAGTAACATAATTTGTGTTACTAATAGGCAAACAAAAATGTATCTGTACTACCATAACAAAAAAAAAAAAAAAAAAAAAAGTTTTTCAAGAGCTGAAAAGGATAAAGGGTAGATTTTTTTTTTTTTATTGTCTTGATTTTATACGAAGAGAAAATATGAGATAAGAACAGAGATCTAAGACTACGGTTAAACTTAAGTCTGGCTTCCAAAGCAATATATTCAAAAGAATGTAAGGTAAGATTCAAATCTGTATAATGTTTCTTTCATGACTACATTGAAACTTTAAACCTTGACTCCTAGGTAGACAGTCACTCCAGCTTTCTTCTGGAAAGCCTCTGTTTAAATATTTTACAATATTTTTCAATAATATTACTTCCTTCTTACTACATACTTTGTTGGAAAAGCTGTTTGCATCCTTTCAAAGCTGTAGCTAAGGGTTTATTTGAGCTTTGCTTCCAAGGGAATATGATTTTTTAGTGAGGGATTAGGCTGAAAAAACATTTGTAGTCTTAATATTTCCACATATTTGCCCCAAACTTCTCACGTTTGTGCCTATTTCTGAAATCTTTGCCTCTCTGAGTCTGAAACATTGGCCTTTCTGAATAAGAGCAAATGATGTTCTCATCTTCAGTATGAACTTGGAAAGGGTTCTACACAAACTTGGATTGGATGGATCGTTTATGTTTTTTTGTTGTTGTTGTTTGTTTGTTTTTTTTGTTTGTTTTCACCAGAGAACATGAGATCAGCTTTTACAAGCTAACCACATGGTCTTTTTTTTTTTTTTTTTTCATATTATCAAGCATAAAATGACATCTTTGAAGGGATTTACTTGTAGGTAGCTTTTGATATGAATGACTCCTTGCAAACAATGTGTAACTTCAAATCTCACTGAGGCTGAACAGGAGCTTTAACTATTCAATAACATCAGAAAGAAAACTTTATATATTGATCATATTGAATGAACTTGTGCTGACTGTCCAGGAAGAATAAAGTCTTCCTCGATTTAATGCTGACAACAAAGATAATGAGGTAAAATATAGTATAAAATGCAACAAGGTGTATGACTATTAAAATACTTAAAAAGCTAAGGACACTTAAAAGCTAAGGAAAATCAATGAATCAATCAATCCACCTTTCATGTGAGGATAATGCACACAAAAATGATCTCATAAATTTTATGAGATATTCCAAAAGTATTTCATGGATTAAAAAATAAAATAAAATAAATAAATAATAATAATAATTAAAAAAAAGCTCCCAAATGAAAAAAGTAAGAAATAAAGTAAGAAATATAAATTAAGCCCCCAAATAAAGCAAATTTTCATTCCATATTATTTTCATTGGTAGTTTTGGTAGTTTTACCAGCCAAGCATATAGCTGAAATTAAATTTTAATATAAATATAAATAAATGGAAAAAAAAAAAAAAAAAAAAAAAAAGGATGATTGCAGTATGTGGCCCTGGCCAACATAAAACACAAAGTTAGTATGATCTTTAAATTATGAGCGAGTCTATCTTCCTTATTAGACATATGCATTCTTATTAACACTAACACTGAGGAATACACTATGTGACAAAATCCACATTTTAGAGAACTGCACCATAAATCAAGTCACAGCTTTCATTCATTTAAAAACAAGGAATATTTTCCCCTGATCATATTACATGTATATCCCCTGTATTCACATTAATTCTATATTTTTAATTAACAATCACTTAATGGCACAGCCACACTTGAGTGTTTGGTTTTGTTTTTTGTTTTACCTTTCTGCCTAAGTAAGTCTAAATCTAATGAGAAAAGTTGAATGATATCCTAGAAAAGGTTTTCCTAGTAATAACAAGACATTCAGCTCTCTCATTTTCTGCTTGGTCAGTGTTGACCTCAATATCAGTAAACAGTCTTCAAAGTTGACGTAGCAGTAATGCCCACAGATCTGGATAGAACTCTTCAGCAGAAGAAGGCTAAAATAAGAACAAGAATCAGCCCCATTGGCAACAGGAACACAGATGGACTTGTACAAATTACTGCTAACAAAGCAACACTTTGATTTAATGCCAAGTAATGCATCCACACCAGACAATGTCTGCAGCAACATATACTGCAGGTATAGCAGAATATAGGCTTTTCTGCATTTCTTGAAGCAATATATTCTCCATTTTCATAATCTGTCACTATCCTGTACCCTTTCCAGAAAGAAAACCTAAAACTCAGGTGTTTCTCTTTCCATTGGTCAGTGGCTCCTAAAATATCTAAAAATATTAGATTAAAAAAAGGTGTTAATGATTCAACTTCAAGGGCAAATACCACTTGGAAGTCGTTCCTCAGTCTGAGGCATATACAGAAGTGCTGGAGTCTCCTATTTGCTTTTTTTATGCTGTGCAGCTTCTCATCATTAAAGCAAAAATGTCTTCAAAAATTAGAAGCTGTGAAAAATGATGCAACCTGGCCAGTTGTTTTTCTGCTGACCAGCCACCTCACACAATCGATAATGACTCACAAAGCATGTTTTTCATTGCTGTTTGCAATTCAGTGGAAGGAGAGGATGTCCTGGCTGTGACTGAGGACAGTCTGGCCTGGCACCAGCTGCTGTTCTCTGAACATATGGGAGGTGAGGGGGATAGGGATTAAATAAAATGCTTAATTTGCAAGACAACTTTCTTGGAAACATATGATTATTCAGAGGCAGTATGGGAAAATAGGATAGGGAAGTAATTTACCTTGAAACCAATATGAGTCTAGTTCCTGAGAAAAAAAAGTAGGCATGAATCTCTTGACAACAAAGCGGTAAGAAAGTAAAAAAAATAAATAAAAATAAAAAAATAAAGAGAGACAGAGGAAAAAAAAAAAAAGAAAAAAAGAAAAAAGAAAACTCTAGACAGAACACTACCTTGATACAGATACAAATGTTGTTTTTTCTGCAAGTGATGCATACGTAACTGTAAAGTACAGACTAAATCCATATTTTCTGTCCCTCAAAACATGAGAAGACTTCACAAAATCTAGGAAAAATCAACAGAAAAACACTGCATATCCATCCCAACCATTTTCCTTTGCAACCCACCAGGCACCATATATACTTGTTATTGTAGTTCAATGTGAAAATTCACATATACAGAATAAACATCCATGAAGGAGTATTACACAAAAAGGAGTACAGGGAACAGTAACAAAAGAGTTTCCATACAAATATTAATGACTTGGGAAGTCCTACGCTCTACTTGCCCCTTCCCTTCCCTTCCCTTCCCTTCCCTTCCCTTCCCTTCCCTTCCCTTCCCTTCCCTTCCCTTCCCTTCCCTTCCCTTCCCTTCCCTTCCCTTCCCTTCCCTTCCCTTCCCTTCCCTTCCCTTCCCTTCCCTTCCCTTCCCTTCCCTTCCCTGTTGTTGTTTGTTGTTTTTTTTTTTTTTTTTTTTTTTTTTTTGGGGGGGGGGGGCAGAAAGGATCTCTTACCATTTTTCTTTCTCCTTCAATTTCCATTGATCATAATACATATACATATACTTTTTTTTTTTTTTTTAAATCAAAACAGTTAACAAGAATAGTTAATTCATTAAATGTAAGCAAAATGTCACTGAGTTAGATTTCTATTCTTGAAAACCTAGATTTATATTTAGTTCATTTACTTTGTTTGCAATTGAAATGTAATCAATTGGGTAGTCTCCCACCAGCATTTAATAGATCCTTTTTCACACCACAAAAACACTGCACAGTTTGGCTGATTGGCAGCTTCTACTTCAGAGAGGCCAATGAATGAAAGAGCAAGGGTTTTGCAGGTCACTGCTTTGGCAGAACTATATGGGAAAGCTTGTTTTGTTCTATGGAACTGCTGTAAATTGTTTATACTCATGAAAAATAAAGTGCAACCAAATCTAGAAAGCTAACAATCACTGAAAATTATTTATTATTTATCCCTGGAAATCTTCAAAAGACGCTTAGATGTAGAGCTTAGGGATATGGTTTAGTGGAGGGCTGTTAGCGTTAGGTTGGAGGTTGGACTCGATGACCTTGAGGTCTCTTCCAACCTAGAAAATTCTGTGAAATTCTGTGAAAATGATAGTAATAATAAGAATGTAACAAGATACTCATTGACTAAAGTTGATGGCAGAAGGAAAGAGAAGTATTATTATTATTATTGTTATTGTTATTGTTATTGTTATTGTTATTGTTATTCTCCTTCCTCCAAAGTATAACTCAGTTTTGAAAGCTTCACAATGGGGAAAATACTGCCATTGAAAAAATGTGAATATGTTGGCTGCATAATTTGCTAATCTGTTTATCATGAAATAAAATTACAGAGAATTGAATCAACAGATGTGCAAGCAGAACCATAGACACTGGTACTATTGCACCATTAAATTAGCAGTGAGTGTGGAAATGCCCTGATAATAAAATGTCAAACTCTGAAAGGACAATTAGTGATACTAGTTTAAAAAAAAATAAAATACAAATAAACAGTGATATAGACTATTAAGATTTTGTAAACTTGATATATACATGTATTTGGAAGCTGAGAGATTCAGTGATATCTTGGTTCTCTATTTCTGACACTGACCTGCTATTTTCACTATTTGTCTGTCTATAACGATACTTCTATGTATGCCTGTAGACAGAAGGCAGCACTATTACAGTAATGTGAATGATAGGTGAGTATATATACATTTTTATATATTGCATATATTTTTTCCCTCTATTTTAGCAGTTAGTATTATAGGATATTTTTATGTGTGATTCATGTGCATCAGATATGTGTAGACGTAGAATCCAGTTAAGATTGTTCTTGCCTTTGCTGCCACAAAGTCCACAGGCTTTATAAAAACACAAGCCTCAGGATTTATAAGGCTTTGTGTGAATTTATTTTGGTGTTTTGGACTGGTCTGAGCCTTGATTTATATTTAACAGCAATTGTCTAATGACTAAATAACTATTAAATAAATTGGTTTAGATTTTGGGGAGTTTTGTACAGCTGTACTGTGCAACTCATTGTTTTTATATCTCTAAGTAATAGATAGTAATAACAAGCAGTGTTATGTGTATGATGAACTATATATCACCCTGAAATAAAAATGCAATACAGAAGAGTGCAGGCATGGGCTGATAGCAGAGGCTTTGATAATGGTACTGGAGGAACCATGCTATAAGTGACTCAAAAAAAGGTCTATTAACACGTGTAAAATGATTGCAACCTTGGCAGCTGAATAGAAGTTTTACAGGTAACAAAGACCACAAAAGAAATTATTGAACTTAACAAAAACATACAACACAACAATCATTCATGTATTGCAAATGCAAGATGTAATACAGAATGGCAAACCAATGAATAAAGAGTAAGTTAATAGACTACACTACCAAACATGTAAAAAATGATCCCAAGAGGACCTAATAGTAGGAAGAAACCCCTAACTAAGTTGTATCACACTTATTCCAGTCAAGGACGTGTCATGCTGCCAGTTCTGAGTATACTCTTTGTATCCCAAAATTGAAATCATTGACCTTAGGACCTAGGAACAGTGAAGAAATGAGCATGATGCCCAGGACATGGTGAGATACTACAAAGTTTTTATTTGTTTGATTGTTGATATTACTTGCACTTATACCATTAATGTGACTTAACTGTAGTAACTAGATAGTCTGAAAAGAATGTATCAATATGAATGTGCCTGGAGAAAAAATAATGTTGTTGTTGTTGTTATTGTTCTGTTTTTCATTAGGCTATTAATATTTTAACTAGTTTAATTACAAATTCTTGAATTTCCTTGGCCCGCACACATTCAACAAATCTATTAGTTGGTGAAGAATGCAAACAAGATATGAAACAATTTGTATACTGTTGGTAGAGTTGTAGGAAGCAGTATATACCACTACAATTTGCAGAAACAGGCACAAAATTTTAGAGTGAAAATTGAGCTAAGAGAACCTTAAACACCAGAAGTATTGTTTTAAAGAATCGCAGAATGTCTTGAGTTGGAAGGGACCTTAAAGATCATTTTATTCTAATCCCCCTGGCATGGCAGAGATGCCACCCACTAGATTAGGTTGTCCACAGCCTCTCTAATTAATCCAAATAATGTTAGATTCAAAACTCACTAAACTTATTTGAAATATGACCAGAAGCTTTAAATAAATAAACAAACAAACAAACAAATAAATAATGTTTTGGTGGAATGTAATACAGTGTCATGTTAAAGGATAAAAAATATTTTATAGAAATTTTAGAAGAACATCTATCCTAAACAAACAAACAAACAAATAAACAAAAACAGCATTAAGAAAGAATTACATTTTAAAAATATTTTTGAGGTCATTATCAGTTGTATGTGCTAAAGAGATCTAAAATACTATTAACTTTCAAAAATGGAAAGATATATCTTTTTCTAGAAGATCCTTGTGTCTGTGATTTATTTTATTTTTTTTAAGGAGTTATTAATTCATAAATTATCCTCTTCATAATACCAAGTCAAAACTCAAGTCTGCTCTGATGCTTTTTAATATTGAATAACTAGCATATAATACTTCTGATATACATAAAGTAGTGTAAAATATATTTGCTGATATAATGACAAAATTTGCTTTACAAACACAGATGCTTTGTACTAAGAATAACATCTTACTTCCAGTCCCTTTGTAACCCTGCATCAGCTTATACTGTATTATAAAATGGCATAAATTTTTTATTAGTTTACTGAAAGGATATGAAATACACTTTTCTACTTACTCCCCAGTCATTGCTTCACTTTAATTGCTATGTAATGATTTAAAGGAAAGGAAACCACATAAATCTCAAGGTTTGGGGTTTGTTTTTTCAGTAAAAAGAAGTTTACTGTATATTAAAATGCTGTTTTGCTAGACAGTGACTGTCACTAGAATAGACAGGAGTACAATATAAAAACATTGACTTTCTGAAGGGTAAAATTTCCAACTATGAGCTCACTGAAGTCAATGTAAACTGCCCTAGTAACTGCAGTCATAACAGTTCTGCCCCCTCTAACTTTCCACAGCGGAACAAAATAAAATAATATAGGGTGGAAATTATATATGCATCCTTTCTGATTGTATGTAATCCTTATAGTAAACAAAAAACTATCTGTAGCATACCTGTCTGCAGAAAGGATGTCGATGAAATCAAAGAGGAACATCAGTTTCTATGGATTTACTGTAGTGTAATTGGTGGAAGAATTTATTTCACATTGTCCATAGTGTATATCTGCCTGCCATATGGTTTCTGTGCTATTTAGCAACCACAAGCAGACTCTGTAAATGTCTCACTGTAGGGTCTGCAAAAGAAATGTACTTTTATATTTTTGCCATACGTTTCTAACTGCCTAAGAACAAAAACAAAAACAAAGCAAAATGACACTGATATGAATGAGACAAGAGAAATGAAAATCTTTCCAAAAGCAAAATAGAAAAATACATAATTGCAAAAATATACCACGAGGCATTTTATAAATTTCTCACTTGTAATTTAAAGTCAGTTAAGTTTTTCTGGAATATCCTACTTAAAAAGCACATTTTGGTTGATGATGCCATAACTTATATCTCTTCCGATCAAAAGGTAAAAAGCATTTCACCATCTGAGAATTGTAATACAGCTGAAGGGAAAATATACTGAGATAAAGAGATTTATTGAACATATATACATACATATATGTAGATATAACATTATTCTGCCAGCAGAATACCACATTAAAAAGTGAACTATGAGCACTTTTTACTCCCAGAAATTCACCATACAAGACTATGATGTTGAATTTCCCAATTTCAGATAGAAGATCTCATATTATGCCTTAATGGAAGGTATTTTTCTAGTTGTACAATTAAAAGAGGGCAGATTATCTTGAAACCAGAAAGACATTTCCCTACAAAGACTATATTGAAAGACAAAAAAGCTCACTTATGTCATATACTAAACAGAGAGTAGAAAAAAAAATAATAAAAAAATCTGGAAATTATTACAAACACCCTCCATCTCCTTGTAGGTACATTTCAATGAGTGTTAATGGAGGTGAAGAATTGTATTAGATTCTTCTAGACAGAAAGCAAAAAAAAAAAAAAAAAAAAGAAGATTGTTCTATTCACTAGTGAATTACTATTCACTAAATCCACTACAGGAGCCAGAATTAACGCAAAGAAATTCTTCTAAGAATGTGTGGAAGATTATTCTGCAGATTGCAGCAATCCACCTGGAGTACTACATTCAGCTCTGGGGTCCCCAACCTCTTAGAGTGAGTCCAGAAGAGAGCCACAAAGATGGAGGGCTGGAGCACCTCTCATATGAAGACAGGCTTAGGGATTTGAGGATATTCAGTCTGAAGAAGAGAAGGCTCTGGGAAGACCTTAGAGTGGCCTTCCAGTACCTATTGGCAGCCTGCATTAATTTTTATATTATTATTATTATTATTATTATTATTATTATTATTATTATTATTATTATTGATATCTGCATGGTGGAAGAAGGCAAAACAGCACGATGGAATGATGCAAATGATATTTATCACAATGAGTCTCAAAACTCACTGTCAGTGTTGCTCAGATGACCCCCAACTGTGAATTCACAACTTTTACATCAGTCGGAAAAGAATAAAATGAAATGAAGTTGTACCTGTTACTTCTGAAGACTGACTTTTAACTACTAAGTATCAAGAACAAAGGAAGGCAAAATGAAATAAATTCTCTCATTTCTTCCAGTCATCTGGAATAATTCCTACTGGTTAAGATCTCTTTCTTTCCTACGACCTGAATCAAGCTATTTTATATTCTTGAAGCTATTAAGATGCTTCTATCTATGGGGGAAATATATTTTCAAATTTACCATGAGCTCCTGTTAATCAAGATACTTTCCCTTGGTAACAATCATACACATCAGTCAGATTTTGAATAAAATTATATGCAGTAATAGAAGGAAAAAAATGTAACCAGAGAAGAAAGGGAAAATGCTACCACTCTGCCTTACTTTTTCACTAGGAAACATTTTTCCTCATCATCTCTGATCAAGTTATCAAAACTTTTCTATAATCACAAACTAAAAATTAAGAATCATCCATGTGTTGGTTTTAGTGTTATTCCTGTTTCTTCATAAGAATATTACCTGGTCATTTATACCCAACAATTAAAAAGAAAGCAGGATTTATTTATGAACATTATTGTTAGCTTGCAGTGTTGAAGTAGAAGACAGCCTAAATTGTTGGTGAAAATTTTCAAAAGAGTTTAAATGAAAAGAGTAATTCAGTATGATCCTCAAGGAAATATCATGCTCTTCTGTCACAGAGTAGTATCTGCTCTTGTTGATCTCTAATTTCCAGTTTTACTCTCTTTCCTGTGCAGGCATATCTGACACACTTTAAGGATATGAGGAAAACAAAACAAAACAAAACAAACAAACAAACAAACAAACAACAAAAAAAAAACTTCAAATGTACACATGTCTGGTCAGCATACCGTATGATACAAGATTGTTATAGTAAACATAACAATCTATATAAATAAGGCTTGTAAAACTTGCATTCAGAATTATTAAAGCATTCAAGCAATGCTAGTCATTGGCAAAGGAAGGAAGGAAGGAAGGAAGGAAGGAAGGAAGGAAGGAAGGAAGGAAGGAAGGAAGGAAGGAAGGAAGGAAGGAAGGAAGGAAGGAAGGAAGGAAGGAAGGAAGGAAGGAAGGAAGGAAGGAAGAGAAAGGAAGGAAGGAAGAGAAAGGAAGGAAGAGACAGAGAAAGAAAGAAAGAATCATGCTTTAACTTTTTAATCTTTCTCCTTCCAGTTCAGAATAGTAGACTGAATAAGGAGAAAAAGTGATTCAGAAATGAACACACAGTTGATTTAAAATGCCAAGTACCATATGTACTAATAAAATATATATAGCCATAGATAAGACAACCTGTTACAATATAATAGGCACATGAAAATGAATTGTTGAACAGGTGCAGTGAAAGGAAACATCAATTAGAATGTCAATTGGAAGGTCAAGAATTCAATTAAATGGTTAATGAGATATTTCTGGAAAATTCAAAGATAAATCCATTATATAGAATCTCATCAGAATATGAGCTAGAAAATAATTCACAGAGATGAAGAAGCAAAAAAGTGAATAAGATGTATGAATTCTTAAAATCACTGTCAGTCATAGCATTATTTGTTTTCTTTGTATATAAGCTGCAACTTAACTGGCAACTGTATTGTATCATAACTATCAGCAATTAAAGACAGATATCTATTTCTAGCATATAACAGTCAGAAAGATGCAAAGCTAATCCTAAAGCAGCCTCTGTGGCAAGAATCCTAATATGGCATAAAGCCACATTTTCACCCATGCCTTCTGTCTCTGGTCTCCAGGATAGCAGATGTAACTATGAGAAAAAGTAGAGGAAAACCAACTTCTCTACTACAGTGCCAGGTAAAAGAAAATAAATAAATAAATAAATAAATAAATAAATAATTGTTTTGCTTCTGTAAAATCTTCAGGTAACTAGTAAGATTTTTTTGCATCAAAAACTGTGAACAGTTCTGATCTCCATTCACTCAGACAGGATCTTAGGAATGTAGCCTGCAATTCCACATTTGTTTTTAGTTAAAGTTCCAAACATTTGTAATGCATAGTTGTTTCATCTTGAAAACTGTAATGGGATTATAAATTCAAGATCATTCAGAGTATCAGAGTATCAGAGTAGCTTCTTCAGAATACAGCACTCCGTTCAGTTTGCAAGAACAGCAATATTCAATCAGACTGAGTTGGAAGCATGCAGTTAACACAGTACCCATATTCCAGCAATGGACATAAATCTCCTCCCTCATAAAGAATAAGAATAGCTGTGGTGGTTTTACCTTGCTAGGCAGCTGAACTCTACCGCAACCACTCTCTCTCTCACTCCGCCTCCTCAGAAGAGGAGGGGAAGAAGTAAAGGAAAGAACAACTCATGGATTGAGATAAGGATAATTTAATTAAAGGGAAAAATAATTAATAAGGAAAAAATATTATTAATTAAATAATTTAAATAAAGGGAGAAAAAAGAAAGGGGAAAAGGAGAGGAAGAAGAAAAGAAACAAAACAAAACAAAACAAAACAAAAAAAAAAAAAGGATGTATGGAAGTGCAGAGGAAAGAAATTACTTCCCACAGATGAATGATGCTTGACCATGTTCTTGAAGCAAGGCCTCAAGATACGTAGCCATTGTTTGGGAGGACAGACTTTTTCACAACGAGAGCCCACCCCTCCCCTCTTCTTCCTTCTTCCACCTTATATTGCTGAGTGTGACATCACATGGTATGGAATATCCCTTTGGTTGGTTTAAGTCGGCTGCCCTGGTGATGTTCCTTTCTCACTTTTTGTCCACCCCCAGCCTGCTGACTCTGGGAGGGTTAGAGAGAGTCGTGATGCAGTGCCAGTATTGCTCAGCAGCAGACACAACACTGGTGTGATACCAGTGTTGTTCTAGCTACAAGTGCAGTGCACAGTATGGGCTGCTGCAAGGAAAGTTAACATCCCAGCCAGACACAGTACAATAGGATATTTCTGATGGTATCTCATAATGCTCTTCCAGTTTCCAAATACTTTTAGTTCATAGGATTTGCTGAGTGGAATGTGAATTATGCAGTAAAATCTGTTTAATCTCTTCTCTAAATTCTTCAGTGTGTGCCTTTGAATATATCTAAAATTTGCTACTCGCAGTATCAAAGTGCACATCAGATTTGCACAATGTGCAGACCTCCTGAAATTTATTACCCTTTGCATGAAAAATTACAGCCTTTTGATTTACACCATTTTACACACACTTTGCATGTGATAAACACTACTTGTAATTGAAGAAACAGTGAACAATCCATAACACTGCACACTTCATTGCATCTCTTTTAGTTATGTATTTTCTAAGCTAATTAGTCTTTGTACCTTCAGATGTACCTAAAATACTAGCTGTAGTCCATACATTTTGATTATCCATGTTGTGTTTTTTTCATGGAATCTTTCTTTCTTTACTTATTTCTTAGAGGTGGTGGGGGGAGTTGAGCAGGGGATACAGACAACTGGAACTCCTCGCATAATTTTCAAGCTGTGAAAAAACTTGGATTTATTGCAGTAGTATAATTATATTTTCTGTTGTGCTCTTTGTTACTTTTCTAATCCTTTCTAATATGTCACTTTCTTCTTTGACTGCTGTCATGTTTTCTCCATGAAGTATCTATGTCAACTCTTTCTGTATAATAATGATGAGCACTGAACCCACCATTTAATTTGTGAAATTGTATCATTGGTGTTATGCACCAGTACATATTTGACGGCACTCAATTTCACCTGCCCTAATATTGCTCAGTCACTCAGTTTTGTAAGGTTCTTCTATTATTCTTCAGTCACCCCTTACCTTTTTACATGCAACAGCTTTGTACTGTCAGTGAACTTTCTCACCTCACTAGGTGAATCTCCTGGAGACTTCATGAATGAATATGATAAAAGATACCAGAATCTGCAGAACTGCTGTGGTAATTTCTCACATTGCAAGAAATTGTCTTTTATGCCATCAATTATTTATCCATACCAGGACTTTCTTTTTTACTCCATGTATGTTGAGATTCCTTAAAAAGTCCTTTTGGGAATCCAGGTAGTCTACACCAATTTATTTATATATTCTTTAACTCCTTCGAAGCACTCAAAAGAAATTTAAAGTGAGACTTCACTTTAAAGCGAGCTTACTGTCTCTTTTCAGACAGATTACATTTATCCCACGTCCACTAATTGGATCTTTCACAATAACTTTCAGTCCTTTGCCCAGGAGAGACATCAGACCTACAGATCCGTATGTCTGGAACATCTGGAACATCCTTCTGTCAACACACTTCCTGTCTCATGTTTCTTAAGTACCAGGGATGTTTTACATGCCATTGTTAGTAAATCAGTTGTTTCAACATTGAGTTAGAATTCTTAGGTGAATACTATCCTATCCTAGTAGAATAAACCTATGTTTATACTATATTTATGCTAAAACATCATTATTGCTATCATAACACAACATATGTGTTAGGTATGTTTGTACCATGACAACCTCATCACTATTACCAGGCTTGTACTGAATATTTTCCCACTCCAGACCCTGAAAAAGTATTCCAGTCTGGAAGTTTTCATAATTTCTCTAACAATGAATACTAGTACAATGAAAAATCATTTTATTCGCAATATTCTTCCTAACTACTACTTTAAAATCCATACCACAGTCTTACAATATGAACTACAAGCTTTGATTCTTGTATTTAGTAGCTCCTCAGATACCTTTATTGTTTAATCTGATTTATTTTATTAATGTTTGCAATATTAGTTTCAATATATTTCTTTTACCTTGCTATTTTGGACACATCAACTTCCTATTGCTGTTTTTACTTAGAGAAATATTTCTATTATGAGATTCTGAATTCCACACAATTATTGAGTCAAAGTCAAAGGTTGTGAAGGTTGTGTTGTTTCCTGTGGGGCCTTTGCAGGCATTTGCTCCAAGATACCATCATTGAGAATATGCTTTTTTTTTTTTTTTTTTTTTTTCTCCTGTGTTTTATGTCCTTGTATAAAATTTGCCCAGTCCACTCGGTAACAAGTTGCCCAATACAACTGCATGTCCAGTTCATACTGTTTTTCTCTTATTGAAATAAGTGCCACTGTCCTATTGGACAACTTGTAAACAGATATGATCCTGTTTAGGCATGGTATCTGAATGCAAACATGTCATGTATAAAGATAAATTAATTTCATATGAATCACAGCTCTTTTTGATGCATGATTCCTTTACACCAATGGAAGTTTATTTTTCCTATGTTTTTCCTGTTCTGAAGTGGCAACATTCCAATGAGTAGCAGGACTGCAAGCTGGCCAGAATTTTGAAGCAGATAGCCTTATAATTCCCCTAAAATGAGCCAAATGAGAAATAAAAAGAATCTTAAACTAAAATAGATTTTATTTAGAATGTAAAGTAGAATACTTATCTATTCATATTAAAAACAAAAGCAAACAACAACAAAATCTTAAAGTGATTGGCTAAGAGAACAAAGAAATGAAAGGTCCATGTGTAATTTACTCATGCCCCTTAGGTCCTTATGGGTAAGTTTCCCTTGCTAAGGAGCACACAGACACAGTCACTTTCTGTCCTACGATGTTAATTCTGTCACCTGCAAGACTCCCCTACAGTGCTCCCCTACAGTGTTCTCTCAGTCTTCATCTCCAAGCTACAAGTTCCCAGCTTTAGGTCACAACATTCTTGAATGTCCTACACTACTGCCTCTGAAATCTTTCTTGAGAGTGTCCAAGACCCATAAATCATCAAAAGAAAAGCAGTCTTCATAAGGAGGTTTAACAAGGCTGTGAATAAAAGCACCATGGACCAACACCTGTTATCCCACCCCGTGCCCTAAGGAAGCCATAGCCAAGTGGGAACTAACCAAGAGAACTCTCAACATGTTATTCTTTACCTGCATCTCAATATTTTTTAAGAAATTATGGAAACATATCTTAGCCCAGAAAACATAATCTTTGTTTAGAAAAATCATGTCTTGTTGAATAATCTTTCATTTGGTTTTAGAGGTCCTTATCTAAGTTTGTAAACTCTTGTCTGTGTGCTGACAAAGCAGTCTTTGCTACTCTCTTGAAGCATTTTATTTATTTATTTATTTATTAAGATTTCAAGGCTCTGACTTTGGGAAGAGCAAGCCTGTAGGTACTTTCTTGTGATTAAAAAGGATAAGGAAAAGGCTGAGGTTCTTAATGCCTTCTTTACATCTGTCTTTACTAGTCAGACCACTTACCCTCAGAGTACTCAGCCTCCCGACCTGGAAGTCTGGGATGGGAAGCAGAAGAACCGCACCCCCAGTTCATGTGGAAACAGAGACCTGCTGCTCCACCTGGACTGTCACAAGTCCCTGGGGCCAAATGGGATCCACCCGAGGGTGCCGAGGGAGATAGTAGATGTGATTGCTGGGCTGCTTTCCATCATCTATCAGCAGCCACAGTTAGCCAGGGAGGTCCCAGACAACTGGTTACTGTGACGCCCTTCTATGAGAAGGGTCATTAGGAAGACTTGGGGAACTACAGATCTGTCAGCCTGACCTCTGTGTCAGGAAAGGTGATGGAAAAGATCATCCTGAATGAAATCACACAACATATACGGAATCAGGCCCAGTCAGCATGGGTTCATGAAAGGCAAGTCCTGCCTGACCAATCTCATCTTCCATGACCAGGTGACCTACGTGGTGGATTAGGGAAAGACTGTTGACCTAGTCTGCCTAGATTTCAGCAAGGCCTTTTGACATGATCTCACACAGAATTCTCCTGGAGAAGCTGGCAGCCCATGACTTGGACAGGGACACTCTTTGTTGGGTTAAAAATTAGCTACACAGTTGAGCTCAGAGAGTGGTGGTGAATGAAGTGAAATCCAGCTGGTGACTGATCATCAGTGGTGTTCCTCAGGGGTCTGTGTTAAGTCCCATCCTCTTTACTGTCTTTATTGGTGATTTGGATGAGGGAATTGAGTACACCTTCAGTAAGTTTGCGGACAACACCAAGCTGGAGAGAAGTGTTGATCTGCCGGAGGGTGGGAAGGCCTGGCAAAGAGACCTGGACAGGATGGGTCAATGGGCAGAGGCCAATGGGATGAGGTTCCACATGGCTAAGTGCCAGGTCCTGCACTTTGGCCACAACAACCCCATGCAGCACTACAGGTCTGGGGCAATGTGGCTTGAAAGCTGTGCAGAAGAAAAGGATCTGAGGCTGCTGATTGATGCTCACCTGAACAAGAGCTTGCAGTATGCCCAAAACTGGCCAAAAAGGTCAAGAGCGTGCTGGCTCATATCAGGAATAGTGCAGCCAGCAGGATCAGGGAAGTGATTGTTCCCCTCTGCTCTGCTCAGGTGAGGTCGCACCTTGAATACTGTGTTCAGTTTTGGGCAGCTCATTACAAGAAGGGCATTGAAGCCCTGGAAGGGGCTGTCCAGAGAAGGGCTACAAAGCTTGTGAAGGGCCTGGAACACAAGTCCTATGAGGAGCGGCTGAGGGAACTGCGGTTGTTTAGTCTGGAGAAGAGGCTCAGAGGAGACCTTATTGCTCTCTACAACTACCTGGAAGGAAGGTATGGGGATCTGGGAGTTGGCCTCTTCTCACGGGTAAATAATGATAGAACTAGAGGGAATGGCCTCAAATTGCTCCAGGGGAGGTTCAGGTTGGAAATAGAAGACATTTCTTCTCAGAAACAGTAGTCAGATATTGGAACAGGTTGCCCAGGGAAGAGGTGGTGTCACCATCCCTGGTGGTGTTTAAGGAAAAGTTAGACGTGGTACTTAAGAACATGGTTTAGTGGGTGAGAGTAGTAGGGTGATGGTTGGACCAGATGATCTTGGAGGTCTTTTCCAACCTTAATGATTCTATGATTCTATAATTTGTTGTCCCAGCTGTCTCATCTTTCCACAGTTTCACTTCCTGTTTGTTCTCTTACAACATCATCTTTGGTTAATCCCTTCATGTTAAAAATTGGAAAAAAAAAAAAAAAAAAAAAAGAGTCTTGGTAAAAGAATCAAGATCAAAATGCACACTGAAGAATAGGATTCATATCATCTAACAATAGTCTATAGAACTATAATTATAACTAGTCTATGTAGCCTTGTTTTAGTTGGAAACACATACATGTATGTTTCAAAAGTGTAATTTATCTGACCGGTTTCAAAAATTTCTGCAGATAAATCAGATACAAATCATTATCTAGAAGATGGTATTTCTCTCCAGAATAAAGAATGTATACTAAAGGCAGCAATTTAGCAATCTGTTGTATCCAATGGAGGCTTTGGCAATTTGTTCTTCACTAGGTTATTTGCTTTACAGCATAAGCTACAGATTTAGCTCTAAAGGGAGTCGACTTTCTACCTTTATTGAAGACAAGACTAACAAGAAACAATCTGTTTTAGAGTTAACCTCATAGCTTCATTAGATTATTTTGTTTATTAATTTGGTAGGTTGATAACTTTAAGATATTGATTTATTTACTAAGTCCTCATTCTGATGTTAGTTTGATCATTACAAAATTCTAATTGTCTTAAAAAAATATTATGTTAGCTTATATATGCACTTACCCTTTGTAATAGAAATCCAAACAAGGTATACACTGCTGATTTTTATTCTATATAAAGTGACTGAATATCTGAGTATAGAAATCTTTTGCAATAAGCTCACAAGTCTTTCAATTTCACTTTCAACTTAATATTCAAATAGAAGATCTTGGCAGATGTTCATTTCTCAGTGAGAAACACACACAAAACAAAACAACAAAACAAAACAACAATTCAATAAAGTACACAAAGCACATTGTATTTTTATTACTGGGTGGAAAAAAAAAATAATAATTTGTAAACTACTTCATCAAAAACCATCAAAGACTGTTGCACTGTAGGACCATCCAGCTATGGAAAATTATGTATTCTAATGATCTTTACAATGTGTTTGACTTTGAGAAGTATGACTTTAATAAAACTTTATCAGTAATATTAATTAAAGCTTATGTTTGTCAGAAACGCATAATCTTGATTACTATTTTTTTTTGGAATACAAAATGCCCACCAATTACAAATAAAGAGCAAAGACATTAAAAACATTTGTAAGATCTGTATAAGTAAGAAACTTAATTTTACTGAGTCTCACAATGAATTAATTGCACAAAAAAAAAAAAAAGATGTTTTAATATGATTATTTTTTCTATGTCTACACAGCAGAGATTCCTTTATTTGTATAAATACAAATAAAAAGAGACATAAAATCAATTTTCTGTGCCTGAGTTGTTTGTTTGTTTGTTTTGAATGTGTTAATAGGGAGATTTTTTGAAGAGAGAAAGAAAGATGGAAATTAGATTGGAAAAAAAAATCTTAAATCATATAAAATATTGTAACTATTATAAAATTTGCTCTAATTCCCGATCACTTTAAGGATTGTAATGGTACTGATTTCAAAACTCTTTGAGGAAGAATTTACCTGGTGACATTTAGAGGGACCTTGGCAGGCTTCAGAGGAGAGACTGTGCAAACCTCAAGAAGTTCAACAAGGCCAAGTGAAAGCTCACAGATCTGGTCTGGGGCAATCCCAAGCACACAAACAGGCTAGGCAGAGAATGGATTGAAAGCAGCCCTGATTAAAAGAACCAGGGGGTGTTGGTTGGCAAGAAGCCCAATACGATCTGGCAGTGTACACTTGCAGCCAAGAAAGCCAACCATATGTCGGCTGCAGAAAAAGAGCCAGCAGCTCAAGGGAGGTGATTCTTTGTCTGTATTCCGCTCTCCTGAGACCCCACCTGGAATACTGTGTTCAGCTCTGGGGTCCCCAGCACAAGAAGAACACAGATGTATTAGAATGAGTCCAGAGAAAGGCCACAAATAAATTCTTCAGTCAGAGGGTTGGGAAGCACTGGAACAGATTGCCCAGAGAAATTGTGGACACATCATTCCTGGAAGTGTTCAAGGCCAGGTTGGATTGATGGAGCTTTGAGCAACCTGATCCAGTGAAAGGTGTCCCTGCCCTGATGGGGGGAGGGGAAGAATTAGATGATCTTTAAGATTCCCTCCAACACAAGCCATTCTGATTCCATGATCTTCAAAGCTAAATAATTTCAAATGTAAAAATAAAAAATAAAAACAAATTGATCTCATGAGACCAACCTTCTCCAAGAGCTTAACCAAACTTCCAAAATCTTCTGCAGTAACACTCTGGCCTGTAAAATTGCTACACACACTGTTCACTCAAAATATGTCTTTCATATAGCTTTACATAGTTTCATGGTGCTAGTGGTTCTTATTTTCACATATAATATAGTTATTTTGTGGATCTGGGGAAGGAAATGCAGAAAAGAGCCCAGTTTCTCTTTCTGGTTCTTTCACAGAATTGCTGATATTCTACCCAGACATTTTTATGTCTTAGAGAATTGACTGATGTATGAAGCACTTGTTTCATGGATGTATCATCCTTCTCATCTGTATGATAATGAACCTTTTGCATTCATATTTGATAGCTGCTCAAAAAGCCCAGATTTTTAGGAGCTTTAAGGAGAAAAAAAATGGTATGACAAGTGGAGAAGATTTTGTTTGCTTTACATTGACAAATAGAAAACTACATTATAAACCTAAGGAAATATTTGAAGAAATATCACTACACCATCAGACTACCTTTATTTTTGACCTATGCTGTAGAAGCTACCACTTTACTGAAAACTTTTGGACATTACAACCAATAGTCATAGTGAAATACCCTGTTCTCATGACAAGTCACTGAATGAAAACTTTCTAAGCTTCCACTTTTCTCTCAAAATTTAAGCTTGTATTCCTCCCTCCCCCTCCCACACACACACGCGCGCACTTTCTTTTCCTCCCTGTAAGTCTAAAGAAAACCTGGAAACTCAACTGAAAACTGGTGACATAAGATAAAAACAAAGATAACTGAAAGTTATGTGCTGCCACTGGACAGCACTATTTATACCATATAAAGTTTGAAAATTACTCGATTTTTTTTTTTTTTTTTTGGGAGGGGGGGAAGAGGATAGGGGTGGAGAAGGATCAGAGGGATGGTGTAATGAGAATTTAGTAGACAGGACAGGACATCTGATTTTCCCTAGTCAGATCTGTAGATCAAAGAAAAAAATGATAATAATAAATTAGGTATTTAAGCTTACTCTAGGACAAGCCAGTATTTAGTGATATCAGCAAGCATTCAAAATCTACATCTCAATATTCGCTTACAACAGATGTTGGATTAATAGAATCATAGGAATGTTTAGATTAGAAAAGAACACTAAGATCATCAAGTCCAACCACTAACCAAGCACTACTAAGTTCCTAAGCACTGCATCTACATGTCTTTTGGACACCTCTCGGGATGGTGATTTGACTGCTTCTCCGATCAGCCTGTTCCTATGCCTCACAACCCTTTCAATGAAGAAATTTCTCCTAATATCCAACTTAAACACTCTCCCAGCATAACTTGAGGCCATTTCCTATTATCCTAGATTCCCTAAAGTCACATCAACCATTTTGACACATGGGATAGACAGACATTATGCCTAATGCATATAGTTAGGTATAATAGTTATTATTATATTATTATATAGTTATTAATATTAGGTATAATAGTTATTATACCTAATGCATAGCATGCACTGAGATTCTGTTATACTGTATGCATTCTGGTCACAATTTAGAATGTTTTTTGTTTGTTTTCAAAAACTAGGTTTACATTCTGACATATTTCTACATACATTGTGCCTGCAAAGTGCACAAATCCAGGGACAACAGACTGAGAATTCCATCAAAATCCATACAATCAGATTGTATTTATAAAGTTATCTCCTATGAACAGCTTATAAGTAGGTAAAGCTTGGACTTCATGGTTGCCATCTAATTTCTTCTTAAACTCCTCTGCTTCAAGTAAGTATTCTAGGAAGAAAGAGTACCAGCACTTTGTTGCTTACATTTACATAGAAGCAATATTTAATGCATTACTGAAGCAATTAAGAAATAATTTACCAAAATACATATAATATTTTTAAATATCTAATCAACTAGTAATAAACTGACAGAAAAGTGGCATAAATTGATGTTTCAAGATCAAAGAATCCTTGTTGTCTGTATTTCATTTTGAAGCAGAACTATGAGTTATTTTTAGCACACATTTTATAAATATGAATTAAATGAAAATTAAAAATTATAACACATTAGATATAGACCTAAGACAGTTAATCCTTGATGAAAATAAATGCACTTAGGTCTTAATAGTGTGTTGTGTACACGCAAGGAAAAAAAAACAACTAAAAATCAAGAAAAGTAAAGCAATATTACATACACGAAAAGTCTTAATATCTACAAATTAAAGCATATTTTCAGAACGAAGCAACTAGTTCATGCATGTTATTGAACTATTTCAGTTGCATTACCTACACCATGCTTTTTCACATTTTAAAGTCACACATTTTTATTTGTGCTAATACTCTTCTTTTGTACATAGCCATTTCCACTAATGATCCAAGACCTAATAATTTTGTCACTGGAAACAATGTAAATTTCTTTACGGTTTTAAAAGATTTAGTCCACGGTGTTCATTAGGTCAATTGTCATTTTACTGACAAGAGATGTAAAAGACAAATAAGGACTCGATTTTTGTCTCATCTATGTAAAAGTTTCAGGTATGGAATTTTACCATTATATCCCAACAGCTTTGCAATGCTCATTGTCAAATTAATGCTGAAGTATGGCACAGAAGTAAAAAGACTCAGGGCACATATTGTGAACATAACTGATGTATGCCAATGACTGCTGTTCTGAGATACTAAATGCAGATGCTAAAATGCATCTCACTGTTTTGCTGCAAACACATGCAAACCCCAAAAGCAACAACCTAGTAATATGAAAGTACAACACACTACAAATCTGAAGATCTACAATAAATATATAACACACATTAACTATGTGTTTTGTACTGATTTTTTCACTGATATTTCACTGTCTCACTAGATATTTCAGCTAATATTACATATCTGAGATACAGCATTATGTCAGTATAAAAATCTAGATTCAACAATGTAGAACCTTCAAAAGAAAATACTAATTACCCATGGTTAACGAATCTGTCCCAGCATAGTTACTTTTTGCAGTAATTATTTGTTTGCTTCTTACTAGTGAGAGCTCAACAGATACTCTTCTTAACATTTTTAGGTATTTACATTCAAACACAATGCTCTGTATCAAGAATATCAAAACAGGTATTTAGGTAACCTCTGGCTGACCTCTTGGCTTGCATATAGAATTCAGATGCTTCGTCTCAGAGCGTGGTCCTAAACTGACACCTCTTTGACCACTATCTTGATGTTGCATCTAAGAGGGTCCCTACTGAAATTAGTATATCCAAATGTTTGATATCACATCAACAGCTGAATGCTTGAATTACTGTCTTTTTTTCCCATATAAATTGTAGTTCAGTAGTGACATTCAATCATCCCAAATTCTCAAATTTACGTTTCTCTAAAGCATACTCAACTCACACTGAAGTCAAAGAACTTCACATTGTCAAGCAAAGTACTCAGTTTTTACCTAATAATATTTCCACTATTATTGTAATAAATATAATAACAACATCTAAATTATGTACTATATGAATATTCTAAATAAGTACATTAACTGATAGACGACTGGGGAGGGAATAGCAAGTAACTATCATTGCCTAACGTTCACCTTTGTCTATTTGTACAGCTATCACAATTATTAATAGTGATTAGCATTACAATAGTAAGTTCAGGTTCAAAGCTATTGCCACCCATGCAAAAATGAGGTCACTGGTTTAGTAAATCAGTCTGAGTAGCAAATAGAAGAAACCCATAATGGACTTTGCCTTTGCTCCTCACAAATCTGCTCCAGAGCTCAAGAGCACATCAGCTTCTGTGGGAGTGCAGAACCAGCCAACCTTCAGCTGCATACCCTTTCTCACCTTCGCTTAAATGAGAAGAAACAGAAAATTGTAAATGTGTGGAATATGCTTGTGAATAGACATTTCCATTACGTTGTTTATGAGGTAAAAAAATAAATAAATAAATAAAAATAATAACAACAAAAAGAGTATTGTTTACAAAGAGGTTTTGGTTTTCTTTTTAATAAAAGACATATGTTAGCCAGATAAAATCTGTGCAGTAGATGAAGGCTGGTATATGTTTCTCTCATCTATTTCCCTTATCTATTTCCCTTAACTATTTGTCTCCTTCATCAACACATATGTCACAAGATTCACCATGAGAAAATAACTGGAGTGGGACATAAAATTAATATTTGGAAGAAAATTATCCATCTTTCTATGTGAAAGAAATTCACAAAGAAAGTTTCTCAAATGCATATTTCTTCTTCTGAAGGAAGGTGATTTAGATAGATAATTTCTTATTGATAATAAAAGTAACATCTCTGCCTGTGAGAAAAATAAAAATTAAAATCTATTCTGCATGCATTGATACAAAGCAAGCACAAATTAAACTCCCATCACATTTGTCAAAAGTGACCATTCAGTACCATTCCCTTTTATTTCCATTACACAATTTCCTCTTTCTGATGAGGTTATCTGCCCAGTTTTCCTGTCATACCCGGGCTTGCACTGAATCTGTGGACCACCAACGCAAAATATTTCCCTTACAAGGAATTGAGATATCTGTGTAGATGGCGTATTGCTTTACAAATAGATCTATTCCTTGGAGCCTTGATTTTTTTTGGCAGATTTGGACTTTAATATGCAGTATAAAAGATGACTCAGCTACAGTTTCAACGTTGCTAACTATTAGTTTTCTTTGATGAACTACGCAAAATGAATTAGGGAGACTACCCCAATACATGCTGAAAATGACAAAAGATCTTAGCTATCACAGACACGCAAAAACACATTTGGATCTCTACTTCCAGACTGAAAAGTAACAGCTCCAAATATTAAATTTAAAGTAGAAAGTCAACAAAATGACTCCTTAAAAGTTAAAAACAAGAGATCCTATCAACTATCAGAATTAGAAAGAATTCTTTTAAGTCTACAAAAGTCCAATCATGAGCTTTCTAATTTTTGTATTTCAAAGAAATGCATTGTTTTAAGCTACAAGTAATATTTTTTTTTCTTTCCAAATTTGTCAAATATCTGTTCAAAAATAGATTTATGTAAGTTTATATTAGGGTTTGCCAAAGTAAAACAACTCGTCTCTATTTAACCATCAGAAATCTATGCAAAGGAGATAAAAGTATTCTATGATTTGTGTGCATATGTATGTGAGATATATATTTTGCAAATACATGTGCTCACATGTTATATAAATACATGCACACATTTATTTCATATACAAATAATAGGTACGTGCAAGTGTGTGTAAATTATCTTACAGACCATTTAGTTACAATCTAGTAGGCAAGAGAAGTAGAGGAAATGTAAACTAGCTGTTGAACAATACTTAGTCCTAGCTTGCAAGGATCTTCCTACAATAGGTTAATCTTAATCATGTGCGTAAGTTATGAATGATGATTTATCAATTCTAAATATTATATATATATATATATTTATATCATACTTTGAATTTGAATGAAGTTGACAGAGAAGACCACCACTGTATTCCAGTTCTGAATCTGATTGCTACAGATTTTTTCAATCTATGAATTCTCTATAAATCACTTATTTCATGAAACAGAAAATAATTAAGATGTTTCTCTTACTTTAAAAACAAACAAACAAACAAACAAAAACTCAAAGCACAAACTTTGAGGATTTTTTTTAAATATTTTTTTAATCTGTAATTGCCACGTGTGTCAGTTTGTGCCTTCCATATCTGTCTGCCAGCAAGAGACAGTGACCACTTACAGTGATTACAAAGTACACCAAATGTAGTATATATGTCACTTCTCCACAAGAGCTTGTTGGCAGCTTTGATCGACTTCTTTTTGATTACACCACAATCGCCTTATTCCACTTTAGCTACTCTCACTCTCACTGTCTCTCCAGGGGTTCAGATGTCATTGCTGTATACCTTAGCAGATGAATCAGTTTTCCTTCTGTTAAACCCTTTTCCTGGGAAGATGAATCTACTCATCGATATTGACCAAAGACTGTTTTTTAAAATGGGTAGAAGAGACTTCTGACCTTTCAAATTATCAGATTAAGGTGGTTATTTGCACATTATTAAGTAATCAGGGAAAAAAAATACATTAAGAAAGAGTTTAGTTCACAGGCTGTTTTGCTTGCTTCTAAAAACTGTTGTGCACTGACAGCTAACCTAGATTCCATTTCTCCCTTTTCCTCTGAACCACAAGGGAAGCTAAAATGCATTTTCACATTGCATTTTGCCCAAAGGCTCTCAGTAAAATTTAATTTTCTTACTGCATTGATTTTTCTGTTATAAGTTGTAACAGTCTAATGATATCTCATAAGAATTTTTAGTGTTTAGAAAAAGGGATGTGAATGATTTAGCAATAGTAACTCTGAGTTCTAGAGGATTTATTCTTATTTTTTTTAAGAATCTTCCATCTGTCTTTCTGATGGACAGTTGTTGAAAAAGTCTATGTCATATCACCATCCATCTGACGGCCTGAAGACAGTTTCTGTAGTCAGTTTCTTAATGGCAATACACGATTCAGTTTTCTCCAAAGCTCTTCCCTACTGTTAATTTCTAAAAATCAAAATATGCTTTCTAAATCTGGAGATGAATATTGTGCTTAAAAATTAATGAACCACATAAAAACAATGTAACTGAAAGAAAAAAAAAAAAAAGCCTAACAGTTTCTGTCTTACAGGCTACATTACATTCACTGAAGGCTGACATCTTATCCTCATTACCCCAAATACTTCAAGTTTGTCATGTTTTTTCCTTATTGTGGGCAAAGAATACATCAAAAGAATACGACACGTTCCCTGGGAAAGGAAAATTTGTAGGTTGACTCTTTCTTTCAAAACAACTGCATCATCACCAAAGCTATAGAAATCATGTCTGAAAATTCATAATATGATAGACTAGGCAACATAAAGGCAGTACTGGAGCCAGTACAGCAGAGGTTTTGAAAGAGTCCCTGTCATCCATGGCTACAAGAAATTAACTTACTTATTTCACTTTGTCAAGGATGAAATATATAGTTAAACATACATATAGAGGAAAAAATAAAAATAAAAAAGTACCTTTTTAAAAAAAAATAAAATAAATAAAAGTACCAATTTACATTACATTATTAGGTTAAACAAATTTAAAAACTAATGTCTGTTTTTCTTAGGAAACAGTAGTTTGATCGGTATCTTCCTCCATCTTTTCTACAAACTCATAGTAGGCTGGAAAAGCAGGGAGATCGCACATCCAGTCATGTCATTTAGGTTCTACAGAGGCACATCTGACTTTTTCTGAATCCTGGACAGTAAACTATGCTGAAGAACATAGACATTACAGAAAAATAGGAACCCACTAAAATTCCCACAAAGCACCTAAGCAACATTACAAACTCAGTCTGTTACTGGTTTTATTTTTTTCTTTCCCCTTGAGAAGTTTTTCTAAATCATTTTCATATAGAAAGCAGGTTTTTTTTTTGTTTTGTTTTGTTTTGTTTTTTTCATAGCACAAACATGCTTTTCTAAGAATACACAGTTTTCATCATAAATTCTTGACCAACATTAATTATATGTAATCATAAATTGATTATACTGATGAATCATCAGTTCATCTAGGTTGAAAAAGACCTTTAAGATCTTCAAGTCTAAACATCAACCTGACCTCCTGAGTCCATTCACTAGACCACGTCCATTGGTGCCATCTCCACGCATCTCTTAAATGCTTCTAGGAATGAGGGCTCCAGCACTACCCTTAGCAGCCTATTCCAATGCCTGAAATATGTTGCATCTGGAATAAAAATTCCATCAAGTGAGCTAAAACACTTTTGTAATAAACTGAATCTTAACTGAACTTCTGTACTTGTTGGTACTACCCACTTTTTCCTGCCATAAAAATAGAAGAACCTAATTAAGATTATAAATAAGGTGAGCCTAAATAAGAGTTTCATATAACATTTTAAATTCTGTACTTTGTGACTATGATTTTAAACACAAGTAGTTATCATACAGTTACGGTAAATGTGATATCAAAATTAGACCGAACATAGGATAGTGAACATATTAAGAATAGGCATAATACAATTTCCTTATACTTCATTGGACTGACAAGTTTTGTTTGTAAGAGAGAGATAGATATGAGTACGACTTTATTATAGAAAATATTCATCAAGATTAGGTTCTTTAGGGTTCAAATACTATGGAAATATGTCTGGTACAATAATTCAGAAGATGGATTTTGCATGCTTCCATGATCTGTGGATTCTTTTTCTTTAGCCAGCATTATCTCTGCTGCAAGGTAGAACTGTACATCAATACACCTGCTCTACCAGAGAAGCTGATGCTGACATTCCAGACTCTTTATTTCTAAAGCTACTGGACCATTAGTCTCTTTCTAAATAGTAGGCAACCCACTACATGACTGGGGATAGGGGTGGGGTGAAGTGTATAATCAACCTTTGCTTATTAGTATCTTTTCAGATGTATAAATCAACCCTCTATCTATAAAACAGCACTTTAAATTCAGCTCAAATCATTTTTTATATTTCTGCCCCGATGAGATTTAGGTGTAGAACAGACTTTATGATAATAACAGGCATCCTGAGATAGTAGGGAATGTCAATCTTCTCGCCTCCTCCTGAATCTGGCTTGTAAGACATAAGCAAATCAGAGCATTAACTCCTAACACAAGGGAAGAATACCTGTCAACACAGTCTCACCACTAGCAGTAACACTAAAACAAAGCAGTTACAGAGCAACACTCTTGCTTCCTCAATTCTCCCATCAGTATCCAGGAAGTTAGCTCTTCTCACATGAGAGATTATCTCAGAACATCCACACTCGCTGTAACCAAAGGCCAGACTGAGGTGGTCAGTCAGACCCTTTAATTTTCAGTATTTTCTGTTCTTTTGAAACCTGTCAATACCAATGTAAATAAATAAATATAAATAGATAGTCTGGGGTAAGAATACAAATAAATAATCAGTCTGGGGTCTCTCAGTTTTGTCATAATGCTGGCAATAAGAAACGAGTTTGAGATTTGACATTGTTTAAATATGTTCATCTCAGTGGAGATCACATGGCAGAGTACAATCCTTAAACTTCAGGAGAGAGATCAACCTCATTCTGTGCATATAGCACAGTTAAGGGCAGGCATGATACAGTCTGATCAAGAAATTGCGCTAGTAAACACGTTTCTGGGATGCACAAGGTGGTTACGTACAACATTTCTTTTCAAAATAAGAAGTTGAGGGAACAAAAGAAAAAAAAAAAAGCAAAAAAAAAAAAAAAAAAGAAAAGATTAGCTGCCACGGAACTGAATTAAAATACGGAAGTAAAGAATGCATTTATTGAAAGGTTATTCTTACGTGCCTGTAAAGACAAATGCTACAGAGCAAAACATACAACATGAATCTGCCTTATACAGCAAAACATTCTAATAGCTATAAACATCATGTAAACATTACATGATTACATCATGTAATCTTAACAGTTTTTACAAAATGTTCTGTTGCAAGAGAGAATTATAGTTTGAAGAGCACAGGATGTTTATATGGTAAATATCTAATCTGATGCTATAGAATTTCAAATGTTCAGATAAACCTAGTCTAATTTACAGTTCAGGACATGGAGAGATACGTATCACTACTATGTAATAGCAACTATTACTAAGTAATCACTACTAAGTAATAGAAACTATTATGGACATACAATGCGCCCATTGTATGTGCATTGTAGTGGACAAACAATAATAGTTATCAAAGTACTATTTTTATTATAGTACTATTATACTATAGTAGAGTATTATGTGTATTAAAGTACTATTTATGAATTATAAGTATTAATAGTATTATAAGCATTAATAATACTAATACTATATAAATATTTGTGTTAAAGTATACTGCAGTATAGAAGAATTGCAAAGCAGCTAATAAAGCTATGTACACAAAAGGATATATACATTCAATCTATCCTCTGAAGCCATCTGACAACCATCTGATAGCTACACCATATGAAGGAATATTCAAAAGAAAAACAAAAAGCACTGAAAATTTTAAAGGTGATTCTATCTATGCAAACTGACCTTAAATTTTAAGTCAATAAAATATTTTTTAAAATACACCTTTAATTAAGTTAACTAATTTCAGAGACAATAAAATCAGTGTCTTAAAAGAAAAGCTGATTGTATTGGATGTGTCTATCATTCAAAAATCAGAATTAGAATTCTGCTATATTCATATACAGAAGTGTAATACTATTTCTTTAAGTGCTTTAAAATGTTTAAGACAATAAATAATTGCTGTAATCACACATAAAAATGCTGAAAACAGAAATATCTAATGGACTTTTACTAGGGTCATCTGTATTCCACTGTTTTTATTATCATTATTATTATTGTAAATAACCTGGATTTATACATATGTGTGTGTGTATATATATACATGTAGATATATATATATATGTGCATATATATATTTTGTAATATAAAATTCAGGGACAACTGCATACTTAACAAGAAATAAGTCAAGTTTAAATGAATTATGATTTTCTCTGTATCTAGGTTGACAAGTAGAAACTTTTAATGCTAACTAATGTTAAGCAATAAAAACTGAAAAGAAAAAAATCATAAACATGATCACTTTATGAACAGATTTGTAACAAAATAAGCAAGGTAACAAGATAAGAGGGAGGGAGATGCTGAATATCTGACATTAAATATGTCAGAGACAGATCAAAAAATAATTTAAAAACCCTCAGAATTCCAGGCTACAGATAAGTTGTGTTGCAAATTCATCTGTTATGCTCTTCTTTGAATATTGTATGAACTTTTAATCACAAAAGTAAAAAATAAAATAAAATAAAATAAAATAAAATAAAATAAAATAAAATAAAATAAAATAAAATAAAATATCACACTTAATCATTCCAGAAAAAGTAATTAGTCTGATTTTATAGGTGAGAGCTTGGAATAAATATGAAAAGTAAACAAATGAAAATCCTTATATCTTTGTGTAAGAATAAGAATGATATTTAGCACACCAAATTTAACAGCTTAAGAAATATTTTTAATGAGGAAAAAATAAAACAAACAAACAAACAAAAAACAAATACTACAAAAAATGAGTACTATGAATAAGAGCAAAATAGTCAATTTAAATTAAAATTTTTACCTATAAAGAATGGAAAAACTAAAAGTCTTGGGCAGTTTCTTCTTCACTGGCCAACACAAGTGGCCACTTGCTTGCTGCCTTTCTTACCCAATAATTAACTTTATATGAAGATTTGATGACATTTTGCTTCACTCTGAGTATGTTCTTTTTCATGTCAGGAGGAACAGATAAAAAATGAAGCCTGTTAGTGGTACATCTTTACATGTATCTTCATATTACCAAGCTTCCTCTTACAAACCTCCAGAATTTAAGGCAGTGGGCTCTACCTCAGGCACATATGGGTTTGCTTACCAAGTCATTCATACCTTGTTTGCATAATCGAACTGTTTACTTTTTTGGAAATCTGTATTTTGGGATATAAAGTATAGTATTCAAGCAACAGAAGTTACAGGCAACAAGAGGTTTCATATATACTTTATATATAGTGTTTGTAAATCTTTGATCTTCTGTTCCACTACTCATAAAGAGTTGTCATCATACAGATCACAGAATCCTTTCTTAGTTCCTAAGGACCTGAATTCTTCTGTGCCAGGTGAAAAGCATGGGAGATAGCAATATAGATGAGAAAATATTTACATAATAAAATGTACTTTGTACATCATCAAAATGTATTTCACTGATTCTCTTTGTAAACCAACAAGAATATGAACTGATTACATACCTGAAGGGGTCTGTCACTATAAGCAGCTGAAAGCAGTGGCAGTAGCCTGTTTGCATATGTGTAACTGCTCTCCCATATACATGTATACAAGTGCACAACTTCAGGATTCACTTCTCTTTTTGGTAAATCTCATTCTTTTGATTCATTCTTTTTTTATAGTGCAGATAACTACTTCTTTATAGTGCAGATATGTGTTTTGCTTTTTTTTTTTTTTTTTTTTTCCCCTCTTACTCTTTTTAACTTAGTTTAACAATTTATCTTCTGCTAGCAAACACATTTTTATTTTTTTTTCTAGATTTCTACATACACCTGAGTAAATGCATAAAATAAATCCCAAAATGCTCTTCAAGAATAATCCATATCCATGGCACATAGAGACATTCCATTTAAGTCTTCACTTTAGAAGAATACTTTATAACTGAAAATAACAAAACATAGTTTGTTACATATGATGGTATTCCTTTTGATGAAAGGAGTAGCACGAACATACCATAAGGAACTCTAAAGTTGCAAGTCTTTTATTCTCAGCACTTTGACCAAAAATCAATACCATAGCTGAGGGTCATTAAGTCAAAAGTGATCTCAGATGTCATTTTCAACTGAAGTGCATTAACAACATTATTTTTTGGCTCTTATTTTAGTAGTTAAATTCTGCTCCTGAAAACCAGACTCACTCTCTTCAAACAAAATGAAACACAACACAAAACAAAGCACTATTTTCTTCCAGTGAGTTTGTGTTACCTACTTCCCTCTTCCCCCCCCACTTCAAAAAAATAAAATAAAATAAATTATTTTACAAACAATTGTTATCAGTAATACTGTGCATTGCGTTACTTCCTTTATATTTATTTTTTTTTCTCTTTTTTGGCTGTATCGACAGCTTTAAATATAAGCAAAATCAGAGAATATTTTAAAACTTAATGAATAATTATTATAAACTATTTATATTATATATATTAAATATATATATATATTAAATTATATATAAATTTTTCTCAATCCATTTGATGCCCAGTTGAAGTTCATTAACAGTATAAGTTGAGTAAATAGCTCTGAGCCTGACCATTCAAATTATTCCACCAAGAAGACACTAGAAAATCACACCGCTGACACATTTTTTCATTTAACAAAGCATCAGAAATGCTCCACCAACTCAAGTCTTGGCAAGTACCAGTAGGTTTGGAATTAAATAGTTTAGTGACCATATACTGAAAGATAAACACTATTTTGAAGAACACTTTTGGCATCACCAACACAGAAGCAACCTGCTTGCTTACTTTCCCATTTGCACTTCAAGAGGTAAATATATTTATAGTAAAAATATATTTTACTTCTACATTGTCAAGAAAAAAAAAAAAAAAAACAAAAAACATAGATTTCTCTTTCAATGTCTCAGAACAGCTTGGCTTAATTACTTAAATAATACTGTTTTTCATCATTTATAATGCACCATATGTCAGCCTCTTCGGAGGAAAAAAATACTGATCTAATCATGTTCTACAGTTCTCGTCATATATTCAAAATGTATACTTGAAAATTAGCATAGGAACTTCATCTGAAACTAAAATCTTAACACTTTAATTACAGTACAGAATCTCTCTTATACTAGGAGCAAACCTAACTTACACTGCTAACGATAAATTAATAGGTAAAAGTTTAATACTTTGAATATGTCAAAGATTCTTCCAAGATCAATAAAACCTTTTTCTTAAACAAGGCATTTTGACAGATGTTGAAAACAGGCAACTCACATGTACATAAATACCCATCACAGAAAGAGAGGTAATGGAACAAAGTATCAGCAACAACAAAAGCTAAATACTACCTTATTCACAGAGGGGAAAAATAAATAAATAAAAGAAAAAGTACAATATTTATCTTTAAAGCTGTTGTTTTGAGTTCTGCAGGTTTTTTTTTTTTTAGTTTTTGAGTTCTGCAGTTCTTGAGTTTCAGGTACTTTTCCTCAGAAACTGCATGTGATTGGAGCTTGAACTTGGAGTTTTATTATAAGATGGTCTTGCATTTGAAGGTTTCATAGTCATAATAACCTGAGACACAGAAGAGCTAAAACTCCTGTTTAGAATCTTACTAAATAAATAATGTATCTTGAATGATGCTTGACTTCCACATCTGCAATATTCTTACCAGTACTTTGGTGTCCTACAGGATGGACTAGCAATCTAAAAAGGGTTTGTATTTTAAACAGAATTGCAAATCAACTGATTTGCTCTGACAGTGGCCCATGACCATGCAACAATTATTCACCAATAAATAATGAATAAATGTTTCCATTAAAATGTTGTGTTAAAAAAAAAAAAAGTGGCGTTTAAAGACATTTAATCTATGTTAACCTAAGTAATATCTTAGTCTCTGAAACCGTTGCTAGTGTATTTTCTGTAATCTAACAGAAACATTCAAGGCTTTTCATCAGCAGCTTCAGGGACTTGGTTCTCATTTCTCCAGAGTAAAAAACCGAGTCTTCTCAGATCATGCTGCTTTCATGCTGTCTCTCCATTTGAAGAATGGCTGGAGTGCTTTATGACAGATATTCAGGAACTACAAAAACTGACAAAAAATATTCCTACCTACCAGTATACCTGAAAAAAATGTTACTTTTCTCCACAAGTCATATTTCTGGGCAGGAAACTGGGACTAGAAAACCAGTTTTTAAGTCAGTTACGTGTCACAGAAATTAAGTTTGTAAGAGGAACTTGTTCAAATACTGTAAGAGGCTCTGGTAGCAATTTCCAAAATTAAGGTTATCCTCTTTTTATGGCCATCCTAAAACTGAGCTGATGAAACAGTCTGCCTAAGGAAGACTTTATTCCCTTTCAGTAGTAGTTTCTATAATTTGCTGTTAATCCTCCTTGGTGACTTTGCAAGCAGAAGGGAATGATTTAACACATATATTAGCACATTTAAAATCCAGTTCCTTTGCCAATAAGCCACTTCAGATGCATATTCCACTAATACTTACACTAAGTTTTTATGCCTTTACATTCTTATTTTCTTATTTTAAAAGAATAGATTTTTCCCATTTCTGTATTTTCTCCTGCTCTTCCCTGAAAGCAATGAATGGATTAGATAAAGATCCAAACCTAAAAGTATCCATGTAGGTATTCATTATTATTCACTATTACTCATTGCTTCATTAGTTTTTTGATTCTCCCCTAGTATGGTATTTAAGAGTTCGGATTATTTTAATGCAGCACTGTATTTAGTACCAAAACAAAAATACTTGAATGCAGTCTGGACAGAATATGTGAAAGCTTCTTTATAGATCCTGTTTCCATTTTTGTCCAGTTCACAGTTTCCTTGCTCTGTACTTCTGAAAAATTTCAGACAATATACATAACTAAAATAAATAAATAAATAAAATATTTTATCGCAGTTTCATAATAGTTACAAATTTCCAGGTGCATGGATAACATAGTTCCTAAACAAGAAAAATGGGATCTTTGGTTTTTGAGCTACAGTAAATCTTGCGCTAATTCAATTTTGCTGCTGAATACACATGCAAACCTTTGAGAACAAAGGATATGTCTTAAGATACCCATATGGAACTCTGGTAGCTGAAACAAGTATTTACGGATCAAAATATTTTACATTAAAATATTTTTCTTATTTTTCAGATAACTTTAAATGTAAGTTATGTTTATAAAACATTATGTTTATAAACATTTTATAAATGTTTTATAAATGTTTATAAAAGTACGTCAGTTTTATGATTATGATTTGATTATGATTTTCCATCATAAACCAAAAATATATCAATACATAAAAAATATTAAATTTTCAATATTCAAGACATCACATAAAGATACCATATTATTGCACTGTACTGCAGGTATGGACTATCATATGTCCTACAGCACTACAAGTCAAAGATAGAACTCCACATAATTATGAATAAACATTCATAATTCTTATTATTAATTCGATATGTAAGAGTACATATCTACAGAAAGCTTTTGCGTATTTTTGCTTATTTTTGCTTAATTCCACAACATGAAAAGCCCTTCTTCCTGATACAACTTAGTTAAATAACTAAGTCTGTATTAGTGAGCCAAGCAACAGGATTTAGAGTAATCCAAGCTGTTGCTAACAAACAAAAGAGTCTGCAATTTACAACATATCTATCACCATCACTAAAAATAAATAAATAAATACTACTTTTAATATATTTTGAATTTCTATTTCTTGCAATAGGTAATATATTTTTCTATTAATTTTTTTTCTAACTTGCTTTGAAACATGCATCATACACTTTTGTGATAAAGAGAAAACCACTCACTCAAACTGTGTTAACTTTGACAGACAGTTTATATTTTCTAGCTGATGATGAACTTGTGTAAAACAAGCCCATGAAAAAAACACATTCTTGCTAGAAATGCATTAACAATGCTATCTCATCCCAGACTTCTTATGATTAACATGGGTGTTAGTATTTTGTAATTTTCATATTTGCATGCGCAATAGTGACTTATGACCTGCATAGTGCTTTTACTTATTTTATATATCATCAGCAACCACATGGTTAATATAACACAAAGAAATTAGTCAATACTGCTAGTTCACAACACTTATTGAAATCGTTCCAATTATTACGTAGAAAAGAAAAAAAAAAAGAAAACAACAACAACAAAACAAATGTACTATGTGTCACTCTTTTCTAGAAAGCATATATATTAAAAAAAAAAAAAAAAGTTATTCTTCTCCAAGCAAAAGATAACTAAGAAACACAACAAGAACATAAAATTAAAATGATTAGTACTTAAAATAATTTAGAATAGTTAAAATAATTGTCCAGTTTAGAACACGCATCACTGGAATTACAGAAATTTCCTCTGTTCTAACACTCTAGCGATGACACCATAGTTTTCAAACACTGCCCTGAGAGTGGGCAGCAAGGACACTTATATTTCACTGTACAAGGGTTTATCTGAAATTGACACATAGTTGAAGTAACACTCCAATATAATATCTTGGGGAAAAGTATTCTGTTACTTTTCCATTAAGTTACTCATGGTGTGTATGAGACTAACTTTCTTTTTCAATTAAGTTTTGTGGATAAAAATTGCTTGTAACTACTGGAATACCACATCAACATTCATGTTTGTAAGTTTATGAGTTTACTATGCATCACAAAATCTGCAAGATTAGGGGGCAAGCACTCCTGGAAATACTGTGAGACAAAAACTGGATGCTTCATCCAGAGCAGATGGAGAGAATGTCCTTTTCTCCAGGTTCCTCTCCACTGCTTTCACTGTGAAATCTTTACTGATGGGAAGCACAAAATGATGCTTGTCAGATGTAGTTTAACAGCTTAGCAGTTCCACACCATTCTACAGCAGGTATGTTTGCTTCATAAAGATGCCCAATCACTACCACCATACCTATTTTTTTTCATTTAGAACTGAAAATGCATAGTCATTCCTTTGTGAACAAGTAAAGCACTGTGGGCTTAAAAGAGATGCATTTTGGAGTTTGGGGAAATATAATCCAATTAACACTTCAGCTCCTGTTCCATTAATGTGTGAACACATCTGTCACATTTGAAAGATGGGATTTTTTCCTTGCCTGTAAAGGAATTTAATATAAAAGGAATATACACCTATAGAACTGTTTAAACACCTTGTTTTCTGATTTTACTACTTCTCACTCCTTCATTTGCATAAAAATCAAACTTACACTTATATACTATCTTCTATTTAGGCATATTAATAGGCAGATGTGTAAACAGAAATTAGTTTTACAAATGGGGAAAAAAAATGTAAAAAAAAAAACTCTGAATAAGGATATTGAGGGAAAGAGAGTTATGTTCATTTTAAACACAGGCTATAGAAAAATAATGCCCTTGACTCCCAGCACCTAGTTCTTTAACTTGTTGACTCTTCTCAAACTGTGAATCAAAGGACAAAGTTCAAGAGAAGAAAACTCTATGAACTTCTCATTACCAACTGCAATCAATAGAAAGATAAACAAACTGACCAGGATAGGTACAAGTTCTTAGAAAAACAAAGCCTAACTTAGTGACTAGAGACTGATTTCATAAAATGGTCATCATATTTCAAACCTTCCAGAGGGAAAAGACCAATATTCTCAGACAGATCTCAGACTCATTTCATTCAGAAAATGATTCCACCGGAAATGTCACCTTGGAAGAGGGCACAAACTTGACACATGACCAGACAGTGATCTCTTGAAGAGGAAATGGATACAGATTTTTAAATCAGATATAGTTTCTCTTCCTACTTTCTCACAAGGGAAACTTACAGAGTTTTTGTCTTATAAAGATGGGTTGCAAAAAGGGATGGACCTGTGTGATGGACCAACTATTTACACATAAATTTCTTGCAAAGTGTAGAGGGCATTTAGCCCTCCTTTCTCATTTTAAGCCAAGTAGTATGCAAGCAGTACAGCTGTACTTCTTTCTGTCCTCAACGCATTTGCTGCTCATATAAGAAAAAGTTATAATACCTTCTGTTACAGAACTAACTCAGATATTCACCTTTTTTTAAACCAGCAAAATATTGTTGTATGCTAGCTAGCATTATTAAGACTGATTTCTTAATACAATATCATTGAATTCACAACTGCACTGTTTTCTACCTTAAGAAAGCATATAAATAAATGCCAACAGGAATTATTGCTATCTGTAACTGACAAAGACATTCAAAAGGTACTAAGAAATACAGTATTGTAGAAGAAAATTAAGGTGTTACTATACTTTGCAATAACTGTGATGGTTTTACCTTGCTAGGCAGCTGAACTCCACCACATTCACTCTCACTCCCCCTGCTCAGAAGAGGAGGGGAAGAAATAACTCACAGGTTGAGATAAGGATAATTTAATTAAATGGAAAAATAGTTATTAATAAAAAGTTATTATTAATTACACAATTTAAATAAAGGGAAAAAAGGGAAAGGGGAAAGTTGGGGAAAAAAAAAAAAAAAAAAAAAAAAAGAAAAGGATGTGTGGAAGTGCAGAGGAAAGAAATTACTCTCTGCTTCCCACTAATGAGCGATGCTCAACCACGTCCTTGAAGCAGGGTCTAAACTCATGTAGCTGTTGTTCAGCAGGACAGACATTTTCACAAGAGCTCACCCCTCTCTCTTTTTCCTTTTTCCACCTTTTATTGCTGAGTGTGACATTATATGGTATAGAATTTATAGAATTTGTTTGGTTTAGGTCAGCTGCCCTGGTGATGTTCACTTTTTGCCCACCCCCAGCCTGCTGACTCTGGGAGAGTTAGAGAGAGTCCTGATGTGGTGCCAATATTGCTTAGAAGCAGACATAACACCGGTGTGATACCAGTGCTGTTCTAGCTACAAGTGCATATGGGCTGTTGCAGGGTAAGTTAACTCCATCTCAGCTGGACCCAGTACAGTAACTTAAAATGTCCAATATGAATATTCAATATAAATACAGCAGACATGATAATCACTAGATGTTCTCATACGTACTAACAAATAAAACCAATAAAAGCTCACATTGCACCATGAAATAAGAAGCAGAACTCATGCTGTATCCAGCACCTCCTGCTCAGACACTTAGAAGATTAAATATTCTCAGTTCATTGTTAACATTATTTTAACAATGACCACATAGTAACTCTTTGGAAATTACCATATCTGCTTATGTGAGAACTGATGGTGAAAAATGTATTTTTAGTTGATAGTGAGATTTAGCAGATAGGAGAAAACAGATAAGGAGAAAAGTTACTGCCACTGGAAATCACTGTGAACATTCTTCTGAGAAGTAGCTTTCTCAACTTGGTTCATTCTAAACACCACTAAAACACACCTTAATAATAATAATAATAATAATAATAATAATAATAATAATAATAATAATAATAATAATAATAATAATAATAATAATAATAATAATAATAATAATAATAATAATAAAGCATTGAATTGTTCATCCTGTTCCTACAATGACTCTTGATGTACAGGGCAAGAGAAAATCAATGTTCTTTCAAGTTAACAATCTGGTTTTGCTCTCAAGACATCACAAGACATCACTATCATTATTATTATCATAATTATTAGACATCCTCTTTACTATCTCTCAACTTTCATCTGAATCACAGTTTTCATATGATGCAGGCATAAATGACAATATATTATGTTACTGTACAACTTTTAGACATGTATTAAAAATCACAACTTTGCTTTATTTATTTATTTATTTATTTATTTATTTATTTTTCCATAAGCTAAGAAAATGTGGAAAGCCAGAGAAACACCATAACAGATGTTAAAGTTTGCATGAGCTAGGATATCCTACTGGGATAGAATATTGCTTGAGGTTATATACGTATATGACCTCTCTCTCTCTATATATATATATTATATATTATATATAATAAAATCAGATAAAAATATATAGATTAAGGTTTTCTTGGATCCTTTTTTTTTTTTCTTTTTCTTTTTTTTTTCTGCTTATTAAATTGCTCTATTCTTTGTAGTTATTACAATAACTTTTGAAGACCATTTCATCTTCTGTTTATGGACATTGTTTCTGGCTCATAAACTGGATCTATTCCCCCTCCACGCTAAAACCTTGGTAGCTATGTTACCAAGAATACTAATAGAGATCTCCATCTGGAGGATCTGGATAGGCTGCACTTATGGGCTGAGGTCAACTGCATGAAGTTGGACAAGGCCAAGTGCCGGGTCCTCCACCTGGGATGCAATAACCCCAAGCAGAGCTACAGGCTGGGAGAGGAGTGGTTGGAGAGCTGCCAGGCAGAGAAGGACCTGGGAGTGATGGTTGATAGTCAGCTGAATATGAGCCAGCAGTGTGCTCAGGTGGCCAAGAAGGCCAACAGCATCCTGGCTTGCATAAGAAACAGTGTGACCAGCAGGACTAGGGAGGTGATCGTCCCCCTGTACTCGGATCTCGTGAGGCCGCACCTTGAGTACTGTGTTCAGTTTTGGGCCCCTCGCTACAAGAAGGACATCGAGGTGCTTGAGTGGGTCCAGAGAAGGGCACGAAGCTGGTGAGGGGCCTGGAGAACAAGTCCTACGAGGAGCGGCTGAGGGAGCTGGGCTTGTTCAGCCTGGAGAAAAGGAGGCTCAGGGGTGACCTTATCGCTCTCTACAGATACCTTAAAGGAGGCTGTAGAGAGGTGGGGGTTGGTCTGTTCTCCCATGTGCCTGGTGACAGGACGAGGGGGAATGGGCTTAAGTTGCACCAGGTTTTAGGTTGGATCTTAGGAAGAACTTCTTTACCGAAAGGGTTGTTAGACACTGGAACAGGCTGCCCAGGGAAGAGGTGGAGTCACCATCCCTGGAAGTCTTTAAAAGACGTTTAGATGTAGAGCTTAGGGATATGGTTTAGTGGGGACTGTTAGTGTTAGGTCAGAGGTTGGACTCAATGATCTTGAGGTCTCTTCCAACCTAGAAATTCTGTGATCCATCTGTAAGAGTAGTCTCTCATCTATCCTATCCCAATACCCTTTATGAAGCAGAACACTTACAAAGTCTTTTGCAATGATCTTTTAATAAACATTATATCCAAATAACTACAGCAAGTGCATATTCATGTATGTAAACTTTTTGTCTAAAGCTAATTATGTCAAAAATTATATCCAAACAGTACCTTTACCATAAGATTTATCACATCAACTCTGCTTACAGTCCAAAATCAATATCCCTGACCTCAGAAGAAAACATTATTGCCAGTAATCTTTATTGGTTGCATAATGGTCAAGATGTCAATAATACAGAAACAGAAAACACACTTCACCTCAGCATAACTATATTATACAGATCCCTAATTCCATCTTTCCTTTCCAAGAAATAGAAAAAGATGACCTATTAAAGCAGCAAATAACAATAATAATAAAAAGCATTACTCAACTGTTTTTAAGTTTTGCAGTGTTGTGGTACCTTGGCTCAGGGGCACCACCAGGAAAACACACAAGTTGATTCTGTGGCTTGAGTTAGTAGCATAAGCTTTTGGGCTCCATTAATCTCTGTATAACCTATGAAAAATGGAATAAAACAAGCAAAAAAAAAAAAAAAACCAAAAACAAGCTATTTTTGGAATATGAAAGCAAGGATAATGTCACTTCAGATGCACATACAGGTGCATTTATGCATGAGCACACTGTGATAAGATTACCAGAAAGTCTCCAATATATAATTAATCAGATTATGCTGATAGTTAAACAAATATGTTGATAAAGTGAGCAGCTCTATTAAATTCAAGTATTATTATCAAGACACATAAAAAAAAATAATCCTTTTCTTCAGAAAGGGAAAATAGGAATGACAAAGTTCTAGATAAAACATTGAAATATGGATATGAACAATTCATGTGTGATTTTGTCCGTTCTTGGTTTTATGAAACACCTATGTAGGTATCAGTTAATTCTTCATGCCTCACCCCACATTAGGAAACATCTGCTATTTGCATAACCTGGAAAACTATCTCAATATCAGCAGTTCTAGAAAAAGGGTAAGAAGTCTATCACACCCTACTTAAAAGTCCCACAGGTACTTATCTACGGAAAAAATATCCTCATAAAATGTGAGAAGGAACAGAAAGCCCAGATATATGCTGATTTCAAAATACTTAATCTATATTCCAGACTTCTGAAAAAAAAAAAAAGGCTATGAAAGCAGGGAACATGAGGAACCTAGCGGAGATGAGAAGGGCTGGCTTCCATGATAAGGAACAAAGGTGATCCTGAGCACAAATTTGGATACTTCCTAATTTACAGTCAATAACAATGAGTTTATAATTCAATCAATTTATCTAGAGACTTCCTTTCCACACCCATAGAAACCTGTGAAAATCTACAGCTGACATGGAAAAATGGGTGCAGCACACAGTGCAAGTTGCTACTGTTGTGCCTGATGTAAATTTCACAGTTCTATAACAAACCTAGAACAGAAAACAGAATTTACAGTTCAAAGCAAAGAGAATGTGAAATAAGGGAAGTATTGCATTCTTATTCAGTTGGCAGAATACCATAAAATTTGAAATCTGATCCATGTTGAATGATCTTATTCTATACTTGTTTTTAATATAAATTGCACAGAAAAAAAAAAAAAGAAAAAAAAAAAAAAAGAAAAAAAACACTTAATTACCACTTCATTCCATTCAATGGCATCGTGTAGGTAACATGATCTTTGCATTTCTTGCAATTTCATTAAAATAACTAATTGAAAACATACTATAAAGGTCTATTAGAAGAAAACAATTTGGCCCTACTTCCAAATTATTTCTCTTTTCTTCCAAATAACACCTATTATATACTGCTGACAAAAATCTCAATAAATATATAAAATTTGCAGAAGACCACAGCATGACTAAAAGGAGAATGACTAACAGTATTTGATTACCCATGCTTGGTGACCTATGTGCCTTTTGTTGAAGCTCTGCAGTCAATTGTATGTTTCCTAGCTGAGGTATTTGACAAAACAATCTCCAGCCTTTTGAGATGATCTTAGTTTCACAGGACACCTTTTCACCAAGAGAAAGAGTCAAATATGGCCCACTTCAAAACTTCTAAATCTTAAAAAAGGCCAATGTATTTGTGGTATTTGTGCAGCTTTTCAAGCCTAGCATTCATAAAAAAATGGAAAATTGTAATTTGTGTGAAAGAGCCATTATTATGTATTTTTATTTATATGAAGAATGACCAAGTTCAAAGAACAATTGTGCTTAAAATTGCAGAGGTCAATAAATTATCCAAAGAGCACATTTTATGTTGTTTTGATTTGTCCAAAAGTACTCCAATTGGTATATTAATAACGTTGGCCCAATTCTACCAAAGTTAAATTTGAACTAACTGGTATGTTTTGCTGGGCAGACTTCCTTTTGTGAAGGAATACTTGCAATTAAACAACTTTTCATGATGAGTATATACAATGGGAATACAAATCATGTTACAGGCTGAGTGTAGTATATTATTAGAAATTAACTTACATTATTTATCTGTTAAAAAAAATAATAAAAAAGCTAATTAAATTTCCTCTAAAGGAATTTGATGTCTATATAAATACGTGTATATTCATCAATTATTTCTACTAGCACTTGTAGAACACTTCATTAATAATGGTTTAATGTTGATTAAGCCCCTCCCAGCACATTGTTCCTACTACAGGAATTTTACAGATCTCAAATCATGCTTCTAGTTTGAATTCTTTAGTATGAACTCTAACATCCTATCTACACTGACATTTAAAGAGTTGGTTTGTACTTTTTCAAATGCATGGTAACATTTTCCTGTTATGGTCAAAATCCACAATAACTAGCAGAAAAATAAAAATAAAAATAAAAATAAAAATAAAAATAAAAATAAAAATAAAAATAAAAATAAAAATAAAAATAAAAATAAAAATAAAAATAAAAATAAAAATAAAAATAAAAATAAAAATAAAAATAAAAATAAAAATACTTCCTTACTTTCCTTCATGGGAAAATCTAGATGAAGAAAAATATCAACTGTAATTTCATTATACTATAATGATTTCTATGAAGACGGTGTTCCTTATTGTTTTCTGTCTCTCTTAAGAGGCCTGAGGATGCCCTCTGGCAACCTCACAGTTACAGTAAGAAAAGGAAAGCAACTCATGTAGACATGGACAGTTCCTGTGGATTCTCTTCTTTGAACCCCTTCCATTGAGAACAGAAGTTATCATTTAGCTTTTCCTAACACCATATCACAGCACCTTCCTTTCAGTGGTAAAGAAAATCTTTTAAGACTGAGTCAACACATGACTTCTTCTGTCATTTTTAAGAAAGGTGAAACTTGGTATGACAGATAGCTTTATGTCCTTCTACCCAAATGGACAGCAATTCAGATACATTGTTTTGTTATTGCCAGAAATTTTATGGCCACTCATTGTTGCTCTCCCTTACACTTATGTGCAAGTATTGATAGTATGTTGTACTTCATCAGAAGTTGAATACAGAAACAGAATTTAAGGTTAGTATGAAGTAATGTTTTAGAGTGGATTTTAAAAAATGTATAAATGTCCTTATATAACTCTTTTTTGAACATTATAAATTTTTAGATTTGAAATTATTATGGTATGTTAGATCCAGCTATAATGTGGAGAGCTTCTTCTTTGCTGAAGACAGAAGAAAACCACTGTGGGCTAAAGGAGATGAGAGTAGAGAATACAGGGGAGAACATGATTTTCTTTACTACTTTAGAAGATGTCCTATGTAGTACAGGACCTGCAGAGACTGTATGTCTTGTAACACAAGGAAGGATACATTTTAAGAGTGTATGAGAAAGAGAATGCATCAAAGCTAAAGCAAAGTTACTTTGGCTGACACACTCCCACACTGACTGTTAAACTACTGCATGAGTCTAAAAATTACTTACCTTCCAGGCTAGAGTATATGCAATTGTTCTTATGCTGTTACTTCTGCTGCAGTAACCAGAATTACAGCTCCCAAAAGACTGGTGTACACTTCCAACTTGCTGCCACCAGAGGACCTTTATTCAGTTTGCTCACCTTAAATCAATCATCATAAAGCAATTGTTCTGTCACCTTAAGAAGCTCACCAGCCAGGAGGTTTCTTGGGCACTTTGGAAATATGAGTTTACCTTACTCACACAGTTTCAGTAATAACCAGGACAGCTAAATAATCCCACGTCCCATTAAACCACAAGTCATCATATTTACAGACTAGGCAATAACCATTGCTGAAACAGTTTCCTCTCCAACACATCTTTACGCTGTGAACAAAAAGCATAAGCATTTAACATTATACTGCTGGGAAGTGTTTGAAATGTTTTGTAAATGAGAAAGCTAATCTAAAACCAAATAAGGAGCCTCATCTTGGAGGAATAGTAATTTCTGGATGGCCATCATATATAGTAACCATTTTTTAAAATCAGGAACAGAGTACAATGTACTGTATGCACCAAAATGTCCACTTTACTTTATGAAAGGCCTTCATGAAACATACAGAATACAGATAAAACATGCATCCAGATTTTCACATCAAGAGGAGAATTAAGTATTGGAGTAACTGCTGTAGAGAACGCTTTTCTAGACTCAGTGCTTAGAGAAAAAAGAACTATAATATGAATCTTTCTTTCAACTCAAAAGTACATGAGCTCATGCCACTTACAGCTGGAATAAATCTCACACAGTATTCTTATAAAATGGGCCTTTTCATATTGCAAACAAACATGACAAAATCCTTGTACATTTCTTATACACATATTCCAAATATATTTCTTAAACATTAATTTTACATTTCAGCACAATGTAAGTGCATAATCCAGCAAGTCTTTTAAACAATTTTAAAAGTATTTAAATGCATGCCTGTATTCAGAAAAAAATTCAAACATATTATTATTTTGATAAATTTTACACATCTTTTCTGTCTGTTGACAGAAATTTTGTAAAACCAATTTTATAAGCCAGATTCTGTAGTTTCCACTCAGTTAAAATCTTATTCGATTACAGTGTAAGCTTATGCATTGACAAAAAATCTAGTTTTCAAAAGGAGTAACAAAGTGGACAGTAAAGGAAAAGAATGCACAAAATAAGATTTCTTGCACAATTGTTTTCAGTTAATATTATGTAGTACAATAGAAACATGCGAAATAAGACTATATCTGCAAATATTGACAACAGATGAAAAAAGATGTAGAATTCAATCCTCATACTGACCGTACAAGTCTTAATTTCTCAGCAAGTTTCTATTTATTGCTAGTTTTTCTGTTACTGTTTTATACTGAAACTTATTAGAGAAGCTACTAAAAGAGAAAAACTGAAAACGAGGCATCTAAGACTGCTAAGAAAGCCTTTCTATTATGCATTCATTTTGCCTAATCTAACATGCACACTTCCTTCTCTTAATCTTTATTATTAGGATGATCATTTAATTTCTGTTTAAAAAATAATTTATCCATGTCCATTGATAATTTCCTATCAAAATTTTAAATCCATCTGTTTGCTATTAAGTATTTTTCACAGCAATCAAATATGATGCAAAAAAAAAAAAATGTGGGTAACGTGCACCCCTTGTGACCAACAGGGTCATCATTCTGTTATCACGATAGTATAAAACCAGTTATACATTTTATTGTTTTCTATTAAGACTACATACACAAATCAGTGAGGTGTAAATTCTAGAAGAAGGTAAAACACATAAAAACTCCTTAAGAAACTTCTAGTACTAATGAACTTCTAAAGTAAGTGTGGTAAAAATATCAGAACTTATATACAACAAGTATTTTCATATTTTGAATTGAAAATATTACCATAGACTTTTATTATTATTATTATTATTTATTTTTTATTTTAAGTGCCCTGCTTGTTTCCTTCTCTGCAGCTGGTTTACCGAAAATACTTGTGTCTATCAATGAGGTGAAAAAAAAAAAAAAAAAGTCTGCTTTTATTGAATACAGATACCACAACTCAGTCCTAAATTAGAGATCCTCTGCATAAATGCCACTGTTAAATTTATATTTGTTGTCAATAAGATTGTGTTGCTTATGTCTTCAAAATGATACTAAACCAATTGGACTCTAAGAAAAATTTGTACCGATGAAAAGTATCAATAGCTTTTCCTAAATGTTGAACTAACCTGTTTTCCAGTTAAGCCAATGACATCTTAGTATCCCCAACTTGTTACAGTATTTTAAACCTGTAGTTTCAAGTACTAGCATCCATACACATAAAAGCTATTAATGCTTCATAACTTCATAAAATAAAGACATACAAACCAAGCTAATTAAGATGTCTATGTATGATTTGAACCATATCCATCACTTCAAAATATTTTTTTTTTTTTTTTGCTGTCAAGCATCATGCTTTCTTGTGTATTGGTCAGTTTCTTCAATAAGGCTATATATGACAAGAAATTAAGAATTTACTACTTTTTTCCATCACAGTTTAACATCATAAAATTTAGTAGCACACTTGTACACTATGTGATTAATACTAAAAACAGACAATGACTTTATCAGCTGTAAAGTAATGCAGATATGTTGAAGTTTCCTTGTATGAATTCCTACAATAAGCACATATGAGAAGAATTAATCATACATTCCCTGCAGATTGCTTATACATTTCATCATTCAGTCTGATGTGAATAACAAGAACTATTGCAAAAACACACTACTGCTGCATATGCAACTTTATTCTATCAGCTATAAGATATAACTGTCCTCACAGCAAGAGGTCTTTCCTGAAGTCTTCTGTCATTTCTTCTAAATCAGACTGACCTGATTTGACACTTTTCTATACCAGCAATTATGATCAAGATCCTACATAAATATATGATCAAATATAATGTGTATCAAACTTAACTGCCAGGATTTGACTCAGATCATTTCCCACCATAGCAAGGAATAATTACAGCAAAAGCGGAATATACGTCAAATCATTTTTTTGTACAGATACTGAAGTACTGCCAGGTGATATCCTAAATTTACAGAAAATTCAGAAAACAAATAATAGAGTGTGCTCCAAAATAATAAAGCCATGTTCTGATTCAACATAAATAAAAAATGTAGTCCATATCCAATTAGACAAATATATTTTTTTCAACAATATTGTAAAAATAGACACTTTATTAGGCACTCAGCATCACATGCTGCATATGAAGACCAGCTAGTGGAACACAAAGCAAGCTGATAAACTTCTCTGTATACTGTCTCAAAACAGTTCATGCAATTTATCTGGATATATTATTTTAATGCTTTGCCCACAAGGAGTACAACACAGCAATGAGCCGTGCCAAATTGTTACCTTAAAAAAATAATAATAATAATTTTAAAAAAAATGCTTTTAGCTGAATGATAAATTCATAGCTCTAAAATAATAATGATAGAATTCCTTACTAAGCTAATGTCATGAGGTTGTTTTTTTTTTTTCATAAATGTTACTATAAATTACCCAAAGAGTACTGTGATGCAATACAAAAGTCATCCTGATTCACCACCTTAGAACTTGTAGCCTACGCTTGGTAATTATTCCTAGCTTTAAGTTATAAAAACAACCTTAAAGCAACTCTGAATGCTATCCTGCTGCTGCTGCTGGTTTTAGTTATAACTGCTTATGTCACTTTAATTTCCTACATAAAATTTGTCCAGTTAGTTTCACTACTGTAACATAAACAAATTTCTTTATTTCACAAAGAAAGGCATTTAATTTGACTCTAATAAACTATCTGTGATTGATTTTGATTTATACCTGAAAATGCAGCATTAATTTCACTTTGAGATGTTTAATAAAATGTGTTTTTAAACACATGTTTAACTTCTTCTAATGACAGACTAGGTTAAAAGTAAAATTATAATGCATTAGATATTAGATTTGTAATTAAAGTACCCCATATATTATTCAACTGTACTGTAAAATAACACAAATTTGCCAAGAATTTGTAAAGAGATAAGTTTCTTTTATTGAAATTCATATTGTCCCTACAATAGATACAATAACACATGAAGAATTCAAATCTAAGTCCATTTGGCAGAAATAGAGGGAAAAAAAATGCTGAAATGTTATTGATTCCTTCTGGTACATTCAAAAAAAAAATAAAGTAAAAACTGACTCAACTATATTTTTACTGACATAACACAAAGGTTTTATGTAGGTACTAGCAAACATGAACAAATATTTTCATTGACATACTTCTCTTCCTTATTTTCTTTACCTAGGAAACAGTTAACACCCAACTACAAATACTTGCTGTTTCCTGCAAGAGATGCCACAAATATCAATAATGGGACCACTGTCCCAAGAGAAATAATACCTAGAAAAGTTCTGCTCCCCAGATGAAGATATATTTAGTGCTAAATAACACCTAACAGTAGACATTTCATGACATACCTCTATTTGATCTTTGTACCTTCTGTCAGCTCTACTGCTCAGCTCAGTCCTACCATTCTCGAGTCCCTTTCAAATGAGTTTACCCTTTGTTGTTTTTTTTTCTTTTTTTCTTTTTTTTTTTTTCTTTTTGGTCATACATCAAAAAAGCACCATCAGTACTTGCAGATATGTCCCGTAAAAGCACCTAGAAAGCAGTTCTGTTTCCTGGAACTGTAATCCTCATTAGAAGAAGGAAAAGAAGGAAAAGAAGGAAAAGAAGGAAAAGAAGGAAAAGAAGGAAAAGAAGGAAAAGAAGGAAAAGAAGGAAAAGAAGGAAAAGAAGGAAAAGACGGAAAAGAAGGAAAAGAAAGATACATTCTATGTATATAAAACTTCACAAAACAAGCTAACTTCAGATATCTGGGCTAAAAAATAAAATAATGCTTACACCTGAAAGAACACAGTATTTATAGTCTTCTCACATTTTATCTTATACCAAATGCCCTGTCACCTGGCATTACTTAGCAGGTCACACAGTGCTTTAGACACCTCCTGAGGATGTATCCCTTTGTTTAGGTTTTGTCTATAACCTACCACATCCCTACACTCAGACTAAGGTAGCACAATATACAACATACTCAGTTTCTTGACACAACCCATCACCTTCAATTTATTTTTATTTTAATTTTTTATTTTAATTTTTTCTTCATAAAAGATGACCAAACCACTTTATGCACGTTTCCTACTGGAAACAGTTCAAGTTGTAGACAAGTTCCTCTCTGACCAGAACAGAAATATTTAAAAGCATAAAACACACATATATATACACACACATGTAAGTGTGTGTGTGTGTGCATGCTTCCATGTGTATAAGCTAAGAAAAGGGTTGAAGAGTGGGAGAACAGAGGGACAGAAACCAAGCATGGAGCATTTACTTACTAATGCTGTCCACTCGGACCTCTTTGGAAACCTGAAGGAGTCTCCGCTTTCCCCTCCTGACAGTCAGACGATGGATTGTGCCCTTAGTCCACACGGGCCCAGAAGGAACTGCAAAGAAAGAGAAGCACATGCCACATCAGGCACTTCTGTTTTGGTGGGGTCCAGCGCCGGTGCCGCTCGTTTCTTGGGGATATCCCTGCTTTCCGAGCAGACTCCTGCAAAAGAGTCATACTTCCAAAAAAATTTTTGTTTGTTTTTCCTACCAGTGGTGTTTTGATTTGGTTGATTTTTGTTGTTTTTGTTGTTGCTAGGTTGTTTTGTTTGTTTGTTTGTTGTTGTTATTGTTGTTGTTTTAAGACCTCCCGAGGGTTCCGCGCCCTAAAATTTGCTTGGGGGGCTGGCGAAGGGGGGATAGGGAAGATACCTGCAACTCTCTCCGATGAGGCCGGCAAAGAGAGAGGGCGAGAGAGAGAAAAAGAGGAAAGAGGGAGGAGAGAGGGAGCGAGGAGGGGTGGGGAGGAAGGAGGAGGAGGGTGCGGGCGGGGCGGGGGACGGTGGAGCGGCTACCTCCGGGGGCGCGGCAGCGGCCCCAGATCCGCGCCCGGCGCCGCCGGCTGCAGCGGTGCGGGGGGGACTGAGAGGGCTGGGCCGGGCCGGGCCGGGCCGGGAGGCGCGCGCCGCGCCGCGCCTTGCGCAGCCCCCTGCCGCTCCGCCCGCTCACCTGCATTTCCTTAACGAGCCACTTGATGGCTGGCGGCCACGGCCGCCCCCGGCCCTGCCGCAACTTTGGCGGCCGCGGAACCCCACCGCCCGCGCGGAGATGGGGCTGGGGAGGTGTCGCGGTGCTGCGCCGGGCGGCTGCCCGCGGAACTTTCCGCCCGGCGGCACGGGCACGAGTCCGGGTAGGGGAACGAGCGGAAGGTACGGGGAGTGAGCAGTAGGGGCTGTGCCGGGCCCCGCATGTACGCGCCGCGGCCACGGAGAGAGCCCGGGCGCTGTGTGCGCTCCGCCACCGCCTCCTCCCGGCGCCGCCTCCTCCCACCGCGCTCCCCGGCGTGTGCGAAAGGAGCGAGCTCCTCGCTATTAATAATAATAAACCCTATCCCCACCTTCCCCCTCTCCCAGGGAAAACAATTAATAATGCATTAAAATAATGCACCTTTAAAGCCACTGGCTGACAATAATAAAATAATAATATTACCACCACTTAAGAGATCCCTGCTGTGGATGTGGTGGTGAAGCACGTTTTCCTATCACACGCAAGTGTGAGCACAAATTACCCTTCTGGTATTCATAAGTCCCTTTCCCCTGCCAGAGCAACTATCATCATCCTCATCAAAGAGAGTCTCTCTCTAAAGCTGAGTGGAGACACTGAATCCCCGGGTGGCTTCTGTGGCTGGACTGCAAGGAGTGTACACACAGAGACAGACACACACAAACACACAGACGCACACACACACCCTTTCACACCAAACCAATCTCATCGCTTCTCCTCCTCTTGCCTATATCGGTGGGTTAAGCATTGCGTTTGGCCCTTTTAGTGTTTTCCGTTCCGTTCTTCCCTTGACGATAGTTTTGTGTATTTTAAATAAAGATTTCATTCTGCCAACCCGCAGGAAGCTTTTAACAAGATGCAGCTGAGCGTGTCGATATCTTATATCTTTTTACTGCTGCTCCGGCGTGTACATCTACTCCAAACTCATTTCTTTCCTTCTCTGCCTGATACTGTAGCATCTCAGAGACGTCGGCGGCGGCAGCAGCAGCACAGCACTGCTCCCGGGGGGCACTTTTACTTTGCCCTCAAAGTATCTGCCAGCAATGAGAAGCGTCTGAATCCCCCAACCCCCTTCGCTACAGCAAAATGCTGGGGTGTTCGATGTAAGATTTCAGTTCCACTGATAACAGTACTGTCTTGGAGCGGTGGGGGTGGGGATTTTCTTTCTGTTTAAAATACAATTTTTGTGTGCGCTATTTATAATTAAGATTTTTTTTCCAGAAATAGATCCCATCGAGATTTAATTTACGAAGGTATTTCTAACGCTGGTCAATACTGTCTTCCAAGAGGAACATTTGCAATCATTTGCCTCCCCACAACGATGCGCAAATGTTCTTCACAGACCTTAAACCGTTTATGAAAGACTAGAAAAGGGTCTTTTTTTGGTTTTTTTTTTGAGCGGGGGAGAGGGTGGGGGTGTGGAGGAAGGGAGCTGGTTGCATTTTTTTCCTCTTTGTTTTCTTTTTACTTTTTACTTCATCTGCATTAAAATACAACTTTGCCGGTTACCTCCTATTGATTTCTATTTTTTAAGAGACGCTATTTTTTTCCTTTCCCAGTGGGATGTTTTGAATCAAGGTGATTCTTCCTGTGATAAGCGTTTCCTAGCCGTTAGCTGCACAGTTCCAGCTTGCTGGCACCCTGCTCCTCTGCCACCACTGAGCCGTAACCTCCTCCTCATGCCAAGGTTCCAGCACCAGAACCCAGAGAGGCACCTCACGGGCCTAAGGCTCTGCAGACGCTCAGCGCAGCCAGAGGCCCCTGCGGCTGCCAGAAGAAATCTCCCTCCCGGGTGTTCAGCGGAGGGCTCCGCCCGCCCGCAGCAGAGAGCGCAGCCCCCACAGCGCGGTGGACGACGCGGGGCGGCCGGGGGTCTCCACAGCCTCGGCCGCAGCTGTCCGGGCTCGCCCCGCCGGCGCCGCACGGCAGCAGGTCAGGGGGAGCACCCTGCCTCCGCCCCGAAAAGAGGCTACGTAGGAACTGCCCCTAGTAAACGAGACAGCGTGGTCAGCTCGCACGTAGTTTTAGCTCCGGGATTTAGCCTACTAACTAAAGCATTACCCTTAAATATAGGCGGTGGAGAGCTCCTGATACACCCGGCATTGAGCATTGCCGGTTTGTCTTTAAGATTTGGCACAGCTAAATTTGACCTGTTTTGAATTTGGAGATTAAGTATTCAGAAAAACAAACTGAATAATACAAAAGGAAAATTTCCCTCCCCACCCCCAAGAAAAAAAAATCTAAAAAAAAAAAAAGAAAGGAGAGAAGATATAAAATAAAAAAGGGCGTGAGTGAAGATTGTATCTATTGTAGAACACACCTTTATTAAGACACAATGCAACACAGTGAGAGAGAAATATTTTATCCCAAGGGTGTTTTCCCCTTTGACAGATAGCTTGTGTGTTGCTTTAATTTATAACTAAATATAGCATCACTAATGTCTTCTTTATTAATGTAAAATTTCTGATTTTATCTTTATAGTAAAACAACGTCAAACGCAGTAGAATATTCAACTGTTTTCCAACATTTAACACTTCACATCAAATTGAAATTACATATCTTTCATTCCTATGTTCCTTTGATCTTCAGTCTCTCTCTCTCTTTTTTTTTTTTTTTTTTTACTTAGATTTTTCAGGACATTAATTCATGTCTTATTCCTACATTTCATTGCAAATTTCTTCACAGGAATAAATTCTGCAGTTTATATATTGATATATATATATTACCTTTCACAAATACCAAAATTTAATGCAATAAGTAAATTCAGAGATCACTTCACCATTATTTATGTGCAGACTGAATGAAGCACCTATCCTGTATCCCCAGCATTACACTGTGCTGTTCTAACTTTGTGAAAACTGGATTATATTCAACGTTATAAATTGTTATCAATGTGTTTGTGTGAGAGGAACTCTGAAAAAATCCATGGGGATGAAAAATCACAAAGTAAATGAGAAAAATAAAATGTTCTAAACAATAACTTTAAAATAAAAAATATATCCTTTCAGTACATAATCAATCAGTCAATCAATCTCCAAGCTTCAATGTGTGATAGATCTTATCAGAAAGACCTGTCATGTGAAAAAAATAATGAGCTAAACTTAGAACCAGTACTGTACCTATACACAACCAATAGACCTTCTGTTTGGACCTACTGAAAGGTGATTTCTCTGTCAACTTTTTTTAGGTAAAGTAGTAAATATTCTGTTTTATACACCACCAGCACTTGTTTTTGGACATAATCTATTTCTTTTTCCTAAGGTAATAGTGAAGAGTGACACTGAGGTTGGATATTTTAAAAATAGTGACAATGAAGGTAGTACAAAGGAAAAGAAAAAAATAAGAAAATTGCAAAAGACAATTTTTGCATGCAAAATGACATCTTATTTTACTTACATCTTTAGGTCTTTGTGGGCTCATAGACTTTTTTTTTTTTTTTAACCAACTTCATTTCTCTCTTTTTTTTTTTTTTTTTTTTTTTTTTTTTTTTTTTTTTTGTGGAACATCTCCAAAGGAGAGATGTAGACATCTCTCCTTTAGTATGAGGCATATAAATAACCACAGTGAACATACAGAGGTCAAAGCATCCAATCCCAAAATAAAGCTCATGAAAGAAGAACAGAAGATACATGTGGAATAACACTCAAAGGTATCTTTTGTGAAACTACTCTTAAGTAGTTTTTCTAGGACAGAGTATACCATCCTGCAAGGAACTGAGAAGATGACCCAGAAATCTGCAAACAGATGGAATTTAAAAAGGACAATTCCTGCAACTCCAGTTAAAAAAAAAAAAAAAAAAAAAAAAAAAAAAAAAAAAAAAAGTGCCTACATGCAGCTCTGAAACTGTGATATCTTAGCATCATTAATCTATGTGATGCAGCTCTATCAGGTACAGCTCCCTGTAGCTGTACCTTCCTTATTCATACTTGTCAGAGCTAAACTCTTTATTATAAAAGAGGATGGAAAACATTCAAATGCACAATTACACAGTACCAGTATTAATAATATTCTTCCCCAATGACCATATTTTAAGGCAGACAGGTTAAAGATACTAGAGAAAAGCCTATATGTATTTTTCTTCTCCCTGTATTCAAAACACAACTGACCATTTTTCAATAGAAGCTTGTGTCTGTACCCTACACATATATGAAATCCTCATGGAATGGGAAAAGTTAAGACAGAATTGCAAGCATATGCCTTAATTTGTTTCCCTAGAAAATAAGAGAAATTTCATTGAGGTGTTTCCTGTCTTTGGATTCCAAGATCCCTAAATACCCTTGTTGAAATACCCTTTCATTTTGATTGTGAGTTCCCTTGTATAAAAAGGAGTAGACACACATGCAAGAGTTGGAAGTCCCACAAGTCATAATGGCATTTTCTTAGGCGAAGGACTATAGATCAGAGAATATGATTGGATATTGTGATAAGAAAAAAAAATACCATTTTTTTGAGGTTCATATTTATTATAATAACTACACTCTATTATAAATATACAACCATGTCTCCAAGTGTATGTACTTTACAAATGTTAATAATGCTACTTGCATTTGGTAGTGTTTCTGTTAAATAAAAAGAGTTTATAAAAATAGTACACTATAAGATGTACAAGCTGTTCTTTACTGTCTCTTTTTTTTTTTTTTTTTTTTTTTTTTCCTTTTAATCAAGATGCTAAATGGGTCTTTGGGTCCCCATTATTCAGAAAATATTTTTCCCTCTATGACTGAATATGACTGAATACTCTTTTTTTTTTTTAAATATTCTGACCTTTTATGTGTTAACAGTCTCATGCTATATGGAAGAATTGCACTTACTTTTAACAACATCAGCTGGAAATCTGGAGCATTTAAACTGTAGAGCCTAGTTCAGAGTCTAAAAGCTGTTTCTCCTTGTGTCCCTGTCCCTAAACCACTATTTATGCACTTCTTTTAATTCATAGAACTGATGTTCCTTGTTTATCTCACTAGAGCAACAAACATTAGCTAAAGAACAAAACACTTCAGTGTAATTTCACTGAGTATACTTAGCTCCAGCTAACCACTTGCTTAATTTCAGCTAAGGAGGAAAAAAGAGAAAGGAAAGAGAGAGAGAAAGAGAGAAAGAAAGAGAAAGAGAGAGAAAAGAGAAAGAGAGAAAGAGAGAAAGAGAGAAAGAGAGAAAGAGAGAAAGAGAGAAAGAGAGAAAGAAAGAAAGAAAGAAAGAAAGAAAGAAAGAAAGAAAGAAAGAAAGAAAGAAAGAAAGAAAGAAAGAAAGAGAAAAAGAAAGAAAGAAAGAAAGTTATCTTTCACTGAATCACTGATAATACATTCTATACATTTCTTTTTTAAAAAACATGATAGAATGAAAGGGAAAAGCAAATTTTATTTATTTATTTATTTTTTTCCGAAGATTCAATTAGGTTTCAATAGCCTATTTAAATTAAGATTTATCTTCACTTTAGTGCTTTTTATAGTCCTTTGCAACTATAATTGGAGGCAGAACTGTTTATTATGCTCTAACTTTCATTATACTTTTCATTACAGAAATATTTAGATATCTCCAGATAGGACACTACTCTGAAATTGTAGCAGATTTCAGGTACAAGCTGTATATAACGCTTAAAATTGGAGTTTCAACTTGCACTGAAAACTCTACCCCAGCCTACCCAGTATGTACTCTACCCCAGTATATCTAATAGTATTCTCAGTATCTCTTCCATTTAATACAATAGAATATCTATTAAATTATTTACATAATGGAGTACTTAACATGAAAAGTAATGCAAAAGTTACAATGCTCTTGGAGTCACAACTTAATTTGTGGAGAAGAAAATTTTCTGTGGTGCTGAGCAGGAGTTGATCAAAGTCTATTCTTCCCTTAAATAACTCATAGATTAAAAGAAACTTACAACATTTCCATACAAAATGTATAAAATCCTCTATGAAATCTTTAATGAATATATACACAACTAACTATGAATAGGAATTATCTCACATTTATTCTAAAACTGGATCTATCAATAAAATAAGTAATTGTAACTATAACAATATGACGTGTAGAATACATATTTATGCACATGACCAAGAAAAATCGAGAGACAAAAAGAGATAGCGGTGGGAGGTGGGGGGAGGGGAACGGACAGGGGAAAGAAAAAGAAAGATGAAGAAAGAAGGAAAAGAGAAGAAAAAATAGTGCATGTACCCTCAGACGAAAGTAACAGCCACTTCTTGTTTATGGAAATCACCTTCCTACAAACCCATTTTAATGATTCAGCAGTCTAGAAGTCTATGATTTGCAATACCAGATCTATCAGCAATGAAGGGAAATTTGGGTCAAAGTGAAACTTTATTTTAGAGAGGATAGATGAGATGAATTACACAGCCTGGATCTGAATGATCAGTATTTCCAGCAATTTGCTATGACACTAGGTAAGTGATACAGTTTTGCACAGCTATATAGTGCCAGTACTGGTGTTGGCAAGTATAATGACAGTGAAGCAACATTAAAGCCTATGGATGAACAAAATTAAATCTAAAGTGACACTGCTGTTGGGAAAATATTGCCTGTGAAAGCAATATTTTAAGATGTGGTGCAGCCTTTGAATACTCAATAGAGTGGCTTCAAAGTTTTATAGGAAAAATACAATAATGATCTGCCAAAGAAAAAAATATTTTTAAAACACTTTAAATTTAAAACTCATTAAGCATTTCAGAAGAATTATTTATTTAATTATTTATTTTGTGCAATGTTCCCCACTAAATTTCCCTATCAACAATTATCTCTGTAAGTATAATCTCAAATATGAATACGCTTCCAAAAGGTAAAATTCAAAATCTGGAAATAGTTCACTTACCCATGGCAATATTTTACTTGATTGGTCAAAATGAAATATTATGCATTTTTAATACTATAGACTGATAAAACTTAACTGCCAAAATAGAAAAAGCTGGAATCTGTACAGCTGTAAAGAAAGAACTCTTCCCACTTCCAGTGTGCAACCGTGGATGCATGAACAAGAATCTGATGCATAAGCCATGTCAACATCCCAGAAAGCTTATTGACATTACATGTCATTGACAAGACACACTGATTAGTCCATATCATCTAAAACCATACACAGGAGCTCGACAGAATTTATTATTCATCTGATACATCGTAAGAAAATATATTATTACAGGATGGATTCCATATTACATGTATTTCAAGTAACTTTGATAAACCAAGATGTAATATTTTGTTTTCATCTTTCCATTGTTGGATTTAGAATATAGTACTATCCAGAAATTCCAGAATGTCTTTCAGTCTCCAAATGAATCATACATAAATTTGATTCCTCTGTGGCAAAGTATTTGAACTGTAAGAGCAAACTGAAGCTGAAAATAATAGGGGTTTAGTGGAAACATTAAGCACAAAGGGTAAAATCCGTTTTCTGCTCTCATTCTCACTAAAGTTGTGCTTGCATTTGACACTGGAAAATCCTTCCCTGGATAGAGTCTTTCAGATGGTCTTATCTAGGTAGAGCATCATTTGTGAATGTTAGCCTATGCATAATGCCTAGCACAGTGAGACTTCCATACATGACTGCTAGGGATAAAAGCCCCCCTTGAACTAGAAAATGTGATTAGAACTATAAATTGTGGAAGTATTTAATGCTTTCCATGTTTTCTCAGGTTAAAACACTTGAACATATCTTAGTAAATCTCTTGAGAAAGAAGATTAAGTGTCTAATAAGTGTATGTTCTAGTACTGTTCAACATATAATTGAGAATAACCAGCTCCACACCATCACACGGCAAAATTCACACATGCAATGAGACCGCTAGACTGCAAATAAAACACCAGATTCTAAGCTTGAAGGCCTAATTTTTAAAATATAATAAAAGCAATGTTTGCTTTTGTGTTTTAAGTACCTAATTATGATTTCTTCTATGCTATCTTCATACCTTCTGGTCCTAAACCAGATTTAGCACAATTTTATGTTCTTCTGCTTAGAATCAGAGTACTACCACATGAAACTCCCTTTGTATTGTAGTCTAAACTTCAGCACACCAGGTACTGAAGTAAGATTTTTTTTCCTTAAACTGTATCATGAGTGAAGTACAGTAAAATGGCTGCTTAAAAAATAATGACTAGCATGTTTGAATTACAAGGAACCAGCAACAAATAAAACCACTCTAACTCTAGATAACTAACGTTATTAAAATAAATCAAATTGTGATGGAGCACTGGAACAGGCTGCCCAGGAAGGTTGTGGAGTCTCCTTCTCTGGAGATATTTAAGGCCCATCTGGACGCCTACCTGGGCAGCCTGCTCTAAGGAACATGCTTTGGCAAGGGGGTTGGACCCAATGATCTTTCAAGGTCCAACCCCTTCAATTCTGTGATTCTGTGAAATTTATTTATTTTCTTATTTATTTATTTATTTATTTATTTATTTATTTATTTATTTATTTTTAGCACTGTTAATCATAGAGTCCTAGGAGTTGAGTCTTAAGCACCCTTAATAAACTGCTAAATATGTGGTAACCAAGGAGCTGTTTCCTTTAATTGGTTATGTAAACTATCTTCACAGGGTAATACCTTTTCCCGTTATGATCCATTATTTAGTTTACCATTAAAAAATTCAGCTCAGGTTCTTTCTAGTGCCTCAGATAAGTAACAGGACACTTGGCACAGCCCCAGAAGAATTATGCCCATCTGGTTTGGCCAAAACAAGACTCTTTACCCCTCTCAGGCTGGCACTGGGACTACCTAGGCCCATGACATCTGTACATTCCAACTCAACTAAAGTGAAAAGAAAAAGATTACCTCAGATACTGTCCACCGGCATTTGTGAAATATGTAAACATAACAATTTATTTCTGTAGCTCAAACTAGAGAAATAATCATAGCAAGGTTTGGGTCGGAAGGGACCTTAAAGGTCATCTGGTTAGGCAGATCATCCAGTTAAATAAAATATTCTATTACAAATTAGAAGTGTTTTGCACTTTGCTGAAGTACATAGAAAATCAGTGGATTTACCTTTCAGAGAAGGTGAATTTTCAACTGCAGTTCACAGACAAGCTGTTAGTTCCCCTGAATAATGACAAATGGAAATTAAGTAGTTACCATGGTTGTGTCTTGCAGGCAGTTGTTCTGTAGATAACAAAAACCTCACAAATCTGTGAATCTTCTTAATTTTTTTTACCAATTATGCCAGTCTAATTCAGGAATCAAGTCCATGTATTTTGGACTTGTGTGTTCTCTTCTTTCAGGCTGTTCCTGTTTTTTTTTTTTTTTTTTTTGTGTGTGTGTGTGTGGTTTTTTAATTATTTTATTTATTCTTTTATTTATTTCTTGGTTTATTTGCTTTGCATTTTTTTATTGTTTTGTTTTGGTTGGTTGGTTTGGTTGTTTTTTTTTTTCGTGTGTGTATTTTTTTGTTTGGTTAGGTTTGTGTTTTTTTCATTGTTGTTTTTTATTTTGTTTTGTTTGTTTTTGTTTTCATTTGTTTTGTATTATTTTGTTTCTTTTTGTTTGTTTGTTTGATATCTCTCAATTGACAATTAACCAATTAACTTAAAGTCTTATAGAGCAACGAGAGTAAATGTATTTTCCTGCATTCACTTCTCACTGGGGCTGTTAGGTGAGTTTGACTAAAGAATGTATGATGTGATACAAAATATTTGCAAGGAGTTGTTTCTCTAATAATTTCAAGCAATTTGATAGCACTGAACTCCAGACCTTTTGGAATGCCAGTAATTTCATTCACCTTTGTCACATTCACCTTCCTATACATTTCTCATTGAAAGGATTTAGCTTCATATATCAATAAAGTCCGCATGGTATCTTGCGTTGATAATATATATTCTAACTTTTGGCTTTCCAATTAGTTTGGAAAATCACATTACATATATCTTCTGTTCCCTTATTTATGCTTGCAACTGCTTCTTGAGAACTGTCTAACCTTAATTAAGAACATCTGTCTTTGCTATCAGATTTAGTTTAAGTTCCAAAATCTGTTCTCACAGTGGAAAGCAAACAGGTGAACAGAACAGAAGGATGACTACACAGGAATACCAACTGATATTCCATTCCATAACCTTAATTTCAAAATTGATACTAAAAATCTTGCTTCGATTCTGTGAAGCATTTAACCAGGACTTAAAAATAGTACCACTGGTCCTTAAAACACATCATAATTAGGTGCTAGAAGCTTTGTTCTTTAGATGCAGTAAATGAAATTTATGAGGTAGATTAAGCCCTAGTAAAGGGCTAAGGGTAGATTAAGCCCATTAAAAAAAAAAAAAAAAAAAAAAAAAAAAAAAAAGGTAAGGTTTGTTTGTTTTGTTTTGTTTGTTTGTTTGTTTTTAGTATGTTCACAAATAACAAATAATTAAAAATCCAATGAGTATGACTGTGTCTCCTTTTTTGGATGTTCTTTGTACTGACTGGAAGTTTTCTTGTCAGAAAAATATAATAAGCACAACCATATATTAGAAACACAAGCAATTAAGAAGATTTCTGGATGGTGATACAAGTGCTGGATGGGGCAACCAAGGGTGACACACAGCTGGATCTGCTCACAGGTAGATTTACTACCACAGAAGAACTGGTTGGATATATGACAACTAATGGTAGTCTTAAATGTACTGGACACAAAACAGAGATATACAGAATCCAGTTCTGGAGCGGCCCAATATGCTTTTAGATCAAACTTCAACTTATTCAGGGAACTGGCATAAGAGGTAGCAGGGAAGACTCTGAAAGTCAAAAGAGGTCAGGAAAGCTCATTGTTCTGGTCCATCTCAGGAAAAAAAAAATAAAAATAAAATAAATAGATGGATTAATTGGTTTCCTAAACAGGAAATTCATGCCAGAGCTTCAATGTAGAAAAGGACGATACAGAAAATGGAAGCAGAACTGGAGAAAGGCATGATTTATACCCATCTTCTTAAAAGGACAAAAAAACAGTCTGGGGAAGTACAGCCAAAGCATGACTTTTGTCATCAGGGAAATGATGGAGTCCTCTTGGCCTCAGAGGAAGCTGCAGGCTTGTAACAGGATATGTATTTCAGGGTTATTTCCTGGAACCTGAAGTATTGACAGCATCTACACTTCCTAGAGGAAGTGACAGTGGGCACATGACTGGGTGGACCTGGTGTGACCCATTGCCTAAGCATGCTCTGGACAGAGGAAGGGACTGGGGATCTCTCTACGACCCTGCCAGCTTGCATTTCTATGATTTTTATGGACTTCACTTTAACCAAAAATGTTATGTCAAACAGAAGAAAAAGAGGAAAGAAAGAACTTGGGTGCATGGAAATGCATTTAATTTTGACTTAATTCTGAGAAATTAATTTGACTTAAAGCCAAGGGAATTGCAAAATCAAAATCAGTAGGTCAACTTTTTAAAGTTTCTATTCTTAAAAATCCAAGTTTTATTTACGACACATCAGTTGTATTTGAACTTTCAGAAAGGAAAAAACTTAACAGATAAAGATGCTACTGCACAACTTGTCTGATATGGCCACATTTTATTCACAGGGTTTGGACATTTTCTAATATGTCCTCTTACGGTTAACAGAAATGTTATTCCCTGCACCACTCCCATGTCTAGCTTTTCGATTTCTAAGGGTGCTTTCATCTTAATAGAATTTGAGAACTTTTGAGTGTCTCAAGAGTCTCAACGTTCACGCTGCTCTTTTAATGTTACTACCATATAAAAAAGTTTCTTGGGATCTTTCAAATGGAGAATATCATTGCCTTCCAATCTCTATTCAGACAGGAATCTTCACTCAAACTACCCACCAATAAGAATTTCCTGTTTCTTAATATTCACTTCTGTTGTGTAGAATGAATTGAAAACCTCCATCTCAGATTGGTATGAAAAAGAGAAAACTCTCTCCCCCTTTTCAAAGGGACATTTGTCACAAAGCCATATTCTCATAAGTCAAAGACCTCCTGTATATGTTTACATGTTTACAAGAAGGGCCAGAAGGTTGAACCGGGAAACTATAGGCCTTTTAGTTTGACCTCAGTGCCAGGGAAGCTCATGGAGTAGATTATTTTGAGTGTCATCATGAAGCACTTGCAGGGCCACCAAGTGATCAGGTCCAGTCAGCATGGGTTTATGAAAGGCAGGTCCTTCTTGATGAACCTGATCTCTTTCTATGAGAAAGTGACACGCTGGGTGGACATGGGAAAGGCTGTGGATATGGTCTACCTTAACTTCAGCAAGGCTTTTGACATTATTCCCCACAACATTGTCTGCAAGAAACTGGCTGCTCATGGCCTGGATTGGAGTACGCTTTGTTGGGTTAAAAACTGTCTGGATAGCTGGGCCCAAAGAGTCGTGGTGAATGGAGTCAAATCCAGCTGCCGACTGGTCACTAGTGGTGTCCTCCAGGGCTCGGTGCTGGGGCCAGTCCTCTTTAATATCTTTATCGATCATCTGGATGAGGGGATCGAGTGCACCCTCAGTAAGTTTGCAGATGACACCAAGTTAGGTACATGTGTCGATCTGCTCGAGGCTCTGCAGGAGGATCTGGATAGGCTGGACCAATGGGCTGAATATGAGCCAGTAGTGTGCTCAGGTGGCCAAGAAGGCCAACAGCATCCTGGCATGCATAAGAAACAATGTGGTCAGCAGGTCTAGGGAAGTGATTGTCTCCCTGTACTCAGCTCTGATGAGTCCACACCTTGAGTACTGTGTTCAGTTTTGGGCCCCTCGCTACAAGAAGAACATGAAGGTGCTTGAGCGAGTCCAGAGAAGGGAAATGAAGCTGATGAGGGGTCTGGAGAACAAGTCTTACGAGGAGCAGTTGAGGGAGCTGGGCTTGTTCAGCCTGGAGAAAAGGAGGCCCAGGGGTGACCTTAAGTGCCTGGTGACAGGATGAAGGGGAATGGGCTAACGTTGTGTCAAGGTTGGATATTAGGGAGAACTTCTTTACTGAAAGGGTTGTTAGGCATTAGAATAGGCTGCCCAGGGAAACGGTTGAGTCACCATCCCTGGAGGTCTTTAAAAGACATTTAGATGTAGAGCTTAGTGATATGGTTTAGTGGAGGACTTGTTAGTATTAGGTCAGAGGTTAGACTCAGTGATCTTGGAGGTCTCTTCCAACCTAGATGATTCTGTGATTTTGTGATACTGGTAACCGAAACAGCTGGAGTCTTGTTGTGCTACTTAGAAGCTAAGAACAAGTGTACAGAAATGTCTCAGAAACAATAAAGCAGTTAATCTAAACATACATTAAGTAAACATGTAATGAACAAGAGCCTTTCATATGCAGTTTCTTTTAAAAGCATGGTCACATTTCAGAGGCCCATGGAATTTTCCACTTGTTTCAGAAGTGGCAGATCAGTCTTATTGTACTCTTGTCTGAAAACCTAGACTACATAGAGTTCAGACTTTATGAAGTACCTATATTCATCTGCTTCACATTTTTCAAATACAACATAAATCCCTGTAGGCTTATTGTGTTCCTACCAATCAAAATGAGTGCCATATACCTTCTGCCCCCAAACATCCTACATACCCTCTTATTTCTAGCCAAACCAAACCAAGCAAATAAACATCCAAAAGTGAGCAAGCAAGCAAACAACCAAAACAACAATGACAAAACAGTTCTACTTTATCAACAATGGAAATAAAACTCTTATTTACAGCAGGGACATCAACAGTTTGTCTCATATGAAGAACATTTCATTTTGCTTGGGGCCTGCTTACCTCTGTTCCTGCCTCTGCTGAGATCTACCTCCATCAGAAATGTTCTTCATCAGAACACTCCTAACACTCTCCTTCCTTTTAGGCTGCAAGCCTTTTAAATTCTGCCCTTAGGTGCTTCAAGATGATTGCACTCTGGTTTGCTTTATTTTATTTTATTTTATTTTATTTTATTTTATTTTATTTTATTTTATTTTATTTTATTTTATTTTATTTTATTTTATTTTATTACTTGATTTGATTTGATTTGATTTGATTTGATTTGATTCTTACAAACAAGAATGTAGGTAGTCACCCTTCTAGGTCTTTGAAGGTCCCACAGACACAAAGAAGTGAGTATTTTCTTCGGTGAATGTGAACGAGCAATGCAGATCTGATATTTCGCTACAACAGCTGCCACCGTCTACACCCCTGGAATAACAACATATGTGAAGTAGTAGTCATTCCTTGTGCAAATATTTTTGTTTGTTTCTTCAATTTTCTAATTATGATGTCAAGCTCTGTAGATTGTCCAACACAGACTTGGGTAGAAAGCATAATGGAATCTTTATTAAAAAACAAAAGTATCATTTACTAATCTGATCATCTTTTTGTCTCTTCTACTCTAACCTCTTTGCATGATTATTCTTTTGAATGTCTGAACAGGTGTTTCAGAGACTTTGTTTTCTACTTTAAATAAATAAATAAATACAGTTTGTTATATTTTAATAATGAGAAAGAAAGGCAAAAAGAAAGCAAAACAAAATTATCAAAGAGTAATTCAAACTTCAACCATTCATTTTCATTTTTGTTTAAATTGTGGTAAGAAAATTTCAATATTAATATAAAAAGCTTTATATACTATTAATCTGTTTAAAAGGCTATTACAATACTGGACTACAACAAGCATGCTTTTACTTTTTGCTATATTTAGAACAGACTTAGAGCTTTCTCTGTTACTTATGTTATTGATGTTACTATCTTATTTCCATGTTATCTATGGGATATAATAATATATATGCCAATGTTTTACTTGTTTATTTAATTAAATTAAGTGTCCTGAGTAATCAAGGAAGTTCTGAGAAATATATATATGTTTTTCATTTTGTCAATATACTAGGTCTCCACATGTCAAAAGATTGTAGTTTATGGTAGTTGGTAAATGACCATTTTGAGTACAACGTCATGGTGTTTTATCTATCTGGGCAGCTGAATGCCATCGCAACCATTCGCTCACTCCCCCTTCTCAAAGAAAATAGGGAGAAAATACAGTGAAAAGGGCTCAGAGTGAAAAGGGCTCAGGGGCTGAGATAATAATGAGATCACTCAGCAGTTACCGTCACAGGCAGAACACTGAATGTAGTGACCTATCACTAGCAGACTAGAACAGTGAGAAACTAAAATCAAACTAAAAACACTTTACCCACCCTCCACTCTGTTCTACATCTTTCCCCTGAGTGGCGCAGGGGTACAGGGAATGGGGACTGCAGTCAGTTATGTTGAGAGAAGGAATTAAGGTTTTGGCTGCAATATCATACTGTACTATATCATATATTCATAGAATATCCTGAGTTGGAAGGGACCAACAAGGACCCACAAGTCCAACTCCTGACTCCACACAGAGCTACCCAAAAATTCAGACCATATGGCTGACAGCGTAGTTCATATGTTTCTTAAACTCCAACAGGCTTGCTTTCGTGACTGCATCCTATCCTATCCTATCCTATCCTATCCTATCCTATCCTATCCTATCCTATCCTATCCTATCCTATCCTGTCCTGTCCTGTCCTGTCCTGTCCTGTCCTGTCCTGTCCTGTCCTGTCCTGTCCTGTCCTATCCTATCCTACCCTGGTTGGAAGGGACCTTAAAGATCATCTAGTGCCGACCCCTTGCTGTGGGCAGGGATGCCACCCACTAGATCAGGTTGCCCAGGGTCTCCTCTAACCTGGTCTTGAACACCTCCAGGGATGGGGCATCCACAACTTCTCTGAACTACCTGTTCCAGGGCCTCACCACCCTCTGAGTGGAGAATTTCATCCTTATCTCTAAGCTAAAGCTTCCCTAAATCTCTTCAGTTTAAAACCATTTCCCCTTGTCCCACCATTATCCGCTTGTGTAAAAAGTCACTCTGCATTGTTTTTAGGTACTTCAAGTACTGAAAGTCTGAAATGAGATTTACCCAGAGCTTTCTCTTCTCCTGGCTGAACATCCTCAGCTCTCTCAGCCTTTCTTCATAGGAGAGTTACTCTAATCCTCCCATCAACATTTTGGCCCTCTTCTGAATCCACTCTAACAGGTTCACATCTTTCCCGTGCTGGGGACTGGATGGAGCACTCCAGCACCCCAACTGGGGCCTCACAAGGGCACAGCAGAGGGGGACAATCACCTCCCTCCAACTGCTGGCCACTCCTCTCCTCATGCATCCTAGGATGCAGTTGGCCATCTGGGCTGCAGGCATGCACTGCTGGCTCACGCAAAGCTTTTCATCCACCTGCACCCCCAAGTCCTTCTCTGCAGGCCGGTCTCAGTGAGTTCTTCTCCCAGCCTGGACTCCTGTCTGGAATTGCCCCAACCTGGTAGCAGCACCTTGCACTTAGGCTTGTTGAACCTCATGATGTTCATGTTGGCCCACTTTTCTAGATTGTCCAGGTCCCTTTGGATGGCATTCCTTCCTTCTGTTTTATCAACTGCACCAGTTTGATGTTACCTGCAAACTTGCTGAGAGTGCACTCAATCTTACAGAAAGTTATTGCACATGTTTGCTCCTGGTTTTCCCATTAAAGGCGCTTCTCTAACTGCATTCCCTTTGACTCTGGAATTTCTATTGAACACAGCCCACAGTAAACCTTGTATGAGCTAAAAACTGGGTAGCCTGATATATCCATTCTTCCTACCACTCTGGCTGCAAAATTGTTGGGTACAGACTTGATACAGGGAGAATGATAGGATCCTAAAGTTCGATTTTAAAAACACTGAGATCAACCAAGTGCATCTAAAATATTTCACTTAGTCATTCAAAGTCAAAGCTGAGTGCATGACAGAGAAAGACAACTCTGCTTTCATTATTTCTGGTTCTGTGACAATTTTACAAAACTTTCCTTCTTCTTTTCTCAGCACATATCCTCATTCCTCAAATATTAAAATTATTAGGCAGTTTAGACAAACACATTTGTCTGGCTTCCCACAACTTACATGGACTAAAACAAAAACATATTTTAATTAAAATGTTTGATTTAATCAGTGCTATGAATCTCTAGTTGCATTTGGCAATGAATCACAAATTGACATAATCTTTTTTTTAGAACTTCACCACAGGTTTTCTGTTGTTATTTTTTTAAACCCACAAATTTTGCATTCCTCCCACTGCCTGCCCCCACATATGGTCTCTTAAGGTTCTAAAATTGTAGAAATCTCCCTGGCATGCATTATAACCCAGATATATTTAAACTGTTATGCATTCCTCTGAATGTTAGTTTATATATATAAATATATATATATATTATATTATATATATATATATTATATTATATTATATATATATATATATATATATATATATATATATATATATATATATAAAAGCTCATTACGTATTGTCTATTTCCATCTGAGGCAAATGATCTCTTTTCAGAAAGATTTACTTGATAGGTACCATAACCCTCCAGAAGTCAAACCTAAAAATATAAGCATCTAGACATGTTCACCAAGTCAGTCCTCTGAATTTATCCCAAATCTGTGCATTTAAAGTACAGTATTTCCCATTTGATTTTCTATGTTATACATTTAACAATAAATATAACAACCAATATAATTTTCCTGAATTTCGGCATACTACTTGTTATTGGTTTGATCAATAAAGCACCGTCAGATTAACAAATGACTTGGAAAACATACCCTACAGTTAGATACAAAACCCTGACAGGAGGTAGCAATTTTTTTCTAATTATATATGCAGCGTCAAAAAAGCACTGCTAGTACTTCACCACCACAGTGTTCATGCAGTCACACATCAGAGCAAGTGTCAGTTTTAATGAATTTACAATTAACATGTAATTTTACTATTTCAACTCATGCTGATATTAGTCACTTTAATTCTGTAAGTTTAAAATATAATACTAGGTTACTGTAAAAGAGATGAAGCCCAACCTCACCCAAATGTAGAGAGATTTATAATTCTGATTAACATTTGAAATATATAGGGATAAACTTACAAAATATGAAGTGTCAGTTACTAGAATCTGTGATCTGTTTCCATAGATCTCATGATACAATTTCCATAGCTTATCACCAGAGGCAATAAGCCTATTAGTCAATTGTATATTAACTTTTATTTTCCTGTGACTCCCTCATAGGACTAATGAATTAACTATCTATATACACATACAGGTTTATCAACATCAAATAAAAGTGCCCCTGGAGTATTTAAAACTAGAAGAAAGAGCAGACAGCCTTGTTCTTTTCTTCTATCCTTATGTTGTAACAGATACAGCTTTTTATTTTTATTTATATATTTATTTATTTACATATGTTGGTGCAGAGAAGAAGATGTTGGTATGCATCTACCACATTTTTATGGTAGAGAGAAAGGCTCTATGCATATCTTCTGAAAATATCTCTCAGTGAAAAGATAAAATAAAGGAAAAAATACATAAAACATGTTTTATATTTAGTTCTGAAAAATGCCAAGCATGTGGGGATTTTCAGTATCTGTGGGAGTGAGTGCTACAGGCTAGGTCCTGATCCTGTGAAATTTCTGTCTTCTTCACTCACGAGTCTTCCCAAATTGATCAACGATGGCATGATTCTGTTGGAAGACACCTGCATCAAAGGCCAAAGTGGGAGTGAAATATATGATTATTCTGGGACCTAATAAAAAATGTCATGGTGTAGTCTGAATTTTAGGGTAAAAAGTTTGAGTATTCCATATGGAAAAAATACCGAGAAATAAGACTACGTGGTGGTAGTTATTATGCTATTTACTGCTAAGAAGGTGTCTGTCTTTCTTGTTGTGAATCAGATGGAAATTTCACAAGATTTTTTTTTTTTTTTTTTTTCACTTGATTTTGAAATATTGGAAAATGAACACTGGGACCATAGAGCTTGGTGAATATTATGAAAAATGCATTAATACACAGACTGTTCACTGGCTATGGATAAAGGACTAATTTCTGACTCTAAAGCTATGCCAATTTACAATACCATTGAGAGGTCTCCAACAGGCTAACTGAGACACACATTATTAGAAGAGAAAATGAACCAAGTTTTTCCAAGGAGGTCATTCTCTCTGGAATATTTCCTTTCCTTTCCTTTCCTTTCCTTTCCTTTCCTTTCCTTTCCTTTCCTTTCCTTTCCTTTCCTTTCCTTTCCTTTCCTTTCCTTTCCTTTCCTTTCCTTTCCTTTCCTTTCCTTTCCTTTCCTTTCCTTTCCTTTCCTTTCCTTTCCTTTCCTTTCCTTTCCTTTCCTTTCCTTTCCTTTCCTTTCCTTTCCTTTCCTTTCCTTTCCTTTCCTTTCCTTTCCTTTCCTTTCCTTTTTTTGTTTTTTCTTATCTCCTGTCAACTTTATTTAACAGCTTTCCTTTTTCCTTTGACGAACCAGAGCCAGATACACATTAAGAAAACAGGAGGTGGATACAAAGGAGATCCAAAGACCGGTGCTCAGTTGCTTGTTTCTGCCATTTTGCTGTTAGACAATAAACACCTTACTATCTCTTCAAAACTAATTCCTGTAGAATAATCATTAATCACACTACTATCTGTCATGCTGTGCCAGAATTGCAGACAATACTTAACCATAAATTCATAATCACAACATATTATAATCATGAGATATCATAGTATTCTGAATGAGATAGTTTGATGTTTCAGCAATTTGTGGAAGACAAATGCAACACCATTTTTTCTAAGTAACAAAAAACTAATATATGACATACTCTTATTTGGAAATGAACGTTTTTATTATCACAGAATCACTGAATCATGAAATGGACTAGGTAGGAAGGGACCTTTGAAGATCATCTAGTCCAAATTCCTGGCCGAGCAGGATCACCTAGAGCACATTGTGCAGAATGGCATCCAAGTGGGTTTTGAATATCTTCACAGAAGGAGACTCCACTACCTTTCTGGGTAACCTGTTCCAGTGCTCTGTCACCCTCACAGTAAAGAATTGCCCCAATTGTTCCATATTGAGATGGAACCTCCTGTGCTTCAGTTTGTGCCCACTGCCTCTTGTCCTATCGCTAGGCGCAACTGAAAAGAGACTGGCTCAATCCTCTCAACACCCTCCCCTCAAATATTTATATACATTAATGAGGTCTCCCCTCAGTCTTAGAATCATTCAAGTTAGAAAAGACCTCCAAGATAATCTAGTCCAATCTTTAACCTAGTACTACCAGTGCACCACTAAACCGTGTTACTAAGTTCTACATCTACAGGTTTCTTGAAGACTTCCAGGATGGTGACTTAACCACTTCCCTGAGTAGCCTATTCCAGTGCTGCACAAACCTTTCAGTAAAGAAATTTCTCTTAATATCCAACCTAAACCTCCCCTGGTGCAACTTGAGGCCATTTTCTGTTGTCTTACCCTTGGTGCCTGGGAGAAGAGCCTAATTCCCACCTTGCTACATCCTCCGTTAAGGTAACTGTAAAGTACAATAAAGTCTCCTCTGAGTCTTCTTTCCTCCAGACCAAACAAACCCAGCTCCCTCAACTGCTCCTTATACTCATTACTCCAGGAATTGGGTCTTGAAGAGATAATGCTAAATTCACAGACACAGCTCAAGTTTTGGTGGCAGCAAAATCACAGAATCATAGAATGGTTTGGGTTGAAAAGAACCAACCCCAAACTCCCTGCCATGGATCAGGTTGGTCTCTTTTCCAAGTTAAACAGGCCCAGTTGTTTCAGCCTGTCCTCATACGACAGGTACTCCAGCCCTCTAATCATCTCCATAGTCCTCCTCTGAACTTGCTCCAGCAGTTCTATGTTCTTCTTGTACTAAATTATCATATTATGTACTGAATTATCATACTACGAGAGACATATTATGAGGGACCTTACTGTAAATTATCATCCTCCAAGTCTTATTTGCTATTCAATCTCCACCTTCAGAATATGTTGTGATAATAGCAAACAATACACATGGCTAGGGCGAAAAAGTTGCTAAAAGTTGCAAATAATGCATTAGGGAATACACCAAAGTCTGTTTGTCACCTTACATATTCAAGGTCTCCTCTTTGTTCCTCTAATAAACCAGCTTATAGCTTGAAAACTTTCCCACAATTTATTCCTAAATATCTGCAAGCTTCCTAAAATCAAAACAAAACAAATTAAAACAACAACAACAACAAAACACAACCCTGTTTGTCCTAGTATTTAATGGAAAGGCAGGATCAAAACCAAAGCATCATATGTCAGCTTTATATTTCCAAAGATGTTTCTGTTGATGAGTGGTGTACCTCAGGGGTCTGTCCTGGGACCAGTACTGTTTAATATCTTTATCAATAATATAGACAGTAGGATCGAGTGCACCCCCAGCCAGTTAGCATATGACACCAAGCTGAGTGGTTCAGTTGATACAACAGAAGAAAGGGATGTTACTTGAAATGACCCATCCCTGGAGGTGTTCAAGACCATGATGGATGAGGCTCTGAGCAGCCTGTTCTAGTGGGTGTTATCCCTGCCTATAGCAGAAGGGTTGGAACTAGATGCTCTGTGAGGTTGCTTCCAACCCAAACTATTCAATGACCCTATGATTCTATGCAGAAAAGATGCTGCTGAAAACTACTGTTTGTAATAGTTCTACTGTTTGATATGAAAATCTGCTTGTTGCCAAAAATGCTTTGTGGATATCACAAGTCCCATTCATGAATGAGACAATTAGGATAATGTAAAATCAGGTCATGAGGGCCTTAGTAATTTCAACTGATCTTTCTTTTCATTGTAGATAATATGATATGCAAGTGACTGTGAAATGTGAGTAGAAACAGTGTATGAATGATAGGAACTGGTTGCAGCTGGTGTACACATAATGAAAATGACCAGCTCACTGGTTAGTTTGTGATAATAGTAATAATCCTTGATCATACTAATACTACTAATAATAATACTAAATACTACTACTAATAATACTAACAGTATTACATAAGTACCAAAAATGTTCTGCAAAAAATAAAGGAGATACAGTATAGTAATTTTCTATTATCTGAGAGAGTGTTCTAAATGTTTACACCAGGTGGAGTTGGTTTAGGATGTACAGTGTTGTAAAACCTTAAATCTACTTCCTGTGTCCTCAGTGCAGTCTGGCAGTACAGCTTGTATAATACATTTAATACATTTCAATAACTGGTTATATATTCATAGGGATTTAATGCATAAGGAAAAGCCTGATTCATCCATAAAACGAATCCCTGTACATTCGTTTTGGTAAATTTTATTCCCCACATTTTTATTTGTCCTATAACATTCAAAGGCAACTGATATTTTCCAAATAAAATTGTATAAAATGCACTCTTTGATTCTATTAGTTTTGATAAAATAATGTTTTTGAGTTACTAAAATTTCAAGGACAAATATCAATATTGGCAATTTCAGATTTTATTTTATTTATTTATTTATTTATTTATTTATTTATTTATTTATTTATTTATTTTGTGGCCTATATGTTCCATTCTGACTGTATATGGTGTGGGCACAGATAATAAAGCATCCTGAAGGAAAACTTCTAGCTTATAATAAAAGCCAACAAAATAAGTTAGAAATCAAATATTTACCATTAAAAGCTGAAATTTTGGATGAAATCCAGAAAAAAATAGGTAGTGTATAAAGTTTTGTAAGTTGCATTGTTCGTTCTGAGGCAGTTAGAAAAAAAAAAATGTAACTAACACAGGCCATTCAATTAGAGATGTGTGCATTCATGCATAACTTCAGACCACTTGTCTCACATGGTTTCCAGTACAATCAGCATCCATCTTACTTTGTCTATTCCATAGACTTCCAGTGGATGTTGTTTTATGCAAACTACATTTTAATGAAGATCTTGATAAATCTTATTTTTGTGAAGTAAAATGACTCCATTCTTTCCTGAGTCTACAACATCCTTTCCCCTGTATACTGATGGCTATATATTGTTGGTAGAGGGTATGGTCATTTATTAAGGGGCATTAATGATAGCTGATCTCACTCTCTGTTTCTACTCAATACCATATAGTATTCATAGTACACTTGTGAACCTAACTGCTAACTGTTCATGGAGAATATCTTTTGGGGCATATTAAATATGAATTGCCTAATCAAAGTACAGCCTGCCAAAGAGACACCCTAAATAGCCATATTTATCACTGTAACTTGATTTGGAGAGAATATAATAAATGAGAGATACCAAGTCTGGTAAATTTTGCATTCAAAATAGGCATCTTTACATCCTTCCCTAGTGAGCTTGAGCATGACTGGGTTACAACATGGGAAAGAATAAAATCACAATTTTTGTACACATTTCTATTAGCTTTGTCTTTTCCTAGTGATAGGATGCAAATTATCTTAATGACATCACAGTTTTAGTTGTAACAAATGTGACCACATGGTCCCATAGTAAAGGATGTCCTCAATCATCAGGGACTCTTTTAATGCCCTTATAATCTTTTTGGAACAGATAGGTGTATTTTGTTTTGTGCTTTGTTCCACTGAAGTAAATATCTGATTATATCTGTGGTGGAAACAGCCATGGAAAAACTGAACCAATACAGGTACTGACTGACAAAGAACAGATCCTCCTTGACCATCATTTTCACATGCCATCACCTCACCTTCTCAGTAGCTGTATACTTGAATGTTTACTTCATCAATCAAATGCTATCTTCCTTGAAAGTTTTTTAAAAACAACAACAACAACAAAAACAAACAAACAAACAAAAAAAAAAACCTTGCTAGGTACTCTGATCATGATATCATGATTTTTGAAATTCTATAATAATATTGTAATAATTAATGCCATTACATTTTCTGATTGCAGTATGTAAGATGAGTTCTTAATTCTTCATTGTTGACAAACAGAAAGAGATTATAGCCTTAGTACTCAAATCTTAAAAACATTGAAGGGAATGAGGACATGGACTCAGGATAGTCGAGAACTGGAGACCTTTCGTTGTTCCAATCCAGATATTACATAGCTTCTAACCCAGCTACACCTGGCTGCACGTGGCTAGAATCCGTGCTTACAGACTTCTGACTGGTGCATTCCTTTTGGATCACGCGTAGCCCTCTATAGGCCCGTTACAGCCTAGCAACTTCTTTGTATTGGTTCCCACTGCCGCTTATTCCGCCTGCTTACCACTCTATGCCCTTGAGTAACCTTCTTTCTTAACCCTTAGTGCACCACTGTATCAATCAGCTCCAGTTTATCACCGAACAGGTCACCCATAATGTATATATACAGATGTTTTTTTCATTTAGTTTCGGTCAAGCTTGTGCTAGATGAAAGAACATTATAAATGTTTTAAGGCTATTGCCTTAAAACATAGCTAACTGAGCTAACTGCATAAAATTTTCATGTTAACCTGGGCCTATTATTATCAATATGAAATTACAATATGTATGAACCACTTTTCCTGGAACTGATCCAAATTCTTTTTAGTTTAGCATCTTGTTTCCAAGAATAGTTAGTGCCATCTGTCACAGAAGATATAAGATATCTAACTACAGAACAGCTTGGTCATCTACCCTCCTTGCCCCAATAGAAATCACCTGACGACCAGCAGTATTAAGGACTGAACTGTTATGTTAACACACCTCTATTTTCTGTCTTAAATGCTAAGAAAGTGAACAAATTTTATATAAAATGTACAGCCTACTTAGATTATTGTCTTTTTTTTTTTTCTTTTTTTTCTAAAGATAAAAAGGAAATTACTATTTCAGAGTAAAAAAATATTGCTATGGATAAGCCATTAAAATTAGGTAACTGTGTGTAGATTTCCCCTGCTTACTCTTTTCTTAGCCATTTCCAAAGCCTCTTTCAGATGTTTTTGCAGTTAATTATGCCAATCGTCTATTCTATTTATTTAAATGAATAAATACTCTTTTTTATTAAAAATAATTAAAATAATTTTGTAATTAAAATAAAATAAAAACAATTAAGAACTACAAAAAATACTGAATACAACTAACATAGCAACTAGCATGTAGTTGCTTTGCTAGCCATACCTTAGTTAAAGCACTACTACTCTTAAAGTATTAAAGTTGTGGAAGCCATCTGAAATAATGTTGACAATGCACTGAAATTCATCAGTGTCTTGCAGACATCAATATCATCAATATGAGGCACATATATATATGTATATATGTATGTATATATTTTTTATCATACAGTATAACATTACAGCCTTTTCAATTCAGATGCTATCTTCTTTTAGTTGCTCCTGGGTATTGTCTTTTTGCTTGTTTACTTTGCTATTTTAAGACTGAGACTTTCATAGTTCATTTGTTTCCTTGGGAATATTAAGAAACATATTGTGTACATAGCACTTGTGTTGATCCCTGAGACACTGCAGGCCCAAACAAATAATAAACAAAGGTAATGCCACTGTGAACCAAGTAAGAAGTGTTTTTGCCTGCCTTCAACTGTACCCAAAGGTGCACATAGCCTTTTTCAATATCCACAAATAATAAATACAGCTGAAATATTTTATCTTTATTAGAGGACCACAGGCCAGACCATCATGATGCCAGAACATCATTTGACAAGAAATGGGCAAATTGGAAAATGCCATTACATAAGTAACACTAGCTATAAGGGTTCCCTAAAAGAGTTCCAAAACTTCAGAGGAGCTGTAGTCTTCCTTAATAATAAAAGTAGATACAAAAGATAGAAAAAAGTAGATAAAAATAGATAAAAGTAGTTAAAGCTGAGTAAATGCAAAAGATACTTTAGATTTCCAAGTTCTCTTTGTCCTCTGATCTAGATATTTCCAAACTGATGTAACAGAAGATACCAAAACCAGTAACAACCATCTGTGCTGTCTCTTCAGGAGCAAAATTTTGAGTTTAAATAAAATAATCATATAGTTACTTTGCTGGAAGCCATGATGGTAAAAGAAGCTGAATAAAGCCATAAAAACTTGTTATTAGTGACCAATAAAATTACATTATTCTAAAATTAACAAAATATTTCATACAATATGTGATTCAAAACAACCTCTGTTGGGGAAAAATAAAAGAGATTATAAATTCTAGTATTCTTGTAAAACAACCCCTTACTATGTTAGTTTTTGCAGTACATACAGGTCCTTATGTTTAATAGGCTTTAAAACATTATGAACAGCTCTCATAGTGTCAGGAAAAGGTAAAGAAACACAACAGAGCATCATTTATGCAAATATAATAGCTAATGAAACACTTTAGTAATAAGAATAGACTTCAATATTAGGAAAATACCTGTTCAAGAAAGGTTCAGTGTAACAGCTTGGAAAATGGAAGAAAAAAAAAAAAAGAAGAAAAAAAAGAAGTGTGGTGTTCAGTAGGAGTTCTGACACAGGACGACCTTCATTAAAATAAAAAACTTATGTTCATCATTTGAAAATTGTGGGATTCAACACTATAATGCAAGACACCTAAATGTCTTTTTTGATCATAATGATTTTACAATTAGCTATTCCAATGTGAGATTATCTCTTATCAGTACAGCCACATTAGGGGTTACATGGATAAGAGGATGTAATTACTGAATTTTCTACATGTGGTATATTTACAGGACATTATTGAAAAGTGCTGACAGGGATTACCATAATGCATCTAGAAGCTTTAAATGGTATACAAATTGTGATGCTTTGGTATATCAAATTATATACAAACTAACAAACAAAACCCAAATCCCAACACCAGGTCACCAGATACACAATTCTTAACCAAGAACTACTACAATTAACAAGTTATTTTAATAAAGCACAATAAAGAAATATAAACTAGTAAAATATTTTATGATAACTCATTATTGATACGATTGATTTTTATGATAGCAGAATGCACTTAAACATCTGTAACCTGATAAGCATTAAATATGTTCATTGGTAAAGATTGCTATCAGCCATGTCATGTTGCCATTTATTTCTTATTTGTTTGAAATGGACTTCTGCAGTATTGTCTCTCAAAGTATTCACTTTGCATTCTTTAATAATGTTTATAATATACACACATAAAATAATAAAACATAAATAAAGATAACTAAGTGAATTGATTAATGATTTTAGTTTGGCCAATGCTAACACATTTCTTTGTAGATCCTCTTTTTCTTCTAGTTCAGAGTAATTTAATTTTATGGATATATTTTCCAGTTTTAATTTTGGAAGTGTCCTGAAGTTCTCAGGTACAATTTGTCCTGATCAACATTTCCCAGAAACTAGGGAAATCAGTCTTTCCAGAAATAGTTGAGAAGGTCTGCTCAGAATTTTGCAGCAATTCATGTGTATCTTTACTGCTCACATAATTACTTTAGTCAGAGCAAAGCCATTCTTCCATTACCTTGTTTCTTTTTTATGCTTCCATAAGTGAAGGTAATTAATATAAAAGGACAAAAACTATTGTTGTTGTTGTTGTTGTTGTTGTTGTTATTATTATTATTATTATGATCATCATCATCATCATCATCATCATTATTATTTAATAATATTTATATTAACTTCCCCTCCATAGAAAGGTTTCGTTAAATGCAGCATTAACAGATTAAATGATGTATTATAATATTCTATATCTCAGGAGGAGTTGAATGAAACCACTTGTGTGTGTTTTGATAATCTTCATGTCCTTTTCCATTAAAACAAAAGACTATGTAAAATGTCATTTCAGCTATAATTCTAAGAGTAGACAAAGTATTGCATAACATTTCCACTAAGATTGAAACAAACAAACAAACAAAAAAAAAACAGAAAACACAACCAGACAGATAATTAAATTTCCAATTAAAAAGGACTAAGTGTTTAGAAGTTTCACCACAATTATAAAGTAAAATTAAGTAAAATTAATAAAATAAAATAAAATAACAAAACAAAACAAAACAAAACAAAATAAAATAAAATAAAATAAAAATAAAAATATTTAAACAAAAACAAGGAGAAAAGACTATAGAAAAACAAATAAACTCTATCATTCTGTTGTCTTCTCCTTTGGGAGAGCTTAACAATATCAGAACTTATGTTTATTTTCAGGTAAGAAAAATAAGAATTTTTAAATAATATTATGGGCAGAAAAATGAACTGGAAGTATAATACTGTCATTATACCAAATTACAAATATAAAAATGGAATGTAGTAACATATTTTTGAAGATTTTTTTTTTTTTGCATATTTTTGAAGAAGTTCTGTTAAAAATCTCCTAATCTTTTATTTTTTTTTTAATTAAAATAACAAAACCTAAAAAATCCATTCTCATTAAAAAAACAAACAAACAAACAACAAACTTTTATTTTTTATCACTGAATAAAATAAATATATCAGAAGTTCAAACAGTTTTCTTCCATTTTTTGCAACTTTCCTGTTCCTAATTTACAACTTTTAAGCTTCAACTCCATCAGAAATATTGAAAGTGATTAAAAGAAAAAAATGTTTAAACACAAACCAGTATGCTATAATAATAACAATAACAAATTAATAATAATAATAATAATAATAATAATAATAATAATTGGAAAAATAGGATAGTAACTAGAAATGAAGAGCAAATTATACAAACAAACAAAACAAAAAAGAGAAGACAACAAAACAACAACAAAAACAAAATCCTATGTCTTGTATATTGATATTATAATGAAATATAATTTCATTATAATGTAATAAAAATAAACAAATAATTATGTAACATTGCAGAGAAAAAGTTTTTTTTTTTTTTTTTTTTCTGTAAGTAAAAAATTATTCACTGTCCCCTATGTTGCTTCCCCTAGTTAAAAAACTCCTGGTAGTATGTTTTTGAAAGACACCAGATCAGAACATTACCATAGAACAAAGGCTGCCAAGCTCATTTTCAGACAGTTGCCTACAGCTAAACCACCTCCTTTGCAATAGCCTTCCTTCTCTCAATCTCCTTTTTTTTTTTTTTTTTTTTAAATTGCTTTTTATTTCCTATTTCTTCTTTTCTATACCTTAAAATGCATTTGATAGCATAGATCTTCCTCTGAAGCTTTGAAGCTTTTTGGTTTGCTGTTCTTTCATAAAGAGTTATGATAATCAACTACTGCAAAGAATATTTTATTCCAGAAGACAGGTGTGTCTTAGGAACTACATCAGTTGACAAGGGATGGCTGTACAACGCCATATCCTTGGGTTTCTGTAAGGCCTTTGACACAGTTGCACATGACATTCTGGTCTCCAACTTGGACAGATAAGGATTTGATGGGTGGATCATTCAGTGGAAAAGGAAATGCCTTGAATGTCACACCCACAGAGTGGTGGTCAATGATTATGTCCAGGTGCAGGCTGGTGACAAGTGGTGACAAGACCTTAGGGGTCTGTCCTGGGACCGGTACTGTTTAATATCTTTATTAATAACGTAGATAACATGGGATTGAATGCACCCTTAGCCAGTTAGCATATGACACCAAGATGTGTGGTTCAGTTAATAAAATGGAAGGAAGGGATGTTACCCAAAATGACCTGGACAAGCTTGAGAACTGGGCCCATGAGAGCCTCATGAGGTTTGACAAGCCTAAGTGCAAGGTGTTGCAGCTGTGATGGAGCAATCCTGGACATGAGTCCAGACTGGGAGAAGTACTCATTGAGAGCAGCCCAGCAGACTTGCAGGTTCTGGTAAATGAAAATCTTGACACAAGCAGATAATGATGGGACAAAGGGAAGTGGTTTTAAACTAAAAGAGATGGAATTTAGATTAGGGATAAGGAGTTATCCCCAATGTGTTGAAATGTGTTCTTCAATCTGACTGTCAACATTTGGTCCTTAAACAGAGCACCATACAGTGTTTTAATTGGATTTATTAATTAAAGTGAATACACACCAGATTTGCCAGAGGAATACGGCTGTCATGAGGTTATATCTGGTTTTAGTCAAATAAGTCATTTGAGCCTATAAACTTATGCTATGTTAGTTCTTATGATCACAACTAAAAGACAATCAAATTAATAATCTGTTAGTGAATTGTGCCTGCTCCCAATACCTTGAATAAATTTAATGGAGGTCAGAGGCTTGTTGTGTTTACTACTTCACACTACTCTTTCTCTTCTGCTTTTGTGTTACTGTTGGTACCAGAGGTGCAATATCTTTTTCTGGCAGGCTGTTTATAGGACAAGTCCAAGTGGTGCATTCAAAAGAATTAACAAACTAATTTTCAGGAAAGTGAAGCTTGATTGTGTGCTTGACTTGTTTACTCAGGAAGCTAGATTTCTTATGCTATTCAGGAGTTTTTTGTTTTGTGTGTTTCTTTGTTTGTTTTGTTGTTTGTTTGCTTGTTTGTTTTCAATTTCTTTATAGGTATATGTTTAAAAAAATCTATTTAATGTCATCCACTTCAATTAACTTAATGATGTTTCTCTTATCCATTTTGAGGATATTGTTCCATACTTCTGCTTTCTTCTGCCTTCTATCTAATTTCTAGCCCCCCCCCCCCCCCTTTTTTTTTTTTTTTTTTTTTTTTTTTTTCTTTCTATCCACCATTCCAGGTGAGCCCTTGAATTTAAATTACAATGATCATGCTATGTCTCTTCCTGTAACTCTCAAGAAGTTATCAAAAACGAACTTTGCAAAGTAGTGTTGCCACACTCTGCAATACCTGACTTCAATAAATAGTCATAAGTAAAAGAAAATATGTACCCAAATTTTATTTACAGATGGATGTAAATAGTAGGATGACCTTTGTCTTTGGTACATATTCAATAAGCACTTGAGTTAAGAATCTGTACTAAGCAAAATGTAACCACCAGTTCAAAGTGAAACTCTTCCTTAGTTGTTTTGCTGCATCAGGGCTGTTCCTTTAATAATCTTGAGCTGTATTTTCTTTTAAAATAGTTCTTGATTATAATAAAATGGTTTCTTGGTTTTGTATTTAAATCAAGAAAAACAGAAATATGAAGTAAGGAATATAAAATATCTGCAACGCTTTGCTATAACACTGAAATCTCTGCATGTTCATACATGTATAAAAAATTACATATGTGTTTATATATTGGATGAAGAAGACACTTTACATAATGTGTGATATTGCCTATGGAACTGGAATCATCAAATCTGATTTTTTAATCTGTTTTGCATTTTAACATAAGGAAAAAAAAATCTTTATCTATAAGTGGAAAACAATTAATTACTGACTTCAGATTCTCTTGTAATAGAACTCAGCACAGCAGTTCCAAAAAGCTGTTTCCTGGGAGGCAGAAAAACAAGGAACTTCCAGGCAATTATTAGAGACATGAGGCCACCAGTTTTCAAAAATGAACACCATAGTAAGTCACTGGTTTTATTTGACTTTCAGCAATGAAATGTACATGAAATAAAATAAGAATATACAAGAAAATGATCAGTAGTAGATTTTGCATAGAGGTATGTTTAGACATAAGCTGATAAAAACATACCATTGACAAGGCTTAATAATAGGTAAATACCATCCGTATTTCACTCATATATGCAGTAAGACATTTGTGTGAGTTTCAAACAACTACAGGAAATACAATCCCTGATTAATCACATAACTTGTCTGTGAATTTTATGTTCTTGTAAGGCAAGAGGAAACTACCTCATTCCATTTTTCTATGCATCCAACATGACAAGAAGTATTAAATCAAATTATTTATATTTAAGCTTAAATGATCAGTGAGTAAGGAGTGAATGTTCTTGTGAATATCATTGGTTTTAGTTGTATTGTTTTTTCTTCTATCTGGATGATATTTTTAAAAATAGCACTCATTTACGGCAATATTCATTTAACATCTGTATTTGTTATAAGGGCAGATTGTTATTAGCTCATACAAATCTGAGTAACAGAAGACAGAAACAGATAATTATCCTTCTAGACTTGCCTACACATGTTAAGTCAGGATCCATGAATTTCAACCAGTGGAGCTAAAAACCAATAAAGTCTGAGCTCCTTAAAACCCTGTCAATTTGACACTGTGTGCTGTTTATTTTAGAACAGAAGTTTGGAGAAGGGAGAATCTATGTTATGGGCATAGATGCCCCTTCATCCCCATACATGCCCATACATGCTCCTGTAAAGGTACAATTTTATATATAAACAATTTAGACTGCTTTTCTGAACAAACCAGGGAGTCAAGGGGTTGTGTTACTGACACTGATAGAAGAACAGAGTGGAAATACCATTTTTGCTAATGTTCTTCACAAGCGTGAAATCACCATACTTCTCCCCATCATTCTAGACATTCCGCTCCAGAAAGAAGAAAAGTTAAACGTAAAAAGTAAAATTTCAGAGATTTGTCAACACCCTCTCAACATCTCCATCCAGTAATATCTCATCACCTTAAGTTTTAAGAGTCATGAGCACATGCTAGAGTGTTGTTTGTTTGTTTGTTTCCCCTGCCTTTGATATAATAAAATATTGGAAATATACAGAAACATAAAGCTGATATATGATGCTTTGGTTTTGATCCTGCCTTTCAATTAAACTCTAGGACAAACAGGGTTGTGTTTTGTTGTTGTTGTTGTTGTTGTTGTTTTAATGTGTTTTGTTTTGTTTTTAGGAAGCTTGCAGATACTTAGTAATAAATTGTAGGAAAGTTTTCAAGATATAAGCTGTTTTTTTAGAGGAACAAAGAGGAGACCTTGAATATGTAAGGTGACAAACAGACTTTGGTGTATTCCCTAATGCATTCCCTAATGCATTATTTGCAACTTTTAGCAACTATTCTGAAGGTGGAGATTGAATAGCAAATAAGGTTTGGAGGACGACAATTTACAGTAAAGTGACCAATATGTCCCTCGTAATATTCAGTATGTAGTATGATAATTTGGTACAAGAAGGACATTGAACTACTGGAGCAAGTTAAGAGGACTATGGAGATGATTAGAGTACTGGAGCACCTGTCGTATGAAGACAGGCTGAAACAACTGGGCCAGATTCAGGAAAAGAGAAGGCCTCATTAATGTATATACATATATGAGGGGAGGGTGTTGAGAGGATTGAGCCAGTCTCTTTTCAATTGTGCCTAGTGACAGGACAAGAGGCAATGGGCAGAAACTGAAGCACAGGAGGTTCCATCTCAGTATGATGGTGCACTTCTTTATTGTGAGGGTGACAGAGCACTGGAACAGGTTGCCCAGAAAGGTTGTGAAGTCTCCTTCTGTGTAGATATTCAAAACCCACCTGGATGCAATATTAAACAGCACCCGTCCTGGGACAGACTTGTTTGGGACAGACCTGTTTGGGTCTTGCCACTTGTCACCAACCTCCACCTGGACACAGAGCCATTGACCACCACTCTGTGGGTGTGACATTCAAGGCATTTCCTTGTCCACTGAATGATCCACACATCAAATCCTTATCTGCCCAATTGGATATCGGACATATCTAATTACTCTCTATTTTTGGGGATTCATATAAAGAAAGGTAGAGTAATATTGATTATTATTATTATTATTATTATTATTAATAATTATGATTACTTTAAATATATAACATTTTATCAAATGGGATCACTTGTCAAGTACTGCTATGGATTTTAAAGGGTTATTTGTGCCATTGATAGCTAATGCTTAAAAAGTGTTAGTTCTTTTGAACATAGAATAGGACTGATGATAAAATGTACATGTACATGTATATCCCACTCATATCCTAACAAGGAAAATTAAGGATGTAAAACTGCTTGAATGGCATAGAAAAGAAAAACCAACCAAACAATAACAAAACACACATGTACACATACAAAAGAAGAAGGAGAAGAAGGAGAAGGAGAAGAAGAAGAAGAAGAAGAAGAAGAAGAAGAAGAAGAAGAAGAAGAAGAAGAAGAAGAAGAAGAACAACAACAACAACAACAACAACAACAACAACAACAACAACAACAACAACAACAACAACAAGGAGAACAAGGAGAACAAGGAGAACAAGAACAAGAACAAGAACAAGAACAAGAACAAGAACAAGAACAAGAACAAGAACAAGAACAAGAACAAGAACAAGAACAAGAACAAGAACAAGAACAAGAACAAGAAAACCAACCACCCACAACAAAAACACAAGTTTTCACCACCCTCAGAAAAAATAAATAAATAAAAAAAAATCACTCAATTTCATTTCAATAGATAATAAATTTGCAAATAAATGACTGGAAGCAGTACATTTTGAGATCTGATAAAGATCTGATAAAAATTAAAAAGTGTGAATTACTGATAGGATTCACCAAAGCAACAAAGATGTTGTGAAGAAATTGGAATAGTCAAGAGAGGTAGAGGATAATGATGGAAGAAGGAATGCTTTCTGGTGTACTGAGCTTTAAAATTGAGGAGAGAAAGAAATCTTATAAGTACAGAAATTGTTACAACTCTACATGGATTGAAAAAAAAATGGCTTGTGAAATAAGTGGAATGTAAGGAGGTTTTTCTATATAAAATAAAATTACTACTTCCTAAGATTTAGGGAATGAATGTCTAAGTTTTCACATATAAATCTTTTTTAATTCAAATGTCAGCATAGAATGTTTTCAAATAAACTGTCATCTTCTTTTGATAAAATAACTGTAATATTGAATAAATATTTCACTTTATTTTTTCCTTTTTCTTTAAAAAAATACTACTGATCAATTCTTTTTCTCTGGAAAATGGCATTTCTTCTACTTAGTTGCCTATACTGCATTTTTATAGGGACATAATTTTGCATATAAATGCCACCTTTTCTTTTCTATGTCAGTCTGGTTTTTAATTCTGTACATTCAGTTATTTCAGGAAGTGGTAATGGAGATGTAGTTTTCTTCCCTTTAATGCGCACACACACAGAATCTTTCTATACTACTTAACTACCTTATTCAGGTCCTACTAACTAGTTTCCTAGCTATTTAACTGATAATGTACACAGTATGCTTAGTTGTTATTGCCTAGATATATTTATTTATCCTCTGATTATTCCTTATTGTAAAGATGTTTAAAACCTGGATAAACAGGTTTATCTAATCATAGATAAATCATAGTTTATCTAATCATAGATAATCTGACACATAATTAGCGTAGTGGATAATATATTTAAAGAATAATGTTCTATATATTTAGAAATGGTATTCATTTTCTTAGTTTAGGAAGAAGAGCTATAATTTGATCTGGAAATGAGTACAGAATCTTGATTTGAGGAACCTTCAGAACCTGAAACTTTAAACCTTGATCTAAGGATTAGTAATGCCAATGCAGTAGACTTTCTGAATGTTCAGATCCAGTAAATTGTATGTGATCCACTTCAAGATATAAATTCTCTAATCACACAACAATAATTTTGTGCTAGTATAAGGCGGTGGTGTATAACATACGTCCTGCTGCCAAGCCATCCTCTCAAACAGAACAATCAACATATTACAAACTAGAGGGCGTCAGTCTTTTTGATTGCAGGCTGTTGGTAGGAAGATGCATCTTTCCTACATCGGAGATCCTAGATGCTCCATCCATGTGAAGGTACTTTGTACTCACACTGGGCCATGTTTGGTTTGTCTGAAACATACACATAGGCAGTATGTACGGAAACAGTCCAGAACAAGATTTTTAAGTGCTTTACCACATACATGCTATTACTGACTGTCTCTTTGTTCACAAAAAAAGAATGGGAACTGATAGCATAACACTGTGTTGTACTTGTTGGGAAGATGAACATGAGCTGAGAGTTTTAACACTGGAAAGGAAAAATTCTAATAAACCCATGCAGAGCTCTTCATACAGTCATCTTATATCAGATGATTAACATGAGATATTCACCAAGTACAAAGCAGAAGACTGCCTTTGAAATTTGCAAGTTGAAACCCTGTTACCGACCTTTCCAACATTACTACTTCTGGGATTAAAAATGTGACTTCTGAAAGATTTAAGAATAAATATGCAGCATGCATAAAGTTCTCATGCTGAATAGCTGGTCATTGAGGTTTGCTTGCATGGGTATTACTGCTACTGTTGACAAGGTAAATATATTTTTCAAATATATTACTTAGGGACATTAACTTAGCTGGCTGGCAGACGGACACCCATTATTACTTTTTTTATTATTATTTTTATTTTTCCCCACTCTCTCAACAGGACAGGAGAAAAAATAATGGGAAAAAGTTTATTGAAGTGTTGAAATAAAGGCAGGAAAATCACCTACCTATTACCATCACAAGCAAAAAAGACTTAAATTGGGGAACATCAAAGGAATTTTTGCCAATTAAAAATAGAGTAGAACAGTGAAAAGAGAAAACTATGAGAAGGAGAAAACTAAAAACACCTTCCCCACAACACTTTTTTTTTTTTTTTTCTCTGTATCTACTATTTTGCTCCCAACTCTTCTACATCATCCCTCCAAATTATTCAGTAGAATGGGAAATGGGGACTGTGGTCAGGCTGCACGGAGTGCCAAAGCTTCACACAACCTTTGGGCAGCTGCAGAGAGAGCAACTGCATGAGATATGAGCAGGAGCTTTCACCTGCTTCCATTTGCTCAGCATGGTGGCTGAGCTACGAGAAGAGGTGTAAAACTGAGGAACATCTGGAATTCAGAGAGGGAGTTGGACTTGTGGTGCCAAGCTCTGGTCTGTCTGAAACAAGAACAGGCACCAGAAATTCCCCAATGAGAAGGGGATGCAGTATCCATCCCCCAGAAGACACAAGGCAGAAGATGCAAGGATGTGAAAAAATGGAAACAAGTCCAGGCTTGAGGTTGCAGGTGAAATCTGCTTTCACCCATCTCACCCTATCAGGTAGCCCTGAGCAACAAGTATGCAGCCCTGTAGACTGAAAGGCAATTGATGGATGGAGAAGGCAACTATCCCTCTCCATATGAGTTAGTGCCAAGGTTGGAAAAGTCATCCCCCTGTATCATGACCACGAGCAAGAGTAAGAAAAGGTAGGTTTTAGTTGTGGCTGATTCCACAGTAGGGGGAACAAAGGGTCCAATATGTAGAAGGGACGCTCCTCAAAGGGAAGTCTGCTGCTTTCCTGGGGCCTAGGTTAAGCACATCAACAGAAGACATCCCAGCTTGGTTCAACCCTCAGACTATTATCCATTGTTGATACTACATCTGGGAGGAGTAGAAGTGGCAACTCGTAGCCCAAGAGCTATCAAAAGAGACTTCAGAAAATTGGATTGGATGATCAGGAACTTGGGTGCTCAAGTCATCTTCTCTATTCTCCCTAGTATTGACAGCAACAGGAACAGAAGAACGAGGTCCATTAACATGTGACTCCATGGCTGGTGTCGTTGCCAAAATGTTGGGTTCTTTGGTGACAGGAACCCTTACATGGCACCAGGCTTGCTGGCACCTGATGGGATTCTTCTTTCCCAAGACAGGAATATGGGGTCCTTGGTCATGAGCTGGCAGGGTTCATTGATTGGTCTTTAAACTAGATTTGATCAGGGAGGGATATATATATGATCAGGGATGCTAGCAATAACGTATGGGATGACATGTCATCCCACTCACCCCAGCTGACATTAGAACAATAGAGCTGGCAAAGGATGTCCAGAGCCTAGAGAGGGAACAGAGCTCAACAGGAGACATACTGTATGCCCACATGGACAAGTTACAGTTGCCCCATCTAGAAGGGCAGAGGCACTGGGAGCCCAACTCAAATGCCCAACTTTATGTAAACACAAGCAGCATGGGAAATAAACAAGAGGAACTGGAGTTGTGCATGCAATTACAGGGCTATGATCTCATTGCAATTACTGAAACATGGTGGGACAACTCTCATGACTGGAATGGGGTCATGGATGGCTTTGAGCTTTTTAAGAAGAACAGGCCAGAAGGGTGAGGTGGTAGAGTTACCCTTTACATGGGTGAGCAACTTGAATGTATGGAGATCTGTCTAGGAAAAGATGAAGTGCAAGTCAAAAGCCTATGAGTGAGAATTAAAGGGCAGGCCAACAGGGGTAACATTGTGGTGGTTGTTTACTACAGGACACTGGATCTGGAAGAGTAAGTAGATGAGGCCTTCTACAGGCAGCTGCAAGTTGCCTCACATTCACAGGCTCTGTTTCTTATAGGGAACTTTAAGCACTCCAATATTTTCTGGAAAGACAACACAGCTCAGAACAAATAGGTTCTGGGTTGTAATAATTGGTTCTAATTGGTTGTTAGGCATTGGAATGGGCTTCCTAGGGAAGTGGTGGAGTCACCATCCCTGGAGGTCTTTAAATGACGTTTAGATATAGAGTTTAGTGATATGGTTTAGTGGAGGACTTGTTAGTGTTAGGTCAGAGGTTGGACTTGATGATCTTGAGGTCTCTTCCAACCTAGACAATTCTGTGATTCTGTGAAATAGAACAGGATGTTACTGCAGAACTTTGTGGATAACTTCTTGACACAGGTGGTAGGTAGAGGAGCTAACAAGGAGAGGGGTGCTGCTGGACCTGATACTAACAGAGATGGTCAACATGAAGGTTGAAGGCAGTCTTCACTGCAGTAATTATAAGATGTTGGAGTTCAAGATCCTGCAAGGAGGAAGCAGGGCAAAAAGTAGGACCACAACCCTGGATTTTCAAGACAGCTAACTTTGATCTCTTCAGGAACCTAATTGGAGGAATACCCTGGGCCAAGACCCTAGAGGGAAAGGAGGCCCAGGAGAGCTGGCTAATATTCAAGCAATACTATCTCCAAGCTCACAATCAATGCATCCCTACAAGAAAGAAGAAAAACAACGGGGGCAGGAGACCTGCGTGTATGGGCAAGCAGCTCTTGGGAAAACTTAAACAGAAGAAGAAAACGTACATGATGTGGAAGAAGGAACAGACCACTTGGGTGGAATATAGAAAGAGTCAGAGAATGCAGGGATGCAATGAGGAAGGACAAGGCCATGGTTAGAATTAAATTTGGCAAGGTACTTTAAGGATAACTAGAAGGGATTCTTCAGATCCATCAGAAGCAAAATTAATACTAAGGAATATGTGGGTGTGCTGCTAACTGAAGTGGGTGTTTTGGTGATAGTGGATACAGAGAAGGCAGAATTACTGAATGCCTCCTTTGCTTCAGTCTTCACTGCTAAGGCTAGCCCCCATGCACTGCCAAGCCCAGAAATGAGAGAAATCCTGGAGAGAGAAAGACTTTCCATTGGCTGAAGAGGATTGATTTAGAGGCTATTTAGGCAAGCTAGACACTCACAAATCTATGGGCCCTGATGGGATGCAACCAAGAGTCCTGAGGGAACTGGCATGCGTTATTGCTAAGCTTCTCTATCATTTTTGCAAGGTCTTGGAGAACAGAAGAGCTGCCCGAGGACTGGAAGAAACACAATACTGCTCCAGTCTTCAAAAAGGGCAAGAAGGAAGATCCAGGGAACTGCAGGCCAGTCAGACTCACCACCATCTAAGAGAAGGTGAACAGCTCATCCTTGAGGCCACCTCTAAGCACGTGGAGGAAAAGAAGGTGAGCAGGAGCAGTCAGCACAGATTCATTAAGGGGAAGTCACATTTAACCAACCTGATGGCTTTCTGTGATGAGATAACTGGCTGGCTGAATGAGAGGAGAGCAGTGGATGTTGTCTAACTTGACTTCAGCAAGACTTTTGACACTGTTTCCCATAACATCTTCCTGGGCGAGCTCCAGAAGAATGAGATACATGAGTGGACAGTGGGGTGGAATGAGAACTAGCTGGATGGCAGAGCTCAGAGAGTTTTGCTCAACAGTGCCAAGTCTAGCTGAAAGCCTGTGGCTAGTGGTGTACCCCTGGGGTCAGAACTGGGTCCAGCTTATTCATCAACAACCTGGAGGAAGGGACAGAATGCACACTCAAGAAGTTTGTGTATGATGCAAAGATTGACAGAGTGGCTGACACACCAGAGGCCTGTGCAGCCATTTAGAGGGAGCTGGACGGGCTGGAGAGGTGGGCAGAGAGGAACGTCATGAGGTTCAACAAGGGCAAGTGCAGGGTCCTGCACCAGGGGAGGAACAATCCCAGGCACCAGTACAGGCTGGGGGCTGACCTGATGGAGAGCAGCTCTGCAGAGAGGGACTTGGGGGCCATGGTGGGCAACAAGTTAACCATAAGCCTGCAGTGTATCCGCGTGGCCAAGAAGGCTAATGGGATCTTAGCCTGCAGCAGGAGGCGTGTGGACAGCAGGTTGAGAAAGGTGATCCTCCTCTACTCAGCTCTGGGGAGGCCACATGTCCTGGTTTCAGTTAGAACAGAATTAATTCTCTTCCTAGTAGCTGGTGGAATGCTGTGTTTTGGCTTAGGATGAGAAGAGTGCTGATAACACCCCGATGTTTTAATTGTTGCAGAGCAGTGCTTATACCAAGCCAAGGACATCTCAGCCTTTCGCTCTGTCCTGCCAATAGGCAGGCTGGGGGTGCAGTAAGAGCTGGGAGGGGACAGACCCAGGACAGGTGACCCAAACTAGCCAAAGGGGTATTCCATACCATCTGACGTCAGGCTAAACAATATATAGGGGTGGCTAGCCGGGGGGAGGGGGCCGGACTGCTCAGGGTTAGGCTGGGCATCGGTCAGCGGGTGGTGAGCAATTGCATTGTGCATCACTTGTTTGTACATATTATTATTACTTTCCTATTATCACCATTGTATTATTATTATTATTATTATTATTATTATTACTGTTATTATTATTTTGTTATTATTATTTTCATGTCTTATTAAACTGTCTTTATCTCAACTCACGGGCTTCACTTTCCATTTCTCTCCCCCGTCCCAGAGAGGGAGGGGGGAGGGTGAGCGAACGGCTGCGTCGTGTTTAGCTGCCGGCCGGGTTAAACCACGACACCACACCTAGAATATTGTGTCCTGTTCTGGACTCCACAGTACAAAAGGGACATAGAACTCCTAGAGAGGGTCCAGCTTAGAACCACGAAGATGATTCAGGGATTGGAGCATCTGTCCTATGATGAAAGACTAAGTGGGCTGGGTCTGTTTAGCCTAGAGAAGAGGAGATTGAGAAGGGATCTTATCAACCTTTACAGATGCCTGAGAGGACAACATAAGGAGGATGGGGCAAAACTCTTCTCAGTGGTGGCCAGTGATAGGACAAGTGGTAATGGATATAAATTAAATGACAGAAGGTTTCATCGCCATATAAGGAAGAACTTCATGGTTTGCGTGACAGAACACTGAAACAGGTTGCCAAAGAGCCTGTAGAGTCTTCTTTCATTGGAGATATTCAAAACCTACTTAGATGCAATCCTGTGTAACATGTTATAGGTGACCCTTTTTGACCAGCAGGGTTGGACTAGATGATCTCTAGAGGTCCCTTCTAACCTCAACCATTCTCTGATACTGTGATTCAGTCAGATGGGTCTTTTTGATGATCAACAGTTCTTCATGAACTGTTCCAGTGTGGGTGTCCTCATCCTACATGGGCTTTTCATGGGCTGCAGCTTCCTTTAGGGCATACCCACCTGCTGGATACTTCCTCCAATATGGTACTCCAGTAGTACCTGACCATGGCCCTCTCCGCAGACTGCAAAATGAAGCTCCATTGCCTGGAGCATGTCTTTCCCTTCCTTCACTGACCTCGGTGTTTTCATGGTTCTTTCTCTCATGTTTTCTCTTACTCTTCTCTCTCACAAATTGCTGATTACATCCATAGTTTCTACATCTACTGTTTCTAGAAGGAGTGTCCTCAGACACCGAATGAGTTCTGAAGCCTTGTGATTGATGGCATACATTAATATAGAGTCTGAAAGCTACTTTTAGGGAAAATAAAAAGATAGAAAAATAAAGGAAAGGAATAGTTTCCAATGACCATCAGGAAAATAATTGATGTTCCCTGTGTATTCTGTCCAGCACAGCTGATGGTGAAGATGAAGGTTAGGATGATATTGGCTTTTACTACACTTTTCCTAGAAATATATGATTTTCACTGAGGCTCACTCAATTGGGTTGTTCCTGCTGTGATTATATTAATGTGGACTAGAGTATGCTTAATCATTTATGAACATTATGTTCTGATTGTTTGCTAAGCTCTCTTGTGTACTTATTATTGTGTACTGCTTCTAGCATATCTAAATGACTGTGATCTTGTTATTCACTAAATATCTCTCTAATATAAACTAAATCCTACAAAATAATGGGTTGGAACCGGTAAGAAAAAAGGGGTGATTCTCACAAGACTGACACTTACTTTGCATGAGAATCCAACACAATAAGAGAATTGGGGTTTGCAGATGCAAGGCATGAGAAAAACTGCATGCGAATAACTCAGGAAAAGAAATGTGCAGAAACTCTGGAAAAAACTGTCACAGCAGCTTGATACAGAAGCTACAGAGTTGTAAGGTAAAGGTAGAATGAATATTAGCAAATGGAATGACCCTTACTGCTACATAGGTTTAAATACGTAAGATTCTGTATAGCATTGGAAAGTATACATATGCACAGGCATGGACATCAAGAAGTAGATCGAGGAAGATCTCTTCTCTGAGAGAGACTTCTGAAAAGTAGGAAGTTCAAGGCAAAAGGCTGTAAGTTGGAAACACCAGCTGTCAGGTATTGAAAAGACTAGTAGCAGTAGTACAGAGCCTCTGTATTTCAAGGTCTGATCCATGATCTAAGAGAATAATGAGTAGGAAAGGATCAAAGTGGTATGGCAAAATGCCCTGTCATCTCAACAGTGGGAGACCTAAAAGGAGTCCAAATGTTATATATGATAAGAAAATCAGTATATAGTCTGGTCAGACTGCTTTCTTAAAGGTGAAAGTGTCATCTACTTTCAGAAAACTACTTCAAATCTGTGCACAAATAGTAGCAGGCTGCCTTAGTTTCTCTTAATATTATCTTAGTGTACTGATCTCTTCATTGTCTGAACTGATATTTCTCATTATCTTTCTAGATCTTGAATTACTCTAGTAGTCCTACTGAATCTTCTGAATCTAGTAGTTTTCTGAATCTTTACATGATGCTTTTACTCTTTCTAAACTGTGCAGACAAAAGTACTGTTACTACTATTATTGCATGTATTTATGACCAGTACAATAGTGTACATGTATAAATGAAATATACCACAAATGAGTATAGTGGCTGTACTTAGTCTGTTGAATAGTAATTTGGGACACTTTTTTTTTTTTTTTTTTTTTTTTTTAGCACACAGACATCATTAAAGCACAACACTGTTATAGAAAATGTATTACACAGTCAAGTTTTCCTGGGATAAAATACTTTTTATTTCCCCAGGAAGTACACTTTTATAAAATTCCTTTCCTGCAGGGATTTCTCATCTGCAGACACAGCAATGTAAAGCATTACAATGTGCTGCTCTGCCTACCTGAGACCCTTCAGTGAGACTCTGTCTGGGACTACAGATCTTCTTCAAAGGTCAAGGGTGAAGCAAGGCACAAATAGTACAGACAAACACTGATGGGATTTTTATGGCATAGCATGTCAGGGAGGTCATCAGCAGCTGCAATATAATTGTATGCTGGCTTGTGGTGTTGATTTATGTCTCCCAAGAGTGAAAATATTTTTATTGTTCTTGACAACTATTTTCTTCACTTTCACCTTCACTGCACTGAAGCACACATGTTGATAAGCAAGCATAAACTCTAGCAGATACAAAACTTTCTGATCCCAACATCTGGTGAAGCTGGGAATCTATTATTTCTATTGCACTGTTCACATATCAAGTTAGATTTTTAGAAAGCAAGAAAGGGAAAAACTGATCACCCATGGTGGTCATTGGCCATCTAAGGCCAACCTAAGTGCACAAATCAATGGGATCTGAGAAGATGCACCTGATGGTCCTGAGAGAACTGGCAGATGAAATTACTAATACACTATGACATTTGAAAAGTCGTGGCAGTCTGGTGCACTTCCCACTGACTGAAAAAAAGGGAAAAGAAGAATATCCAGGGAACTACAGGCCAGTTAATATCACCTCTGTGCCCATCAAGATCATGGAGCAGATCATCCCGGCAACTATACTAAGGTGTGTAACCTTAGTATAAGTATAACCAAGTATAACTAGAAAGTCAGATCTACTCCATTCCCCAAGAGATCCCACCAAGAGTACTGACTTCAACTCTAGGGCCTGCAGCCTAAGAAAGACGTAAGCATGTTATGGTCCAGAGGATGGTCACAGAGATGATCAGAATGCTGCAGCACCTCTCATATGAAGACAAGCTGGGAGAGTTGGGGTTGTTCAGCCTAGAGAAGAGAAGGTTCTGGGGAAACCTTATAGTGACATTCCATTACCTAGCGGGGGGCCTACAGGATAGATGGGGAGGGACTCTTTATCAGGGCTTGTGGTGATATGACAAGGTGTAACATCTTTAAACTGAAAGAGGGTAGATTTAAATTAAATATTATGAGAAGTTCTTTGCTATGAGGGTAGTGAGACATTGGAACAGGTTGCTCAGAGAAATTGTGGATACCCTATTCCTGGAACTGTGCAAACCTGGTATGGCTTTTAGTAAACTGTTGTAATGGAAGGAATTCCTGCCCATACCAAGGAGGTTAGAACTAGACGATCTTTAATGTCTCTGCCAACCCAAACAATTCTGTGACTACATTTTATGATTCCTGAAAGTACAACATATTTCTGAAGAGTGAGAATCACAGAATTGTAGACACAAGTATGTGAATACAAGTCAAAGAAAATTGGTTTCTTAGAGATGATTTATTTTGCAACTTCTTCTGAGATCCGCTCAGCTAAGAGAAAAATACTTCTTTTCGGGAAAGCGAAGTCAAAAGAGGACCTGAAGTCACATTTCAGCAGCTCAGATTTATTTATTTTTTTTTCCCTGCCACTGAGCAAAAAGAATCTTACTGTGATTTGGCACTTATAATTAATTCCTCTCATTCCTTGAATGCTGCAAAACATTTTGTCCTTTATCTTTGTCTCATTAGTCTTGTCTTCTACATTTACTTTTATTAGCTTGGTATGTTTCATATTTAACTTGGGTATCTAAATCAAGTTCTGCTCAGCATACCTTTTTAGCATATTTGTATATTCATACAGAAAAAAATATTTTTGATGTTATTTTCACTTATTAAATATCTTCAGCTAATGTGATAATTTTAAATATTTGTTCAGAAAATATTTCAAATGAAAACATGATAATATCTGTATCAATCAAGGAATAAAGGAAAAATGTTATAACAGAGAAAAACACTCTTTAACAACACAGTTTGGATGGCAGACCACGTACCACAGCAGAAGAAACAACCAGTATGCACTTATCTACTCAGAGACTGCAGAGAATAAGCCAAATGAACACATTCTTACTGCAGTATGAATATGGAAAAGCAAATGGCAGTGTAAAACCTTGGAAAATAAATTATTTTGAAAGTTCAGTCAATACAAATATGATCTTGCAAATTTAGTGATAAAAAAAAAAAAAAAAGTGTCATATTTATAAGGTTCCATCTTATTTCATTCAGAATTAATAGAAAGGAATTAAGAATATTATTCCACTTATCCATAGCCCTATGGAATCTTTATAGACAATTTTAGCAATTTAGCTGATAACTGTAGTTGTCAGCACACTAATCTGGAGAAGAATAAACTAAGGAAAATTAATGTTTTATATCATCTGGCCAGATTTTTCTCTAACATGCAAATGCACCAAAAGATTTTGCTCATCAAGGGAAAAAAATATCAAATTAAACATATATTTGAAACATAAGAGATGACCATTAACCAGTGTAAACACAGGATCTCTCACAAGATGGTAAACCTGAAATATTATTTATTTTATTTTATTTTATTTTATTTTATTTTATTTTATTTTATTTTATTTTATTTTATTTTATTTTATTTTATTTTATTTTATTTTATTTTATTTTATTTTATTTTATTTTTTTTTTTTTTTATTGTAACAGTAACTTGGAGGATTTCATCACATTCAGTTGCTTTCATCACATTTAATTCACTAATGGGTGAAAAACGTATGGTAAACTGACACAACACACAAACACAGAAACACAATGCAGTCTTCTATCACTACTAGGTTAATGTCTCTTATCTTGCTTTAACAGATTATGACTGAAAGTATTTTAGTAAAGGTGCCACACATAGTGACATATAGAATAAATAAACAAATAAATAAAAATAAATGAAACCTTAAAATAATAATAATAATAGTAATGATAATAATAATAACAATAATAAAATAATAATAAAGCCAATACTCCTGCTGGTTGAAGTTAGAAATATATGTTAAAGAAAAGCCACTTTCACAATTATTCTTAATTGTCATCCTTGTTAGTAGAAGTGAAACAGAGTCCTGGTAGGACACAGAGACTGAGTCTCTGTTCTCATAGTCCCAGAACAGTCTTGACATCTTTGGATGCTGGCTGGTACACATTAGTAAGGGAGAAACAGAGATTAATCCATCAAATGGTCAACATAGTAGCTAGTGCAAAGCACTGATGCTCTTTTAAGAAAGGGAAGAAGGGAAAAGATCACTAATTAACAAACATATTTTCAGGTGTATATTTTTCACTCACTTAATTGAGCTATAGTGACTCTTAGAATCATTTAGGTTGGGAAAGACCTCTAAGATCTTAAGTCTATCCTTCAACCTGGATTACCAAGTTCCATCACTAAACCATGTCCATATGACCCCAGCACCTGGAGACAGATTATAGAAAATTTTAGCACTTTTTATAATAGAATCCATCAATAAACAAGTGCACTTGTACACACAGAGGCATGTATGCATAATTCCATGTATGCCAGATGCTGAGTTTCTGGAAACAGTTATTAGACATACACTAACATTTAAGATGCAGAAGAAACTTTGCTTCTTATTTCTGATGACAGAAACCAAAAATATGTCTGTAACTTTCAATAGCAACAGCATTTAGTAAAGTCTCAGGATAGCTTTAAGAGTAGCACTGTTACATCTGTTCAAGATACTGACAGTGCCTATGCCTGGGTCTTCTGCCTCAGGAAACAATTCTGATTTAGAATTACTGTTCCATGCCAACAAGACCTTCAGGATGAATGTGATGGCTGTAGCGTTCTTGATAACACAGTCAATGGCATCATTAAATATTGTCTTTCTTTGGTGTTTTCATACTCTAGATTCGCAAAAATGATTTCCTCCAAAGTTCTGCAAAGCAATATTGCCTGAAGTATCAAAACCTGTATGACCTTTCATAAATTTTGTCTTATCGTTGTGTCAACTCAAGTCAGCAAACCCCTCAAGTCTACACTGAGTAGACTTGAAATACGTTAGAGCTTCAAATATGAAGCTTCCATCAAAATGTCTAAGAGCATTGCTGTTGACATTCCACTGAGTCAGAAGTGAACTGATGTTTTACAGGGCATTGTGGTAGCAAAGAGGCTGTCTTGTTGAACAACGTATAAAACTGACTTTTTGCTTATCCATGACAAGGAAAAATTCCTTGGAGCTCTTCACCAAAAAGATGACATCAATCATGTTGTCTTAACTAAATAAAAAATGGAAATTCCAGCCCCCCTCTTTTTTTTTTTTTTTTTTTGTAATGAATAGCATTATTTTGTTAGACACAATTAAAAAGTTGCTGTTTCATACAGTATCTTACAATCAGTTCACACTTTGGTAGATAATTAAAAATAAGCAACTGTCTGTATTAGTCTTTCTTTGTAATAAATTAATAAAAAAATCATCAGTTTTATAGTAGATGTTAGGTATTTATAGAAGTTGCACTTCAGTGAAACAAATTCTATTAACTGGGATATAATGCAACTGAAATCTTCTCACTTGATGAATTTGACAATCATGCAAAGCCAGCTTTTTATTTTATTTTATTTTATTTTATTTTATTTTATTTTATTTATTTATTTTATTTTATTTTATTTTATTTTATTTTATTTTATTTTATTTTATTTTATTTTATTTTATTTTATTATTTATTTTTCAGCAGGAACAGAATTGAGAAGCAAGTTAATGATAGGAGAAACATAATTAATAATAGTGTGATACATATTTTTAGCATGACAGGTTGCTTGATGTCAATCCATTAATCAGAAATTTCATTCAATTTTTGCAGTTATAGCACAAATCACAAGACTTCATCTTATGCCTAAAGGATTTTATAATTTGCTTTACAAAGTAAACTCATTTCTAAAGGAAAGATCAGATCTTGAACCAGATGCCTCTCTAATTTTTACCTTTACTTCAGGGAGAAAATGAAGCTAGTGATGTTTCCCATTTTATACATGTCAAGCATTTTAAGATTCATCCAGCTCACTGAAGACTTTGCAAATCCATTTCCTTCTGTTGCTTTTTCTCCATTAAGTGATTCACTTAGCAATACAATCTGGTTTTCTAGGGAAAAAGAAATGCAGCACAATTTTACACAAGGCATAAAAGCATTCAGTTTCCCTATTTATCAAATACACATGGAAAACCAAACAGTATTCACATAGGTGAATAACATTTTTTGATATATAAACATGAACACAAATATGTGGTAAGATCGAAATGAATAATTTTATGTCTCATTTTGAAAATTGGGCTGATAGGTGGTAGGTAATTCTTTATATCACGTCAAACTATAAACCAGCAGTTAGTATGTGTTTGTTTTAAGGTTCGTTTTTTAGCGCTACATAGTGAACTAAAAAAAAATAATAATAATAATAAAAAAAAATCAATACATTCAGGCATATGCATATCCTATGCAGATATGGTTATTGCTATTTTTCCCCCCATTTGTATGTTGTATTTATTTATTTATTTATTTATTTATTTATGAAATCATCATTCATATAATTTCTATTTTAGTACAAATGATTAGTCAACAGAATTCTCTTACAAGATCCATATTTACATTAATATCCATGTAGCAAACTTAATTGAGCAACAGAAGAGCTGTTATTCTGTTATTGATGTCTTTGCTGCATCACGAAGGCAGCAATTTAGCACTAAACTATAAATAGAAAAATACAGTGGATGGAACTGTCTGGTCTCATGTTTTTAATATTCCCTTCAGGATAAATTATGACATAACCTAATTACAGTGGTAGAGATTTCACTGCAGGGAAAACTCTTACTCCATTTGACAATCAAGTAATTATGTTTTCTACTGGATGTTTTACTTCATGTTACTTATTAATCCACACACTAGAAATTATTTACAATTTAGCAAATAGTGCTAGAGTTATAAAAATAAAATTTTAACGTCAATAATTTTTACAAAATTATTTCAGGGCAGTCTTTTAAGAGGTAACTGTCAGAGTGCTTACTCAAGCAGAAAGAAGGTGTTCTTTCTGGTTACATCCTTGCTCTTTATTTCAGGGCATGGACTCAATCTGCATCCCCTTCGTTCTTCTCAGGGCCGTGGGGCTTCTGCTGAGTGCTGACAGCAACTTCTTTTAAACAGTAACTAACAAAAGTTACTGAGCTGTGTAAATAGGTTAGTGGAGAGATAACTGGACCCAAAATTTCATGTAGTTGCAGAGATGTTTCATGAAAGATATTCCCCTCCCTATATACATGTATCTCCTTATTTGAAGTCTTCTTCATGAAGTGCAGAATTCCAGTTCATGTTAAGTTAAATATTAACAATGAAAGGATTTGTTCTTTATTTTCTTCTGCAAGTAGCCATAAAATTGACTGGTACAAAACAAGAAAGAATCCTAAAAAAAAATAAAAAAAATCAGCTGCATCTTAGCAAAAAATTCTGTTTATATTTGAATTTACTTTAACAACAACAACAACAAAAAATCATAATCCTGTTGTTCCTCAATAATTTCTTATTTTTAAATTACATTCACTGTAATCATATTGATGGAATTATAAATAATCAAACTTAATTGCATAAATTTAAGTGAAAAAGAATAACGAAGGGATAAGAGGGAAATATTTAATTGTAATATTTGAAAAACATTCTCACTGAAACAATTCAGAAATTATTGTCTTAGAGTCATAAACCTAAAGAATGGAAACAGAATTCACTAAAAGTAAAAGCTAGAAAAAATTCTTTGCATAACATGTCCTCAGAAGTTATACATTATTTCTGAACTGTACTTGCTGCATATACACAACATATAAATGCAATTTGTTGTGCTAATATAAAAACTTTCAGGTGAATAAAAAAATTGGAAGCACATGTTCACAGTTCAGGCATTTTTGTCACTGTAGCAAAATCTACATTACAGCATGTAGTTCGGAGTCAGGTGTATTTAAATCTGTGGGTAATTGTTATTTCTGTTTTTATCACTGCTCTTCCTGTTTAAATGTAGTCAACACAAATTGTGCTTGAGTTGAATTTTCAGTAGTTGGAACACTTGATTGTACAATTACTTTGATAGGCAGATTATGTTTGTCTTGCTTCTTCAAAATAAATGCAATTTGAGGGTCTTGTAGTTTGTTCCTGGTAAGTATGTGACTTGAAGATGAAAATATGCCATGACAGCTTGTTGGTTCTACTTGAAAAAGACATAAAACTACCACTGTTGAGAAAGAAGAAAATAGTTCATCATCCCCATAAACTCAAAGGTTTAGGAGATCAGCTGTATTTACAAAGTTTCAGACACTGTTTTGTTCAGTAAATATGTACAACTAACAGAATCACAGAATCACAGAATCACAGAATTTCTAGGTGGGAAGAGACAAGATCATCGAGTCCAACCTCTGACCTAACACTAGCAGTCCCCACTAAACCATATCCCTAAGCTCTACATCTAAACGTCTTTTGAAGACTTCCAGGGATGGTGACTCCACCTCTTCCCTGGGCAGCCTGTTCCAATGCCTCACAACCCTTTCGGAAAAGAAGTTCTTCCCAACATCTAACCTAAAACTCCCCTGGCTCAACTTAAGCCCATTCCCCCTCGTCCTGTCACCAGGCATGTGGGAGAACAAACCAACCCCCACCTCGCTACAGCCTCCCTTGAGGTACCTATAGAGAGCGATAAGGTCGACCCTGAGCCTCCTCTTCTCCAGGCTGAACAAGCCCAGCTCCCTCAGCCGCTCCTCGTAGGACTTGTTCTCCAGGCCCCTCACCAGCTTCGTCGCCCTTCTCTGGACTCGCTCAAGCAAATCAATGTCCTTCTTATAGCAAGGGGCCCAAAACTGAACACAGTACTCGAGGTGCGGCCTCACCAGAGCTGAGTACAGGGGGACGATCACCTCCCTAGTCCTGCTGGTCACACTGTTCCTGATACAAGCCAGGATGCTGTTGGCCTTCTTGGCCACCTGAGCACACTGCTGGCTCATATTCAGCCGACTATCCACCATCACTCTCAGGTCCTTCTCTTCCTGGCAGCTCTCCAACCACTCCTCTCCCAGCCTGTAGCTCTGCTTGGGGTTATTGCACCCCAGGTGGAGGACCCGGCACTTGGCCTTGTTGAACTTCATGCAGTTGACCTCAGCCCATCGGTACAGCCTATCCAGATCCTCCTGCAGAGCTTTCCTACCCTCAAGCAGATCAACACACGCACCTAACTTGGTGTCATCTGCAAACTTACTGAGGGTGCACTCAATGCCCTCGTCCAGATCTTCGATGAAGATATTAAAGAGGATCGGCCCCAGCACCGAGCCCTGGGGGACGCCACTAGTGACTGGCCTCCAACTGGACTTGGCTCCATTCACCACAACTCTTTGGGCCCGTCTATCCAGCCAGTTTCTAACCCAACGAAGCGTGCGCCAGTCCAAGTCAAGAGCAGCCAGTTTCTTGAGGAGAATGCTGTGGGAGACGGTGTCAAAAGCCTTGCTGAAGTCAAGGTAGACCACATCCACAGCCTTTCCCTCATCCACCCAGCACGTCACTTTGTCATAGAAGGAGATCAGGTTCGTCAAGCAGGACCTGCCTTTCATAAACCCATGCTGACTGGGCCTGATCGCCTGCTTGCCCTGCAAGTGTTGCGTGATGACTCTCAGGAGGATCTGCTCCATGAGCTTCCCTGGCACTGAGGTCAAACTGACAGGCCTGTAGTTTCCCGGGTCTGCCCAAAATTAATGTACAAGTATATCACAGCCTATTTAAAAATTATATGAATTACCTACATGTATAAGAATGTATGTTATATGCTTATGTTATAAATTTATAAGCAATATCGCCTTCCTTTTATGTTCACTTAAAACATACCATACCAAAACTAGTTAAGACGTAGTCTTTTTCTATTACACGTAAATTTTTGTGTATGATATTTACATGACATTTTACATGACATTTACTAGGCCATGGAAAACAACTCTAAAAACATGCATATGTTTTAATCATGCCAGAGAACGAAGAGCAGGGAACCAAGCATCAGTTTTAAATTTGGATTGCTTCATATTAACACAAATAGTATTTTTAGTTTAATATTGAGTTAAATAATCTTTTTTTTTTTTTTTTTTTTTTTTAATATTTCTATCTTTTCCTGAATTAACTCATTTTTTTCATCTTTTACAAAATAACTCTTTTGCATTCCTCTGATATTTATCTAGGACTATGAAACCATTAACCAATTACAACATTCTACTTCATTGATTCTCTCTTAAATACCTAACAAAACACAATTTCTCTATCTATCTATCTATCTATCTATCTATCTATCTATCTATTTATTTATTTATTTATTTTAATGATAGATTTATTGTCTTGGATCAAAAGATTATTTAACTAAAGATCAAAAAATTATGCAGTTTATCTCTCATAAACTCTACTATTAACTTTTCCTTGTGGCGTGATTTCACTGTTATGTTCTAGCTATAGCTTTCTTTTAGATACATCTTAGTGATGGGGTAGGGTGTTCATTATAAAATGAGTACTTTGATCAAAGACTCTGATTGCTGACAAGTTGAAGAAAGAGAAAATCTACAGAGACAAAAAATAAAGAGAAGGGAAACGGAAAATAGTTTATCTGGGATATGATAGGGCAAAGAGAGGAAAAAAAAATAAGAAGTTTTAGCTTATTTGCTGTTACAAATATAATATATGGTTTGAACTAGGAAAAAAATATATCACTCACCATTAATCATATTATTCAAAGGAAACAGATGCAGCTGTACACTTCCATTTAATCTGAAAATGTGATACTGGATTTCTTACAAAATTAGTTGCTGCAGAATCAGATACGAAAAAGCCATTCCCCATTTTCTGCCACTTTGAATAAAGAATCAAGACATACTTATTTCTTGAACCAGCTAAAGTACTTTAAAAGCTTAAAGTTTTATGCACTAGTCTCCATATATAGTTAGAGAAAGAATACTTTGATAGGAGTAGAAAGCCTAACAATATTTGTACACTTGGCATAAGCACAGACCCTGCTAGTCTTTGAGCCTTTATGGAAGTTTGAGCAATTGAACTGGTATCACAATGCATTCATACACTTGTAAAACACACTTCTAAAACTGATATGCTAAAGATTGCACCCTTCACACTTCTGCTTTCCACGTTTGTGCTTTGAAGTAATGCATATCATAGCACTTTGAATCTCACATTGACCCAAACTGTCTCACATCCATCATCATCCATCATCAGGGAAGAAGGGAAGAAGGGAAGAAAAAGGATGTGGCCAAACAGATTTACCCCGGTTGTTTGCATTCCCTTCACCTTCAAGGCGGTGCTAATGAGCTTTTTTTTTTTTTTTTTTTCTTTTTTCTTTTTTCTCTGCTTCTCTCTCATACTATTTATTTTTTTCCCTCTCTCTCTTTCATTTTACATGTTACAAAGAGACGAAGCATCTGATTAAAGTAACTAAATTCATGATTGTTCATATTACCAAAAGTGGTATTGTGTAATCTATGTAGATGATTAGTAACCACTCAGCTGTTAAGAAAGGATATTATTAGTTCTCTGATACCATGTCATGGTGAAGATGCTGTAAAATGTAAATAATCAAAAAATCTTCACAAATTAAATCTCTTTCCTGTGTTTTAGAATCTTCTGTACATGTCCAAGGATACTGGCACATTGTTACTTTCTGTGTTCTGACATTTCAAATTTATTAATTTTCATTATATTAAAACAGGCATAATATCCACAAAAGAACAAGACTGGGAGATAAAAGTACAGTGAGACACTTTAATTAGTGTTAGCCTAACCCTGGGAAAAGTAAGAAATGTCAGTATTCTCTGGGAACCACAAAGACAAGACTGAGTTTAGTCTCTAGATCCAGAAACAAGTAATTATGATTTGTTTCTTAGGAACAAGCAAATTTATAAAACATAAGCCTTCTTCCATCTGTGAAATATGAACTGATACTGAATTACACTGACACTCACCGTAATAAAAGTCCTGATCCTAAATCCATAGATATCAATAGCGGCATTGATGCAGGCACCACATGTCAGCTGGCATTATTGTAAAAGTCCCTTGCCTTGCCTTGCCTTGCCTGCCCTGCCCTGCCCTCCTCTCCCCTCCCCTCAGAAATTGCTCAGTAACAAGCAGGAATATGTCCATTGCTAGAAAGTAGCTGAAGCTACAGTATCCCCTGTATTCAGATATATTCAGTTCTGTGCCACTAGGATAATAAATGTTATTCAAGTGACATTTTGAACTCATCTATCAAGGCACTTTCTGAAGTCTGTTATTCATTTCTATGCACATCCCTGGTGTCTACCACTGCATATGGAATATCACCATTACAGATGTGAAATCACTATCTAAAACTAAAGAACAATTCTCTGTTTAGGAATGATTTTTTTTTTTTTTTTTTTTTTTTGACAAAGTTTTAACAGAAAGTTTAACCAGTACTCTATAAATCTTTTGTAAGACATTGAATAGAATGGCAAAGGCTAAGTTGCTTTTTAGTCTGCAATAAAATTACTTTTCTTCACTATTAACATCACTCCATGATATTCTAATATGCTACATATATTTAGTGTTAGTCTTGAAACACTTAAACCATTAAAAAAAAAGTCTTAAGCAATGTATTCTTACCCAGCTGCTAACTTTAAATTTTTCCCTTATGTGGGAAGTGTATGCATTCTCACCTGGAGGTCTCCAGATAGGATGTTTGAAAAAATTTTAGCAGACCACCTCATAGTTAGAGAATTTTATTTCTTGGAAAAGAGAAAGAATATGAAGGATGACATGATATTTGACAGTCACCATGAGTTGGATTAAAATTGGGTAGATGAGGTAATCAGAATATGACTGTGACTATCCACTTTCACAGAGAAGCAAAATAAAAATGTGTTGGGAAAAAAAAAAAAAAAAAAAAAAAGCTAAATTTATTTTATTTTCTGAACTGCCTTAGAAATTGTGCTTTTGAGATGAGGTTAGCTACTGTGTAAAGGAGAGGTACTGGCTATTTTGTACTTCTTTAGAAGCACAAAGAACTTGGAAAATTCTAAAGCTGGAAATATTCTACATGTGCTATGCAAAATAATAAAAGGAAAAGAAAAACTACACTAGATTTTATTGAAGTAAAGAAGTAAAGAGAGTGATTTGATTGCCTGTCTGGGCAAAAGAGGAAGAAAAAAAAAAAAAAAAAAAAAGGAAGTAGGTAAATACACAATCAAACTGACAGAAAACACTTTTCACTGAGAACAACCTTTTCTAATTACTTCAGTGACCTTTACATTGCCATTACAGTCACAATAACAAAGCAAGAAAAGATCATTTAAGATCTCTATTTTCTTGATCCTGTATTTAAGCAACAAAATACACTTGGCTACTATATGTTCCTGCCATTCCTGGTAATTAAGTGTGGAAAGACTAAAGAGAGTTCTAGCCTTTGCCAGTTTATCCACCATTCCAAACTGATTACTTTAAATTACCTTTGCAGTACCCTTCCCAGAAAATATAAGTTAATTTTCATATCCTTTTTCAGAATTCCAAGAGTTAAACTTAGGACTTCTTAATACACTTTTGTTTCCAAATCAATCAGCAAAATAAATAAATTGTGGGGACAAAATGACAACAATGTATAGCTTCCATTCACTTCCTCTCTTAAATCAGAATTAAACCTCACCTTAGTAAGTACCAAGAGGTTTATATGCCTTTTTCACAATCACAGCTCACAGAAACAATAGATGGATGGGCTACTAAGAATAAGAATTTTATTATTATTATTGTTGTTGTTGTTGTTGTTGTTGTTATCATTCAAATTTAATGATTCCACAATAATTTAGTTGTTACATAGTTGAGATATTTTCTGCTGTTTCTAACTAGAAAACCAACATATATAATTATATAACTAAATTATTTTAAACAACAAATAACTTATGGAATTTTTCAGTGCAGCTTGCCTAGGAACAGCTCTGCTAACTAGTCAATATTAATAAATTAACAATGCCAATATATTATGCAAGTCTACCAGTAGGAATTAAAACAAACAAACAAAAAAACAGAAGAGGGTTTTATCATAAAAGTTTAGGGCAGCAATTCTGTATTCTCCTGTTCACTGCATACTAATGGGAAGTACATAAGACCTAAAAATATTCATAATGAGAAGGCAAAATATGAACTTAATTTTCGAGAGAGGAATGCATATTATTCTGGGTATATCCAAATCTGTAGAGAAATAACTCCAAACCAATAGTGAAAAAATATCAAACTTTAAGGAAGTCTATTTACAACAGTTACTGTATCAAGTTTGTTAGCTATGATCTCAAGAATCTAAGGTGGGAATTAAAGTTTCTTTGGCAGTCACTATAGAAGTGTATTGTATTACTATTAATTCAGAATATTTTAGTTAATTTCTTCTGGTATATGGTGTGAATTACTTTTACTTTTCTAAATTCTATTTTACTCAAAGAAATTATTAAAAACTGCCTCTCAGAACAAATACTAATATTATGGATATGATATACTATTAATTTCCAGGAGATGAAATATTAATATAGTACAAATATTTATGTATCATCTATTTGAATTTAATGTTTATAAATGAATATTATATATAATATATTACATGTATATATATACATGTAAAATAAAATATTTGATTAAATATTTTGAAATATTGAATAATAAAAGAACCTGACAAACTGAAATTTAATATTCACACTGATTTGTAATATGGTATTTTCTTTTCACTTGAATTAACTGGAACAGAACTGACTTTGAAACAGACAGGGTTTTAAAGGACAGTTTGATTTGGAGGACTCATTGTTTCAGTATTTTAAAGAAGTTACTGTTACTATTATTGTGAGAATACCCGTTCTCTGATTTCTTTAGCATGATGCTATATAAATACAGCAAATAATAGCCAACAGAACAAGGTGCCCCCACCTTTCTAATACCCAGTCTGTTAGTATACTTGCTCTGCTGTATACTTGCTGCTTTTCAGGCAACAAACCCAGATTTTTATTTCACAACATATTTTGTTTAAACCACTTTATATCACCTAGTTTGTCTGAATCAGACTTTCAAAGTTAGTGTACTAAGGACATCAGTCCTGTAAAGACACATATATTTACTAAATCTAAATACTGTGAATTATTATGAATAGTTCATAGAAATCTGTGTAACTGAGACTGTGCATTGGAAGATTATAGGAGGATAAGAAGAAGAATGTGTTAACTTACAACATAAAACATAATTACTAGTGTATGTGATATAAGATCTTCAGTCTGCTAAGATACAGGTACCTGAAAAAAATGCTTACACAACTAATTTTCTTCTGATTTCATCGTTTGGCTAGTGCTGAAAAGTACTATAATATAATACAGTTATTCAGAGTAATTTTACACTGTCTTCTATCATGCACAGTAAATTAAAATATTCCATTAACTAAACAAATTTACAATGTCATAAGTCAAACCACACTAAGTAAATCACAGCTAGTAAACACAAAATTTTAATTTCATCACAGTGATTAAGCAGAGGATAAAAATAGTAAAATATATCATTTTTAATGGACAAAATATTATTAAGAAACATATAGGTTTGTGGGGTTTGAGCTTTATAAGATTTTTGTTTTGTTTTGTTTTACAGAGTTATCACAAAGCAGATTATTGTTAAATGTTCAAAGCTGATAAGGATTCATTAAAATCATATTAAAGTCAAGGAAATGAAAGAAGCATGTTATTAAAAAAATGAGGCTTTCATTGGGTATATTCTCTCCATACTCATAATGTGAAGTAGGACTACTTCACATTCTGTAAAAATAAATAAATAAATAAATAAATAAATACATAAATAAATAATGCAATAGGCAGATGTGGTGCTTTTACTCAGGTTTACACATCCTGGGAAGCAGGGCCTCAAAACGTGTAGTGATTGTTCAGGAGGAACAGCTCCCTCCCCCACGAGAGCCCCCCTTTTTATTGCTGAGTGTGACATCAGGTGTTATGAAATAGCCCTTTGGTTGGTTTAGGTCAGCTGCCCTGGCAATGTCCCCTCCCCATCACTTGCCCACCCCCAGCCTGCTGGCTCCTGGGGGCTTGGAAGGAGTCCTGATGCTGTGCCAGCACTATGCAGCAATAGACACAACACTTGAGTGATATCAGTGCTGTTCCAACTACGAGTGCAGAGCACAGCACTGTGTGGGCTGCTGCAGGGAAAAGATGACTCCAGCTCAGACAGACCCAACACAGCAGATGAGATAATAAACTAAAATAATGCAAACAATAAATGTATGAAACAATAACACATGAAACAATATGTATGAAACAAAATGTATGAAACAATAACAATAACTCTTTTGTGTGAGGTTTTTTTATTTTTTTTTAATTCACAGACCTGACAACTAATTGTAGTTGATTGACCAGCATACAGATATGACTTGTTTTAGCTCTTTACCGATGTCAAGGGCATGTTAATACCAGAGAGCTCATTCAAATGAACCAGTCAAGCTGAACATTGTAATAAACCTATCCAACAGTATTCTTACTCATTTAATTATTTTTAATACATGTTAAATTAGAATATTGAAACTTGTAAATGGACCAAACATAGAGGGCTTTTTGTATTTTTTTATTATTATTTTTTTTCTGTACTTATATATATATATCTTTTTTTTTTTTTTTTTTTTTTTTTTTTTTCTCATAGAGGACTTAAAAATACTAGAGAATTGAAATATACTTGTTGCAATATAAAAATTTAAATGTATGACATGTTGACATATTGAATTATGACATTTGATACTTTTGTTCTCAAACTTGCTAAAACAGATCAGACAGCTTGTTTGCTTGTCAGGTTGGCTTCAGTTAGGCTCAAGGGTCACTCGTTGAAATTTTGGTTTGAAGTGTTCAGAAAGACATTGCATTTACGGTTTTCTGAATTGTCCAATCAAAATCTACTTCAGAAAAGTATTTCATCATTTTAATTTTTAGATGCTTTAAATTAATAAAAACTTTTTATGACATTAAACATAACCCGCTGTTTAAAACAGTTAGATGAGTGGTTCAAAATCTTACTGAAAAAAAAAAAAAAAAAAAGTCTGAATCTCTTCTTTTTATTTATTTATTTATTTATTTATTTTCATCGTATTTTATTTCTCATAAGTGACCAGCACAGCAGATGGACATCTAATTTTTCTTTGTTTAAAAGCTGTTCTTACAAGCCAAGAACTGTGCTATACTTAAATTATTAAAATTAAAATTTTCATTTGCAAACTTATAGAAAATTATTTTCAGCTAATAAAATTTTGACATTTGTAAAAACAGAATTAATGGAAATTACTTGCTCCTTAATATTGCAAATATTGAATTACATATTTATATATTTAACATAAACTTAAATATTATCAGGATTAAGACTTAAATTTGATATTTGGAAAAGAAGTTACCTTTGAATAACTCTCCTCTCTGAAACCAAAGATGACATTTATAAATTATAAGACACAATTCTGTTTGCAAATACCCATTAGAAATTTTCCTCTAAATCTGCCTTGCCTTGCCTCACTGTTTTCATCTTCACTTTCCTTCTCACATCCTAAGTCTTTACTTTGGCCTACATAAAACACAGCTTTGACCTTCCCAAGCACACAGCGACAATTTGAAAAATGGATCCATTTTGTCCAAATGAAGTATCTGATCATAAAATCCCTACTGAAGCAAAACTCCAACTGAAGTCAATGAGTTAACAGGAGTGGCGTGAACACTGAAATCAATGCAACCTTATTTGGTACGGACTATGAATCTAGAGTTGGATTTTCCCTAACATCTCCAGTAACTACACTTTTTTTTCTTCTTTTTTCTTTTTTTTTTTTTTTTTTTTTTTCCGGATATTTGTCTCCAAATGATTGAATCCTCTCCACAACAATGCTTCCACAATGTCATTTTCAGGTGGGCCTAGCACCATAGCACACATGAAAGTAAGAAAATGATAGAGAGAATGGCTGCCAGCTTAGAAGTGTTCAGAAAGTTTTACAGATGACCAAATTGTTAATTTCATCTGTAAACCTCATGATAAATTAGTAACATCTAGTTTCTTCAGTATTACTTAAAGTATTATAATGTATGTATACTAACCTTTTATTTCTTGATTGTAATATTGATGACTGCAACCAGTGAATTAACACTAGTGTTAAGATTTGTGTCCTTTTCCTTTCCTACTTTATATCAGTACTTTTTTTTTTTTTTTTTTTTCCCTACAGAATGGTTTCTAAGTCCAGCAGCAGAGCAGTCTCTAAGATGTTTTCTCTGTTACATACAATTTAATTTGTTAGTGCTAGACTGGAATGTTTCAATTTGAAAAGTGTTTAAAAAAATAAAAAAATTAAGATTGCAAAAAATGAATACCTAGATTTCAAGTTTAAAAATTGTCAGTCAGACACAAAAGCAACCTAAATAAACAGCTAAAGCCTTGATTCTCTTAGCAGAACAAGATTTTAATTTCAGGAGGAATTTGCTCTTTGATCGATTGGCAATTAAATTCAATAAGATCTGTTGGGCTTGAGCTAAAAAAAAAAAAAAAAAAAGGATTAATTAATTACTCAGACAACTGATGGTCCTGTCAAACTGGCAAATAAGTTCATTGATCTTAAAGCTAAGCTTAAAGCAAATGAAGGATTGACAAAATAATATGCATACAGCAATGTAGAGGCTGATGAAGCTGGGAAATAATTGTGAAAGGGCAGCAGACGCTTTCAAGAATGGAAAGATGACCCGAGTCAGAAGCTTGTATTGAAAGAAAAGAACACTTTTAGGCACTTGCATTTTACTGCAGTCAGAGGATACACAAAGTACATTGAAAGTTGATTATTTTTTTCACTTTTTTTCACTAATGATGGCAGCAGAAAGGAAAAATGAACACAGAATGAAAAACAAAACAAAGCAATGACAACAAATCAAATCAAAACAAAACCAAAGAAAGCTGTATTTGTATTTCATTCTCTTTATTATACTTACTGGTAGCTGATTTTATTCAAGTGAAAAAAGACCACTGCCTACTCCTTAAACTTTTAAATTCTGCCTGGAAAGAAGCCTTTCTCCAGACAAGCCTACTTTTTACCTATTTGCCTAAATGCAGTTATTTTTACATAATATTTTTTCTGTTTCTTTGTTTGTATGTTTTATATAAATTATTTATATACTGGAGTATGGATGTATTGGGTTTCTATGGCAAGTTTTCAAAGCAGGGGGGCTGCAGTCTGTGAGTCCTGAAGCTGCCCCATGTCAGATCAGAAACAGCTCTAGCCACCTCCAAAAGGGACCCACTGCTGACCAGAGCTGCAACCATGAATGATACTGGTTGTGCCTTTGTGAGAGCAAATTTAAGAAATGGAAAAAACTGTTTCAGAACAGCAGCTGGGAGACAAAGGAGTGAGAAGCAGCCCTGCAGACACCAAAGTTAGTACAGAAAGAGGACAGGATATACTCCAGGTGCCAGAACAGAAGTTCCACTGTGGCCTGTGGAGAGGCCCCTGGTGGAGCAGGCCATCTCCCTACAGCTCATGGGTACCACAGTGGAGCAGATTTCCCTACTGCAGCCCATGGAGGAGCTGTACTGGGTCTGGCTGGAATGTTAACTTTCCCGGCAGCAGCCCATTCAGTGCCGTACTCTGTACTTGTAGCTGGAACAGCAGTGTTATCACACCAGTGTTGTGTCTACTGCTGAGCAGCAGTGGCACAGCATTGGGCCTTTCTCTAACCCTCCTAGGGGGTGGGCAAAAAAGTGAGAAGAGAAACATCACTAGGGCAGCTGACCTAAACCAATCAAAGGGATATTCCATACCATGTGATGTCACACTCAGCAATAAAAGGTGGAAACAGGAAGAAGAGGGGAGGGGTGGGCTCTCATTGGGAAACGTCGGTCCTCCTCTTGAACACCGGCTACATGCATTGAGGCCTTGCTTCAAGGACGTGGTCAATCATCGCTCATTTGTGGGAAGTAGAGAGTAATTTCTTTCCTCTGCACTTCCATATAGCTTTCATTTATTTTGTTTGTTTGTTTTCCTCCCTTCTTTTTTATTTTTCCTTTTCCCCTCTCTTTTCCCCTTTCCCTTTTTATTTCCCCTTAGTTAAATTGTTTAGTTCATGGTAATCTTTATTTAATTATTATAATTATTTCCCTTTAATTAAATTATCCTTATCTCAACCCGTGAGTTGTTCTTTGCTTTACTTCTCCCCCTCCTCATCTAAAGGAGGGGGAGTGAGAGAGCGGTTGTGGGGTTTAGCTGCCCAGCACAGTAAAACCACCACAGGAGCCCATGGTGAATGTGGTTTGAAGGAGGCTGTAGCCCATGGACAGGCCTCCCCTGAGCAGGCCCCAGGCAGGAGCCTAAGCCTAAGCCCAGGCAGGACAAGGTGATCTGGTGGGAGCTGCCACCTGTGAGGGTCCCATGTTGGAGCAGTTTGCTCCTGATGGATGGACCCCAAGGGTATTGAGAGAACTGGCAGAGGAGCTGGCCAAGCCGCTTACCATCATTTATCAACAGTCCTGCCTATCGGGGGAGGTCCCAGTTGACTGGCGGCTAGCAAACATGACGCCCATCTACAAGAAAGGCTGGAGGACTGACCCGGGAGACTACAGGCCTGTCAGTTTGACCTCAGTGCCAGGGAAGCTCATGGAGCAGATTATCTTGAGAGTCATCATGCGGCACTTGCAGGGCAAGCAGGCGATCAGGCACAGTCAGCATGGGTTTATGAAAGGCAGGTCCTGCTTGACAAACCTGATCTCCTTCTATGACAAAGTGGCGCACTTGGCGGATGAGGGAAAGACTGTGGATGTGGTCTACCTTGACTTCAGCAAGGCTTTTGACACCGTCTCCCACAGCATTCTCCTCAAGAAACTGGCTGCTCTTGACTTGGACTGGCGCACGCTTTGTTGGGTTAGAAACTGGCTGGATAGCTGGGCCCAAAGAGTCATGGTAAATGGAGTGAAGTCCAGTTGGAGGCCAGAGTCGTGGTAACTGGAGTGAAGTCCAGTTGGAGGCCAGTCACTAGTGGCGTCCCCCAGGGCTCGGTGCTGGGGCCGGTCCTCTTTAATATCTTCATCGATGATCTGGATGAGGGCATTGAGTGCACCCTCAGTAAGTTTGCAGATGACACCAAGCTAGGTGCGTGTGTCGATCTGCTTGAGGGTAGGAAAGCTCTGCAGGAGGATCTGGATAGGCTGTACCGATGGGCTGAGGTCAACTGCATGAAGTTCAACAAGGCCAAGTGCCGGGTCCTCCACCTGGGGTGCAATAATCCCAAGCAGAGCTACAGGCTGGGAGATGAGTGGTTGGAGAGCTGCCAGGCAGAGAAGGACCTGGGAGTGATGGTTGATAGTCGGCTGAATATGAGCCAGCAGTGTGCTCAGGTGGCCAAGAAGGCCAAAAGCATCCTGGCTTGCATAAGAAATAGTGTGACCAGCAGGGCTAGGGAGGTGATCGTCCCCCTGTACTCGGCTCTGGTGAGGCCGCACCTCGAGTACTGTGTTCAGTTTTGGGCCTCTCGCTACAAGAAGGACATCGAGGTACTCGAACGAGTCCAGAGAAGGGCAACGAAGCTGGTGAGGGGCCTGGAGAACTAGTCCTACGAAGAGCAGCTGAGGGAGCCGGGCTTGTTCAGCCTGGAGAAAAGGAGGCTCAGGGACGACCTTATTGCTCTCTACAGGTATCTCAAAGGAGGCTGTAGCGAGGTGGGGGTTGGTCTGTTCTCCCACATGCCTGGTGACAGGATGAGGGGGAATGGGCTTAAGTTGCGCCAGGGGAGTTTTAGGTTAGATGTTAGGAAGAACTTCTTTTCCGAAAGGGTTGTTAGACATTGGAATAGGCTGCCCAGGGAAGTGGTGGAGTCACCATCCCTGGAAGTCTTTAAAAGACGTTTAGATGTAGAGCTTAGGGATATGGTTTAGTGGGGACTGTTAGCATTAGGTCAGAGGTTGGACTCGATGATCTTGATGTCTCTTCCCACCTAGAAATTCTGTGATTCTGTGATTATTTTGATAATGAAAGTGAGCCTGTGTGGATAGCCAGACCCAAAAGAGTCATAGTGAATGGAATTCAGTGTATCTGGTAGCATGTCACCAGTGGAATTCCCCAGGGCTCAGTATTGGGACCAGTTATGCTTAAAATTTATAAGTCATCTGGATGAAGGGATACAGTCCACCTTCAGTAAGACTTCACTATATAACAAGTCGGGCAGGACTCTTGATGTGTTTGTGGGTAGGAAGGCTTTTCAGAGGCACCTGGATAGGCTATGTTGATGTCTAACCTCATGGCATTCATTTCTCACTATTCTAGTAATATACAATAAATTATATTAATCTTCCTATGCTGAGTCTGTTTTGCCCATGATGATAACTGTTGAGTGATATCCCTGTCCTTATCTCAACCCTTAAGTCCTTTTCATAGTATTTTCTTCCCGTTTCCTTCAGGGGAGGGCATTCAGAGAGCAGTTGTGGTGGAGTTCAGCTGCCCTGCCAGATAAATCCACAACAATAGATTACACAAAATGTAATTTAAATATATGTGTGTGTGTGTTTGTATGTGTATACATATATATATATATATTTAACATCTGATGGAATATATATACATATATATTTCATATACCACACACACACACATATATACATATACATATGTATATACTCCATCAGTACTATATAGATGCAAAAATAATGCAAATATAATGAGATTACATGATGCAGGCTGGTGGGGCCTGGGGAAGTCTCTGGTTCCAACCTCTGCACAGAGCAGGTATAGTGGCTCAGCATGGTCTCAAAGCAGGCTGTTCAGGACTTCACCCAGTCATAGCATAAAACTCCCCAGCCTAGAGACTGTTTCAAGATTTTAACTTTTAACTTAAAATTTAGCATTTAAATCTGTTGGCTATATATGTCCTAAGTACAAGTAACACACTAGCCAGGATGAGCAGTAATTAACTCTGCAATGGTAATTTTAGCTTAAAGTCATTGTGTTATGTTGGGCTCTGTTTAAAATAATGTTGCCAATCTAAAATCAAATTATGCAAGATGCAGAAGAAAGTGTCAAAGTCTTAAATACAAGAGTTCATAAGATTTTCTTCTACACAAAACTATTACAAAAACTGCTTCACTGGTCAAAATGATTATAATCAAATGGAATATTTAGTATGAAGTGAAACTAAATCAGATTGATTGATTGATTTTAACATGAACATTTAGAAGTTTTATGCTTCTTTAAAGCTAAAGTAGTATAAATTCAAATAGTTTAGACGTTGCATTTAGAGCTTCCACAAGTTTATCAACTCTATTTTTGTAATGAAAATGTAAATTTTTGAGCAATTTTTTTTGCAACCTTAACATGCATGATTTAGTTATAAATAAGATATGTAACATTTTAAGAAATGAAAACATAAGAAAACATAGGAAATGAACATACCATTTCTTTAAACATAAGAAATATTTTATAAATGAGCTTTATTTTATTATTATTATTATTTAATCTCTATATTATTTAAATGATTTTCAAATGTAACAATACTTATATTACATGACTATCACAGTTAGGTTTTTATATAAATACAATATCAGCCAAGGGTCTGATAGAAAGTTAGACTTTCTGTAGCAGAAATTCAAAGATTTGTCCTCTAACATTGAAAGACCACAATTCAAGATCATTAGATAGGAAGACACCTCAGCGTATCTTTAAGGGTTGAAGTATTCCCAATGACTTCAAGTTGACTGTTATTTTCTGTCTCAGAGAAATCCAGGATTTAAATGACTTTATTGATTCAAAATCCAAGTAGAATCACTTAATTGTGTTTCATCAGCTGTTAAAAAGGAATATTTATTTATTTATTTATTTATTTATTTATTTATTTATTCAAAATGTTCTCAAAGGCAACATAGACAGAAGCTGGTAAAAAGGTATCATACATCTACAGATAATTTCTATAATCATGGTTTCATGGACCATAGACAAAATAGATTTTGTTGTGTCTTTCTAATTAATTTCTCATATTAAATGCTGTTCAAAGTAGCTATCCCCCTTCGTTCTGTCTCCACTTGATCTTTAAGGAATAATTTATATGCAGGTGATCACATTGCACTAAATTATATAGATTCTCAAACAGTGCTTCTTGAATGATGTCGTGCATGTTTCTGATTTTTAATAAATCATTTATATTCTATCAACTCATCCAGAAACTTCCTTGCTATTTTATGATTAAAGAGAAGGGTGAAGGAGAAGAAACTGCCTTAAATATTTTCATCTTAAAATCAGAATTTAAAAATAAAATAAAAATAAAAATTGTGAAAGAGTTTAGAACAACAAGCAAATAGGCATAAAAATTTTAAATAACTCATTTTATTTTTTTTGTAGAAAAAATAGTTATTGTTTTCTTCTTCACTTTTTCTAAAAGATTTTACAATGTCAATACAGAGAAATAGTGTATAACTTGATCATTGTTTTGGCTTCCTTTGCCAGAAAAGTGAACTGGTTTCTACTTCCCAGCATATAGTAGGCATTCTGAGTGTTTCCATCTAAAAAGGACATGCTTCTGCAATGAGATTCTCAAATAGTAAAGCAACACTTTTACAACTACAAGGTAACTACTGTGGAGCTTTAACTGACATATTAATGGAAAGACTGTAAAGATGAGAAGTAGAAGGACAGTTTAAATGAACTGTTAATTTCCTAGTTTGCAAGGTAGAAACTTGTTCCAAAAGTAAGAAACAGTTTTGGAAGAAAACAAGAGAGAAGAGAAATGGAAAGTAATAGAGATATACTGCATTAATTGAGAGGAATAACCGGCAGCTGGGATAAAGAAGAAAATGTGTTACAAGACCTGAGGATACAATTAGAGTTTTGGATTTGACATACACATATATACACCTGATGTACTAAAGTGATAAAATCTAAATAGAAATGCTTATCTACGTAGATATGTTGGAAAGACAAAATATGAAGAAAATAATAGCGAGGCTGAAAAAATAAAAGAATTTACAGTTACTTGGGAAAAAATTTCAGACTCTTCTGGGTATAAAGCACTTAAGAATGCTTAATGAATACTAAAGATGAGCACATAAGCTCATCTAAGTATCTCTTTTGTCAGTCCAACTTCTAGTGAATGACATCTACGAAGTAAACGTATGACACATATGGTGGTGGTGGTCACCTGAATTATTTGTACCCATTTCATGCTGACTATACAGAGCAGTCAATTTTTTCCATCGTCCTTTTCCCAGGAAACAAGTAAAAATAAGTAAAAACAAGTAAAACAACAACAACAACAAAAACAGTAAATAATTATTTATTTATTTATGATATTTAATCCTGTGACAAGACACAGGAGAGATAATAATGCTGTTCTTACAGACTTGTGAGTTCAGGTTCTATAATGTGAAAATTATATATGAAATTAAAATTTTGAAGATATAAAACAAAACAAAACAAAACAACAAAAACGATAAAATATGATTTCCTGAAAAAGAAATGGAACTAAAACTTTAAACCAGTGATGCAGAGGAAAGGTTCTCTGTTTATTAAATAAAGACTTAAATATATATATATTTTTACATGTTGTATGTAGTAGCTGAAAACTTTTTCAAACCAACAAACAAACAAATAAACAAAAACAGATTTATGGAAATGCTAAAAACAAAAAACAAAAAACTAGCCTGATCCAAATTAAAAAATAAATCACATTGTATTACCTACTTTCATTACCAGTCCACACAAGACATTTGCAGAAATTTATGTGTACAACTTAGAACTATGCACCTGTACTGGGTCTGGCTGGAATGTTAACTTTCCCGGCAGCAGCCCATTCAGTGCCATACTCTGTACTTGTAGCTGGAACAGCAGTGTTATCACACCAGTGTTGTGTCTACTGCTGAGCAGCAGTGGCACAGCATTGGGCCTTTCTCTAACCCTCCTAGGGGGTGGGCAAAAAAGTGAGAAGAGAAACATCACTAGGGCAGCTGACCTAAACCAATCAAAGGGATATTCCATACCATGTGGTGTCACACTCAGCAATAAAAGGTGGAAACAGGAAGAAGAGGGGAGGGGTGGGCTCTCGTTGAGAAGGCGTCGGTCCTCCTCTCGAACACCGGCTGCGTGCGTTGAGGCCTTGCTTCAAGGACGTGGTCAATCATCGCTCATTTGTGGGAAGTAGAGAGTAATTTCTTTCCTCTGCACTTCCATATAGCTTTCATTTATTTTGTTTGTTTGTTTTCGTCCCTTTTTCCCCTTTTCCCTTTTACTTCCCCTTAGTTAAATTGTTTAGTTCATGGTAGCCTTTATTTAATTATTATAATTATTTCCCTTTAATTAAATTATCCTTATCTCAACCCGTGAGTTGTTCTTTGCTTTACTTCTCCCCCTCCTCATCTAAAGGAGGGGGAGTGAGAGAGCGGTTGTGGGGTTTAGCTGCCCAGCACGGTAAAACCACCACAGCACCACTACAACCAGATCTTTAAATCACCTTCCAAAAGAAGTCTTAGCTGACACAGGTGTTAGCATAGTGGGTACTGAGCACTAGATTCTGTAAAAGACAGATACTCAGATTATGAGCAGACTACTATAGGCCTTACTACAGCTAAGAAAGACTTATGCCAACCATTAAGTTAATGTTTGCACACAACATTCCTCACTTATTCAAAGAAACAAGGTAATTTTCATTCATTTTGTCTGTTTTATCTATCTATTTATTTATTTATTTATTATTACAGAAAGAAAGTGCTCCCAGGAACTCTGAAATAATATTAAGTATTGTAGTTACATTTTAGCCTGTCTGAAACAATGGGAGGACACATTTCCTGGTACAATAGACATTACACACAAGTCCTTTGATTTATGAGGACAGTGACATCAAAAACATAACAGATTAAATAAGGATTTGTCTATGATACACTGTTAAAAAAATAGATCTGTTAATTCATTCTTTCTGTTAACTTTGCTTGTAATTTTTCAAATCAAGAATTTTTTTTTTTTGAATTATTATATATATTTTGTTGCTTGTTTTTCTTTTAGACATTTCTTCAGAATATCTGTGGATGAATTAGGTTCACAAAAAAAGAAGTTTCTACTAATACTGACAAAAGTCAAGTACCCCTGTGATTTTCTGTCCAAAGTACTTTTATTCTTATTAAAGCTCCTCTGCTCCTCCACAGATATGAGAGAACAATCTATTGATATATGCAGTTTGTAATTACCAAAACTGCTATCTGGAAATTTCAGTAAGATTAAATTTTTTTTTAAAAAAATTGTAATGTTTATCAAAATTATTGAAATTATGGCCAAAAACAACAACAACAACAAAAAAGTTTTATTTTTGAAGTCAAAATCCACACAAGAGTGAGGATGCTACTAATTTTTTTTCCATGCAGAATTCTAAGACTGAAACTTAAAGAGAAGAACTAATTCAGAATATTTCAGAAAAACTAATTCAGAATATTACCTCTTGCCTCCTTATCTAGGATTTCAAAAAAGAGCAATAAGGTCGCCCCTGAGCCTCCTCTTCTCCAGGCTGAACAAGCCCAGCTCCCTCAGCTGCTCCTCGTAGGACTTGTTCTCCAGGCCCCTCACCAGCTTCGTCACCCTTCTCTGGACCCGCTCAAGCACCTCGATGTCCTTCTTGTAGCGAGAGGCCCAAAACTGAACACAGTAAATATAACATATTTAAAGATAACATACCTCTGATATTATTCTACAGTGTAGTTTTCTGAAAAGCTTTTCACAGTATTTCTTTACACTAACACAAATGTTTTATCTCTTCTTTTCTAGAGCTACTGGTCTGATTTTCCTTATATTCCTGGAATCTAGCACACTTAGGTGTGCTAGATTATCTTATTATCTTGATGGGATACCGGAATAGTGCAGATAATTCAATATAAGAATGGTGGAAGCTGAAATACTCCAGTGAAAAACATCAAACTACTTAATCCTGTTTTCCTATGTTATTTTCCATGCCAAAGTATTGGTAACACCGCTACAAGCGACATCTCTGAGACTTTGATACAAGCCACATACAGATCAAGTACAACCATGTAGGAGTGCACTAGTCCAGTTACTGAATGAACCAAAGTTAAACTACAGATTACAAATCCTTTTTTCATGAAATATCAGTACAGGGATTGTTTCCCACCCTCTATTTATGGAGTTGATTATGCCTGTGTATTTCAAATCCCTTTAATTCTTGCTGAATTTCATTCAGTATTTTGTAACTTACTCATTTTCCACCATCATTTCAAATTTTAACATACTTGAAATCTTTTACTGCTTAATGCTATCTGCACATTTTGGAATTGTATTTTTCTCTTTTCAGGCTGCTCTTGAAAATATCTATTTTTACACACATGGCAGATAAAATTTCCTTTGATATAAAACCATTAATTACAGTTCTTCTTCAAAACCTTATTATAGAAAAACATTTCAGAGTTATTTTATTGAGTTCATATTTCTCTTTCTTGCCTATGAACCTTGTGATGCAGTATCTGAGTGATTGCTTTTAAGTAATTCTTGGTGTCTGTTATGCATTTCCAATTGTCTTACAATTACTTGCTGATAGTTCAAAATTTTCCTCTTTTCTATTTTTTTCTTTTTTTTCTTCTTCTCCCTCCCCTTCCCTCCCCTCCCCATAAACAAGAGTTAGGCAGAATGGACTGTAATGTTTCTATGGTGTTTTGCAAGAAGGTAGACAGTTAGCAATATTGAGATTGTTTCAGTTAATTTTTTAGGAAATTGATTGAAGTTCCAAATCTCACTCCATAGGAAAATTTCTTCCTCCTGTTCACTACTTTAGAAACCACCACTACTGGTAGCACCTAGCATAAACCTCCTGATTATATTTTAATGTTTTAGCCTCTAAATATTTGTGTCATCATTAGTAATAACAAGCCACAAGATTTGAGCCTTTTTAACATACAGGCCTCATGACTCATGAGATGTTATTTGAACTTGAACTCTGTTTTAACTTTTTCAACTGTTAAGAAAACTATTTTATATCCAAGCTACGTACATAATTGTGTGACATCGTATATATTTTACTAGCCAGTATAAGTAAACCTTGATATGTATAGAAAAATTGGGTTGTGATCATGTTAAAAATACCACAAGAAGAGCCTTGTGTGACTTGGAGCAACCCCTTATTTTCAAAGTCATTCTAACACCCCTTCCCTCAAAACAATGCCACTAACAAACAACAGGATCACATGGAGAGTAACAGAGTGAATGTAGATAATGTTATAATAACTAGCAAGTTTATGTTTAGCAGCTATAGCTTGTTGTTGTTGTTGTTGTAGAATCATGTTTATCTTCTTTAAGTAGCACATCTGGGAAAATGATAATTCTTAAATTATAAATCTGTTACAATTCCTTTTTGGGTAACAACCAGCTTTTGGCTTTGTGTTGAAAGTGGGTTTTTTAGTCCTTCAAACTGAAAAAGATGCAGTCCAACAAATACATAATGAATGTAGGTAACCAGCTTTATTTTGGGATTGTTGAGAAAGTGAATATTTGTAAACTGTTGTTCTTTTTGTACAGAGTTTTGTGAAAATATTTTCTGAGCATTAGACTATGATAATCAAAGACCAGCAATGTAGGTAACATGTATATGTTCATATGGTCCTTCTTTATTGATTAATGTATTAAAACCTTCCAAGATCTTTTTTTCTTTCCTATGAAAATATTTGTAGAATACATTCTTATTATTAAGATTAATCACAGATATCTCATTTTCTATGTTGACATTTCTGGTTTTATCCATACATTGTATTGTTAATTGTACTGAAGGTATAAATATAATGACAAAATAAACTTTTGGACAGCAGAAATGGATTAAAATCACTATAAATATGTGATCGTGTTTGAAATAAAGAAGAAAAGCTGACGACAAGCTGTGTTTTTATTTGAGAAACCCTATTTATACCCTCATTTATTTAGAATTCTGTGTTTTGGTATTATTGTTTTAAATTTTACAAAGTTAAAATACATTGTACCTAATGATAATAAACTAATTATCTTCCAGACTAATTTGAAAACTATTTTCCAATTTGAAAATATGTTTTCTTCTTTCCTATGTACTTGGTAGAAACAACAAAGAACAAAGAGTTAAAATATTTCTGCATTAGTAGAACCTGGTACCCAGTGATATAATTGCTTGTTCTGTGGCTACTTAATGTTAAGTTTAAAAAGCTTTGTACCATGTTATGTGCTTATAGGATGGTGAGAGTCACAGCAATGAGACCAAGTAATCTGATTACTAATTTCATCAAAATAAAACTGTAAAATACAGAACCTAAATCTCATATCTTACACTTCATAGACATTGTATTAGAAATATACATTAGTGCTAAACTAGAGTTTTCTGGAAAGATCTACTAAAAACAAACAAACATTCTAAAACAAAGCAATTCTTACAAATTTTGCACTAGTGACTTTGACTTAGCCAGCGTAATTATACTTACGCTGGCTAACATATAACATAATTATATCTTCCCCAATGTTTCCCCCAGTGTACAGGATTTCTTCATGGTTATGTTTAACTTCAGTAAAATTTTAGTGTTCATACAAATGAATAATACTATAATTACCCAAAGATTTATAATAAAATCAGTAAGAAAAAATGGGTAAAGAGAAAAAAATAGAGAGAAAAATGCTCCTATTACATATTCTGAACCACACAAATGAGAAAAATTAAAATTCTTAAATATTCTTTAAATATTCATAAATTTGTGAAAAAATATGCTAGTACCTTCAAAGGTTAACATAGGCTTTGTAGACTAGTGTATTTAATTTACAGGTAGAAGATAACAAATACTTGCTTGTTTTTGCTTTCTTAAATGGTGTTTCAAATTAGCTTGAGATATAATATTTTGTACAATAAAATTAATACTTGTATCTGCAGATTAGAAATTATTATTGTTATTGTTATTGTTAACATATTTTGTTATAATATTTTTATATTTATATATATATAAATATATTATATATATTTTATATATTTTATATATTATATATTATTATTATTATATTATATTATTATATATTATTATATTATATTACATTATATTATATTATATTATATTAATATATTATTATAACAACAACAACAACAACAATAATAATAATAATAATAATAATAATAATAATAATAATAATAATAATAATAATAATAATTATTATTATTATTATTATTATTATTATTATATCCGGGTCCAGAGAAGGGTGACGAAGCTGGTGAGGGGCCTGGAGAACAAGTCCTACGAGGAGCGGCTGAGGGAGCTGGGCTTGTTCAGCCTGGAGAAAAGGAGGCTCAGGGACAACCTTATCGCTCTCTATAGGTACCTTAAAGGAGGCTGTAGTGAAGTGGGGGTTGATCTGTTCTCCCACGTGCCTGGTGACAGGATGAGGGGGAATGGGCTTAAGTTGCGCCAGGGGAGTTTTAGGCTGGATGTTAGGAAGAACTTCTTTACCGAAAGGGTTGTTAGACATTGGAACAGGCTGCCCAGGGAAGTGGTGGAGTCACCATCCCTGGAAGTCTTTAAAAGACGTTTAGATGTAAAGCTTAGGGATATGGTTTAGTGGGGACTGTTAGCGTTAGGTCAGAGGTTGGATCTTGAGGTCTCTTCCCACCTAGAAATTCTGTGATTCTGTGATTTTATTTTATTTTATTTTATTTTATTTTATTTTATTTTATTTTATTTTATTTTATTTTATTTTATTTTATTTTATTTTATTTTATTTTATTATTTTATTTTTTAATATCTGTGGCACCAGATATTTTGAACTTTGCTTGTTTATTTTAAGGTGTCATGTTAAGGGGTGTAGCCGATTAACCGTTATGGGTCAAGTGGGATTCACCAATAACGCATTAACCGTTAGGGGTCTGGTTGGATTCAGAGCACTGAACTACCACAGTCATGGATTAACCAATAACATATAACCACCCTTACTCTAGTCGCGTTTAATGAGAACTATCACGGCTAGGAATAATGCATTCAAGTGCAATTTATTACAGCAACAGGTACACAGGTTCTTTGGATTGCCGGCGATACTTATTGTCTGCAAAAGCAAGCTAGCATGCATGAAATACACAGGTGACACAGGTGTGCAGCCTGAGAATTAACATGTTAAAAGGCACAAAGTCTCTATAGAGATTTTTAAGTTTCCACAGAGACACACGGTATAATCAAGTGGTCAAATCTCACCCAAAGGCATCCCAATGGCGGGAGGGGAGGAAAAGAGGCTCAGCCCATCCACTGATCCCAGGGGTCAGGAGGTCCTTGGGATGGTGTATTCCCTGGGGATTGTATCTCCCCTGACAGTGGTATCTTCCCTAACTATGGTATCTTCCCCAGCATCTCCTCTCTCTTAGGCCAATTTATGTTATTTTCTACCTTTTAGGTGGAAGTTGAGTGACTCTAGTCAAGCATATCTTAGTTATGATTGGTGACATGCACCCAGTGACCTGACCATGTGCTACTTTTTTTCTTTGGAGTGGAGTATCTTTCAGCCCGTAATTTAGTTTATCTTGCCAGTGCCTTCAAAGCACTGAAATTTATATCTGTACATTTTCTAGTAAAGTCCTACACACATATGGCCTCAAGTGTATCATACACTGATATAATATCAAATTTTTGGTTTAAAATATTTTAGAAGTCCATGCAAATATTTATTTGCTCTACAACAGGTATCACTTTATAGAAGCTTTGTAAGCAGCAATAAGGTGTTGTAGTGAGTTAGGCAACATATTCAGACTGACAGTTTGCCTTTTGTATGGGTCAATGAGAAACTTAAAGGCAATTAGCAGTGAAAGATAATTACCTTACCTAGGGAATTATTGATCTGACAGTCCTATCTTTTAGGACCATGCATCATATTTAAAATGAAATGTTTTGCCCTGCACCTCCAAGCAATCAATTAATGTAAACTATCTGCAATATATTAGTAGCACAACTTTCCTTGGGAACACATTTACTTAGTTTATTCTCCCACAAGAGAAGGAGGTTTTGTGTTTAAAGGGATAAATAAATAAATAAATAAAGTGCAATAGAAACTTTCTAGAAAAATGATCATTTCCTTTTTGTTCTTTTCAGGATTTTTGGATGTTGGTCGATGCTTGCCTGAACATGAGCCGGCAGTGTGCACAGGTGGCCAAGAAGGCCAACGGCATCCTGGCTTGTATCAGGAATAATATAACCAGCAGGACCAGGGAGGTGATCAGCTCCCTGTACTCTGCTCTGGTGAGGCCACACCTCGAGTACCGTGTTGAGTTCTGGGCCCCTCGCTTCAAGGAAAACATCAAGGCCCTGGAGCATGTCCAGAGAAGGGCTACAAAACTGGTGAGGGGTCTGGAATACAAGTCTTATCAGGAGTGCCTGAGGGAATTGTGGTTGTCTAGTCTGCAGAAGAGGAGGCTCCAGGGAGACATTATTACTCTTTACGGCTACTTGAAAGGAAGTTGTTGGGAGCTAGTGGTCAGCCTCTTCTCACAGGTAAGTAGTGAAAGGTATAGAGGGAATGGCCTCAAGTTGCGCCAGGGGAGGTTTAGGTTGGAAATTAGGAGAAGTATCTTCTCAGAAGGAGTAGTCAGGCACTGGAACAGGTTTCCCAGGGAAGTGATGGAGTCACTGGCCCTGGGGGTGTTTAAGGAAAGGTTGGATATGATGCTTAGGGACATGGTTTAGTGGGTGATATTGGTGGGTTGGACTGGATGATCTTGGAGGTCTTTTCCAACTGTAGTAATTCTATGATTCTATAATTCTGTGTATTTTATATTAATATAAAAAGACATATAACTATTAGAGAGTGTCTAAAGGAAGGTTATGAAGATGATGAAGGGTCTGAAGTGCAAGGCATATGAGAAGTGGCTGAAGTCACTTGAGTTGTTTGGTTTATAGAAGAGTAGTCAGCACGGGTTTATGAAATGCAGATCCTGCTTGACGAACCTGATCTCCTTCTATGACAAAGTGACGTGCTGGGTGGATGAGGGAAAGGCTGTGGATGTGGTCTACCTTGACTTCAGCAAGGCTTTTGACACCGTCTCCCACAGCATTCTCCTCAAGAAACTGGCTGCTCTTGACTTGGACTGGCTCACGCTTCGCTGGGTTACAAACTGGCTGGATAGCTGGGCCCAAAGAGCCGTGGTGAATGCAGCCAAGTCCAGTTGGAGGCCAGTCACTAGTGGCGTTCCCCAGGGCTCGGTGCTGGGGCCGGTCCTCTTTAATATCTTCATCAATGATCTGGATGAGGGCATTGAGTGCACCCTCAGTAAGTTTACAGATGACACCAAGCTAGGTGCGTGTGTCGATCTGCTTGAGGGTAGGAAAGCTCTGCAGGAGGATCTGGATAGGCTGTACCGATGGGCTGAAGTCAACTGCATGAAGTTCAACAAGGCCAAGTGCCGGGTCCTCCACCTGGGGTGCAATAACCCCAAGCAGAGCTACAGGCTGGGAGATGAGTGGTTGGAGAGCTGCCAGGCAGAGAAGGACCTGGGAGTGATGGTTGATAGTCGGCTGAATATGAGCCAGCAGTGTGCTCAGGTGGCCAAGAAGGCCAACAGCATCCTGGCTTGCATAAGAAATAGTGTGACCAGCAGGGCTAGGGAGGTGATCGTCCCCCTGTACTCGGCTCTGGTGAGGCTGCACCTCGAGTACTGTGTTCAGTTTTGGGCCTCTCGCTACAAGAAGGACATCGAGGTGCTTGAGCGAGTCCAGAGAAGGGTGACAAAGCTGGTGAGGGGCCTGGAGAACAAGTCCTACGAGAAGCAGCTGAGGGAGCTGGGCTTGTTCAGCCTGGAGAAAAGGAGGCTCATGGGTGACCTTATTGCTCTTTACAGATACCTTAAAGGAGGCCGTAGCGAGGTGGGGGTTGTTCTATTCTTCCACATTCCTGGTGACAGGATGAGGGGAAATGGGCTTAAGTTGCGCCAGGGGAGTTTTAGGTTAGATGTTAGGAAGAACTTCTTTACCGAAAGGGTTGTTAGACATTGGAACAGGCTGCCCAGGGAAGTGGTGGAGTCACCATCCCTGGAAGTCTTTAAAAGACGTTTAGATGTAAAGCTTAGGGATATGGTTTAGTGGGGACTGTTAGCGTTAGGTCAGAGGTTGGACTCGATGATCTTGATGTCTCTTCCAACCTAGAAATTCTCTGTGATTCTGTGAGATTGAGGGGAAGACCTCATGGCAACCTGCAGCTTCCTTGCCAGCAGAGCGAAAGGGCAGGTGCTGATCTATTCTGTCTGGTGACATCTACAGGAACTGAGGGAACGGTATGGAATTGTGATGGGAGGTTCAGACTGGTTATTATAAAACAGTATTTCATTGAGAGAACATTCAGTTAATCAGGCATCGGAACAGGCTCCCCAGGGAAGTGATCATGGCAGCAAGCTTGTCAGAGTTCAATAAATATTTCAGCAATGCTGTCTGTTATACGGTCTGATTATTGTGAGGTCCTATGTGGAGCCAGGAGCTGGACCTGATGTTCCTCGCGGGTCCTTTCCAACTCAGGATATTCTACAATTCTTTGATATTTCAATGTGAATAATTGTAATCAAATATAAAACCCTTTATATTTTTTCTCAGATTCTAGTTAGATTTTGAATGGTAGCCTCTTGTAGCAACTGTACTTTATTAATTTCAAATAAAAATATTTGTGTCAATGAAAATTTATGCAAATATAAATTAATTATGGAATTACAAATAACCATTAATAATAACCATTAGTGAACTTTGACCAACAGTTCTCTGTTTTTACCGAAGTTAAATAATTCTTTTTTTTAATTTTTTCTGCCTAGGTTATTGAATTAGATCCCTGGTCAGGCAAGCCAGCCTTCTGGTCCGCCTGCTTGACTTCTGACATTTTGCATTTGCTTGTATCTGTGCTTTTACGAGGCAGTAATTGAAAACCGACCAGCACTGATGGACTCCAAAGCCTGTAAAAGCAGTTTAACTGGGGACCTCACTAGCTAGTTACCTCAGCTGGCTGTATTCCGTCTTCCCCAAAACCAGGGTTGAAGTTTTGATGGCAATTTTCATGCTATCATGCAAATTTTTAAACTTGACTGTTTCATGGTCAATATGAAAATTAATTATGTTTGAATTACAAATAATTACCATTAGTGAATTTTGACCAACCGTTCTCTGTTGTTACTGAAGTCAAAGAAATTTACAGTTTATGCAAAATATTGTTCACATGAAAGAAAACCTAGCTGTCTGGAACATGTTTAGTGCACCATTGCTCATGAAACTAGCTCCAAGCAAGCAAACCATGATGAGAATTTACTTACAGCATCTGTCTATGAATACAAAGTTATGGAGTATGAAGGTATTTACACTCAGGAATCCAACTGCAAATTGCTTGCCCACAGAAAAGTACATTGCTATATTGTCAGTCAGCCTGGAAGGTCTAAATCAACTGGAAGCTCCAAATGCTGTTTGGTACAGAGACAGATTTGTCATCAGCAGACAAGTCCACATGCTCCATGAGACTGTCACCCTTATTTCTTGAATGAAAAACACATATCTTTTCAGGATTTTCTTCCTTCCTAGAAAATTATAAATATACCAAGCAGGAATACAGGGCTGTAGAGTCTCCCTAATGATTATATTCATTTTTTATATTCTTTACTATGTTATTTTTTTAGAGGGAATCTAGACCAGATTTTACAGCATAAAGAAACTGCTCAGAAGTTGATATATAATTGAATATTATTTAACTGTTAAAATAAAATTTCTCAAATAAATGACTACCATGTAAAATGTAACTCTATGAAAAACCAGAATAAATAAATTAAAAAAAAAGTATCTAATAATCACTGGAAATATTTTGAAATTATTTTGAAATATTCACGATTAATAAAAAAAAATCAGAATTATGAGGAATATTTTATTGAAAAATAATCATGTTTTTGGAGAAAATATTTAAACACAGATAGCAGTAAACCTCTTAATCTCAAACCAGTTTTTTATTGTGCATTCACATGCACATTTTCCTCCCCTGAGTAATTATAAATGCGTTTGGCATTCAAGTTCTATTTCGTTTATTTGTGATATTACTGGGAGAAGGAGAAGAAAGAAAAAAAAAATCAGTCATATATTCCATTTAAAAAGGGTGGATGAAATAAACATGTTGAAAAATAATAATAATAAAAAAATGGCTTCAGCTTCTGAGAAAGCATATTGATGTGCTTTTTATACACTGTACTTCCTCCTTTTGTTAAAAGAGTTGTATAGACATTTCACACTAATCGATCGTGGAGTATTGATCCAAATGGTAATATGACCTCCCATCAATGAGGAGAAGTATATTATGGAACATGCTATACTTCTGCAAGCACACAGTTTTGTTTTGCATTTTGTTCTGCTATCATAAAATGTAGAGTCAAGTATTATTATCTATAACCCTTGCTTTCTATACTTCTACTATTAAATAAGAAAAAGGTTTAAAAATAAGCTTTACAGAATGCAACAAAAATATGCCATCAAGAAAATATACTCTAGAGAATATATTCAAAGCTCTGTCTGTATATAATCAAGCTCTTTATTCTAGACATCCAAGCTTCCTATTAACATTCTTGTGCAGAAAAAGGAATTTAACAGTTCATTCTCCTTTACATACTGTAGTACCCTTCTTATGTTAACTGTTTTGTAAATAAAAGCATTTTAAAAACAATTTCTATTATGGATTTATTTGTCAAGCATTTTTGTCAACATTGGTTGACTCATGATCATGTGATGCACAGTCTCAATAAATAATATAAGTTATGCCTCCAGCTCACTGTAATTGAACTGAAAATTCACTCTGCTTTGCTTGTGTATGTTATTGCATTTATAATAGAACAACTCACAATAATTTTATTCTAAGTGGACTACTTAGCACAAAAAAAAAAAGCAAACAAAAACAACAACAACAACAAAAAAACGTGGAAACAGACATAATACAACAGGTACTAAGTAATTCACAAGAGGTTATAAAAAGAATAGGGTCAGAATCGTTGGCAAAATGAAAGTCTGCTGACCCCTACTACATGGGGTTAACTTATAAAATGTGATGCCTTGCAATCTTGATGGATGTGATTTTGATTTAGTAAGAAAGAGAGCAAGCTAAGATATTCTTTCAGTAATATCTTAGTACTCACTCTAGTGAGTACTCTTAGTACTTACTCTACTCAGTTTTGTAATTAAAATGTTTATTCATAATACACCAAGACCAGGAGATAAAAATCTCCTGAAAATAAGGTGTTCTTAAAATATACCGAAAAATCTTTCAGATCTAGTCCAACTCCCTCCTTGATTAAAGTTAGCATGATCAAGGAAGTCATGTGACAAGTGATAAACAGGATGAACAGGAAGAAAAAGATGTGATGTGAAAATTAACTTGAAAAAAAAAATGTTATTAATATGTGTTCATAAACTTCTCAACTTGCTACTGCTAGATGAAATAATACAAATTTACTCTATCATGTTTAAAATATTACTTAAGAATTCTTGTACAATGCAAAGTATATTTGCATATTGTTGCAGTCTGAGACTTTTCTCAGTCCCATACTACATCACCACATACTACATCACATTCAACAGCTCATTTAGAAACAGGCATCAAAGCAATGTCTGGTTTTGTGTGGTTTAGCCTGAAAACTTGTTAATTGATTAAAAGATCATCAAAGTTACCACTGAAAACAAGGATTACCAATAAATACAAACCATTTTTCATTGAAAGATTGCCTTAAGTTATAGGGGAGAGGAAAGTTTCATAGCATACGTATTTCTACAGCAAACTAACTTTATGAGCAAAAAATTGGAAATCCTTCCATTGAGAAGTTACACAATATTTCCATGACTGCTTAAGCACTGTTTGCTCCCTTTATGCAGACTTTCCCTTGTCCCAGTGTGTCTCAATGTTGTCAGTACCTGACACCTACAGATCATTCTCCTTCTTAGCTGAGCCAGAGGTTAAACAGCAGAAGTGAAAACTTTCCTTAAAAGCATAATAATAATAACAACAACAATAACAACAATAATAAAGAAACCATAGACAAGTAGAAAAGACCATATAAACTTTATGCCACCTTGAACAAAGCTTTATTTCTCTTTTTCTTTCAGGTGGTGAGATCCCTGATATTGTTAGATGTCGTAACATCATCTGTTAGTATGCCATTCTTAAAACAATGGAGTTCTTGTAACTCCTAAATCAAAAGACAAAAAATTGCATTCTGTATTTCTTAAGAACTTAGCCTGACTCCAGATCAACACAGATATTCTGTCATTCCTATCTTTAGGAATAAAGTTTTAAACATGTATGGAAACAAAAAGAATAAGCTATCTTCAATCTCTCTCTGAGATTCAGTGTCCCCATTGTTTTCATTTTTACATTTTTTTTCATCTTGACTCTGCTTTCAAGGAAGGCAGTCCTGGAAAAGAATCAAACAAAATACTTCCTTGTCAACTCCAAGACACATCATGTTAATAAAAATGGCAAAAGCTCCCTCCCACATAGTCTTTAAAATTCCAACATGAAAACAAACAAGCAAAAAATAAACAAACAAATAAATAAATAAAAGAAGGAAGCTGACTGGGTTCAGTGCTACCTGAGGGAGGCTTGAACCATAAGCTCCGAAAGAGATTTTTCAAGACTAAATTTACATCGCAACTTGGAGGATTCTGACCCAGAATGAAATAATGTCTACAAGGCGGTCTAGATTTGAGTCTCAAAACCACTGTTATTCCCTTGCATACTGCATTATGGCTAAACTATTTGCTCTGGAATGACAATGTCAGAGACACTTCAGCAACTTTCTTGTTTGGAAGTTCTAATTTATTCCAGGAGTTTGTTTTGAAATAAATAAAAGTATGTAGATGAAGAGGGTGGCATTTACAGGCTTCCTGACAGAGTAAGAAAGTGGGGAAAAAATGATGGCATACATAAACTATATACTGCAAATTAAAATTTGAAAGTTTGAAAACTCTCATCTACAAAAAGAGCTGCAAAAACAGTGCTTAAAAATAGCAAAACATGGGGTTAAAAGCTGCAGATCCAATTTTGTTCAAGTTCTTACTTATTTTGTACATTTGGCCACTTACAAGTGTGTAGGTTATGATATTGCTTAGATTAGCTTTAGGTCTTTAAATATTGAAAGTTAGGCAAGGGAAAAGGAAAGTTATGTTACACTAAAGATTTTTTAATCTGAATAAAGAATAAAGAATGGAAACAATAATTTCTACTTGGATACACCTCATTTTCTCTATGTTTCTTTTTATTAATCAGTATTCTAGTCTCCTGCATTTGGAAGAGTTTGAAAATATACCAAAGGACAAGAACAAATGAAAAAATAGTATTGACTATGAAGGAAATGTAAACAAGTAAGCAATTTTTTTTTCTTATAACCGTTTCTAATTTTATAATACCACAGAACAGCTTAGACCTGATTCAACCAGACTTCCACTGGCAGAATACGGTACAGTCATCCAAAGGTCTTCTTAAGAGTAAGCTGGCCATGAAAGAAATCATGAAGTAATGTTATTTATTCTGAAGACTTCACAAAGATGAAGAAAAGTATTTTGCTTGAATATCAGTAAGGGCTCCTCACAGATAATAGATGAAGACAGCAGAAACAGGGACTCAGTTATTGGACTTGTATCCATAATATATAACGTATATATTGTATATATATGCATAATGGACTTGTATCCATAATATATTTTGGGGCACCAAAAATCTTCTCCAGTTGCCTAGTGACATCAGATGAGTCTAAGATAATGAGTAGCTTGCAAAACTACTTAAATACTACTTAGACTCTTAAATGCCATCATGGGTTAGGACACCAATCAGAGACATAGAAAATGGTAAACATATTTTCTTATTGTGAGACCTCACTTTGTCCTCAGTCTCAGATTTAGGTTAATTTATGAACAATTTTTCTGTATTAAATAAATTTGTGATAAACTTCCCCAGAGATCACATTGGTCTTCTAGGAGTACAGGTGCCACTACATCCACAGATATAAGTCATTTCCAGATATCATGAGACAGATTTCTGGAAACTTATTTTGTTAGTATGCTGTTGGATGAGAATTTGAGAACACAGCTGTTGCTGCTGGCCCAGCTGCCTATTCTTTCATATACTCCTGTGAAACACAGGAGGCTCAGTGTAGGTTTTACAGCCAACAATTCACAGACAGATTGTTGGCATTTTTGTAGCCACCAGGCAGAAGGAACACATGTAGGGATACAGCAAAGGTTATTGTTATCTAGGCATACACAAGATTCTAGGAGTGGTAATAGATCTGAGCAGAATTTGCCTGCTGTTTATTTTGTGCTTAAATACACTTCTTCACTAGATTCACAAAAATAAAACAAACAAACAAAAAAACATAGCTAAAACAGATTTTGATCTCTGCAATTCTTAGCTTCTGCCTGGATCTTTTTCAGAGCATTATTGTTTAGATATTACCCACACGCGATCCAATGACCACAAAGAATACTGAATTTATATTGTTCAGTAATTGGAAAATAATCTCCTTTGTTAAATTTATTTCTGATCATATCAAACATTTTATTTCTCTATTTGGATACAATAATTATGCTTAGAAAATGTTATTATCCACAGATCCTACACCTCAGTCACTGACAGAATGTAACCTTTAAAGCTTAGGTGAAATTCTAGCAAATGAGAGGATTTATAGAGATGACAAGACTGTTAATAACCCACTCTGGACCAGTGTTGTGCCTTCATCTCCAGACTGGAACATCATTACTACAGTGAAGCAATAAAGATGCTTGAGTCAGAAGGCAATTGAAAATTAAAATACTAAATATTGTGAAAAAATGGATCTCAGAAAAGAATTAAATGTTTGAACCCTACTGAGATGGGGCAGGGAAACCTATCGATACACTTATCTGCAGTTTGTCTCCAATTGAAATGTAATTTAATTACCAACAGTAATATTCATAGAAATAATTCACTATGAAGTATGGAAAAGTAGATGCCAATTGTACTGCAACTTTTTGTTTAGTGAACATAGAGAAATTGCTGTTATTTGCCCAATATTTTAATAATATCAGTCCTCACATTTTCATAATCTTTTGTTTTGTTTTGTTTTGTTTTGTTTTGTTTTGCTTTTATTTGTTACATTTTGTGTTACTAGACAATGGCAGCAACAAGAGAAAAGCGTATGAAATCACTCACATTCAGGTATTGATTATTTTCTTAGTTATCCATCAAAGGATTTAACATGCTGACTGACAGAAAATGAGATGCGATTGCTTGATATTGATTGTAATGAGCTCTGCATTGGCTTGTAATACTAGGGGAAAATCTTATTATTTTATTTTTCATTCTTCCTTTTTTTAAATCAAATTTTATTTTATTTTATATATATAATATATAATATATAATAATATAATAATAATTTTTATTATATTTTATAATTCTTATTTTTAAATATTAAGTTATGTTTTTGAACATGTGATATGTCTGACATGTCTCTTTCAGTTATTGATGAGGGTGTCCAGGTGCATATGTTTCTAATAAGATTTTGAAATATTATAACAATTTTAATATATGAATAAAATATTGGATGTTTTTCCACTTTTTTCCATATGTTCTAAATAGTGTAAGACTATCTACATTTCATTTAGTACTTTTACTAAGAATTTTAGTACTTTAAATCACTGCTTCCTGAATGTGTATATATGAATACATAAATCATGTATATGGCATGCTCACACACCTGTGATTTTACACGTTTACAATTACATTAGATATACGTTGTAATTAAGTAACAAATTAATATATTTTCCATCCCATTTACTAGTTATAGACATGCCGGTGAATAACTAAAGCAAGAAAATACAGACTGATCAATTGGTCTCTCTGTCAGAGAACTACAACAAATGAAATAAAGATCTGAATGAACTGATAAAGAAGGGGAAAGGGTTTAAAAAAGTGTGTGTCCCAGGCTTTTAGGCTTCTTTCCAATTGTGTAAAGACCAGATCATTTTAAAAGTGTGTATTAAACTATTTTGTTAGAGAAAAAAACATTCGTATGTGTTCTGTAAAAAAAAAAAAAAAAAAAAAAAAAAAAACACAAAAAAACAACAAAACAAGTGGTCTATGCAACACCAACTATAATTGCAGTTTAACCCAGAAAGCAGCTCAGCCCCACACAGCCACTCACTCGTTCTCCCCCAGTGGGATGGGGAAGAGAATCAGAAAAAAAAAAAAGTGTAAGAATTCATGGGTTGAGATGAAGTTTACTACACAAGGAAAAAGCCACTCACACAAAGTAAACCAAGGAATTCAATTACAACTTCCCATTGGCATGTAGGTGTTCAGGGACTTCTGGACTTCATTAGCCTCTACAAATAAAGTTAACTGTATTCTAGTCCAAACTATGACAAGAGCAACTCAATCATTTATTGTTTTTAAAGTATAACAAATGGTCTAAGTAATGCCAAAAAGTTACTATGCTTTCTACAAGTCCCCCAGTTAGTTCCAATACCTTATTTCAAAGAACCCTAGTGAATATGTTCGGCATTTCTATGAAATATATTCAATAGTGTGCCAACATCTCTTGGACAGGATTTATGTCGGCTACACAATTTCATCAAGAAGAGCTGAAGGCAAGAGTATTTATGCTGACATAAATACCACCAATATTTTATTAAGATATGATTTAAGGAAATATATTTTCAAATTTCTTTTGAGCTTAAAAGGTAACTTTATTTAGAAATATAATAATACATAAAAATATATTAATTTCAAATGTATGTATGGTATTCATGTGTGTGTGTGTTTGTGCATGAAATTTTTAAGTCTATATTGATGTTGAAATACCAACTCACAATTTGCCTGTAGATATACTACAGTATCTAGGCCACAGAGACTTAAAATATTTGAATTCACTCATCTATAGATATTCTACCTTCCTTATGTAGTGTTGTGAAGTTGACTAAACACTTCTGACTTGTGACCTATGACTTCTGATAAATGTAATAGTTGTTAAAAGATAAATATTTATAGATGCAATGCACATACTTTTTCTCTAACAGAATAATATATAATATTTTAATATTGTAACAATAAAAACATTTTCATTAGAATTATGTTCAGGTAGATTTAAATCTACTTACCATTTGTTTGTTTTGAAGTGGATGTGAAGTTAGATAGCAGTTAGTCTAGAATGAATGGCATAAAAAAATGATTACCTATTTTAAGACTTGGAAAAGAAATTGCATTTGTAAAAAAGCACCCTCTGAGACATGTACCTGCTTTTAATGAATGTGAGGAAATAAGAAACTCTGCAGATCACATTTTCTTCAATTTTTACCTTCTGCATTTTCATAATGTACAACTTATATGTAACCAGACAGAACTGCTTTTTGAGACAAAATAGGCCAGGTACACTGCTGCTCTGTTCTAATGTTGCAGAGTCTAAGTTCCTATCAAATGAAGAAGGTAAAGAAAAACTTCAAGATACTCTAAAATGGCATTTTGATTAATGAAAATGTAACTACCAAGCCAGTAAACTGAGGATAAAAAAGTGGAGGATAGATATTTAAAAATAATTATTGATATGGCTTTGAAACAAAGATCTAAGTATACTCATAGTACTAGTCATATTTTCCTAAACTTCACTGGCAGTAGTAGCATACCTGCATGAGATATGATATCCAAACTAACCAGAACAAAGATCAGTGAGGTCAACAGAATACTCTCCCTTTGACAGCCCAAACTATTATATTTTCTTTCTGAATCACCTCAGGTGAATTCAAAAGATTTTGATGACTAATGTTATTTGTTGTTGTTGTTTTCTTTTTCTTCTTTTTCCCTCAGCTGCTACACAAACTCTTAAAACAAACATCATTTTTAAGGCATGTAAGTCAAAACTCAGTGCAAAATTTCTTAGTAAATAATCCATTCCTCTGTACAAATCATACACTATTGTTGAGGTGAAAAGAATGGAAAAAAGTATGAAAAAAAACACTGGTAAGCTAGAGAATTTAGAAAATGCTGGAAAGGCTGGAGTTCAGTTTGCCCAAGCCAGTCAGGAAGAGAAAGATTCTCCCATATTCCACATGAAAAAGCAGTCTATGGAGAACGTTCATCTCTCACAGCTTTATAAACAGCACTTCCTGAGCCTGAAATAAAATACATTTCTTTTAGCAATGTTTAATACAATCAGTGTTCTCTGGCTGTGGGTTTATACATTTTCAGTGCCACATTGTTTCTGTGATATCCATAAAAATTATTCCAAGTATTTTTCAATTCTGTATGAATTACATATTACATATTTTACATATGCTATTATAGCTATTTGCTAATTGTTATTATATGCTATTATATGCTATTTGTTATTATATTATATAGCTATTTATTATTATATGCTATTATAGCTATTGTAGCTATATGCTACATATATTACATATGTTATTACATATTAATTCTGCAGTATCTTCACAACCACTCTTAACTATTTTAGGAAAGAAAAATGATTTTTTTTTTTTAACATATTTACATTTATATTACATTTGTTTTATATATTTACATTTATCTTGATTTGAAAATTCTGAATAAAGTTGGAAAGAAAACTGTTAAATCTGGAATGTTTATTGAAAAATACATTAAATTTCCTAGTCTACATATAAACATAAATCTGAGAACCATGTAAGTGCCATAATATAGGTTGGAGGAGAAATAGAATAGGCATTTCCTGCCCACCACTTGTATCAGATGTGAAAGGTATAAAAATATTCCTGTAATCCTCTGAAAAGCTAAACAAACAAAGGCCTACAGGCCTTGTGATCATTAAAAATCCACTGGGTTTTCTCAGAAGACTAAGAAAGGCTAGATCTTTAAAAAATCCAATTTAGTTGACAGAATCATAAAATGGCCAGGATTGGAAGGGACCTCTAAAGATCATCTAGCCCAAACCATCTGCTAAACAGGATCACCTAAGGCATGTTGCGCAGGGTAGCATCCAGGCATGTTTTGAATATTTACACGGAAGGAGACTCCACTGCCTCTCCGAGCTATCTGTTCCAGTGCCCTGTCACCCCCACAGTAAAGAAGTGCTTTCTCATATTTTTCCAGAACATCCTGTGATTCACTATGTTCCCTTTGCTTCTCATCCTGTCGCTAGGTACAACTGAAAAGAGACTGGCTCCATCTTCTTGATACCCTCCCCTCAGATATTTATATGCTTTAATGAGGTCTCCCCTAAGTTTTCTCTTTTCTGAGTTAAGCAGGCCCAAATTGCATCCTGTTCATATAAGTTGCTCCTGCACACTCAGGTTTAAATTTATTTATTTAAGACTGGCTTATGTACCAGTGTTCCAAAAATGTGTTTAAATAGTTATAATCCTATTCTACATAGGAAGTTCCTCATTCCTCGTGGATTCATAGTTCTTGGAAAGTTTTCAAACAAAATGTATCATGCAAATATATATATTATATTATATTATATTATATTATATTATATTATATTATATTATATTATATTATATTATATTTATTTAAAGTGAGAAATTGAAGAGGTGTGAATCATAATGGCCATGCAAAAAGGAAGACAGGACATGAGTAAGATTGTTTAATTAGGACAAAATTTTATTAACTCATATGGTTTATTGCACATCAATAAATCATACTGCCTAGATAGTTATTTCACCCTTAATAATCTGTTTGAGAGATGCTGAAAGATGCTGTCAGGTTTTTTAAGACCCCACTGCTGTCTAATTTTACAAAGGTTAAATGTACAGAGACAGATTTAGTCCTCTCTCTCTCTCTCCCCTTCCCCCCCTCCCTCCCCCCCAACAAACATACATATGCATAGTTAAGGGTTTATTTCCCTCCAAGACCGTTATTTAGGGAAATGGACAGAGTTCTGCCAACAACTCAGTGTCAGTAGTGGATAGCTGGATACCTATCACTGGATAATAACTAATACTTTGAACCCTACTGATTAAGGAGACGTTGGGGAGGCAAGGGTAATAGACATTTGGGAGGCAAGGACAATCCCCAGACAAGGACTGTATATCTCAAAACAAGACTCTGGAACTCATGATAGGGAAGAGGCAGATGGACAGAGAAACAAATGTAAGGACTATAAATCTCGAAACTGGACATTGGAATTCATGATAAAGATACAATAAACGGAAGAATTAGCAACAGCCAGCACTTGCAATTAAGAAATGTGCCAACTTAGCAGAATCCTGACCAAAGGTGAAAAGTACACTGTGAGGAAGACTCAGGGTCTTCCTCCCAAAGACCACTGCCCATGTCCCGAAGACCCTTGCCCACAATTCTTGGGAGGCTTTACACAGGCGCAAGGCGCTAAAGAGCTGATTAGCATGAGAAGCGAGGGAAGGCGGGGATAGGTGATGAATATGTATAGGCGCTTGTAGAATATTGACAGATTGATTGTATAAATTCAAGACTGCTTTCCGCTTTGGGTATGCATGATAGGTGGAGAGATCCCCCGTGCATCCAGCACTGCAATAAAGAATATACCATTTAAAGGAATTTCGGCTTTGATCTTTGAATCACTACCCAGCCTGTGAACTAACAGTGAGACAAAATCATCTCCTAGCATTCAGAAAGGCAGCTGGAAAAGCTGGGTCCTATTTTGATGCCAGTAATCAACCAGAAAGGCTGAATCACCTGGCTTGGAGCTTGTCTTTCCTCTTCCAAGGTCCTCAAAGTTAGGTAATGAACTTGAACCCTGAAACTTAACCCCTTTATCTGTTGTATTTTTTGTCTTATTTCTCACTCTCTATGAAGAGAATACCCCTCTGTTTGAAAGGTGAGAGTTTGTACCTTCTCTTGACAGTGAAAGTTTGATTAATATTCTACATTTAATATAATTGTGTTTCATTAATTTATGATGGATTTGCCAATAAAAGCTTAAAAATTCATCATCCTGGGTACACAAATACTTATACATTTAATAGCATGGTCCATCCAAACAGGTTCTCTCTTTCTCTCCCTCTCTTTCTCTTTTTCTCCCTCTCTCCTCTCTCTCCCTCTCCCCACTTTTGTATTAGTTCTTAATTAATAAGTGTATATCTAAATGGACTTCAGAGCAGACGGCATGGACAGTTTATGTAAATCTCAATAGGAAAAGGCTGGCTTAAATATATTTCTTTCCAGTAAACCATGAGTATGGTTATCTCCTTTTACAACTACATTTTGCAAAGAAGGCCAGAAAGCTATTTTCTATAAGGGCAAATAAATGAATCAATGTTTTCAAGCCAAACAAAAAGTCTCTAAGCATTGTTAGGTTTCATATATAAGGTACATCAGCAAGTTTGAAGTAGTAGATGCAAAAGCAGAAAGCAAATCTACATAAGTAAACTTAATCTATGAAGCCACCATGAGGTCTCCCCTCAATCTACTCTTCTGAACAATCCAAGTGACTTCGGCCACTTCTCATATGTCTTGTACTTCAGACCCTTCATCATCTTCATAACCTTCCTTTGGACACTATAATAATTTTATGTCTTTATATATATGAATATGAAATACATAGAATTATAGAATCATAGAATTACTACAGTTGGAAAAGATCTCCAAGATCATCCAGTCCAACCATTCCCCTACCCACCAATATCACCCACTAAACCATGTCCCTAAGCATCATATCCAACCTTTCCTTAAACACCCCCAGGGCCAGTGACTCCATCACTTCCCTGGGAAACCTGTTCCAGTGCCTGACTACTCCTTCTGAGAAGATACTTCTCCTAATTTCCAACCTAAACCTCCCCTGGCGCAACTTGAGGCCATTCCCTCTATACCTTTCACTACTTACCTGTGAGAAGAGGCTGACCACTAGCTCCCAACAACTTCCTTTCAAGTAGCCGTAAAGAGTAATAATGTCTCCCTGGAGCCTCCTCTTCTGCAGACTAGACAACCACAATTCCCTCAGGCACTCCTGATAAGACTTGTATTCCAGACCCCTCACCAGTTTTGTAGCCCTTCTCTGGACATGCTCCAGGGCCTTGATATTTTCCTTGAAGTGAGGGGCCCAAAACTGAACACCAGAGCAGAGTACTGGGGGATGATCACTTTCCTGGTTGAAGGGCAGTGAATTCTTACTTAATAGAACATGACTTCTCAATCACATTGATGCTTAACATACCGTTTGTATTTGTGTCATATTGGACAAAAATAAATAAAGAAATGTATATATACACACACTATTACAATCAAATCATGTTAAATTCATTCATAAATATTGAGAATCTCTTTCCCAATTCCAACAATTCCAAATTGTTGGAATTTAGACAGGATGGGGGAGAAGGCCCTCTTGTCTGAGCAGGAATCTTCAAGAGTTTAGGTAGAAAAATTAAGTGTTTAACTGTTGGAAACAAGGTCAGATGTCATGGGAAGACTACAGACTTGCATTTGCTACAAATGCTTGCATTTTTAGGGAGACAATTCATGTGGATGAGGCTCAATAAGAGTTAAAGCTGTACAACAGTAAAAAAAAGCTATTTTAAGTATGTTAACAGGAAAAGGAGGAGAGTAAACATTGGTCTGAAATTTGATGAGCATGGTCACCTAAAAAAGGGACATAGACAAAGCAGAGAAGTTTAATGCATTTTTCACCTCTGTCTTCAACACCAATGACTGTCTCTGGGACCCTATCTGCCCTGAGCTGGAGGACTGTGACTGAAGGAACAGTAAAATCCCAGTTAATCCTGAACTTGTGTGGAATTTTCTGTTCCACCTGGATGCATACAAGTCAATGGGGCCTGATGGGAATTGCAGACCTATTTGTCCTACTTCAGTGCCTGAATACCTGAAGGACAATGACATTGGTTAAAGCCAACATGGCTTCATTATGGGAAGGCAATGTCTAACAAACCTAATTTCCTTCTACAGTAAGGTCACCCAGCTAAAAAGAAAAGACAAAAGAAAGCCAATTGATGTAATCTTTCTGGATTTCAGTAAAGCTTTCAATACTGTCTCTCACAACATCCTTCTAGACAAAACACATGGAGTACAGTTGGATGAAAGCATAATAATAAGGGTGAACAATTGTCTGACAGGATGGGCTCAGAATGTTATTTTAAATGGGTTTACACCAGGCTGGCAACTTCTCAGTAGTAGGGTTCCCCAGGGCTCCATTTTAGGGCCAGTCCTCTTCAATGTTTTCATAAAAAATCTGGAAGAAGGACTTGAAGGTTTTTTGAGCAAGTTTTTGGATGATACTAAATTGGGTGGAGTTGACTCCTCTGAGCAGACAGTGAAGTGGATTGATAATTGGCTGGATGGGTAGAACTCCGAAGGTTGTGCTTAGTGATGTAGGGTGTAGTTGCAGGCCTGTAAGTGGCAGTGTTTCCCAGGGGTCAGTACTGGCTCCAGTGTTCAACTTTTATTTACAAGTGACCTGGACAAAGGATCAGAATGTATCCTCAGCAAGTTTGCTGATTACACAAAGCTCAGAAGAGTGGTTGATACCCCTCCCAGAGGGCTGTGCTGCCATTCAGAGGGACCTCTAGAGGCTAGAAGTTTGGGCTGAGAGAAATCTCATGAAGTTCAGCAATGTCAAGTGAAGAGTCCTGCTGCTAGGGAGGAATAACCCCAAGCACCAGAACAGACTGGGGGATGACCTGCTGGAGAGCAGCTCTGTGGAGATAGAGTCCTGGTGGACAGCAGGCTGACTATGAGTCATCAATGTGCCCTCGTGGCCAAGAAGGCCAATGGTATCCTGGAGAGCATTAGGAAGAGTGTTGCTATATGGTCATGGGAGGTGATTCTCCCCCTCTATTCATAGAGCTACCACTGCATAGAGCTACTGGAGTGAGTCCAGAGGAGAGCTATGAAGATGATAAGAAGAGTGGAGCAACTGTGAGATGCTGAGAGAACTGATCCTGTTTAGCTTGGAAAAGAGAAGACTGAGGGGAGAACTCATCAATACATATAAGTATCTGAAGGGAGAGCGTCAAGAGAACAGAGCCAATCTCTTTTCAGTTGTGCCCAGCTACAGGATGAGAGGCAACAGGCTGTCGTGGTTCTGCTTGAGTGGGCAGCCGAGCTCCACCACAGCCGCTCTCTCACTCCCCCTCCTCAAAGAGGAATGGGGAGAAAATATGTGAAAAGGGCTCAAAGGTTGAGATAAGGACGAGAAAAGCAGGCAATAATTATTGTAACGGGCAAAACAGACTCAGCATAAGGAGATAGTAAGATTTGTTGCTCATTACTAACAAGCTAGAGAAGTGAGAAACAAAGGAAAGAAACCAAAAGCACCTCCCCCCCCCCCATCCACCCTCTTCCACCTCCTCCCTCCGAGCGGCGCAGGGGAACTGGGGAAGTGGGGTTATGGTCAGTATACAGCACTTCTTCTCTGCTGCTCCTTCTCAGTCACTCTCGTTCCCTGTGCTGTGCGGTCCCACCCATGGGATACAGTCCTTGATGAACTGATCTGATGTGGGCTTCCCACAGGCAGCAGCTCTTCCAGAACTGCTCCAGATATGGGTCTGTACCACGGGGTCCATCCCTCAGGAGCAAACTACTCCAACCTGGCTCCCCCACGGGCAGCAGCTCCTGCCAGGTCACCTGCTCCTGCGTGGTCTCCTCTCCACGGGCTACAGGTCCGGCCTGGAATCTGCTCCGGCAGGGGTCTTCCACAGGCGGCAGCCTCCATTGGTGCAGGGCCACCTGCTCCACCGTGGTATTCCATGGGCTGCAGGGGGACATCTTGCTTCACCATGGTCCTCACCACAGGCCTCAGGGGACTTCTGCTCCGGCGCCTGGAGCACCTCTCCCCCTCCTTCTTCACTGACCTTGGCACCTGCAAGGTTGTTTTTCTCACTCCTCTCACTCTCCCAGCTGCTGTGTGGTGCAGCATTTTTTCCCTGTCTTAAATATGCTCTCACAGGGGCGCAAAACAACATCGCTTATTGGCTCAGCTCTGGAAAACAATGGGGCCCTTCCCAAACATGGGGCAGCTTCTAGATCTTTCTCACAGAAACCACCCCTATGGCCCCCTGCTACCAAAATCTTGCCACTTAAACCCACTACACAGGCACAAGCTCAAACACAGGGAGTTCCAGCAGAATATGAGACAGCATTTCTTTACTGTGAGGATGACAGTGTACTGGAACAGGTTGCCCAGAGAGGCTGTGGATCTCCTTATCTGGAGACATGGCCTGGATGCTATCCTGTGAAATGTGCTCTAGGCGATCTTGCTTGGCAGGGGGTTGGACTTTGTGATCTTCAGAGGTTCCTTCCAATTTCAGCCATTCTGTGTTTTGTGATTCAAGGGTGGTGATGCCTTGCAGGGAGATCTGGAGAAATTAGAGAGTTAGGCAATCACCAACATTATGAGTTTTAACAAGAAAAAATATCAGATTCTGCACCTATGAAGGGGCAACCCTGGTCATACATACAGCCTGGGGAAAGAGAAGCTGGAGATCAGCCCTACAGAAGGGGATCTGGGGGTTTTTGATCATTAACAAGCTGAACATAAACCAGCAATGGTTGGGATGTCCAGGAATGGCAACCGTATTATGGGGTACGGCCAGACTGTCAAGACTGGCATTGCTAGCCAGTCAGGGGAAGTGATTGTCCTGTGCTACTCTTCACTGTTGTGGCCTCACCTTGAGTACTGTGTGCAGTTTTGAGCACCATAGTATAAGGAGAGTTAGAGTGTCCAAAGAAGGGTAATGGTGATGCTAAAGGGTCTAGAGGGGAAGAGGAGAAGCTGAAGTCATTTGGACTGTTCAGCCTGGAAAAGAGGAGACTGAAAAGAGACCTCATTGCAGCTTCCTCATGAGGGGGAGCAGAGGGGCAGGCACTGATCCCTTCTCTTTGGTAACCAGTAATAGGACTTGAGGGAATGTCTTGAAGCTGCAACAGAGGCAGTTCAGGATGGATATCAGGAAAAGGTTCTTCATCAAAAGGGTGGTCGGACACTGGAACAGGCTCCTGGCAGTGGTCCTGGTACCAAGCCTGATGGATTTCTGGAAGGGTTTGGATACATGGCCTGTTTTTTTTGTGTGGTCCTTTGGGGACTCAAGATTTGGACTTGATGATCCTTGTTGGTTCCTTCCAGTTTGGGATATTCTATGATTTCATGGTTACGGTCCATTTAACCATAAGACTATGAGCTTCTAAAACATAGGTTAGACGAAGGTAGGTTTCAATTCAATTGGACATCTCCGTGATGCTTTTTCAAGGGACGTATTCTATTTTGTGGTAAAATTTTCTCTTCTTTTCCAAAAATATTCAAGTTCCAGGAAAGGGAATAGCACAACTGACAAGTCTTAGTGCAAAAGTTCCTCAGATCATATCTCATCCCTTCATGCGAAAAAAAATAAAAATAAATAAAAATAAATACAATACAATACAATACAATACAATCATAAATCTTGGTGTCTATGGCTTTATTTTAGGTTAAGTGAACAAGGGATATTTCTGTCCTGTACAAATGAATTCAGCCAATTCTTTTTTGTGCTTGCTAAATCTGTCCTGAAACAAGACATTTTTTTTTCCTGTTCATTTTTGTTGTTGTTGTTGTTCTTTCTTATTTTTTTCCACTTTATTTCTTTAATTTTGTTTTATTTCCTTCTTTCATTTTTTTTCCTTTTTTTCCTTTTTTTTTTTTTTTTAAATTTCTCTCTCTCTTTTTTTTTTTTTTTTTTTTTTTTCTCTTTTTTATACCTCTTCCTTTTACTGATATGGATGAAAAGTGTAACCTCAGCATAACATGTGGTGGAATATATATTTAGTTCTGTTGGACAGTTATGAAAAAAATGTATAAAAAGTATGATAAAGAACAACTCTTTACATAAACAGATGTGTTCCATTAATATTATATATTTTTTCTTATTTTAGCATTCCACTGACATTTTTTTTCTAATTGCAGTGTCAAAATCCATTTACCCTCATTTACCCCAGCTGTACAGTTGTTCTAATTATATTCATCAAATGTGATGTATGTTTAATTGGATTTTAACAGCACAGTAACTGCTTGTTTAGCAGCAAGTTTATCAGAATGTAATTTATTGTTGATAAAGGATTAGGTGCCAGATACAGCTATTAAATAAGTGCTAGCATTACTGCATTTAAAATTCATGCCCAAATCACCATTCAGGAAACACTTAAATCAAACCAGAATATAGCTTTGTACATGTACAGGAGAAGGAAGAAACAGGTATTCAAGCATTCAATAGGATCTACTTATATATACATATATATATATTTTTTTTTAATTTTGCATATTTCTCATATGAGATACATATTGTACAGAGTTTTCTAGGTCTCTTTAGGTGAACTACTATATTCTGGAAGAGTATTTATAAACCACTGAGAAATACGTCTTGTGAAATATGTGTAACCTCTATTAACTGAAAATTTGTTATAAGAAACATCTTGAATTGCTTGTGGACAGAATTGTTGGTGGACAGCAGCAAAGAAACAATTAACTATGTAGCCATCTAGCATGATAACTGTGTTTAATCTCTCTTCAGAGAGATCCAGTGGAAAGAGAGGAAGTCTTTACCAAAGGGGAAAAAATATATGTGAGCAGAATGAGAAGTACAAAACCACACACACCACTTAAAAACAAACAAAAACAAACAAACAAACAAAACAAACAAACAAACAAACAAACAAAAAACACACACAAAAAAAAAACAGGGATGGCAAAGAGACAGACTACAAAACTTATTATAGACCAGACATGAACAACAAATCAAGAAAGAAATGGATATGTGGTGTAACTGGATCAAATCATACCCATCAGGCTATCTATGTTAAAGACAACACGTATGAGTGCTTTCAAAATACTCTGACTGATGAAGCTGATAAAAAGACAATGTGAACAACCAAGGTCTTTTTCAACACTTGATGGAAGAGTGTAAGAACCATGTTCAAGAGAATCCAGATGATTTTTTTTATATATATATTTTTACACTCATAGAAAAGAGAAATCCAGGACAGGCCTTGAATGCCTCCAGGGATGGAATATCCACAGCCTCTCAGGACAACTTGTTCCATTGCCTCACCACCCTCTGAGTAAAAAACTTCCTTCTAATATCTAACCTAAATCTCCCCTGTCTTAGTTTAAAACCATTCCCCCTTGTCCTATCTCTATCAACACATGTAAACAGGTGTTCTCCCTCCTGTTTTTACTGTCCCTTCAAGTATTGGAAGGCCACAATAAGGTATCCCCGGAGCCTTTTCTTCTCCAGGCTAAACAAGCCCACTTCCCTCAACCTTCGATGAAGATAAGAGAGGTTCTCCATCCCTCTGATCATCTTAGTGGTCCTCCTCTGGACATGTTCCAACCAACAGCTCCACATCCTTCTTGTGCTGGGGGCCTGCAGGCTGGGGCCCCAGGCTGGTCCCAAGACTGAACCCTGGGAGACACCACTTGTGACCAGCCTCCACCCAGACATAAACCATTGACCACAATTAGTCATTGGTAAAGATAATTGATACTACATGTAAGAGATTTAGAGTCAGTACTTTTCTCTCACTTTGGAGAACACCTTAGTCACCAATCTACAACATTTTCCAGAATATCCAGTGTCTTCATCCTTTCAGTCAACAGTGGTACAAAGCAGAGTACCTAGTTGCTTTATCTGTGGTGTAGCATTACAGCAGAGCTAATCATGCTGCTCAACATGGTGACTGTTCTAGTGTAAAAATTTGCTGGTTTTACTTGGGAGGGCAGCCAAGCTCCAGCACAAACACTCTCTCACTTCACCTCCTCAAAGAGGAATGAGCAAAAAATATGATGAAAAGGGCTCAAGGTTTGAGATAAGGACAGGGAGATCGCGCCATAATTATCATGACAAGCAAAACAGACTCAGCATGGGGAGACAGTAAGACTTATTGGTTATTACTAACAAGCTAGAGAAGTAAGAAACAAAGGAAAGAAACCAAAAGCACCTTCCCCCCCATCCGCTCTCTTCCACCTCCTTCCCCCGAGCGGCACACGGGAACAGGGGAATGGAGGTTATGGTCAGTATATAGCGCTTTTCTGCCTTTCCTTTTCGGTCACTCTTGTCCCCTTTGCTATGGGGTCTCTCCCATGGGATGCAGTTCTTGCTGAACTGATCCAGTGTGGGCTTCCCACAGGCAGCAGCTCTTCAAGAACTGCTCCAGATATAGGTCCATACCACAGGGTCCATCCCTCTGGAGCAAACTGCTTCAACCTGGGTCCCTCATGGGCAGCAGCTCCTGCTAGGTCACCTGCTCCTCCATGGCATCCTCCCCAGGTCCGCCTACAGATCCGGCCCAGAATCTGCTCCATCAGGGGTCTTCCACAAGCGGCAGCCTTCATCAGTGCAGGTCAACCTGCTCCACTGTGGTCACCTCCACAAGCTGCAGCGAGGAACCCTGCTCCACCATGAGCTGCAGGGGGGACAACCTGCTTCACCATGGTCCTCACCACAGGCCACAGGGGACTCCTGTTCCGGTGCCTGGAGCACCTCTCCCCCTCCTTCTTCACTGACCTTGGTGCCTGCAGGGCTGTTTTTCTCAAAAAAAAAAACCCTCAACATCTCTCAAAAAAAAAAAAAAAATCCTCAACATCTAGGGATAATTTCTTGCTTTAAAAATACAGTGTTTTTAAGATTTCCAAAGAAACTAAATGCCTGGGCTACCTTGCATTTGAACTTGACCATAATCAGATATCAGAAGAATGGCGTTTTTGGTCACACAAGTTAAGAGAAGGTCTACAAAAATTTTGAGTTTCTTTTTACATGTAATATTTATGTATCACCATATTTGAATGCAGTTTTCAAAAGTACTTAAGATAGAGAAGTACATTCATCAAACAGATTTGAACTGATAGGAGAACAGATTTAGTAGAATCTTTAATATAGTATGGAATGCCAAGGCTGTGTTTTGGTCAAATAAATAAAAAATAAATAAGACCTGTCAATATTTCAATAAGACTCTTTCTTATATTAGTATTTCTGTTAAAGCTGAGAACATCAGTTTTTCACATCTACTTTTATAGTGCTTCTCTAAGAGCTTTTGAAAAATCAGCCCACATGTTATAAACATTAATTTTATGTTTTGTTTTGTTTTGTTTTTTGTTTTGTTTTGTTTTGTTCTTCCTCCCATTAATTTTCACATATTTCCATTTAGAAGAGTAGTCAGAAATACTAGAAAACCTTTGTAACCTTTGTTATTACCAGTTATTTGAATGTAAACAGTTTGGCATTGTGGTTTCATATGAGATTAAAGCCATTTTGGAGATTATATTTCATTAACCTATTTCACTAACCTAATGGTTAAAATAGGAAAGTTTTTCAATAAAGTTAGCCTTCTGCTTTGATGTTACACAGAGTAAGTGATGTTACACTGATAAGATACATTACATTCTTTCTGACATCTTCTGCTACCTTAGTGTGAAATGCACATTCTCTGTCTCTTTTGCTCTAGCAAACTTTCTCTTTATGTTTTTTTTTTTTTTTTTTTTTTTAGTTTATTTGTCTCTTTTTGTTAGTTTGTATATTTCAAATATCTGTATACTGCTTTAAGTGTATCAACATTTTTGAAACTGAGACAGCTTTACTGTTTCTTCAGGTTTGAAAATAATGGTCTTAGATAATGCTTAATAACAGAAGAAATTCAAAACTGCTGTTGGAGATTACAGAACAGTCTTCTGTTCATCTAACAAGTCATTTTGATAAGTATTTGATATTAAAATTATATACAAGCCAGCTATCTGTTCCCTCATTTCTGAACTTATAATTGCATAGAAATCTTAATTTTTGCACAGAGTGTAATAGTATAACTTCAGTTGCAAAAACTCAATATGTGAATTCAGGCCAAAAATTAGCATGTCGTCTTAGGCAGTGTGCTATTAATAAAATTAGAAACATAGATAAAACTTTATCTCTCTCTCTCTCTCAAAAAAAAAAAAAAAAAAAATTACTTTTTGTTGTTGTTTGTTTGTTTGTTTGTTTGTTTATTTTGCCTAGCAACGTGTTCTATGAATTTCTGAAGACACAGCAGAATTCACTCTTCAGACTCCATGTTCTGCATGGAGTAAAGACTGTAGCCTTCAACTCTGGAGAGAATGTGAGGATATATTTTCTGCTTTCAACCACGTATTAAATTATGGATATGGATCTGTGAACTCTATGAGTTCAGTTGTATATACCAGGGTCATAGGTCTCTGATCCTAACCTCAGGCTGCATAATGAAGTCCTCTTTTACAGGGCAGAAGAGGGTCTACATTTATTTGTCCTGAATGGATCAGCCTCCTGATCTCATGATAATCATCACCACAATATAATTATTTTCTTAAAATAATTGTATTAAATGCTTGAGTAATCTTTCATTTCAGATTTAAGAAGATTGTGCAAAATAAATAATATTATTTGAAACCAAAATTACACCAAGCAATATTTTATTTTCCTTTTTCCAATGAAATGAATAAGAATTAAGATAAATCAATTACAGATAATTCCTCAGATTTTCTAAGTCAATTGAGGAAAGTAAATTATAATACAAGTTAACCAATATTCTTTCTTTTTCTCCCTCACCTCTTACGCTCAAGTTCTTGAATTTTCAGAAGCAACAATGTTACCTTCCATCCCCCATTCTCTCTATTCCAGCAGCTATATATGAACCCTAGATATAAATATGTAGGCAAGTAGGTAGGTAATTAGGTAGGTAGGTAGAAGAAACACTATTGTATTATATTGTATTGTATTGTATTGTGTTGTTCTGTTCTGTTCTGTTTTGTTTTGTTTTGTTTTAATTAGTGAGATATGAATACACAATAAAAAGTTTTATTGTGTAACCTACAAGGTCAGAATTAGAACACTTGATATATCATTCTCTCTATTTCTGTTAAATGCCAAAACGTTAAGCAATTTCAAATTGTGTTTAAATTTCAAAATGGAGAATATATTAAAGGAGAATATTAAAAACTAAAAGAAATGCAAGAGTTTATATTCATTCAACTGGAAAAAAAGCCTGATGCTTTTTCCTGTTGCTCTAATGGCAAGTACAATTCAATTGTGGAGTGCTATGCTATTAGGAGTTCCTATTTTCTTCATAAATGTGGGTAATCCAACAAAACAACAGAAAAACTGACCGATGTTTCCTTTTCATTGACAGAAAATAGTTATGATACATGTCAAAGATCAAGAAGCATGTTCTTGTAGGGAGTTATTTATAATTTTGTTTACATACTTAAACAAGTTGGATAATAGGAACTAAAGAAAGCAGAAAAAATATATAAAAAAAAAAAAAGTAAATTTACTGTAAACATTATGTCTTAAATTTATATGTATATATTGGAAGTAGAGCAATGTAGAGCAATAGTTTCAGACAGCATGCAAGAGTCTAAAATGAAAAAGACATTGGAAGTGTACCCTACAAAACAGATTTGAAAATAAACTGACAGCTGATGTAGTTCGCTGCAATCCAGACAAGTTGGGGAATAGTAAAAAATAATAAATAAATAAATAAATAAATACAATCATTTTTTGATCTTCAAAGCTTATATTTATGTGCCTCAGAGACAAATCATCTCTGGCTGGGATAATTAAGCTCTTACCAGAGAGAGGTTGAACAGTGCGAGGCAGCACTCTTGAGCCCTATTCAATTCACCAGTACAATCCTAATAAGTGCTTCCATGAACTCCCAGGTAGTCTACTTCAACATGTGGCTGTCACAGCTATATCTTTTCATAGGGCTAACCTGAACTTTTGCTCCAAGCACTTTGAAACAACCAGTACAGAAGCAGGGAAGACACCAGGTGCAGTTTCCCCAGTTATCTTGTCATAAATGTCTTTTGCATCATGTCTCAAATTGAGACTGTAATTTTATTTTTTTAGGAACTTTGTTTGTATTAAGATGGTATTCAGAGCAAAGTCTTGCTCCCTAGGTACTAACTTTATGGGAGAATACAGAACAATTTAGAAGGAAAAGATCTGCTATAGAGAGTGACAGGGAAAATCTTTGCGTGACAGGCAAAATCTTTGCAAGACTGGGAAAATGTATAGTGGATATTTTAGTTTTCCACTGGATAGATATGGTTATATATATGAATATAAAGCATACAAAACAGAACATTCCATGACATTGGTAAACTGCTAATTACCATTAGCTAGATGTATTCTTAGGAATGGGTTATTGCCTCCAGAACATTGCACCAGACTCTGGGTAGTCAGCATAAAATGTGGGGTACAGTTTTAGCTGCTCTTGTAGAGCAATTTAGCTTGTTGATTCCTCTGTTGTATAGCTCAGAGAAGAAAGGATGAAACTGATGTGACATATCTGAAAAGTCCTTTGTAAAATTAATATCATTTATGATAGATTTTGAATTTTTTTGAATTTTTTTGAATTTTTTGAGCTGTAGCGAGGTGGGGGTTGGCCTGTTCTCCCACGTGCTTGGTGACAGGACGAGGGGGAATGGGCTTAAGTTGAGCCAGGGGAGTTTTAGGTTAGATGTTAGGAAGAACTTCTTCACTGAAAGGGTTGTGAGGCACTGGAACAGGCTGCCCAGGGAAGTGGTGGAGTCACCATCCCTGGAGGTCTTTAAAAGACGTTTAGATGTAGAGCTTAGGGAAATGATTTAGTGGGGACTGTTAGCATTAGGTCAGAGGTTGGACTCGATGACCTTGAGGTCTCTTCCCACCTAGAAATTCTGTGATTCTGTGATTCTGTGATTCTGTGAATAAGTATACTGTCCTAAAAATAGATAATTTCTATCACCATTATACACAGAGTCAGTTTCCAGGAATGTGCAACAAACATAGCCCTCAGAAAGAATGCCTCTCAGGTTTTACTTTGGATTTAATAAAGACTAACAGAAAAATTTATGGATAGAAACAATAGAAGGCTCAGTGAATGTAGTAAGAATCCCAAGCAGCATAGACATGATCAAAAATATACATAATTGCATGCATCTTAACAATAAAGAACTTAAAGAAACTAAGGACACCTTCAGGGTGAAAGATGAAGAATCTCAGTTCTTCAGAAAGATTTTGATTCTCAGTTATTTTCCTTTGTTAGAGGAGATATAGTGGGATAGTAAAAACAAAATTCACTGCTTTTCTATTTCACAGAGACAAAGGCTGTAAGTAAAGAATTTTTCAAAAACTGTCTTTCGGAATTTGTAAATGACCTAACTATCATTTGATAACACTAACTAGGTTCTGAGATACTTAATTTAATTTAGGCATGATTAATATGCATTTCTTTCAAATGAATAAAAAAGAACAACCAGGCCTGAGATCCCAGATTTTCAAGCTATTTCTAATAGAAATAAGTATCATTAGATTGATCTGTCACAACATTCTACTATTATTTGCTTTGAATTGGGAAGGGAAGGGAAGGGAAGGGAAGGGAAGGGAAGGGAAGGGAAGGGAAGGGAAGGGAAGGGAAGGGAAGGGAAGGGAAGGGAAGGGAAGGGAAGGGAAGGGAAGGGAAGGGAAGGGAAGGGAAGGGAAGGGAAGGGAAGGGAAGGGAAGGGAAGGGAAGGGAAGGGAGGAAAGGAAAGGAAAGGAAAGGAAAGGAAAGGAAAGGAAAGGAAGGGAAAGGAAGGGAAGGGAAGGGAAGGGAAGGGAAGGGAAGGGAAGGGAAGGGAAGGGAAGGGAAGGGAAGGGAAGGGAAGGGAAGGGAAGGGAAGGGAAGGGAAGGGAAGGGAAGGGAAGGGAAGGGAAGGGAAGGGAAGGGAAGGGAAGGGAAGGGAAGGGAAGGGAAGGGAAGGGAAGGGAAGGGAAGGGAAGGGAAGGGAAGGGAAGGGAAGGGAAGGGAAGGGAAGGGAAGGGAAGGGAAGGGAAGGGAAGGGAAGGGAAGGGAAGGGAAGAGAAGAGAAGAGAAGAGAAGAGAAGAGAAGAGAAGAGAAGAGAAGAGAAGAGAAGAGAAGAGAAGAGAAGAGAAGAGAAGAGAAGAGAAGAGAAGAGAAGAGAAGAGAAGAGAAGAGAAGAGAAGAGAAAAGAAAAGAAAAGAAAAGAAAAGAAAAGAAAAGAAAAGAAAAGAAAAGAAAAGAAAAGAAAAGAAAAGAAAAGAAAAGAAAAGAAAAGAAAAGAAAAGAAAAGAAAAGAAAAGAAAAGAAAAGAAAAGGGGAAGGAAGGGTGGAAGGGTAGAAGGGTGGAAGGGTGGAAGGGTTGAAGGGTGGAAGGGTGAAAGGGTGGAAGGAAGGAAGGAAGGAAGGAAAAGGAATCATGTATGCCCATTAACAATTTTGTACTCCTCATTATTTTCACCTAGCTGCCTGGTGCTCAAGTATTTGGTTTTATAGCACACAGAACATACATTTATTCAATTTTTTGTCATTTAATTGGCCTAAAACACAATGTCCGTTCATGTGTGAATCAAATTTCTGCCTCAATACTTGTATCAGAGCATTGGCAGTTACATAGTGATACTAGTACCATCACCTCTTTATTGTATTTTACTTAGCTTTCTCCCCCTTACAAGTATTTTTTCCCTTTATTGTATCAGTAACCGAAATATGTCTGGATATCTGGATATTTATTCTGTATAGCATGCCACTTCATTCAGTATTGCAAGGTTACTCATAATTACATCTAGACTGTTTTACCTTTTTCTGCTTTTTGTTTGTTTGTTTGTTTGTTGTTTTTTTTTTTTTGTTTGTTTGTTTGTTTTTTTTTTGGCCTCAATCGTCGTTTCTCCTTTCTTGAAAAGACAACTGAAGAACAGCCATGCAGGCATACTGTGGACTGGAATTTCACCAGTAAAAAATGAATTGTGACCATTAAGACAGAAAAAGTGGAAGCATTTCTAATAAACATACAGTGGAGCAGCATACTTTCTTGCAAAGTAGCCACTATATAGAGAGGGGTAGACAAATGTCATTTCATAAATAAAAGAAAAGCAAATGAACTAGGTCTCTATTAAAATAAAAGCTAAGGCAGTTTTTTACAACATCAAGGGCCTAAAATTTTCTTCCTTTGGGATTTTGTGATGTAAGTATTTTGTACTTCTCTTTCAGCTATAGACAGGGATGGTATTTGCAGCTTCATGCCCTCTAGTCACATCCACACCTAAATGACAAAGTCAGACTTTATACTTTTTTTCATTTCCTCTTCACAGTCCACAGTAACCTTACTGTAGATCTACAAAGAACGAGAAAGGACGTTTTCTTTCTTTTGCCCTCCAGTTATTTCTTGGGTCAGCAAGACAAAGCACTGCAGACATACTTAATCCCGGCAGATCCAGCTGGCATGTTTGACTTTGCCTTATTTCTTTTATAAGTATTAGAGAATAAATTACTGTGGCCTCCAGAATGTTAAAAAGGCATGTAGGGGAGACACTGTTAGAAAAATATGCATTGCTGATAACCTAACAGATCCTACTCTAGAGGCAGTCAGATGCATGACCCACTGTCCTGGTTTCAGATAGGATAGAGTTAATTTTCTTCCCAGTAGCTGGTAGGGTGCTACGTTTTGGATTAGGATGAGAATAGTGTTGATAACATGCTGATCTAATTGTTGCAGAGTAGTGCTTACACTAAACCAGGGACTTTTCAGCTTCTCACTCTGTCCTGCCAGAGGGCAGGCTAGAGTGCAGCAGGAGCTGGGAGGGGACAGACCTAGGACAGCTGACCCAAACTGGCCAAAGGTGCATTCCATACCATCTGACATCATGTTAAAAATGGGATGGCTAGTTGGACGGGGGGGGGGGGGGGGGATTGGCTGCTTGGGGATAGGCTGGGCATCGGTCAGCTGGTGGTGAGCAATTACATTGTGCATCACTTGTTTCATACACATTATTATTGTTATTGTTATTGTTATTGTTATTGTTATTGTTATTGTTATTGTTATTTTTCTGTCTTAATAAACTGTCTCTATCTCAGCTCACAGGCTTCACTTTCCTGTTTCTCTCCCCCATCCCAGAGAGGGAGGGGGAAGGGTGAACAAATGGCTATGTGGTGCTTAGCTGCCAGCTGGGTTAAACCGCAATAGTCCTATTGGTGCCCAACATGGGGCTTGAAGGGTTGAGATAATGACAGATCTGACCAGAGTGTGTTAAACTAAAATCGGTATATTAGACCTGCTTAATAATTGCTAGTCACAATGTTGATTGCTTTAATCTCAGGTCTGCAGTGCCTGTTTCCTAAATTAAGTTATATAGCACATTACTTACTGTATGTGCTCCCTGTCATGCTGTTTATCATTTCTGGACCCTGGTTTAAGATCATTATGGTACTGTGCTGTTTAACACTGGCTTATGATATGATGAAATTGCTGGTCATGAGACTAACCTGGTATTTGTATTCAGCACTGTTGGTGACTCTATACTTTGGAAACTGTATCTCAGAAACTATTAGCAGTTACACCTATTGCCTTTTTTCTTCAGGGAGCCAATTTGTGGAGGGGACAGGGGGAGATATTTTTTCCTACTTGTTCACAGTGTTGGAGAATATAGGTGGTTTCTAGAGCAGTGGGCACCTCCAGTGTTTTGGAAATTCACCCTTGAACAACTGCAAAATCCTAAAAAACTGGTAGAATGCTTGAAAAAGGGGCATAATTTCTCTGACAATTCCAAAGAGACACAAATCACTGCAGCATGCTGGGGTCTCGCCTATGCCTATCGAGCTGCAATCGATGTTGCTATAAACCTTGTGACAAACCCTGCGGCCACTCCAAGTCCTGTGATAGGACCGATGGCCACTCCAAACCCTGCAACCACTCCAGCTCCTGCAGCTACTCCAACCCCTGTAACGGGCCCAGTGGTCATTCCAGCTCCTGTGGCAGGCCCAGTGATGGTTCCATCTCCTGTGACAGGCCCTGAGGTTGTTCCAATCCCTATGATGGACCCAGCAGTCATCCTAGCTCCTGTGACAGTCCCAGCAGTTGTTTCAACTCCTGTGGCAGGCCCTGTGTCTGGGTCAGAGAAATGATCTGTAGCAGTGCAAGTTGCCCCTGTATACAAGGTGAAAAGATGGTACAGAGAGTCAGGTTGTTTAGAACGCAGAGAAAATCCTGCTAGGTGTGGAGAAGATGAGACTGGGCTATCAGAGAAACAGGATGATGAAAATGAAGATAGTGAAAAAACAACACTAACTACCTGAAACCTATACCAGCGTGGGCTACAAGATGTGTGAAAAGATTTTGGTCGCTGTATAGGTGAGCAGCTTGTCACCTGGAGCCAATTGTCTGGAATTAGAGGGCAGGGAAGCCAGATGGCTAGGATCCCTTGCTAGAGATGCAAGCATTGACAAAGCAATTGGAGATGGAGCATCACCTTATAGCCTCTGGAGGTGTCTCCTGTCAGCTGTGAAGGAAAGGTATCCCTACAAGGAAGAACTTGCATGTCTACGAGCTACTAGGAGGAAAATTAACTCTATCCTAGCTGAAACCAGGACATCCACAGAATCCTATATACTGATGAAGAATGACTTCTCTGGCAATCTGTTGTTTGCCAATAGAGCCAATACTGACTACTTTCCTCCCTCTCCAAACAGTAACTCAAGGCTTTGCCAGAAGCACAAAGTAAGGAGTCTGCCATTGAAAACCCCAGGTAGCTCTTGGGTTTAAATAGAATTGTTTTCCCCTTATGAGGAAATAGATAGGAAAGGTGCCCTGGCCAATAGATACATTGGTTCATAGATATCTGGCCAATAGATACATTGGTTCTGTACTCTATATCTGTAGGTGTTAGTAAAGATTAATTATGCAGTTTGTTGTATCAGTTGTTAAAATATATGGTAGAGAATAAAATGCCATTTATGCTACTAGGACTTAATTACTCCTCTTCCTCCTCAAACACGTTTATTCACAACCACCTCCTGTGCTAAAATAGTGCTTAGGAGATCCAGGGTAATCATCCAATTCCCAGAAAATACCTCTCCTCTTGCTCCATAGAAAATGCTGAATAGTCTGAAGTGCACTAAAGTTAAGTTGCATAGAAATATTTTCTTGGAAGTTCCTTGATGAGAAATGTCATTGTAACTATTAAGAAACAGGTGAAAATATAACAGTTTCATTTAGAAAACAAGGACTCTGTCTCTTAAGATTGCATTACATTCTTAATTGCATCTTCTTAGTGATGAATACACATGCGTTCTTACTGGTCAGTGAAATAATCATAGAATCATAGAATTGTAGAATATCCTGAGTTAGAAGGGACCCCCAAGGATCATCAAGTCCAACTCCTGGCACCACACAGGTCTACCCAAAAATTCAGACCATATGACTGAGAGCACAGTCCAAACGCTTCTTGAACTCTGACAGGCTTGATGCCATGACTACGGCCCTGGGGAGTCTGTTCTGGTGTGCGACCACCCTCTCGGGTGATCTTATCATAAAAATAAATCATGTTAGTTAAACAGAACCTACCCCTTGTGAACCCATGTTGGCTGGGACCAAAGACTGCATTGTTTTCTAGCTGTGTTTCAGTAACTTCAAGGATAATCTTCTCCAAGATTTTACCAGGCACTGACGTGAGACTGACAGGCCTGTAGTTACCAGGGTATCCTTTCTTGCCTTTCTTGAAAATTGGCACACCATTTGCCAGCTTCCAGTCTACTGAGGCCGCTCCAGATTTCCAAGACCTTTGAAAAATAATTGAGAGAGATCCTGCAATGACATCAGCTGGCTCTCTAAGCACCCTGGGATGAATCCCATCGGGACCTATGGACTTGCATGCATCTAGGTGGAGCAGCAAATCCTACACACATTCAGGGTCAGCTGGGAGTTTATCATTTCCATTGTCATGGTCATCCATCCCAGGGCACCCTGAGTCCTGAAGCTCATCATCGGCATTGAAGACAGAGGCAAAGATGGCATTAAACGTCTCTGCTTTGCCTATGTCCTTGTTTGTGAGGTGACCGTCCCTATCAAGTAGTGGACCTATATTTTCTCTGATACTCATTTTTCTATTCATCTCTTTTAAAAATAAAAATAAAAATATTTTTTATTGTCTTCCACAGACCTGGCTAGCTTCAACTCTATTTGGCTTTGACCATGTGAATTTTCTCCCTACAAATGTGAACAGCATCCCTGTGCTCCTTCTACGTTGCCTGACCTTGCTCCTAGCAAGCATACACTTTCTTTTTATGCCTAAGGCCCAGAAGAAGATCCCTCATCAGTCAAACTGGACTTCTACCCTGCCTGCTTTACTTCTGATATTTTGAAATTTCCTGATCCTGTGCTTTTAGAAGGCAGTGCTTAAAGACTGACCAGCACTGATGAATGCCGATGCCTTCAAAAGCAGTTTCCCAGGGGATCTTACTAACAAGTTCTCTGGGCAGCCTGAAGTCTGTTCTCCCCATATCCAGGGCTGAAGTTTTGGTAGCAAATTTCTTACTGTCACCAAAAATTTTAAACTCAACTGCTTCATGGTCACTATGACCAAGATGGCCACCAATTGCCACATCCCCCACAAGACCCTCTTTGTTCTCCAGAAACAGTTTTACGAGGGCACCTTACCTAGTTGTCTTCCTTAGCACCTGCACCAAGAAGTTATCATCAAGATGGTTTGGAACCTCTCAGACCTGCTCGTGTCAGTTGCGTGGTAATCCCAGCTGACATCTGGCAAGTTGAAGTCCCCCATAAGGACAGGGGCAGTTGATTTTGAGATATCTCTTCATTCCTCAAAGAATAATTCATCAGTGTCATCATCCTGGCCAGGTGGTCTGTAACAGACTGCCACAATGACAACCCCTTTATTTGTTCATCCCTTAATCCTTACCCAGAGGCTCTCAACTTTGTCATAACCAACTGCAAGGTCCATCCAGTCCAGCCCCTCCTTCACATACATCGCCACCCCACTGCTCGCCTGCCCTGCCTATCCCTCTTAAGGAGCCTGTAACCATCTATTGCAACACACCAGTCATAGGACTCATCCTACTAGGTTTTGCTTATGCCAATGATGTCGTAGCTCTAGGACTGGGTCAAGATTTCTAGCTCCTCTAGTTTATTTCTCATGCTGTGTGTATTGGTATAGAAGTACTTCAAATGCACCTCATTATATGCAACACCTTGTGGAGCAGACCGAAGGACCTCACTAACACACAATCCCTCTGATTCCAGTGCACCATCCCTTAGCTTATCACTGGTGGGCTGGTTTTATCCCTTTGCTCCTTCAACTTTAGTTTAAAGCCCTATCTATCAGCCCTGCTAAATCCTGGGCAAAAATCCTTTCACCCCTCTGAGACAGGTGCATCCCATCTGGTGCCAGCAGGTCTGGTGTCACATAAACCTTCCCGTGATCAACAAACCCAAAGTTCTGTCAGTGGTACCAGTCTCAAAGCCACATATTGATAGCCAAGTCTGCCTGTCACTGTTCGTCCCTCCTACTGGAAGGACAGAGGCAAACACAGTCTGTGCCCCTGATACTTTAACTGTTTGCCTCAAAGATCTAAAGTTCCTTTTGATTGCCCTTGGACTTCTCCTTGCTTCTTCATCATTACCAATTTGAAAATAACAGTAATGGACAGTAGTCAGAAGGCTGTACCAGACAAGTGACTTTCCTGGCAATGTCTTTTACCTGAGCCCCAGGGAAGCAGCAGACTCTTTCCCTTTCAGAAGGGAGTCCACCATAACGATAACCCTTCTTTCTTTCTTGGTAGAAGATTTAGTGGTGTGAGGGGTAGGTTGCCTTTCCATAGGCACACCTTCCAACTGGGATGGGCTTTTGTCTACATCATTGTTTTGACTGTAATGTTCTAGAGCCTCATACCTGTTATATAAGGGTACATAGGAAGGTGAGATTGGCAGGGTGGCAGGTGGCTTGCCTACCACCCCAATCAGAAACCTGCTTCCATTCCTGCCCTTGTCCTAGGTTCCCTCCTACTGCCTTGTGGGATGGGGGAGCTTTTGTCTCTTGTGTAGCGGCTGCCTGGTGGTATAGGGGAACCTTTGTTTCTTGTGTTGTGGTTGGCTCATGAGTGTGCCTCAGGGTGGGTAGAGAGGGTATGCTTCCATCTGTGAATTTCCCTCTCTGACTCCCTGATACTCCTCAGCCTACCTCACGAAGGTCCACCACCAGGCTGAGCAATTCTTCACCTTGGGGACACATCCCACAGGCATACCCACTGCTGATGCCGTCAGACACTGACAGAAGACTTGGGCACACCCTGCAGCTCAAGACCTGTGCAACCATGTTTCCCTGAGACCTATGTCTGGGTAGCCACATCAGTAATTGTGGCTGGAGAGTCTGCAAGAGATGCAGAGGCCATGTTTTCCTGCCTAGTGGATACCATGGCTGTGCTCTTCACGAGCAGGTTACAACCACTGTAGGTAAAGACTGTTGGAAAAGAGTGGTGAGGGCTCCCTCCCTGCTTGCCCTGCTAGCTTGAACTGCTGCACCATGCCCTCACTGTCACACCACACCCTGACTGATGCACCACATGCTGTTTGCCCATCCTGTTCACTGTGCTCCTGGTTGCTCATGCTCCCTAAGAGCTGCCTTTATACGGCTGGAGAGGGGGTGCTGCTGGATCTGCACATGCCTCCTCAGCCTCCCTTGTGGGGGCTGCTGGGTCCTGGCAGCTCCCTCAGCTGCTTCAAGTGGCTTTGATGCAGGAAATAAAGCCCTGCCCACCTTGATCCCCCGATCTGCTGCAGAACATGTCTGCCCCAGAGCCAATCGCCTCAGAGAGAGACAATTGAAAATCCTAGTTGATCCACTGGATTGAGTATCAAGTAGACAGAAATTGGGTATAGAGGGGAGATAGAAGAAGGGCATAAAAAATGTAGAGACCAACTCCATGATCATTCACACAGTTCAAGAGGCAGATACACTTTTCTTTTTTTTTTTTTTTTTTTTTTCCAAACTTATATGGATATACAGACCATAGTATGTTGAATCCTGTGATAACATCAATGCTTTCTTCCCTCCATATAGGACCAACTGAAGTGAAATATATTTTTCTAGATTTATTCTTACATAGCAGTAAAATTTATTAACTCTACTGTACCAAATTCCATTTACATGCAAACACCAGGCAGCTAATCAAAATCCGTACAAAATTAAACCTTGATATTCATTATAGAGGAAATATGAATCCATATTTCCTTTACATTGTTTTATAGCTGTTTTATTGCAAAATTCAAGGGATTGATCTCAGAACTGCTATTCACTTGCACCCAAACCCAGCATGTCCACGTCTTCCAGAAGAAATCTGAAGTTGAGAAAATCCTAATACATGCAATGGACACAGAAATAGTGACTTCAAGATTGATTTTGATCTTTTACCAAATCATAAGAAATTGTAAGACTTTGCAGCAAAAATGAAAACATTGAAAAGAACTGACCCTAAAATAGAGCCCTGGGGGACCCCACTGGATACCCTCTGAAAGCCTGATGTAACTCCATTTATCACAACCCTTTGAGCCCTAAGCTAATTATTCACCCATCATATGATGTAGTGTAGTTGTGGTGTGTTAATCCTTAACAATGTAATGTTAAGGATTTGCAATCACTTTGAATTAGTTGTTAACAGCTGTAAAAAATAACCAAAAGGAGAGAGTTTTAATTAAAATAATAATAATAATAATAATAATAAACATTATAGAACAATTTTAATTAACCATTTAATCTGTCTGATAGAGAAGGAATATTCCCAAACATATTTACTCTGCAATTTTCCCTAGACCAGCTTTAAAATTCCTGAAGTCCTGAATGATGAAGCTTTAACAAATTCTGCTGGTCAACCATTTTGCAGATCAAGAGATAAATCTTATTTTCTTTTTACTATTTCCTTTGTACTAACTTCTTTTACTACTTTTTGAATATGATCCTATTTTAAAAATACCTAATAGCAATAGTTATTTAAAATACCAGTTTACTATATTGACAGCTATATAGAAAAGGAAGTAGAAGAGGACTTGCAAAACTTGGCTCTCTATTCTATAAAGGAAACTTACACAAAAGTGAATTCATTCAAAAACTGAATTTGGGCTTGGAAAGTATAGACCGTAAATAACATTAATTAACATAGATTAAATAGATATATGCTCTATACATTTCAGCTCTGATCCCACGAAAATCCTCACATTGTGGTAATGTTTTTTCCTGCTTATCTTTCTCTTTTTTTCATCACTATGGTTCCAATTGTGTATGAACACAAAGTAAAAGGACTTGGTTGTGTGCGTGAGGGATCCTTTCACAGATCTATTTTTAAAATATCTTTATGAAAAATACACCCAAAAAATCTACAAATAAAAATAATGCAAAATTATTTAGATACCTAATTATATTGATTTTAAAATGTGACATTGATATATTATTTGAAAAGTGTGTTAAAGTGTTTTGCTTGTTTGTTTGTTTCCTGAGCGGTTAATTTTTGGTTTTAAATCCAACAAAACAAACCAGGATCATTCAAATATGTTCATACTATTGAAAATTATGTTCTACTCTGTGACAAACATTGTTATAGCTTCCTTGTTTTAAAATGCCATAACCAGAAAAATCAGACAGATATGTGTTAATGATTTGGAAAAGACAGGTGGTTCATTGTTTTGAGAAAATTAATTTCCTCTGACTTTATGTTTGGCATTTAGTTTCAACACATAATTTGAAAACTGGACATTTTTCTTACAGCAATTACTGGACTTTATTTATTTATTTATTTATTTCTCATGCTCTTGCTAGCTTTGAATTATGAAGTCATAGGATAAAATATACCTTATGTGTGTTAGGATATTCAAAGATAATCACATAAATCCTAAGAGAGATAAATATGTCTTTGAATGTCTCTACATTCTTAAATGCTCAATGGTTTATAGTCACAAGAGAATAACAGACTTCTAATTCTAATTGGGAATAGATATCAGCATAAGAGAAGTTCTCTCATCTGCATATTCTGGCAACTTCCATGCACTCTCCCGAGCTGTCTGCTCCTTCTTCCACTGGACATAAACTCTCTTTTTTCTCCTAGACACTCAGCAAAAGTCCCCTGTTCAGCTACATTGGTCCTCTTCCCCATCCATTCATTTTATGGCACATAGGGATAGCCTGCTCCTGCACCTTTAAGACTCGCGTCTGGAGGAGCACCCAGCCTTCCTGGACCCTTCTGCCCTTCCGGACTGAATCCCAAAGGACCCTCCCTACCAGTGGACAATTCAAATTAAATTCAGACTTTGAACAATTCAAAGTCTGCCCTCTGGCAGTTTTACTGACACCCCTCCTGACTTCAACAATAATATTATGGGCTATTATCTAGAGAAGTTGATAGTAAATTCTTAGGTTATTAAGCTGTGGAGGTAGGCACTGAAAATGTCTTACATCATTGTTGAAGTCACATTACTATTTTCAGAAAATAATAGTATATCCTGCATTGAAAGGGATATTCCTACAAGGATCATCATGTCCAACTTCTGGCTTCACACAGGACCACACATAAATCAATCCATATATTTGAGAGCATTGTCCAAATGCTTTTTGAACTTCATGACATGGTGACATTCCCAGGAGAGCCTTCTCTGGCTCCCAACAACCCTCTTAGTGAAGAACCTTTTCCTAATACCCAACCTGAACTTCCCCTGATGAATTTTCATGCTTTTCCCTCAGGTCCTATCCCTGGATACCAGAGAAAAGTGATTTTGTGGAATTGGACTAGATGATCTTTCAAGGTCCCTTCCAATTCCTAACATTCTGTGATTCTATGAAGAGATCAACACCTCCTCATAAGCCAATTCTATACCAATAGTATATGTAGCTGTAAATTCTATTGTCCTGCAATAAAAGGGCTGTCATGTATGTAACAGATCAGAGTCTCAGCAAAACGAATTCTGAAAAAAAAAAAAAAAAATCACTATTGAGTATTGCTTTTCTTCTGCGGTATACATGTGGACTTATTAATTTAAAATCAGTAAAAATTTTATCACTGCGCTCATATATCTAAACAAATATCTTCCCTATAGATATGGGTGATGTTTGATCTAACCTTGAACAATGAATAAATGTCCATGAATCAACCAGTGATTTTTCCTACCTATCCATGTTCTCTGACTTCATGTTCTTAGTGGATAACAATAATCATGTGCCACACAAAAAAGTTGTCTTTTTTTTTTATATATATATATATATTTCTTTTTCTAAACTTCAGTCCTTCACTGAAGTGTAGAATAACTGTGAACGAAGAAACATGGTAATACTGTACAACTTAAGTTTTGGGGTTTAGAAGCTAGTATTAGTTATATTATTTGAAAATTGATTCCTTTATCAATTTATTTTTCACGATCCTCATATTTTCCTAGAATCGACTGTTCTTCATCTCTGTCTTTTACGTACTACACATCAGACACATTTACTTCTAAGAGAAAAATAAATAAATAAATAAAACAAAATGTTTCCATGCAATGGGGGAATGTTTGTATTGCATGACAAAGAGTCCCAGAGGTTAGGAGGAGTCCAAAATACAGTGTCAAAAGGCATGTTTTTACTGATATGTCTGTATAACTACCTATACACATATGTATAAAAGTGAGGAAATTAGACATTACTTTGGTTGAAGCATTTAGAAGACTGATAAAACAGGTTAGCTTTAAGCTCTAAAAGTGAACTTTACTGAACTAACACATTAAAAACATATTTGATACCAAGAGTATTTACACATTATCAGTATCACTGTAGCAATTACTCTTTAATGATTGTATTCTACATCCACTGACTGGTACGCAGTATCACATTACTGAGGCTGTCTAGTCTGCTTATAAGTATAGTCATTTATGGTCTTAGATGTCAAAACTGACTGAGGTGACCATATGCTGCAAGATATGCCTAGGCAGCACTGCCTAGGCAGTGTTATTTTCAAAGACTGCAGCAGGTGTCTTACTCTCTTGCTGTTGTTGTTGTTGTTTTTCTTTGTTTGTTTGTTTTTGTTGTTGTTGTTTTGTTTTGTTTTGTTTTCTTCCAGGGTTTGCTGCTGGTTGTTTTCTTTGAAGAAAATAAATAAATTAATAAATAATAAAAAAGAAGTCTTTTTCCAGTTTCTGTAACTATTCTTTTTGTGCAAGAATAAATTGTCTGTGGTCATCTATTTTCAACACCTACCCATAATTTCAAGGCCTTTGCCAATAAATTTCCCACCTTAATCAATTGTATGTCAGTCATATCAAGCTTCTGCACCTAGAAATTTCTCAGAATAAGACGATAACAAGCCTGAAAGGGCATGACTCACTGCCTGTACAATTAACATAGTATACAGTTAATATAATGCCTATAGCCTGTTAATAGCAGTGGAAATGCAATTTTTATAGGGCCTTTGGGTACCATAATGCTTATACTGTCATGCTACATTAGTGTGCTTAAAATTGTGTTAAAAGCATGGCAACAGTAAAATCTGCTTCATGGAATTTTTACTTTTATGGGTGCAATGGGTCTCTATTTTAACTTCATGAGTCATTGCTAGCTAGTACTCCTAATTCAGACACAATGTGTCCTTTTATAATGCATATGACATATTCTATCTTATAGCAAACATTCTTACCATCTAGAGTAAGCAAATTAATTTGCTGCATTTATTAACATCTTACAATTGATATGCATAACAGGAGCTGCATTATTTATTTATTTATTTATTTATTTATTTTTGGTGGAATTGAATAGTCTTGCACCTGGGAAAGAATAACTGCATGTAACAGGCTGGGGTGTGACCTCCTGTAGAGGAGCTCTGCGGAGAAGGACCTGGGAGTTTTGGTGGACAACAGGTTGGCCATGAGCCAACAGTGTGCCCTGGTGGCCAAGAAGATCAATGGGATCCTGGGATGCATCAAAAGGAACATGGCCAGCAGGTCAAGGGAGGTGATCTTCCCCCTCTACTCTGCCCTGGTCAGGCCTCACCTGGAGTACTGTGTTCAGCTCTGGGCTCCCCGGTACAAAAAAGACAGGGATCTCCTGGAAAGAGTCCAGTGGAGGGCAACAAAGATGATATGGGGCCTGGAGCATCTTCCCTCTGACGAAAGGCTGAAAGACCTGGGTCTGTTCAGCCTTGAGAAAGAAGACTGAGAGGGAATCTTATCAATGTTTATAAATATCTGAAGTGTGGGAGACAAGGGGATATGTTCAAGCTCTTTTCATCGGTTTGTGGGGACAGGACAAGGGGCACTGCCCATAAAATGGATCACAGGAAGTTTTGCACCAATGTCAGAGAACTTCTTCACAGTGAGGGTGATGGAGCAGGGGCACTGCCCATAAAATGGATCACAGGAAGTTTTGCACCAATGTCAGAGAACTTCTTCACAGTGAGGGTGATGGAGCACTGGAACAGGTTGTCCAGGGAGGTTGTGGAGTTTCCTTTTCTGGAGATATTCAAGGCCCATCTGGACGCCTACCTGTGCAAAGTGCTCTAGGGAGCACGTCTAGGGAACAACCCCCCATGCTTTGGCGTAGGCATTGGACCCAATGATCTTTTGAGGTTCCTTCCAACTCCTACAACTCTGTGATTCTGTGAGTGAAATAGGTGAGTTGTCCTCAAATTCAGAAGTTATTCCATCTCCATTTTTGACTACTAATGATACATCCTTGGCCAGTGAGTATACTAAGAATTGGCTGAGAAGGATGGCTAAGCAATGAGAACTAATAGAACACAAAAGGGGAAATTTCATAACAGATCACAGTCCTAAGACTGCGAGCCAAACTAGAGTCTTGAAAGGCAAAGGCAAGTTTAAAGTTTAACACAGCGAAATTAAAATTCAGACCAGATGATACCATCAGAACATCATGAAAGTTAGGTTAACAGGGCAAACGTAATATTGTCAGAGAAGATAGACGTTGCTCCAGTCAGCCTTGCTCTTGGTAAGCTAAGACAACTAACATATTTTACCCTCTAGAATACGTATTGTATTAAGCAATGTAAAGACCACAGACTCTTAATAAGAGATCTTCAGTTACTGTGAGATTTGGGTCTTTTTTTTGGAAGAGTATGATTAATATTTGCATGACCTAATGGCTTAACATTATAACTACTGGTGGGTTGGAGATTGTTTAACATTTACGCACAAAAATATTGAAAACAGGAAGTAAATATAATGCAGAAAAAGGGAGAACTGCATGAACTAGGTTAGCAAAGTTCAGGGCAATAAAATTAAATATTGGAAGGCAATGACTCTGGTACTAAAAGTTTTTGTGTTATTCCCAAAGCCTCCTGCTGAAATATTGACACTTATCCTCAATGAGCTCTGTGCTCCTCATTCAAAGATAAGGAAGAAGTTACACATATTTCTCAAATGTGTTGGATACATCTCGCTCTTAGAAAACTGACAACAGAAAAATTATCAGTGAAGCAAGCAGGAAGGCATAGTGACATTTTCTCTCTTTCAACCAGTTTAAATGCCCCCTTTCTAACTGTGCACAGCTGGCTGATTAGCAGATATGATTTGAAATTCATTTTTGACAGATATATACAGACATATATGGGCACTAAAGCAGGTCTAGCACTCTTCATGCACTAGTTGTTTTCATTTTATGATGCAAAGCATGTAAGTGATTTTAACAATATCATTAAAGTACAGTCTACTTTATTAAAATACATGATCTTACAAGAAAGAACAGAGTAGCTCATTATTCTAGAAAGAAGAAACAAGAGCTCATTTCAATGACAGTTTTCTCAATTTTTTTCCTTTTCCAACATTTTATATTTCATCTTCAGTGGTTATAAACCACTTATTGGGAGAAATTGAAAGAGAGTGAGTTTGAAATACAGGATAGCCTGAAGCTGGGGGGGTGAGAAAAGGGGAGGGCAGAGGGGGAGAGAAAGGGAAAGGAAAGGGAAAACGGAAATGCAAGCAAGCTAAGGTACACTAAATTGTGATTGACCTTCAGTCATTATGAGAACTTAACAACTTCAAGGGTTAGGAGAGGCAGATTTTACAAGATGAAAGTTACTGCTTACCCTGCTTCAGAAGTGGTCTTGAATTATATATATATGTACATATATATAATATATATATTATACAATATATATGTATTTTTATATATATATATATATATATATATATATATATATATATATATATTTTTTTTTTCCTCTCTATACTTCGGTGATGTATTATCTGAAAGTTTCATGTTGCAGTTTTAACCTCTTATTCCCACTTGTCTTACAACCAATGTTTTGTTTTTCTTAGGCAACCTTTGTACATACAAGTACAGCAAGATCATCTATTTACATTATTTAATTTTAAAGTGTTTTGAGATTGTTTGACCAAAACCACAAAGAAATAATCATGTGTGTAGTAATTTGAATAACATTAGGATCAGGTCATAAGATCCTGGTAGGTTTAAGCATCATAAATTCCTTTTGGCTAGTGTGGTTATCAGCAACATCTCTCTTATATCTCAAGTGTTGGCACAGTATGCCACAACTACAGCTTATTACTGCTCTACAGCTTACAGCAAATTTCAACCATACCCACTGGCAAATACAGATGAAAATATTTAGCTGATAAATGATCTAGGCACCTGAGGTATTTTGGTATGTTTGTGTCCTTTTTATTTATTTATTTTGTAGACAACTATCACAAAGTAAAAAGATAATACTGTAAATTATAACTTGTACTAATAGGAGCACTGGGTAAGCTTGAATAAGTATCTGAAATCACTTTGGTTTATACTGAAAGAGCTATGAAATGGGAAAAAATAGACATATTTCTACAGTACAAAAAAATTTTAGACAATGATTGTCTAATGTTGCCAACAATTGCAACATGCATAGGGTATTCATCCACTGCAAGACTTGCTCAAAAAAAAAAAATTACCAAGATTTAAGATGAGACAAATCTAGCTGAGAAAATCAGAAACTTGATTCATAATTAAATGTATTTTTAGAGACATTGTGGAGTTTAACAGTCATTGTTTGTTGTGCACTTTAACTTAAATTTCTTCAGTGTACAAGTAAAAAGATTATTTTTTTTTTCCATCAAAGTTCAGTGCAGCAGCTGAAAGCAACCGTGACTTGAACTGAAGAAGTACAAGGATATCTCTTTTACAATTGAGGTAAAAATTCCAGCAACAGCTCTCAGACATAGACCAGAATATTTGCTACTTTACCATAACCACACTGAATCTGCATTGATTAGAAATAATTACCCTCAGTAATATCAGAGAATCTGTTAACTTAAAATGGGCTTTCTCACATTGTTTTCCTGAACACAGACATGTAAATAATTGTTTCTCTCTTGTCCTTGTAATTTCATCGAGTTAATTGTTTAGAATTTGAAGAAAAATCTGTCTAATTTGTAACACCTCTACCTCAAGCTCATTGAAAGCTACATTAAAAGAATACTCATTAGACCTTGCTTTAATAAAAGAATTCCAAACCTGTTGACAAATACACTGAAAGCTGATTTTCTGCTATATCCCAGAATTTTATTTATTATTTTATTTATTTATTTATAGGAAATATTAACAACATTCTGTATGTGGAAAAGGCAGGTGAAAATAATTTAGATGTTATTATACATTTATCTATGTACAGGATTGGGATCATTGGCATGCATTTTAAAAGCAGAACATTAAAGAACAAAGAAAAAAATACCTGCAACAACAAAAAACACACAAAACTCTCACATGGGTGTGTTGGCCTTGACCTCTGTCTTCATTTGGCTTGCTTTAACAAGTGCCTAGAGGCCAAGTGACTGCTGCTGAACCTGATGACACTGGGTATAGGAATATGAGTTGTATATTATATCTTTTTCTACCATAAGGTGGAAAATAATAATAATAAAAAAATTACAGTGATTAAATTGATCATCTGTATTAGTGAGTCATATTTCTCCTTGCTATAATAATGCACATGAATTTATGTCCATCTCTGTCTAATTAATCATCTCATGAGTTAATTTAAAAATTATTTATAATCCTCTACCAGAAAGCTATGAGTTTATGGACTTTGCAATATTTCTGTTTCCCTTTGCAGCAGTGCATTAAATAGTGATAATACTTAACTCAAAATATAGTAATAAAATGTTAAACTTCCCCCAGTGCTGCCATCCCCCCTCCCCTCTCCCCCCCCCCCCCCCCCCCCCCCCCAAATCCCCCTCTCTGGAATCATGTACTGAACAGCAGAATAACAGAAAACAAACAAATACACAACAAAAAACATTGACATCCATTGTCCTCTGTGTCTGCAATTACAGAAGTGGAAAAAGAGAGAGAAGCCCTTTTCAGCTCCATGTGGAGAGAGTCTGACTCCACAGAACTGCTGCTGCTGCACCTTGACTTACTGATAGAAGAGCAAACTAATTTATAATACATAATTAGGTGACATGTTAGAGTCACAAACAGGCTTATAAGAACAACTACAGAATATACAACACACCTTGAGCAGGGCAATCATTTGCAGGTGAGTTGGATAAACATACCAAAAAAAAATAATAATAATAATAATTTTGTAGATCAGAGGAAAAAATCTTTACAAAGACGGTTAAGATTGGACAGTGATAATTTCCATTAAGCATATAATAGAGATGTTTGTTGATTTCCCAGTCACAGAGAAAAAGTTTTCTTCTCTTACTCCTTCTTGGCAGCTGTAGATTATTACTACTGTCTACTGAGCACTGGTTGCTGGAAACTGGAATGTGTTAACCTGGCTGTTGGTTATTCCAATGCTTGGAGCTAATGTGTTCTCAAAGCTGCACAGTATGAACACAGCGGGTACAAAGTAAAAGCAATAATAAAAAATTGAGCAGGCCTTAAGTGCTATGATTATTACTGTGGTCTAGTTTTTATCTGCCCTTTGGAAAGTCTGTGTCTTGAATATCTTTTGTTAGAAAGTATTGATAGCTTTATTAGCCTCATATTTTCTCTCCTGGCAGCAGCACACAAGAACATGCTCACGGAGGGAGGAAATATTCTAGGTAACCACAGGATTCAGGTGATTTTTTGTTCCAGATAGATGAACAAGAGAAAAAGGACAACCCTTTTCAACCCTAATCTACAGAAGTATCTGAAAAATATCTATCTAATTTGGTGATGTTATTACACCCATAAAAGTACTGATAGGACCTCTGCAATGGAGAAGTACCATTATTTACCTGCAGTAAATGAATAAGGAAACATGTTGCATCAGCCTTTTATCTTTAGTGGTGTCAAATTGTTCATCCCATTAATAGATTTACAATGAATTATTAGACCCAAAGGAAACCATCAACTTATTTTAGGGAAGCAAAAATAACAGACGCCAGCTCAAGAAAGTATAGAAGATAGATAAAAACAACCTCTTGACTGAGATGTGCACTAAGTGCAAGAACTGGACAGGAGGAAGAGGCCATGAGACACCATGAAATTTTGCAGGGACAAGGTCAAGAGCCCTGTATTGATGGATGCATGCTGGCACTGGTAGGGCTGGGAAGCAGCTCTGGGGAATTGCCCTGGGACCTCAGGGCAATGAACTTAGCTGTGGTCAGACTTACATCTGGTTGTTAACCTGGGGAGGTGTGATTAAGGTTATAGGGTCATTAGACCACATTTGGATACTGCATAGTTTTGGACCCCACACCCCAACGTTGATGTGTGTGTCTGCATTAATTTCACATGTGGTAGAATTGAATTTCCCTGTTACTGAGGGGAAATAAGACACATGTTTGGGGCATCTGAATTCATAGTTTATTTATTTATTTATTTATTTATTTATTACAGTTAAGTAACAGCATGTAGTCTACTCAAATTTTAGTCAATGAAACATTAAGCTTTAATGTTTCCCTAGGGTTCTTTTTCAAGCTCTGTTTTTTAGAGAACATGATCCTCAACAATTAAGCAATCTTGCTTTGATGGAGCACTGTCCTTTTCTCAACAACACACACACATAACCACAGGCAGCAAAGCTGATATGGAAGTTTGAATATACGCTATAAGTGTACAATAGAGATAGACATAGATGACTTCTTAGCTTCCATTTCACAGTAAAGCCAAAGATTTCTGCTTGATGCATGTAGAAAATATAGAAAATGTACTCTTGTACAAAGTACTCTTCCAGAGATAAAAGATACATGAACTTAAAGAAATTCAATATGGATAATATATATATATATATATTTACTTAAATGCAGATTTATACTAATTCAGATATATACTTCTAGCTGTTAGCTGGAAGAAAGCAGTGAGATTTGTTTTGATTATTCTAGGTTTTCCTAGCTTCAACTGTAAAAGAAATAAGCACTATGGATTTGGTTACTCTATCTTTTCCTTCACTTGGCCTCCAGTGTCAAACAAGTGGCATACAACAGTAAATGGAAAGAGCATCTGTATTACATTTACACATGAAATTTTAAGTATAAAATGTTAAAATAAACATGACAAATTCAATATCTTACAGATCCCTTTCAGATCTAGTAGTTCTGCCTCTGCTTACTGCTATACTGCCTGGACTATATGACAGCTGTGAGATTGACACAATGTCTGTGATAGTCACAGAGTGTAATCAGTTAATGGCAATATAGTGTACCACAATATATATGATTTTAATGTAACTAGTAAAAGACAACAGGTTATGTATTGACCAGGCAGTGCAGGGTCTCAGGATCTGACTGGGTCTTGGCTTTTGTCTTGTTTGGTATCTTCTGGCCACATTAGTGTTGCTGAACATGTTAGAGCTACAGCTCTATGAGTCCTATATCTGGACAAATGTGCAGGAGGTGATTGTGCAGTTTTCAGGCTTCAGATGGGAAGCAATGAGAAAGAAGCAGACTGTGCCATGGAAATGAAAATAAACATTTTTCAGGCTGAGACTGAGAGTAACCACATAAGAATGCACATCATAATTCTCGCAGTGAAGATCTCAGGAGGCTGGAAACTTATTTTCCCTCTATCCTGATTCTCCTGTCCTTCTTGAGTAAAGCTAAATATTCAGTCTCAGGACTTGGAGAGTTGTTGGAAAGGTGACACCAGCACTAGAGAGAAAAAGCAGAAAGTGTGAAATTTCAGAGTGACAATTTTAACTGTGCTATTAATAATATTTTTCTGCTTTACTTAGATATTTTGCACTATTGTGCTGTCGAAACATTAATATGCTTAACAGTATGCCCTTGGTTCTGTGTATGTATTTTATTTCCTGTTGACCAAAGAAGGTTCTGAGTGAAACAGTAAATGCAGTTATCCTGTCCTTAAATGCAACACAAAACATAGATCAGGACCTGTAATACCGATAGTTGTATGTGAGGCGTTCAGAATGGCAGACCACCATTTGAAAAACGGTTGGCCAAATATTAAATTCAAAACTAGACACAGGAAAGAGATTCTCTCTAAAAAAGACTAGGATACAAAAATGATCCAAGCAAAACATGCTTATACAAGCTTACTACTCCAGAAATAAAACAAAACAAAACAAAACAAAAACTGTTTACAAAATTAAGAAAACAAACAAACAAAACCCTCAAGCCTACATTTAAAATGAAATTAACTCTTTGTCTGAGCTTACAATGAAAACAAAAACTAGAATAAGCTTATTTTACTACATAAAGTACTTCAATGCAATTTTGTATTTTTTAAAGGTATTTGCATGCATCCACTGTCTGAAAAGTAATTAGATACAAAGTGTATATTTAATTCATACATGAGAACTTCCTTCTTTTAGGGAAACAGATGCTTCTTCTACTTCTGACTATCTAAATTATTCTCAGTACTGTATAAGAACAGAAGAAAGAAGATTTTATTTTTTTTTTCTTTCCCTATTTGTTTCTTTTGTTTCAGCTTATGTATCATATCCTTTCTTGTCTTTGGTATCATGAGATATAGTTGTATAATATAAGGTAGCTTATAACATACATCTATTTTGTTTTTATTATTTTAATTATTATTATTCTACTACTTCAGTGATGACCTATCAATAAGCTGATTGTAGAACTCAGAAAAGATGGATATACTATTTCATAAGCCTTTTTTTGGAAATAGCAAGTCTCGAACTTCTGAAGTAATCTCACAGAAATGAAGAGGTACATTTCTAGCTTTTATTAAATCCCAAGAGAGTGGTCTGTTATAATAGCTCTCAAAATGTCTGTAGCAAAGTCTGCTTACTTAACTCTTGCTTTTTAAATCTCTATTTTTTAATTACTTCTGTCTCTCCTGGAAGTCGAAGATATAAAATATCCTTTTGGATCTTTTAGGACTAACAAAACCAGGCTTATACTTTGAGAGAAGACATCAAAAAAGGAGGCACGGGGGGGGGGGATGGGGGGGGGGAACAAAAAGAAAAACATTGTACAATATTATTATTATTCCATAACCTTACTGTGGATACCTTACTGTGGGTATTGCTAGCACTGCAAAACATACTGTTGTGTTTGCAAGCCTATATCCCTTAATTCCCATTAGTTACTATTACAGTTGTTTGCATTTCAATTATTTATGAAAAACTTCCCCACAAAGCATTTGGCCTTGATGAGGAGAGTCATTTTAGTTCCAGCATGAACAGTAACTACTCATGTCTGTGCAATTAAAGCAGAATGTTTCAGTTCAATGTCTCTATCACAAGAGAATAATAAATGTGCCTCTTTCATTAGGTATCAAAAGTAAACTATAGCAATAAACAGGAAAGCAATTTCAATAGTGCAAACACAGTATGAACAGTTCTGTTATCATAGGACTACACAGCATACAGGGCCTATAGCAGACCATCCCTACAACATTGAGTGAAAACTGAATGAGACACAACACCCGAACAATCATTTTTTGTACTTGTAAGACAACTAGACAGTATTTGACCTCTTTGGAAAATATCTCCCATTTCTGTTTTACTTCTTTAAAAAAAAAAAAGTTCGAGTGTAATATCTGGCAGAAATCATCAATAGTAGCTATATTTTTAAGTGAGGTAAAGAGCACAGAGTGAAGCCACCTTCTTCAGCTGCCCCTGCCCAGGACCACTCCTGCCTAGACACTGGGGCCCAGCCCAGTTCCTGGGGATCAGGCGTTTCTGCCTAGGCTAGGGAATGTCTGCTACTTTCTCCTTTGCCTATGCAACTGCTAGCAAAGCTGGGCATGTATCATCAGCTACAAAGTCCATGTTGATCTTCCTGGAAGTGGCATATCAGCTACAATCAGTCAAACATCTGATTGAGCAAATATTAACACATTCCCACATGCCCCCCACCCCGCCCTTTAAATGACTACAGTCCAGACTTGGTTACTATCACTTCCTGCCTTTCTTACACCCTTTGCTGCACTGGGAAAGGTCTTTGACTTGACACTGCTAAAGAAAGACACTCTCCTTCTACCTACCCTTATATATCTTTATATATATATATATGTATATATATAAAGATATATATCTTTATATCTTATATATCTTTTATATCTTTATATATCTTTATATCTTATATATCTTTATATATATATATATATAAAGATATATATATATATAAAAGATATATATATATGTTTATATATCTTTAGCACCATGCACATAGATTGAAAAACTAGATATACTGATTATTGAGCGTTAGTTTAAAGGAAGTCAGACTGTACATGCTTATATTCTCCCTCCCTGCACCTCCCCCCCCCCCCCCCCCCCTTTTTTTAAATAATTAGCAAACATAGCTAATCTATCTTAACAAGCATATTCTTCTAATTGGTGTTTTCACTAACCTTAATGTCAGCCCCCTAACGTAGATTCCCTTCTATTTTGTCTATTAGATAAAAAATTAAGTCTGTTTTTCCCTGTTGAAAAGAAGGATAATTAATATAAAGAACACAATTTTTCAGCTTTGTCCCTTTCAAGATACTGATCTAATACTTTCAGTAAATATTTCACCAAGAACTTCATTTGGAAACAAACAAAATCTTGTATATAATCAAATTATCATAGAATCATTTAGGTTGGAAAACACCTATAAGATTATTTAGTCCAATTATGAACCTAGCACTGCCAAATCCACTACTAAACCACGAAGTCCACCACTAATTTCAATGTCTTTTACTTCCTATTTACTACAATATTTATCACCAGAGTTGTTTTTTGTGTGTGTGTGTGTTTTGCTTTTCTTTTCTTTTTTTTTTTTAATTATAATTTTATTTATTTATTTATTTATTTATTTGTTTATTTTACATATTCTTTAGCAAAGAATAGTTTAAAGCAGAGGTAGAAGTCCTTGGAAAGAAAGTTGTGCAGCTGTTCTCTACAGCCTACCAGACAAAGATCTCTTATCACACAGTTGATCCATAAAAGTATCATAATGCCACCATTAATTACAGTATGTTTGTTCTTATTATATATGTCATTTGTTTGTTTGTTTGTTTTGTGTGTGGTTTGTTTGTTTGTGAAACATGGAGTTTGGACTCACTGCTGCCTTGGCAAGCACAATCCCAAGGATGTTGTACAGAATGAGAATGAAATTTGTTCCTGAAGATTGTTTGGGGACTTTTTTAGCAGAATAGCAGTGTCCTGACAGTGGAAATAATATTCATGAGATGTTGAATCAACTTATTTCTCATCTGTCCCATCTTTTTACTTTTTTTTTTTTTTTTTTTTTTACTAGGAATATACCAATTTCTCTTGTCTTTTAGAAACTTGATTGCTTGTATAACTACAAGTCTATAAACATTTAAGTCAGCCTTGCTCTTAATAGTCACAAAAAAACTGATCTGAGTTTGTAGAAAGTATGTAAAAGAAAAAGCTATGAGTAGTAGGCCTTCAAAAAATTACATTTATCTTCAAAACGTTATTTGCATCAAACTATTAAGATAAAATACTTTCCCTTAAACCCTTCGTGAGTGCTTTAACTTACACACAGTGAATGTAATAGAAGTTAAAAATTGAGCCCACAAGTAGTATACACTATTAGAATACTTCAGATAATTCTGTAACTAGATGTCGCTTACTTTCTGTATAGTAGTAACAAAGACCAGAACATTAAAAAGGATTACTGTACTAGAATCAATAATATCATGTATAAAGCTGAGACTCTTAATTTCTCTTCTTGGAATAAGATTAAACAGCTTCAGCAGATTGAAGAGGAGTGGCTTGCTTAAATACAAAAAATGTCTTATGCTTAAGAGTGTTATTCTGAAACCTGGAAAACTTCTTACTAACTGGTGATGCATGATTAGTCACTATGTATAAAGAGATATATCTATAACCCAGATTTCAAACATCTAACACCACGGTACTGTGCTATCAAAGGTGCCTTTTAAACAATGTTGATAGAAACTCAGGGGGCAATAGTACTGACCCTGGGTGTGGAAATATTATTCATGAAGTAGGGAATAATCCATACTGTACCAAATGTGGTAGCTACAGGAATGTTAATATAAAAAATGCATACCAAATACAACATGAAAATCCTGTAATCAGATGGCCTGTCCTCAATACTGGCTATGTAGCAATAAAACCAGGAAGGTGTTGCCCATAGGATGGAAGGGAGTTTACGCCCTGGGGGCAATAATTCTAAATGTAACTATTATCAAAGACCCACAAAGCCAAAGCCCCCTTGAGATCACATGCAGAATTAAGTAGACTCCAGATAATCCCCTAGTAAAATCCTCTAGAACTTCACAGTTTTGCAAGGTGGTTTTTACCTTGGTAAGGCGTGAGTGAATTAAAAAAAAAAAAAAAAAAAAAAAAAGTATTGTAAATATCTCAGCTATGACTGAAGAACTAGAAAATAACACTCTGTATGCAAGAAAAAGGAGATAAGTTTGCAAAAATAGTATTACAGTATCGAATGGTATTAAATTTATTAATAACCTCGCAAGAAGGAGCGTGCACTGTAATGCTAGTTGTATATATGTAGATTAAATGTGATGAATTTGACTGATCTCAAAAATATTTGAGAAAAAATATTCGTTTCTCACAAAAGTAAATTAAGTTCAAAAGTATTTATAGACAGGGTTTAGAAGTTTTGTTAATTTCTGCAAGTCTTGAAAAATTGTGTCTGCTTATTGCAGGGATATATTTGTAAAAAGCAGAGTACTGAAGAGTCTAGATGTTGTCTTCTTTTGTTTTGTTTTGTTATTTTGTTCTTCTGTTCTTTTGTTTTGTTTTTATTTCAAAATTGTGTTTCTGTAGACACTTCATTTAACTCCTTCTTAAATCTTATTACATACTAAATACTGTAGAGTGCTGCCTTTTGCTTTGCCTACACAGTCATTTCTGTCTTCTTTTATGCAAACTAATAAGCATCAAACACTTCTTTACTTCCAGTCTGTAAATTAAAGACATTAAATTCTCAGGAGTATTTTTACTAACCCTTTGAATATTCTATTTCATCTTATATTTTAGTTTTCAAGGTTGTGAAGAAACAGCAAATGACACAAGAATTGAGAATTTAGGTCAATCACTTTTATACTTGACAGATATTTACAATTTAGTTTGTGCCAGAAATTGCAATTTAAAATATAGATAAGAATTCATTAAATTAAAGAGATTGAAACATTAGTTTAATGGAATTTGTGGATTCAATGTACTCTTCCAGCACATTGTGAAGATTGAAAGATTCTCATTCCATTCCTGAGTCTATATGTAGTAATATTTTTAAGTAACTGCAGAACTCATGAGACTTTGAATAGTTAACTATTCTAAGAAAGGAATATAACCTTGCCTCGCCTCGCCTCGACTTGGTTCCCCTCCCATAAGCCAACAGGGAGAGGGGTACTGCAGGACCTGGTGCTAATAAACAGAGATGGTCTAATTGGATATGTGAAGGTGGAGGGCAGTCTCAGCCGCAGTGATCACAAGATGTTGGAATTCAAGATCCCAAGAGGAGGAAGCAGGGCAAAAAGCAGGACCGCAACCCTGAATTTCAAGACAGCTATCTTTGACCTCTTCAGGGACCTAACTGGAGGAATCCCCTGGGCCAGGACCTTGGAGGGAAAGGGGGCCGAGGAGAGTTGACACCACTTCCACATTCAAGCACCACTTCCTCCAAGCTCACAATCGGTGCATCCCTACAAGAAAAAAGTCAAGCAAGGGGGGGGCAAGAAACCTGCATGGATAGGCAAGGAGCTCTTGGGAAAATTTAAACAGAAGAGGAAAGCATACATGATGTGGAAGAAGGGACAGATCACTTGGGTGGAATATAGTGGCATTGACAGAGAATGCAGGTATGCAATGAGGAAGGGCAAGACCCGGCTAGAAATAAATTGACCCCCTGCTCAAGCAGGATCTCCTAGAGCATGTTACACAGGATTGCATCTAGGCAATATTTTTTTAATATCTCTAAAGAAGGAGACTCCACAACCTCTCTGGGCAGCCTGTTCCAGTGCTCTGTCACCCAAACCATAAAGAAGGTCTTCCTCATACGGTGATGAAACCTCCTGTGGTTCAACTTATACCTATTACCCCTTGTTCTATCACTGGCCACCACTGAGAAGAGTTTGGCACCATCCTCTTTACATTGTCCTCTAGGGTGTCTGTAGAGGTTGATAAGATCTCAATCTCAATATCTCAGTTTCCTCTTCTCTAGGCTAAACAGGCCCAGCTCTCTTAGTCTTTCCTCATAGGACAGATGCTCCAATCCCTGAATCATCTTTGTGGCTCTACGTTGGACCCTCTCTAGGAGTTCTGTGTCCCTTTTGTACTGGGGAGCCCAGAACTGGACACAATATTCTGGGTGTGGCCTCCCCAGTGCTGAGTAGGGGGGGAGAATCACCTTTCTCAACCTGCTAGCTACCCTCCTCCTGATGCAGGCTAGGATCCCATTGGTCTTCTTGGCCACACAGACACACTGTGGGCTCATGGCTAAATTGTTGCCCACCACAATCCCCAGGTTCTTCTCCACAGGGCTTCTCTCCAGCAGGTCAGCCCACAGCCTGTACTGGTGCCTGTGGTTGTTCCTCCCCAGGTGCAGGACCCTGCACTTGCCCTCGTTGAACCTCATGACGTTCCTCTCTGCCCATGTCTCCAGCCTGTCTAGGTCCCTCTGAATGGCCACCCAGGCCTCTGGTATATCAGACACCCCACCAATCTTTGTGTCATTCGCTAACTTGCTGAGGGTGAATTCTGTCCCTTCTTCCAGGTCATTGACAAATAGGTTGGATAACCCTGGAACCAGTATTGGCCCTTGGGAGACACCAATATCCACAGCCTTCCAACTAGCATCAGCGCCATTGAGCACAACTCTCTTTGCTTTTCCACCCAGAGTGTTCTTGATCCACTGTGGTGGTTTTACCATGCTACGCAGCTAAACACCACAACCGCTCTCTCACTCCCCCTCTTTAGATGAGGAAGGGGAGAAGTAAAGCAAAGAACAACTCACGGGTTGAGATAAGGATAATTTAATTAAAGGGAAATAATAATAATAATTAAATAAAGATTATTATGAACTAAACAATTTAACTAAAGGGAAATAAAAAGGGAAAGGGGAAAAGGGAGGGGGAAAGGGAAAATAAAAAGAAGGGAGGAAAACAAACAAAATAAATGAAGGCTATGTGGAAGTGCAGAGGAAAGAAATTACTCTCTACTTACCACAAATGAGCGATGATTGACCACGTCCTTGAAGCGGGGCCTCAATGCATGTAGCCGGTGTTCGGGAGGAGGACCGACGTTTTCACAATGAGAGCCCACCCCTCATCTCTTCTTCCTGTTTCCACCTTTTATTGCGAGTGTGACATCACATGGTATGGAATATCCCTTTGGTTCGTTTAGGTCAGCTGCCCTAGTGATGTTTCTCTTCTCACTTTTTTGCCCACCTCCTAGCAGGGTTAGAGAGAGGCCCGATGCTGTGCCAGCACTACTCAGCAGTAGAAAAAACACTGGTGTGATAACACTGCTGTTCTAGCTATTCAATTTATTTATTAGCTATTTATTTAGCTATTTCAATTTATTTATTTATTTATTTATTTATTTATTTATTTATTTATTTATTTTCCAAGTTCACCATTGCCATTTCTGCTGTCCTTGTCTAGATGCAACATCTAGAAAAACTAAGAACTGCCTTTTTAGATGACAGCTTTTGCTGAGTTTTTAAGTAAATATTTATTTATTTACTTATTTGAAAATACCACTGCTCTATTTTAAGCAGAGATTGAGAATATTATTTAAGGCAAACACCTATTCATACATTGATTTTTTATGACTGAGGGACCTGGCCACTTGAACGTATGTCATAGTGTAGAGTGAACTCTTTATGTGTAGGTCTTATGTAGTTTAGTTTAACAGCTGAAATGCGTTGTTAGCATGGAGGCTCTTTGGTTATGTCTCTTAAAAGCAATGTGAAAGAGTTCAGCTTTTTAACACGCACCTTTAACAAGACAACTCAGTTTCTATAAAGTATCTATCACTGTATCTTTAACAATTTACTGATCGCTTTAAAAAAATTACCAATAATTTGTACAATTGATGGTTTGACTTCTTCTTTCCTATTCCTTCTTTTGAGGAATATGTACTCCAACATATCATTTCTCCAAGACATAATAGGACACCAGAGTTTAAATCTATCTCTTAAAATCAATCAAGAATTGTAGAACAATTCAAGTAAAAATAATCTCATCTGTCTAATTTATTTTTGCATGTGGAAAAATGAAACAAAACAAAAAATAATGGAAAAAAATTATCTCAGTCTTCCCATGTAAACAGAACTTATTTGGTCACCTTAAGAAGACTTGATGATACTATAAAAATGCTGGTGGGTCCAAGGGTGACCAAATATTTTGTTACCTAAAATGGAATTAGCATTGGATAATTTTTCCAGTTTAATGCCCATCAAAAAAAAAAAAAAAAAAAGGAAAAAAAAATAGAGTATTGGTGCATGTTGTGGTTTAACCCGGCCAGCAGCTAAACACCACGCAGCCGTTCGCTCACCCTCCCCCCTCCCTCTCTGGGACAGGGGAGAGAAATGGAAAGTGAAGCCCGTGAGTTGAGATAAAGACAGTTTAATAAGACAGGAAAATAATAATAACAATAATAATAATATTAATAATAATAATACAATGATGATAATACTACTAACAAACAAGTGATGCACAATGCAATTGCTCGCCACCCGCTGACCGATGCCCAGCCTAACCCCGAGCAGTCCGGCCCCCTCCCCCGGCTAGCCACCCCTATATATTGTTTAGCATGACGTCAGATGGTATGGAATACCCCTTTGGCTAGTTTGGGTCAACTGTCCTGGGTCTGTCCCCTCCCAGCTCTTACTGCACCCCCAGCCTGCCTGTTGGCAGGACAGAGCAAGAAGCTGAGATGTCCTTGGTTTAGTATAAGCACTGCTCTGCAACAATTAAAACATCGAGGTGTTATCAGCACTCTTCTCATCCTAAGCCAAAACACAGCATTCCACCAGCTACTAGGAAGAAAATTAATTCTGTTCTAACTGAAACCAGGACAGTGCAGTGAACAGGGATGAAACCCACTGCCTGAATGACTCTTACTTACATGCATGGCTCACAGTTCAATTGTCTGTTTCTTTTGCAGAAAGAATTAGAAAATCACAAAACCTAACAAAAGCAAACAGACAAAACAACTCCAGTAAATATTTGTCACTGTTTGTTGTTAAAGTATGAATTATCTATCATCATTCTAAATGACTGCATTTTACCAGTGAAAGCAATATGGGATACTAGAGATAAAGAAAACTGATAATAGCTGGAACTAGACAATGAGTCTTAAAAGCAGTCAGTAGTGATCTGTACAGAATAAAATGAAGACACTTAGGCAAGTTGCTGACAGCAACACATTACATGGAAGTAAGATGCTTACAACCAGTGTTCCAGTTCCTCACATTCAGAGTTGTCCCTTCTGAAAGAAACAGAAGGGACAAATACATGAGTATTAGTTTTCTACAAAAATTAGACCATGAGTCCAACAAATGCACTACCCAGCCTTTAGTTAGTTCTCTCCAATTTACCAATAAAGCTGCAGTGGAAATAGAAAATACATATTCAATTCAACAAATAAATAAATAAATAAATAAATAAATATCAATAAACGCTGTAAAACCTCATGATTTAGGTTCCAGATCATTCTTTGTGCAATTGCTAGCAAAGTAGTTCACTCTCTGTTGTCACAATATCGTACTGTGTTATTGAACAGAAAAACTTCAGTTCTGTTATACTCTGAATAATAGAAGTATAAGAAGTGAGAATGACAGGCCAACTTGAAACGTCAGAACAAAACTTATTTATTTTTCTTCCATTCCCTAGCTACTTTCAGCCTTTTGAATGCTTTCACATCCAAAATCTATTTCTGGCTTCCTGAACTCCATTGTTATTAAATAGAATCAGAATAATCAAGGTTGGAAAAGCCCTTCAAGATCACTAAGTCCAACTATCACCCTGACCTACCAAATCCCATCATTAAATAAGGTCCTTTTGTGCCACATCCTCACATCTCTTAAATACCTCCAAGAACTCCACCATTTCCCTGGGCAGCCTGTTACAATGTTTAACCACCGTCTCCGTGAAGAAATTTTTCATAATGTCCAATCAAATCCTCCCCTGGCACAACTTCAGACTGTTTCCTTGCTATCATTTCTATCACTTGTCACCTGAGAAAGGACACTGATACCCTCCTCATTGCAATCCACTTCTGAGTAGTTCTAGAGACCAAACAGGTCTTTCTTTATCCTCCTCTACTACAGATTAAGCAACCAGAGTTCCCTCAGCCACTTGTCATGTCTTGTTTTCTAGTCCCTTCACCAGACTAAACGCTTTTTTTTTTCTCTGAATATATTCTAGCAACTCAGTATATTTCTTGTAGTGAGGACCACCAAAACTGAACACTGTATATGAGGCACCATCTCACCAGTGCCATGAACAAAGGGACAATCACTTCCCTTGTCCTGCTGGCTATGCCATTTCTGATGCAGGCCAGGATGGCAATGGCCTTCTTGGTCACCTGGTCATACTGCTGGCTTATATTCAGTTGGCTGTCAATCAGCACCCATAGGCCACAAGCTTATATGGCCATGCTGAGTTTTAATGACCCAAGTTCAGGACCCAGAACTTACCCTTGATGAATGCCATGAGGTTAGACATCAACATAGCCTATCCAGGTGCCTCTGAAAAGCCTTCCTACCCACAAACACATCAAGAGTCCTGCCCGACTTGTTACATAGTGAAGTCTTACTGAAGGTGCACTGTACCCCTTCATCCAGATGACTTATAAATTTTAAGCATAACTGGTCCCAATACTGAGCCCTGGGGAATTCCACTGGTGACATGCTACCAAATACACTGAATTCCATTCACTATGACTCTTTTGGGTCTGGCTATCCACACAGGCTCACTTTCATTATCAAAATAATCACAGAATCACAGAATTTCTAGGTTGGAAGAGACCTCAAGATCATCGAGTCCAACCTCTGACCTAACACTAACAGTCCCCACTAAACCATATCCCTGAGCTTTACATCTAAACATCTTTTAAAGACTTCCAGGGATGGTGACTCCACCACTTCCCTGGGCAGCCTGTTCCAATGTCTAACAACCCTTTCGGAAAAGAAGTTCTTCCTAACATCCAACCTAAAACTCCCCTGGCGCAACTTAAGCCCATTCCCCCTCATCCTGTCACCAGGCACATGGGAGAACAGACCAACCCCCACCTCGATACAGCCTTCTTTGAGGTACCTGTAGAGAGCGATAAGGTCGCCCCTGAGCCTCCTCTTCTCCAGGCTGAACAAGCCCAGCTCCGTCAGCTGCTCCTCGTAGGACTTGTTCTCCAGGCCCCTCACCAGCTTTGTTGCTCTTCTCTGGACCTGCTCAAGTACCTCGATGCCCTTCCTGTAGCAAGGGGCCCAAAACTGAACACAGTACTCAAGGTGCGGCCTCACCAGAGCCGAGTACAGGGGGACGATCACCTCCCTAGCCCTGCTGGTCACACTGTTCCTGATACAAGCCAGGATGCTTTTGGCCTTCTTGGCCACCTGAGCACACTGCTGGCTCATATTCAGCTGACTATCCACCATCACTCCCAGGTCCTTCTCCACCAGGCAGCTCTCCAACCACTCATCTCCCAGCCTGTAGCTCTGCTTGGGGTTATTGCGCCCCAGGTGCAGGACCCAGCACTTGGCCTTGTTGAACTTCATACAGTTGACCTCAGCCCATCGGTGCAGCCTATCCAGATCCTCCTGCAGAGCCTTCCTACCCTCAAGCAGATCGACACACACACCTAGCTTGATGTCATCTGCAAACTTACTGAGGGTGCACTCGATGCCGTCATCCAAGTCATCGATGAAGATATTAAAGAGGACTGACTCCAGCACCGAGCCCTGGGGAACGCCACTAGTGACTGGCCTCCAACTGGACTTCACTCCAGTTACCATGACTCTTTGGGCCCAGCTATCCAGCCAGTTTCTAACCCAACGAAGCGTGCACCAGTCCAAGCCATGAGCATCCAGTTTCTTGAGGAGAATGCTGTGGGAGACAGTGTCAAAAGCCTTGCTGAAGTCAAGGTAGACCACATCCACAGCCTTGCCCTCATCCGCCAAGTGCGCCACTTTGTCATAGAAGGAGATCAGGTTTGTCAAGCAGGACCTGCCTTTCATAAACCCATGCTGACTGTGCCTGATCGCCTGCTTCTCCTGCAAGTGCCGCATGATGACTCTCAAGATAATCTGCTCCATGAGCTTCCCTGGCACTGAGGTCAAACTGACAGGCCTGTAGTCTCCCGGGTCTGCCCTCCGGCCCTTCTTGTAGATGGGCGTCACGTTTGCTAGCCACCAGTCAACTGGGACCTCCCCCGATAGCCAGGACTGTTGATAAATGATGAAAAGCGGCTTGGCCAGCTACTCTGCCAGTTCTCTCAGTACCCTTGGGTGGATCCCATCTGGCCCCATCGACTTGTGCACATCCAAGTGCCGTACCCGGTCACCAACCAGTTCTTCATGGATAGTGAGAGCCACATCCTGCTCTCCATTGCCTTCCACCAGCTCAGGGTACTGGGTATCCAGAGAACAACTGTTATTGCCGCTAAAGACTGAGGCGAAGAAGGCATTAAGCACCTCTGCCTTTTCCTCATCTTTTGTAACTAAGTTTCCCCCCGCATCCAGTAAAGGATGGAGATTCTCCTTAGTCTTCCTTTTTGTGTTGATGTATGTATAAAAACATTTTTTGTTATCTTTAACAGCAGTAGCCAGATTGAGCTCCAGATGAGCTTTGGCCTTTCTAATTTTCTCCCTGCACAGCCTCGCAACATCCTTATAGTCCTCCCTAGAGGCCTGCCCACTTTTCCAAAGATTATAAACCCTATTTTTTCTCCTAAGCTCAAGCTGCAACTCTCTGTTGAGCCAGGCCGGTCTTCTTCCCCACCGGCTCGTCTTTGGGCACGTGGGGACAGACCGTTCCTGCGCCATTAAGATTTCCCTCTTGAAGAGCGCCCAGCCTTCCTGGACTCCTCTGCCCTTCAGAAACGCCTCCCAAGTGACTCTACCAACCAGTGTCCTGAGCAGCTCAAAGTCAGCCGAAACTTGAATAGTAATTCTTTTCATAGTCTTTTTCAGAAAAAAAAAAAAAAAAAAAAAAGTCTCTTCTCAAGAGAGAATATTTTTCTCAAGAACATTTCTTTCACAGATTAAAAGACATATTTCTGATTTTTTTTTAAATATATTTTCTAAAAGGAATGGGAATTTGACTTAAACTACCCTTCAGACACAACTGAAACGATACTGTGCTTAAAGTTGTCTTAAAAATCTTTGGTGCATCCAAAAGCGGGAGTTTATCTCTCAGTATTCTACTTGAGTCATAAGATTTAATTTTCTCATCTGTTCCAAAATTCTAGTAATAATAAAAATTAAAGAAAGAAAGAACATTATGTATCGTCAGCTCTGAAAAGCATTTGACCCAAAGCATCTTAATTATACCTTAATTGCAAAGTAAGAATAAAATCCAATGAAATTTTACAGATCTTGTCCTTGTGCCAAGCATTTTATTCAGCCTCTTGAAATGCCAGGGAGAATACTTTTGGGAAGACAGAATAAAAGCCAGCTTTTACAGCCTGCGCTTCAGAGAAATAAATGGTATACATTGCTGCTACTCCTCTGAAACCACTATTGCAGGCCACTGAGACAAGATAATGGATTTAATGAACCGCAGATATGGTTTACTATGTCTATTTCTATGTGATTTATTGTAGCATTTAAGTTTAGAAGAACCTTTTGCCCCATGAACACTGACTTCAGCAGTATTGCAGTTAGATGAAGGTCAGAGAAGATGTCATCCAACAGAGACTCTACCACTCCCTAACAGTATATCATAGACAAAGATAAAGGTAGTAGATAAGTCATTTTACCTTCCTAAATTTCATATGCTTCATCCCTGAAAAACTGATGACACTTCTACTGAGTCTAACAAGAACATCAAAAATTTTTCAGTTTGTTCATCAAAAAATATAACTGCTAAGACTATGGAAAGTTAATTTACTTTCCATAGACTTCCAAAGGACTATGAATCAGCTTATTTGTCTGGAAGACAAGTCCAATATGGCCAATTGCTCCATCTTCTTGCATTATAACCTTTGTGACTTATTCCTTGTGTTCTATCTGTCTTAGATTTGAAGCCACATCAGTAATTTCCTTTACATACATCATTTAAATGTCTTGTAAGAAAACTCTGAGGAATAATGCAGTAGCTATACAGACTTGGAGTGACAGTAAGACAGCACTTTCTCAGTAGTGAGATATAATTCATGCCTATAGCAAAAAATCAAAGCAAACCAACCCAGGAAATAAGAAAGCTATCAAATATTTTGCCTATTCTTTTGTTACTTGAAGTACTAATTGTAGTCTTTCCTTGTATCAAAGATCTATTGAATCTAGCTGAGACCCAAAACCAGAGAAGGAACCCAAAGAATTATGTTTCAATTCACATTTCTTTCAGCACTACCAAGTCACAGAGAATTTATGAGGGGTTAGGGGAACATAGTGTGTTTTTTGTTTGTTTGTTTTTGTTTTGTTTTGTGTGTATGTGTGTGTTAAAAACCTTATCTTTTTTTTTTTTTTTTTTTTTTTTTTTTTTTTTTTTTTGTCATTCAATATTAGTGAGGAAAATGTAGAGAAGTTATGAAATTATTTCTGTTATTTTCTCTGATCTGGTGAACCAAACTTTAAGGGTAAAATCAATATATTTATAGATGTACTTCAACAATATGTAGATGCCAATTTCTGACATTGATGTGCTGTGAACTCATTGTTTTTGAATAAATGTTAGGATACAAGTGAATGGATATAACCCAATAATAATTAACAAAATTAATTTTTGCTAATTCTGCAGTGGCCATGAATTGGTGGTGTTCAATATTCTTAGGGCAGAGAAGAGGGTGCAGAGCAAGCTAACAACCATCCCCCCTGACATGTGCAGGGGCACATTCCACTAGATCAGGTTGCTCAAAGACCCATTCAATCTGGCCTTAAACACTTCAGGAATGGGGCATCCATAACTTCTCTGGGCAACCTGTTCCAGTGCTTCACCACCCTCTGAGTAAACAATTTCTTCCTAATCTAAATCTAATATCTCTTAGTTTAAAGAAATTACCCCTCGTTCTATCACTACACACTCTGATAAAGGGTCCCTCCCCAGCATTCCTGTAGGCCTCCTTTAGGTATTGGAAGGCTCCTATAATGTCTTCATGGAGCCTTCTCTTCTCCAGGCTGAACAACCCCAACTTCCTCAGCCTTTTTTCATAGGGGAAGTGTTCTAACCCTCTGATCATCCTCATGGACCTCCTCTAGACTCATTCTAATAGGTCAGTGTTGTTCTTATGCTGGGGACCCCAGAGCTGAATGCAGTACTCTAGGTGGATTTTCATAAGAGTGAAGTAGAAGAGAAGAATCACTTGCCCTATCCTGATGGTCACCCTTCTTTTGATACAGTTGAGGATATATTTGACCTTCTGGGATGCAAGCGCACGTTGCCAGAACATTCTGAATTTCTTATCAGTCGAAACCTCCTCAGGTCTGCTCTCAAGCCAGCCTGTATTTGTGCTTGGGATTGCCCTGCTCCAGATACAGGACCGGCTTGAGCTTCACGAGGTTCACATGGGCCTCTCAAGACTGTCAAGGTCCTTTTGGATAGCATCCCTCCCTTCTAAAATATTGACAAGGATGACATGTGGGATAGTGTCAAATACTTTACATAAGTCCAGATAGATGACAACAATTTCTCTTTCCTTAACCACCAGTGCTGCAACCCCATTATAGGGGGCAAATATGTTCCAAGATTTTCCCATACTGAAGCCATGTAAGTTGTCACTGATTGTTTTCTGTGTGCCTGCTCCATGATCTTGCTGGGGACAGAGGTGAAACTCACTGGCCTATATTTCCCTGGATCTTTTTTTTTTAAACATGAAGGTTAGATTTCCATTTTCTAGTTAAAAGGAACTTCACCAAACTGGTACAATATCACAAATATGATGGATAGTGGCTTAGCAAATTCATCTTCCATTTCCCTCAAGACCCTTGGATGCGTCTTATTGTGGTAGTTTTACACATTTGGGCAGCCAAGCTCCCCCACAACCACAGTGGTACCAAGTGGCAAAGGGGAATGGGGCATAGGGGAACTGAGTGGAACTAGGGAATGGGGAACAGGGGCTGTGGTCAGTCCCTAATGCTTCGTCTCCACTGCTCATTCATGATCATTCTCTGTCCCTGCTCCATGTGGGGTCCCTCCCACAGAGTGCTGTCCTTCCCAAACTGATCCTGTGTAGGCTTCCCACAGGCAATAGCTCTTCAAGAACTGCTCCAATTTTAGGTCTGTACCACAGGGTCCACCTGTCACGAGAAAACTGCTCCAACCTGGGTCCCCCACAGGCAGCATCTCCTGCCAAGTTACCTATTCCTTCATGGGTGCACAAGCTGCAGCTCTAGCCTGGTGTTTGCTCCTGTGGGATCTCTCTATGGGCTGCAACCTCCTTTAGGCCACATCTACCTGTTGCACTGTGGATTCCTCCACAGGCTGCAGTGTTGAAACCTGCTCCACTGTGGTACACCATGGGATGCACAGGGACAAGCTACTCCACCACATGCCTTACCACAAGACATAAGGAAACTTCAGCTCTGGTGCCTGGAGCACCTTGTCCTCTTTGCCATTTTTACTGACCTTGGTGTCTGCAAGGCTCTTTCACACTCCTCACTCTTCTAGTTGTTGTGTAGCATTTTTTTGTTGTTTGTTTGTTCATTTCTTAAATCTGCTCTCACAGAGGTGCAAATAGCATCACTTTTTAGCTTGTCTCTGAGCAGTAGTGTGTCCATTTAGGAGCCGGCTGAAATTGGCCCTTATCTAATATGGACTCTTCTCACAGACGTCAAACCTGCAGCCCCTGCACTACCAAGCCCTTGCCACTAAAACCCAGTGCAGATGTTCGCAACTAGTTCCTTACAGACATAATCTGTGTTCTGCTTGTTTACACTAAGAAGAATTTAAAACAACCAGTCAAAAGATATACATCTAAAAATTAACCTGTAAAAAAAAGTCTTCAAAACTTATTAAGGTTGTCTTTCTCTTTATGATTATATATTGTTTGTATCCTTTAATTAATTCATTTATTTGTATTTTCTTTCTAGATTTGCTCTCAGGTGTTATAGTTCTTTCAAACAAATAATGAATAAATAATGACCTTTTGGACCAAAGAAATAAACACCATCAGCTTGTAGGGCTGTTTAGATAGAAATGTTAAGTTCTTGAATCTGAATTTTTTCCTTAAAATATTTTTATTTTAATTTTTATAAGGATCAGCTGTGAATTGTCAAGAATAATTAAGCTGTAACAATCCTCTAAAATATTACTTTTTCTGAAAGTCGTTTTATGTTGACTTCATCTACATGCCTTTGCTGTGTAAAAATAAATAAATAAATAAATAAATAATTTTTTAAAATATCTTCCCCTACTGTCTTTAGTACCAATAATGAAAACACATGAGACTGTTCAGGATTTATATCGGAAGACTTGGCAGCAGTTTTTTATTTACTTAGATTATGAAATATAATTAGAAATTAAAGCACTTCCTCAAAGAATACAATGACTTTTCTTAAAGTGATTACTTAAACACTAATTCAGAAATAGATAAGTTCTGATTAGAGAAATTTGATGTAATAGTGCTTTACTGTTAATATTTGCCAATTACACTTTTTACTGTAAATTATGATGACCTGGATTCTCTATTACCTGTAGCTGCATTAAAAATCAATTATTTCAAAATTAGGATGTCTATAAAACATTTCTTCATACTCTCTTCTCCTTCCAGTGTAGTTTTAAAACATTTGGGTCTATATACACACATATATAATTAATATAAATGTATATATTATATATATATACACATATATATTTACTATATTTGTATATATACACATACCAGGTGAACTGCAACGTTTCTCAATAGCATCTGAAATCTTAAAGAGCCATCTCTGAGGCCATCTCTAAGAACACAGAGGAAAAGAAGGTGAGTGGGAGCATACAACACAGATTCAAGGGGAAATTGTGTTTAACCAACCTGATAGCCTTCTATGATGAGATGACTGTCTGGATGGATGAGGAGAGAGTCGTGGATGTTGTCTAACTTGACTTCAGCAAGGCTTTTGACACTGCCTCCCATAACATCCTCCTAGGCAAGCTCCACAAGAATGGGATATATGAGTGGAGAGTGGCATGGATGTACTGGGTCTGTCTGGAATGTTAACTTTCCCGGCAGCAGCCCATACAGTGCTGTACTCTGCACTTGTAGCTGGAACAACAGTGTTATCACACCAGTGTTTTTTCTACTGCTGAGTAGTGCTGGCACAGCATCGGGCCTCTCTCTAACCCTGCTAGGAGGTGGGCAAAAAAGTGAGAAGAGAAACATCACTAGGGCAGCTGACCTAAACGAACCAAAGGGATATTCCATACCATGTGATGTCACACTCGCAATAAAAGGTGGAAACAGGAAGAAGAGATGAGGGGTGGGCTCTCATTGTGAAAACGTCGGTCCTCCTCCCGAACACCGGCTACATGCATTGAGGCCCCGCTTCAAGGACGTGGTCAATCATCGCTCATTTGTGGTAAGTAGAGAGTAATTTCTTTCCTCTGCACTTCCACATAGCCTTCATTTATTTTGTTTGTTTTCCTCCCTTCTTTTTATTTTCCCTTTCCCCCTCCCTTTTCCCCTTTCCCTTTTTATTTCCCTTTAGTTAAATTGTTTAGTTCATAATAATCTTTATTTAATTATTATTATTATTTCCCTTTAATTAAATTATCCTTATCTCAACCCGTGAGTTGTTCTTTGCTTTACTTCTCCCCTTCCTCATCTAAAGAGGGGGAGTGAGAGAGCGGTTGTGGTGTTTAGCTGCGTAGCATGGTAAAACCACCACAGTGGATCAAGAACACTCTGGGTGGAAAAGCAAAGAGAGTTGTGCTCAATGGCGCTGATGCTAGTTGGAAGGCTGTGGATATTGGTGTCTCCCAAGGGCCAATACTGGTTCCAGGGTTATCCAACCTATTTGTCAATGACCTGGAAGAAGGGACAGAATTCACCCTCAGCAAGTTAGCGAATGACACAAAGATTGGTGGGGTGTCTGATATACCAGAGGCCTGGGTGGCCATTCAGAGGGACCTAGACAGGCTGGAGACATGGGCAGAGAGGAACGTCATGAGGTTCAACGAGGGCAAGTGCAGGGTCCTGCACCTGGGGAGGAACAACCACAGGCACCAGTACAGGCTGTGGGCTGACCTGCTGGAGAGAAGCCCTGTGGAGAAGAACCTGGGGATTGTGGTGGGCAACAATTTAGCCATGAGCCCACAGTGTGTCTGTGTGGCCAAGAAGACCAATGGGATCCTAGCCTGCATCAGGAGGAGGGTAGCTAGCAGGTTGAGAAAGGTGATTCTCCCCCCCTACTCAGCACTGGGGAGGCCACACCCAGAATATTGTGTCCAGTTCTGGGCTCCCCAGTACAAAAGGGACACAGAACTCCTAGAGAGGGTCCAACGTAGAGCCACAAAGATGATTCAGGGATTGGAGCATCTGTCCTATGAGGAAAGACTAAGAGAGCTGGGCCTGTTTAGCCTAGAGAAGAGGAAACTGAGATATTGAGATTGAGATCTTATCAACCTCTACAGACACCCTAGAGGACAATGTAAAGAGGATGGTGCCAAACTCTTCTCAGTGGTGGCCAGTGATAGAACAAGGGGTAATAGGTATAAGTTGAACCACAGGAGGTTTCATCACCGTATGAGGAAGACCTTCTTTATGGTTTGGGTGACAGAGCACTGGAACAGGCTGCCCAGAGAGGTTGTGGAGTCTCCTTCTTTAGAGATATTAAAAAAATATTGCCTAGATGCAATCCTGTGTAACATGCTCTAGGAGATCCTGCTTGAGCAGGGGGTCAATTTATTTCTAGCCGGGTCTTGCCCTTCCTCATTGCATACCTGCATTCTCTGTCAATGCCACTATATTCCACCCAAGTGATCTGTCCCTTCTTCCACATCATGTATGCTTTCCTCTTCTGTTTAAATTTTCCCAAGAGCTCCTTGCCTATCCATGCAGGTTTCTTGCCCCCCCCTTGCTTGACTTTTTTCTTGTAGGGATGCACCGATTGTGAGCTTGGAGGAAGTGGTGCTTGAATGTGGAAGTGGTGTCAACTCTCCTCGGCCCCCTTTCCCTCCAAGGTCCTGGCCCAGGGGATTCCTCCAGTTAGGTCCCTGAAGAGGTCAAAGATAGCTGTCTTGAAATTCAGGGTTGCGGTCCTGCTTTTTGCCCTGCTTCCTCCTCTTGGGATCTTGAATTCCAACATCTTGTGATCACTGCGGCTGAGACTGCCCTCCACCTTCACATATCCAATTAGACCATCTCTGTTTATTAGCACCAGGTCCTGCAGTACCCCTCTCCCTGTTGGCTCATCTACCACCTGTGTCAATAAGTTATCTGCAATGTTCTGCAGTAACCTCCTGTTCTGTTTGTTCTGAGCTGTGTTGTCTTCCCAGAAAATACGAGAGTGCTTAAAGTCCCCCATAAGTACCAGGGCCTGTGAACATGAGGCAACTCGCAGCTGCCTGTAGAAGGAAGGCCTCATCCACTTCCTCTAAGAAAGCAAGTAAATAAATAAATGCAGTACTAAGGTTTAACAACTTAAAAAGATCTGCTTTTCATAGTAGCAATTTATAAAGGGCTTAATTTCCAAAATGACCAACTATGAGGTATAAAGTTGCCTCACATATAATTATGAGTCTTATGACTATACGAATTCACTGAATAATAGCTACTGCAGGCATATTATAGAAGAAAAAGTGACAAAAAACTATCTGGAGAGAGAAAATACTGTCAGAAACAGGTGACTTCTGAAACTCATGCATAGCTTAGCCTTATAAATGCTTAGTCTACTTCACATCATTCTGCAAATACATACTTATAACATTTATTTATTTATTTTTATTTTTTTCATCCAAAAAAGACCCAACATATTTTTATTGCAATAGGCAATTCAGACAACATAACACTTATGTTTCTTGTTTAAGGTCTATTTCTACAAATAATAGCTACCTATATTAAAATAGATCTGTGCACATACGGTAAGCCAATATCTCTAGAAATGTTGAAGCCAAAATGATTGAAAATGATCTCATGCTTTCAAAGTTGGTGCTACTGAACACTCAAGGCCCTTTTTGTTTACCTAAATTCCTTGTAAGTTCAGTCTTCTCTCTACCTTCCACAAATACCAACAGGGTAAAAATAGACTTTCCAGAAGCTTTTTATCAATTAGTGTTAGATTTTCTTTGACTCAGACTTTACATTGATTAATTACTTTCTTTTTGGTGGGTGCATCCATCTTAACAGATTCACCTTCTAATGCATTATGAGTGGCATTTTTTATTTTATTTTATTTTTTTAATATCTTGTCTGAACACCCTCTGGCCAAACTTTATACCATTCCCATGCATCCTGTCATCGGTTATCAGGGAGAAAAAACAGCACCTCCCTCTCCACTTCCTTCTTCATAAAGTTGTAGAGACCAATGAGGTTGCTTCTGAGCCTTCTTTTCTCCAGACCAGACAACCCCAGTGCCTTCAGCCTCTCCTCATAAGACATGCCTTCCAGCCTTTTTATGCTTTGTGCCCTATTCTGAATGCTTTCAAAAGTCTTAACATCCTTTTTATAATGTGGAGGCCAGAGCTGTACCCAATATTCAAGGTGAGGCTAAAACAGTGCTAAATATAGCAGGAGAGTCATCTCTTTTTATTGATTGGCTATGCTGTGATTAATGCATCACTGAATGCAGTTTGCCTGTTTGTCTTCCAGGGCACGCAGCTGAATCATGTCATCTGCTGTCAACCAGAACCCCCAAATCCCTTTCTGCTAAGCAGCTATCTGGCCACTCAGTCTACTGTCCACTCTGGGGCAGCTTCTGGATTCTTTTCACAGAGGCCACCCCTGCAGTCCCCCTACTACCACACTCTTGACATGTAAACCCAAGACAACTCCTTTAAAGCAGGGTACACTGCTAACTAACTTCCTGAAAAGCTTAAAGTTTGCTCACTTAAAGTCCATGGTGACAACTCTGCTGACCTTCTCATCCTTACATCAAAAATTTTGTACTCAACTTTTTTGTACTTCATCTCTCATTTTTTTGTACATCATCACTCAGTTTTGTCTACATCATCAGTGTGACCAAGATATCTAACTACCATCACCTCTTCCACAAGGTCTTCCTGTTCTCAAACGACACATTGAGGAGGGCTGTTTTCCTCATTGGCTCACTTAGTATCTGTGACCGGAAGTTATCTTTAGCTTGCTTTAGGAATTTCACAGCCTTACGCATCACATCAGTAATCCAGAGATTTCCACCAATTGCCTATAGAATAGTTTATCTGTGCCATTGTCTTAGGTGTGCAATCATTAATAAACACCCACAACAACATCTGCATTTTTATCCATCCCCTTAATCCTCATCCAGAGGCTCTCTACCACATCATCCACAACAGCGATGGCTGTATTATTTAATCTTTGCCTTGTGTCGAGCTACCTATCCCTTCTGAACATCTGATAGCCCTCCATCCCAGCATTCCACTTGTGAAACTAGTCTCACCAAGTCTCACTAATACCAATGATCTCATAATTCTGGGGAAGGATCAGAGCTTCCAGTTTGTTCCCTTTGTTCTCTATTCTGTGTGCATTAGTATACAAGCATTTCAGATGTGCTCTTCATTCCTCAGGCACTCCCTGGAGCAGCATAGATGCTCTCGTTAACCTTGTCTCCTTCAGGCAGTGCTGCAATATCCCTTGACATAACCTTAGTCTTCCTAATTGTATTCTCCCTTGCTGATCGATCCTAGTTTAAACCCCTCTCAATCAGCCTGGCCAGGGAAATGTAACATAGGTCCAATCATTTTAGATTTTTTTTTTTTTTTTCTTTCAGTGGGAGGCTTAAATGGAGCTATATGGCAAACCTGTAAGAGGTTCAGCTGATCATCTCTTCTGTGCACTGTCCACTACAAACAGGATACAGGACACAAAGAATGCAATATATATATATATATATATATATATATATTTCATCTGCAGATTTTTTTTTCCTAAGACTTTTTTTTTCTTTCTATTTTTCTGCAGAAAAAAAATACACTTAAATAAGCTATCTTAATAGCTATCTTAAAATAATCTGAACATCTAATATTTCAGAAGGTTATGTTTACATGTTCCATTCATGTCTTTCTAAATACCACCTTTGAAAACACCTTAGGAGTAGTAGTGAGTTTTAGGAGTTCTTATAGCTGGTTCAGACATAAAAATTTAAGGCACTTTATTTTTAAGGCAATGATTTCCGGAAACAAAAAGAGATAATGTCCATCACATATACTGTAATAAAGATTCCAAAAAATAGTGCTTCACAGATAACATTCCTGTTGTAATTCTAGCATCCTGGAGTAAATTGATCATTTACCAGTTTATTTGATCAGTTTAGAAATGATGGCATCACAAACATCTGTGCAATGAAACCAAATTCATATTCATCCACTACCTCTGGTTGTTAATGGACTCATTTTAGGCTAATCAGAACAGTTGTGATGGGATGTAGGAAAAAGCTCCTTAAAAACAGAAAGAGTCCAGCCACAGAATGAGCCTGTGATGTAGCAGCTGTTCAGAGAAACATGTCAAAAAGTGACACAAGGGCTATCTAATGGAATGCAATGGACAAAGACCTTGAAGGTCCTTCTTAAATACAATACCAATCTACCAAACCTTTTTCTGATCATTAGCTCTGGAAACTAACAAAACTTTCTGCAAGTACAAGACAGCTAAATTTTTCACTGAACAGATCCTGTTTAAGCAAGTTCTCCCTTAGATTAAAACTATATGTGCATCCGTAGCAACTAATACTTGAGCATCTAAATAATCATAAAAGCAGTATACCTATAAAATGTTTTCCTGCTTGAAGAAAAAAAAAAAAAAAAAAAAAAAAAGGAGACACTATGCATCTGTATTCATCTGTAATTGAATATCTGTGCAGCCTCACAGAAATTCTAAAAGATGCTATTTACATATTGTTGAGCTCAGTATGGTACTGGGTTGAAAAGACAGTAATATTGTTTCAACTTTTGACTAAAGTATATTTGTCATGGTTCCGCTCAAGTGGGCAGCCGAGCTCCACCACAGCCGCTCTCTCACTCCCCCTCCTCGAAGAGGAATGGGGAGAAAATATGTGAAAAGGTCTCAAAGGTTGAGATAAGGACGAGAAAAGCACATAGTAATTATTGTAATGGGAAAAACAGACTCGGCATAAGGAGACAGTAAGATTTATTGGTTATTACTAACAAGCTAGAAAAATGAGAAACAAAGGAAAGAAACCAAAAGCACCTTCTCCCCCCCCATCCACCCTCTTCCACCTCCTCCCCCCGAGTGGTGCAGGGGAATGAAGTTTATAATCGGAGGTTTATAATCAATTTTTAATTTTCCTGGAGAGTTTCAAAAAGTAGCAAATACTCCCTCCAACCTTTTGGAAACAAATGTGTAGGAATGTGTAGAAATAGTTTAATGTCATCTTTTACACACACAAAAAAAGAAAATGAATGTCTTCATACAAAACATCTAAACATACACTACTCACAGACAAGAGGTGATAAGGTCACAGTGAAATAGCCAAAAAGATTGTTATTGATGAGCTTGCTCTGTAAGTTTTGAATATTTCCACAAAAACTCTATCACCATGTCGTGGTTCTGCTCGAGTGGGCAGCCGAGCTCCACCACAGCCGCTCTCTCACTCCCCCTCCTCAAAGAGGAATGGGGAGAAAATATGTGAAAAGGGCTCAAGGATTGAGATAAGGACGAGAAAAACACGCAATAATTATTGTAACGGGCAAAACAGACTCGGCATAAGGAGATAGTAAGATTTATTGCCTACAACTAACAAGCGAGAGAAGTGAGAAAACAAAGGAAAAAAAAAAAAAACCAAAAGCACCTTCCCCCCCCATCCACCCTTTTCCACCTCCTCCCCCCGAGCGGCGCAGGGGAACGGGGAATGGGGGTTATGGTCAGTCTACAGCACTTCTTCTCTGCCGCTCCTTCTCGGTCACTCTCGTCCCCTGTGCTGTGGGGTCCCACCCACGGGATGCAGTCCTTGATGAACTGATCCGGCGTGGGCTTCCCACAGGCAGCAGCTCTTCCAGAACTGCTCCAGATATGGGTCCGTACCACGGGGTCCATCCCTCAGGAGAAAACTGCTCCAACCTGGCTCCCCTACGGGCAGCAGCTCCTGCCAGATCACCTGCTCCTGCGTGGGCTCCTCTCCACGGGCTACAGGTCCGGCCCGGAATCTGCTCCGGCAGGGGTCTTCCACAGGCGGCAGCCTCCGTCGGTGCAGGGCCACCTGCTCCACCGTGGTCTCCTCCACGGGCTGCAGCGTGGAACCCTGCTCCACCGTGGTACTCCATGGGCTGCAGGGGGACATCCTGCTTCACCATGGTCCTCACCACAGGCCGCAGGGGACTTCTGCTCCGGCGCCTGGAGCACCTCTCCCCCTCCTTCTACACTGACCTTGGTGCAAGGCTGTTCTCCCACTCCCTTGACTCTCCCGGCTGCTGTGTGGTGCAGCGTTTTTTCCCTGTCTTAAATATGCTCTCACAGAGGCGCAAAACAACATCGCTTATTGGCTCGGATCTGGAAAACAATGGGGCCCTTCCCAAACATGGGGCAGCTTCTAGATCTTTCTCACAGAAACCACCCCTATGGCTCCCTGCTACCAAAACCTTGCCACGTAAACCCACTACATTCCACCCCTCGCCTCTGTTAAAAGCATATTTAAGACTACTCACAACATACTCTTACTTTACAATTATCACAACAACCTTCACGAAATTCACTTAAATCAAAACGAAAAAGAATTCACCACACCAAAATAAACATAACATCATCACAGCACCGACAAGGTGGACATTTTACACACACACCACCCCTCGTCCCTTCACCACACTAACATATCACAGTTACTGCTTTCTTAATTCTTCACAACTTGTACATTCCTAACAATCATCCTGCACATATTTTTGCCCGTTACTTCTACTAACTATCATCTTATCTCAAATTCCTTGAGCCCCACGTTGGGCGCCAAAAAGGACTGTCGTGGTTCTGCTCGAGTGGGCAGCCGAGCTCCACCACAGCCGCTCTCTCACTCCCCCTCCTCAAAGAGGAATGGGGAGAAAATATGTGAAAAGGGCTCAAGGATTGAGATAAGGACGAGAAAAACACGCAATAATTATTGTAACGGGCAAAACAGACTCGGCATAAGGAGATAGTAAGATTTATTGCCTACAACTAACAAGCGAGAGAAGTGAGAAAACAAAGGAAAAAAAAAAAAAAACCAAAAGCACCTTCCCCCCCCATCCACCCTTTTCCACCTCCTCCCCCCGAGCGGCGCAGGGGAACGGGGAATGGGGGTTATGGTCAGTCTACAGCACTTCTTCTCTGCCGCTCCTTCTCGGTCACTCTCGTCCCCTGTGCTGTGGGGTCCCACCCACGGGATGCAGTCCTTGATGAACTGATCCGGCGTGGGCTTCCCACAGGCAGCAGCTCTTCCAGAACTGCTCCAGATATGGGTCCGTACCACGGGGTCCATCCCTCAGGAGAAAACTGCTCCAACCTGGCTCCCCTACGGGCAGCAGCTCCTGCCAGATCACCTGCTCCTGCGTGGGCTCCTCTCCACGGGCTACAGGTCCGGCCCGGAATCTGCTCCGGCAGGGGTCTTCCACAGGCGGCAGCCTCCGTCGGTGCAGGGCCACCTGCTCCACCGTGGTCTCCTCCACGGGCTGCAGCGTGGAACCCTGCTCCACCGTGGTACTCCATGGGCTGCAGGGGGACATCCTGCTTCACCATGGTCCTCACCACAGGCCGCAGGGGACTTCTGCTCCGGCGCCTGGAGCACCTCTCCCCCTCCTTCTACACTGACCTTGGTGCAAGGCTGTTCTCCCACTCCCTTGACTCTCCCGGCTGCTGTGTGGTGCAGCGTTTTTTCCCTGTCTTAAATATGCTCTCACAGAGGCGCAAAACAACATCGCTTATTGGCTCGGATCTGGAAAACAATGGGGCCCTTCCCAAACATGGGGCAGCTTCTAGATCTTTCTCACAGAAACCACCCCTATGGCTCCCTGCTACCAAAACCTTGCCACGTAAACCCACTACACACCATCATATGTTCAAATTTCACACTTTACAAAGACTGAATATCCTATAGTTAACACAGAAAATATGAGTAGAGAAAGAAGATATATAAAAAGACATATAATTATAACCTAAACTGACACTTTTGGTGTGACAGACCACCGCAGGTAAGAGTAAAGAAGCTTAGCTTTGCAGCATCTTACAGATGGTCCTTCAGATCACTAGAACATTCTGAAAATAAGCCCATTTCAACAGAATTGGATTTTTATTTAATTCTTACATCCTTACCCATGTGTAAGAAGTCAAGCAGAGAGGGCAGGAAACCAGCATAGCTGACAGGGTACCTGATGGTGAAACTGAGGTATAAGAAGGAAATGAACAGGCAGAGGAAGCAGGGTCCTGTGGCCTGGGAAGAGTACAAGGGCAAATTTATATTGACATTATATTCACATTATATTCCATTATATTCACATTTACCAAAGTAAATCCAAATCAAAATAATATTTAATTTATTCAGGATTGAATACAAAAAAAAAAAAAAAAAAGTCTCCCCTGGGAATTCTCTGTTGCCACTATTAATTAAAAAATATGGTATGTGCAACCACTGGAGAAGTAAAGAAGAAAAACATGTTTCTGTTGTCCACTTGAAAGAAAAAAAATATATATATATTATATATATATATATTATATATGAGTATATAATATTATATAATAATATACTATACTATACTATACTATACTATATTATATTATATTATATTATTATATATATATTATATATATATGTATATTTATTTATTTATTTATTTTGGAACAGGTATACATATGAAAGTTTATTTAAAAAACACTTCAGAGGTGGTCAAGAATTAGAAAACATTTTTATTGTGGTCAACAGCTCTATGTGGAGGTGGAGGATACTGTGTAGTAGCGTCCTTCTGTGGTCTGTCCTGGGACTGGCACTGTTTCATTATTTTATCATTCACATTGACAGTGGGATCAAGTGCAACCTCAGCAAGTTTGCAAAGGACATCAAGCTGAGTGGTGCAGTTGATACAACAGTAGTAAGGGATGTCATCCAAAGGGACCTGGACGAGCTAGAAATTTTGGCCCATGTGAACCTCATGAGGTTCAACAAGGCCAAGTGCAAGGTGCTGCACTTGGGTTAAAGCAATCCCAGACACGAGTACAGACTGGGAAAAGAACTCATTGAGAGCAGCCCTGTGGAGAAAGACTTGGGGGTTCTGGTAGACAAAAAGTTTGACAGGGTCCAGAAGTGCATGCTTGCAGCCCAGAAGGCCAACTGCATCCTGAGCTGCATGAAGAGAGGAGTGTCCAGCAGTTGGAGGGAGGTGATTGTCCCTCTCTACTGTGCTCTTGTGAGGCTCCGCTGTATGGAGTGTTGTATCCAGGTCTGAAGCCCCCAGCACAAGGGAGATGTGGCCCTATTAGAGGGCCACAAAGATAATCAAAGAACTGGAGCACCTCTCCTATGGGGAAAGGCTGAGACAGCTGAGGATGTTCAGCCTGGAGAAGAGAAGGCTCTGGGGAGACCTCATTGTGGTCTTTTGAAAGGGTTTTATAAAAAAAGATGCTAAACAACTTTTTACATGGGCAGATAGTGACAGGCCAAGGAAATGGTTTTAAACTAAAATAGGGGAGATTTTGATTAGATATTAGCAGGAAATTCTTCACTCAGAGGGTAATGAGGCCCTGTAATGTGTTGCCCAGAGAAGTTGTGGATGCCTGTGGATGCCCCGGAAGGGTTTAATGACAGGTTAGATGGGGCCCCGAGCAACCTGACCTATTGGGTCACAAAGATCATCAGAGGGCTGGAGCACCTTCCCTATGAAGAAAGACTGAGAGAGCTGGGGATGTTCAGCCTGAAGAGAAGGCTCCAGGAAAACCTCATTGCAGCATTTCAATACTTAAATACTTTATAAAAAAGATAGAGAAGGATACTTTTCTCAGGTAGATAATTACAGGACAAGGGGGAATAGTCTTGAATAAAAAGAGGATAAACTTATACTAGATATTAGGAAGAAATTCTTCACTGTAAGTTAAGTGAGGCACTGGAACAGGTTGCCAAGAGAAGCTGTGAATGCTCCATTCATGGAGGTGTTCAAGGCCAGGCTGTATGGGGCCTTGGCCAACTTGATCTAGCAGGTGGCATGCGTGCCTTTTGCAAGGGGGTTGGAACTAGATGATCTTTAAGGTTCCTTCCAGCCCAAACCATTCTATAATTCCATGTTCTATGTTATGATTCTCTTATAATTATTGCCTCAAACACTGCACAGAATCAAATGAATGTCTAATTGTATATGGAGATTTTGGGATTACTATTTACATCAAATCCTACATTAGTACAAGAGATTTTAACAAATTCTTTTACCTAGGCAGTTATTTTCATTAACTGCTATAGGTCTTATGAGATGACTTATGATATCAGAATCCTTCAGTAATTTAACTCTATCCACCAAAATTAGACATTCTTATGTGGGGAAAGTAATTTCTTTTTAAAGAATGGAAAATATCATGGTTTACAGTTTCATCAATTTCTTAGGAATTTGCCCTTATTCTTAATTGTTTTCATGAGACAAAATAAAATAAAATAAAATAAAATAAAATTAAAATAAAATAAAATAAAATAAAATAAAATAAAATAAAATAAAATAAAATAAAATAAAATAAAATAAAATAAATAATAATCTCCTCAACCTTAAGTCTTTGCTTATGCATAAATGGATGTCTATAAGAAAGGTGGTGGTGTGGCTCTCTATATTAGAGAGTATTTCAGTGTTGTTGAGTTCATGGCTGGGAATGATAAAGTAGAATCCCTGTGCAGAAGTGTCAGGTGGCCAACAATGCAGACATCCCAGTAGACTGCTAAACCAGGACAAAGAGACTAATAAGGCATTCTATAAGCAGCTGCCAGAAGCTGCTCAATCACCAGTGCTTGCTCTCATGGGGGACTTCAACTTCCCGGATATATGTTGGAAATACAACACAGCCATGAGGAAGCAGACTAAGAGGTTAATGGAGTGTGTGGAAGACAGCTTACTAACCTAGCTGGTTAGTGAGCCTTCCAAGGATTTGCTCCACTAGACTTGATGTTTGTGAACAGAGAAGAAGCAGTGGGAGGAGTGTGGTGGTCAGAATCTATCTTGAGCAGAGTGACTACTAAAAGGTAGAATTCTCTGTTCTTGGTGAATTCAGGAGATGGGGTCAGGAAAACTACTGCCTTGGAATTCCAGAGGGCAGATTTTGAATTGTTCAGGACACTAATAGGGAGGGTCCCTTGGGAGTCAGTCCTGAAGGGCAGAGGGGTCCAGAAAGGCTGGACACACCTCAGTAAGGAATTCTTAAAGGTGCAGGAGCAGGCTGTCCACGTGTGCCATAAGATAAGCCAGTGGGGAAGAGGACCTGAGTAGCTGAATAGGACACTTCTGTTGAGTCTCTGGGAGAGAAACAGTTTGTGTCCAGTGGAAGAAGGGGCAGACAACTTGGAGAGAGTACAATGAAATTGCTAGCATAAGCAGGGAAAAAGACAGAAAGGCTAAAGCCCAACATGAGTTCAACCTGGCCACTATGGTAAAGGATAAAAAAAAATTGTTGTTACAAACATATTAACAGTAAGAGGAGGGCTGCCAAGGAGAATCTCCATCCTTTACCAGACACAGGAGGGTAAATGACTCTTGTGAATAAGGAAAAGGCTGAGATTCTCAATACCTTCTTTACATCTGTCTTAATAGTCAGACCAGATATCTTTGGGGTACTCAGCGTTCTATGCCAGCATCACCATCTGCATAGATGGTGGGGAGAGCAGTGGATGTCATCTACCTTGACTTTAGCAAAGCTTTCGATACTGTCTCCCATGACATCCTACTAGCAAAGCTGAGAAAGTGTGGGATAGAGGAGTGAACATTAGGTATGTTGAGAACTGGCTGACTGGCCGAGCTCAGAGGGTGGTGATTGGGAGTGCAGTCTGGCTGGAGACCTGTGACTAGCGGTGTTCCCCAGGGGTTTGTGCTGGGTCCGGTCTTGTTCAACATCTTCATCGACGACCTTGATGAGGGAATAGTGTCCACCCTCAGTAAATACAATAATGACACAAAGCCAGGAGGAGTGGCTGACACGCCAGAAGGCTGTGCTGCCATTCAGCAAGACCTGGACAGGCTGGAGAGATGGGCGACAAGAAATCAGATGAGGTTTAATAAGAGCAAGTGTAGAGTCCTGCACCTGGGAAGGAACAAAAGCATGTATCAGTACAGGCTGGGAGATGACCTGCTGGAGAGGAGCTCTGAGGAGAAGGACCTGGGGGTCCTGGTTGATGACAGGTTGACCATGAGCCAGCAATGTGCCCTGGTGGCCAAGAGGGCTAATGGGATCCTGGGGTGCATTAAAAGGAGCATGGCCAGCAGATTAAGGGAGGTGATCCTGCCCCTCTACTCTGCCCTGGTCAGGCCTCGCCTGGAATACAGTGTCCAGTTCTGGGCTCCCTGGTACAAAAAAAGACAGGGCTTTTGTGGAAAGAGTCCAGAAGAGGGCCACAAAGATGATATGGGGCCTGGAGTATCTTCCCTCTGAAGAAAGAGACCTGGGTCTGTTCAGCCTGGAGAAAAGAAGACTGAGAGGGGATCTTATTAATGTTTACAAGTGTCTTAAGTGTCGGAGACAAAGGGATTTTTCAGTTGTTTGTGGGGACAGGACAAGCGGTAATGGCCACAAAACGGACCACAGGACGTTCCGCATCAACATGAGAAAGAACTTCACAGTGAGGGTAATGGAGCACTGGAACAGCCTGCCCAAGGAGATAGTGGAGTCTTCTTCTCTGGAGATATTCAAGGCCCATCTTGATGCCTACCTGGGCAGCCTGCTCTATGGAACCTTCTTTGGCAGGGTATTGGACCCAATGATCTCTCGAGGTCCCTTCCAACCCCTACAATTCTGTGATTCTGTGTTTCTCTGAAGTCCATGGGGTCAGATGGGATCCACCTGAGGGCATAGAAATAGTTGGCAGATGTGATTCCCAAGCCACTTTCCATTACCTATCAGTGGTCATGGTCATCTGGAGAGGTCCTGGATGACCGGAGACTTGCTGGTGTGATGCCCTTCTATAAGAAGGGTCTTAAGGAGGATCTGGGGAACTACAGGCCTGTTAGCCTGACTTCAGTGCTAGGAAAGAGTATAGAACAGATCTTCTATATTATCTTCAGTGCAACGACACAACATGTGCTAGGCCACCAGGAGATCAAGCCCAGACAGAAAGGGCTCATGAAAGGCAAGTCCTGCCTGTTCAACCTCATCTCCTTCCATGACTGGGTAAACTGCCTGGTAGATGAGGGAAAGGTTGTTGACGTAGTCTACCTAGACTTCAACAAAACCTGTGACACCGTCTCCCACAGTATTCTTCTGGAAGAAGCTGGCAGCCCATTGCTTGGACAGGTACAGTCTTTGCTGGGTTAAAAATAACCTGGATGGCTGGACCCAAAGAGCGTTGCTGAATGGATTGAAATCCAGCTGGTGACCAGTCACCGGTGGTGTTCCCCAGGGGTTGGTGTTCTGAAATATTCTCTGAAATATCTTTATCGATGACTTGGATGAGGGAATTGAGTGCACATGCAGTAAGTTTGCAGACGATACCAAGCTGGGGAGAAGTGTTGGTCTGTTGTAGGGTAGGAAGGCCCTACAGAGGGACCTGGACAGCTTAGGTTGATGGGCAGAGGCCAACAGGATGAGGTTCAACATGGCTAACTTCTGGGTCCTGCACTTTGGCCACAACAAACCCATGCAACACTAGAGGCTCAGGGTAGAGTGGCTGGGAAGCTGTGCAGACCAAAAATATCTGGTCAACGCTTGCCTGAACATGAGGTGGCAGTGTGCCCAGGTGACCAAGGTTAACAGCTGCCACCTGGACATAAACAATAACCAACAAAACCAAGACATGCACACAGTGACCTGAACATTTGCTACTTTTTTTTCTTTGTAGTGGAGTATTCTTTCAGCCCGTAATTTAGTTTATCTTTCCTTGAAAGCACTCAAATTTATATTTGTACATTTTCTAGTGTAAAGTGCTACACATAGTGTAGGACTCAAGTGTAACATACACTGATATAATATCAAATTTTTGGTTTAAAATATTTTATCAGTCAGTGCAGATATTTATCTGATCTGCAGCAGATGTCACTTCACAGAAGCTTTGTAAACAGCAATAAGGCTTTCCAGTGAGTTAGGCATATTCAGACTGACAGTTTGCCTTTTGTTGGGGTCAGTGAAAAACTTAAAGACAATTAGCAGTGGAAGATAATTACCCTACCTAGGGAACTATTGATCTGACAGAACTATCTTTTAGGACCATGCATCATATTTTAAATGAAATGATTTGCCCTGCACCTCCAAGCAATCAATTAATGTAAATTATCTACAACATATTAGTAGCACTAACTTTCCTTGGGAACACATTTACTTAGGTTATTCTCCCACAAGAGAAGGAGGTTTTGTGTTTAAAGGAAATAAAAATTCCATAAATAAATAAATACATATATAAATAAAGATTAAATGCAATAGAAATTTTCTAGAAAAAAAATGTAATTTCCTTTTTAATCTTTTTTCATAATATCTGATTCTCTTACAATAATTACTGGATTCAGACTTTTTAATTATGCTTTGTAGTAGAGAATGATCACTTCCACTTCACAGAAAGAATAATACCACAAAATTAACTAGACATCCATAGGATTTTTCTTGCAATTTTTACTTCCAACACTTCTAGCATTTTTGCAATGATTAGGACACATGAAATATTTAAATATTAAGTATAGGAAAGACTTAAACCCAGGAATCTTTCTTTTAACTGTAGATGTGGTTTGCCTTGGTGAAAATTACCTCCCATTTTATGATCCTTTTTATGTAGTTTACATAGGAAAGAAACACTGACTTGTTCAGCTCTAGAAAGATGCATTTGGACAAGAAGAGAAGCAGAACTCTAGATACCAAATCAGCATTTTAAAGTTGCAAATGGAGGCAAGTGGGATATATATATATGTTTAGATATTATTAATTAAAGATTTAGAAGGGAGATATTTTAGTTTATTTATTTATTTATAATGTAGGGAAGGGTGGGGAGAAGATGGGTAGAGGAAAGAGAAAATAAAAGAAAAAGAGAAGGAAAAGAAAAAAAATAAAATAAAGAAGGTTTGTATGACCACTCTAAATGACACGAGATGCTCAAGAAAAAAATGCATTTTTCACCCAGATTTTCGTTTCTCAAGTACAGTTGATACCATTCATACCTTCCTTCTAACTGACGTTTTTCTTCCTGATGGAAGAATCTAGACTTTACTGGAAAGCAGTAAAAATAACTGAAAATGTAAAACTGTTTTACTACTGCAATACACTATCACTGTTTAATTTACATTTTTTACATGTAACCCCATTCAGTGTTATAGGCTTGGGGCAGAGTGACTGGAATGTTGTGCAGAGGAAAAGGATATAAGTCTGAGGGGAGACCTCACTGCAGTCTACAATTTCCTCACAAGGAGGAGTGGAGAGGCAGGCGCCAATCTATTCTCTTTAGTCACCAGTGATAGGACCCAAGGGAATGGAGTTAAGCTGTGACTGGGGAGAGTCAGGCTGGATATCAGGAAGAGATTATTCACTGAGAGTGTTGTCATGCACTGCAACAGGCTACCCAGGGAAGTAGTCATGGCACCAACCCTGTCAGAGTTTAAGAAGTGTTTGGACTATGTGCTTAGACATATGGTCTAACTGAATTTTGGGGTAGACCTTTGTGGTGCCAGGAGTTGGACTCAATGACCCTTATGGGTCCTTTCCAACTCAGGGTATTCTATGATTCTATGATTTTATGTTGGTCAATGCTTCTCCGAACATCAGCTGGCAGTATGACTTGCTGGCCAAGAAGGCCAATGGTATCCTGTCCTGTGTCAGGAATAGTGTAGCCAGCAGGACCAGGGAGGAGATTGTCTCCCTTTACTCAGCTCTGCCAAGGTGAGCATCTCCAGGGCAGACGCATTCTACAGCAGAGCGGGGGATTGAGGCAGGCAGGGTTGTTTCTTTTTGTGGCACTCAAAGCAGCCGAAGAAACTGCCAGGACCCGGCAGCCCTCGTGAGAGAGGCTGACGAGGCGCAGGCAAAGCCAGCAATGTGAGCAGCAAGCCACTGAAACCAGGTGCCACGACCATTTTGCAGCCACTTGCCGAGGCGATTGGCTCCAGGGCAGATGCTTCTGCAATGGAGCAGGAGATCGAGACAGGCAGGGCTTTTTTTTCGGCATCAAGGCAACTTGAAGCAGCTGAGGGAGCTGCCAGGACCCGTCAGCCCTCCAGAGTGGGGCTGACAAGGCACAGGCAGAACCAGCAGTGCCTCCTACCCAGCTGTTCAAAAGTAGCCCCTAGAGAGCACAAGGGACTAGGAGCATGGTGAACAGTACAGGCAAACAAGGCATGGTGCATCAGAAGGGTGGGACGCGGCAGCTTGTACAGCAGTTTGTGCAGGCAGGGAGAGCAGGGAGGGCCCCTCGACCTTCTTTTGCAGCGGTCTTTCCCATCAGTACTTGTAACCTGCTTGTGAGGAACATGGCTGTTGTAACAACCAGGCAGAAAACCACAGGCTCTACATATCTTGCAGTGTCTTCAGCCACGGTCACTGATGTGGCTACTGAGACGGAGTGGTTGGGGAAACACACCACCATTCCGATGTTGGGCTGCAGGGTGTACCTGAGTCTTCTGGTGGTATCCGACAGCAGGAGTGAGGGGTATGCCTGTGGAAGGTGTGCCCAGCTTGAATAATTGCTCATCCTGGTGGTGGACCTTTGTGTGGAAGAGAGTAAGCTGAGGAGTATCAAGGAGTCAGTGAAGGAAATTGACTGGTGGAGGTGTACTCTACCCTCTCTGAGACAGACTCGTGAGCCTGCCACAGGACAAGTGTCTCCTGCTATGCAGAAAATAAAAGTTCCCTCATCCCACCAGGCAGTAGGAGGAGACCTAGGCCAAGGGGGGGAGTGGAAGCAGGTTCCTGTTTGGGGTGGTAGGCAAGCCCTGTTCCTACCCACCTCACCTTCACATCTACCTTTATATAACAGGTATGAGGGTCTAGAACATGACAGTCAGAACAACGATGTAGACAAAAGCCTGTCCCAGTTGGAGAGGGTGCCTAAGGCAAGGCAATCAACCCCCCACATCACTACATCTTCTGTCAAAAAAAGAAAGAAGGGTTATTTTCATGGAGGACTCCCTTTTGAAAGGGAGAGAGGGCCCAATATGCTGACCAGACCCACCCCATCCGGAAGTCTGTTGCCTCCCCAGTGCTTGGGTGAGAGACTTTGCTAAGACAGTTAAGCGCCTGGTACAGCCCCCTGACTACTACCTGCTACTGGTCTTTCAGGCTGATAATGATGAGGTAGCAAGGAGAAGTCCAAGAGTGATCAAAAGGGACTCCATGCAACACTAGAGGCTCAGGGTAGAGTGGCTGGGAAGCTGTGCAGACTAAAATTACCTGGGGGATTTTAGTCAATGGTTGCCTGAACATGAGGTGGCAGTGTGCCTTGCTGGCGAAGAAGGGTATTGATATCCTGTCCTGTATCAGGAATAGTTTAGCCAGCAGTACCATGGAGGTGATTGTCTCCCTTTACTCAGCTCAGGTGAGTACTTTGTTCAATTTTGGACTCTTCACTGCAAGAAGGGCATTGACGTCCTGGAACATGTCCAGTGATGGGCTACAAAGCCGGTGAAGGGCCTGGAATACAAGTCTTATGAGAAGCAGCTTAGAGAAATGGGTTTGTGTAGTCTGAAGAAGAGGAGGCTCAGGGGAGACCTTATTGCTCTCTACGACTACTTTGAACAAAGATTTGGAGAACTGGGGGTCAGTCTCACAGATAACTAGCAATAGGACTAGAGGGAATGGTCTCAAGTTTCACAAATGGAGGTTCAGTTTGGAAATTAGGAGAAACTTCATCTCAGTAAGAACAGTTAGGTATTGGAATGATTTGCCCAGGTAAGTGATAGAGTCACCATCACTGAAGGTGTTTAAGGAAAGGTTGGATGTGGTACTTAGGAACATTGTTTAGTGGGCGATATTTGTGGTAGAGGGATGACTGGACAATCTTGGAGGTCTTTGCCAACCATAAATATTCTATTATGATCCATAGTAATGAAATTTTATAATACCGTGGTGGTTTTACTCGGGTGGGCAGCTGAGCTCCACCACAACCACTCTCTCACTCCCCCTCTCCTAAAAGAGGAAGGGGGAGAAAATGGAACACAAAGAGCTTGAGGTTTGAGATGAGAAAGGTTTAATTAAAGGAAAAGAGAATGGGGATAAAAAAAAAAAAAAAAAAAAAAAAAAAAAAAAAAAAAAAAAAGAAACAAAAGAAACAATAAGGTTGCGTAGAACCACAGAGAGAAGGGAAAAAAAAATATTCTCTACTTCCCATCAACGAGCGATGTTTGGCCACATCCTGGGAAGCAGGGCCTCAAAATGTGTAATGGTTATTCAGGAGGACAACACCCTCCCCCACGAGAGCCCCCCTTTTTATTGCTGAGTGTGACATTAGGTGTTATGGAATATTCCTTTGGTTGGTTTAGGTCAGCTGGCCAGGTGATGTCCCCTCCCCATCACTTGCGCACCCCTAGCCTGCTGGCTCCTGGGGGCTTGGAAGGAGTCCTGATGCTGTGCCAGCACTATGCAGCAATAGACACAACACTTGAGTGATATCAATGCTGTTCCAGCTACGAGTGCAGAGTCTACACAACACTGTGTGGACTGCTGCAGGGAAAGGTGACTCCATCCCAAACAGACCCAACACAAATACCAAGAATAATATGGATGCAAGTAAAGTACTCATTTTCAAATTAAAATTTTGAACTAAAATGCACTGGAATTTACCAATGTATTTGGTAGGGCACAAAAGACCTATTGCTGTCGTGGAATATGAACTTAAAGTATTTGCTGTCATTCTAAAGAGTCAGGCTTCTGTATTAGGATGCAATTGATCCTTCATTGGCAACTTCCTTTGTCCAGAAGGAATGAATTGTAGAGCCTAGCCTAAAATTCACGAAGTACCAGGAAAAGTCATTCTTCAAAAGGAAGAAAGTAGACTGTAAAAGTCAAGATAGTATCATTATATTTGAACATCAGAATTTTCGGAGTATTTAAATGTAGCTTTATGGTGTTTTTACCCTGCTATGCAGCTCAGCTCCACCACAACTGCTTTCTCACTCCCCTTTTTCCTCTCCCTAAAGAGGGAGAAAATACAATGGAAAGAGCTCAAGAGTTAGATAATGACAGAGAGGTTGCTCAGCAATTATCATCACTGGCAAAACAGACTCAGCATGTGTTGATTAATATAATTTATTACATATCACTAGCAGATTAGAACAGTGAGAAACCAAAAGCAAACTAAAAACACCTTCCTTCCCCTCCCCCCAAACCACCTTCTTCTATGTCCTCCCTCTGAGAGGTGCAGGGGAACAGTGAATGGGGGCTGCTCCTGTGTGGGCTCCTCTCCACAGGCTGAAGCTCCGGCCCAAAGCCTGCTCCAGGGGAGTCTCTCCACAGGCTGCATCCTACTTCAGGTCACATCCACCTGCTTCACTTTGGGCTCCTCCACAGGCTGAAGTATGGAAATCTGTTCCACTATGATACACAGAAGGACAGCCTGCTCCACTATGGGCTTTTCCAGAGGCCACAGGAGAATTTCTGCTCCAGTGTCTGACTCCCACTCCTTCTTCACTGTCTGCAGGGTTGTTTCTCATTCCCTTCTCCCAGCTGGTGTTGTACAGCAGTTTTTTCCCTTTCTTAAGAATGAGACTGAGAGTGCCTCTGTAAGAGTACTCTCAGTCTCATTCATTGGCTCAACTCTGGCCAGCAGTAGGTCTCTGTTGTAGATGGCTTTTGTCTGAAATAGGTAAGCTTCTGGACTCTTCTCACAAAGACCACCCCTGCAAATCCCCACTACCAAAACCTTACCAGACATACTTAATACATTATTGCTGTGGAGTCACGTCTTGCATAACTCTTAATATTTGGGCAACATGAAATATTTCATCATCTAGATAAGCAAAGAAAAGAGATCCTTCGATTCACTTTGTTCTTTTTATATAATAGAGTTCTAACTATGGAAATATTTTATAAGTGTGTGTGTGTGTGTGTGTGTGTGTTTTGTGCTTTTTTTTTTTTTTTCTCCCTAGAAAGTCTGAATCTCTTTAAAAAATTATGATTAAGATTTTTACATTGAACGATTTTTGAAATATTAATCCTATACTACAGATATTTACATTTGCATGTTTACATGTAGGCTAGTAATTTTATATACCACAATATGAGAAATTGAATCAGGATTTTTTAACGCAAAATGGAAAGGTAACTCCTTTTCAGTGAGGCACAGCATATGAAAATCTGCTCATACATTTTAATATCTCAAATACATATGATTTTTTTTTTAAAAAGGGGTGGGGGGGCACTAACAAGGGGGGCCCTCACTACAAGAAGGACATCGAGGTGCTCAAGTGAGTCCAGAGAAGGGCAACAAAGCTGGTGAGGGGTCTTATGAGGAGTGGCTGAGAGAGCTGGGATTGTTCAGCCTGGAGAAAAGGGTGACCTTATCGTTCTCTATAAGCACATTAAAGGAGGCTGTAGCGAGGTGGAAGTTGATCTGTTCTCCCATGTGCCTGGTGACACTATGAGGGGGAATGGGCTAAAGTTGCACCAGGGGTGTTTTAATTTGGATATTAGGAAGAATTTCTTTACTGAGAGGGTTGTGAGGCATTGGAATGGGCTGCTCAGGGAAGTGGTGGAGTCACCATCCCTGCAGATCTTTAAAAGACTCTTAGATGTTGAACTTAGTGATATGGTTTAGTGGAGGACTTGTTAGTGTTAGGTCAGAGGCTGGACTAGATGATCTTGAGGTCTCTTCCACCCTAGACAACTCTGTGATTCTGTGAAATGTAATTTACTCCAATCATGGTGACAAATCCCCTTATGCTGAAGATGCTTACCAGCTTCAGCTTTAACCATATTGATAATACCGTAAGAGGAGTTCTAATGTCATTTTTATGTGAAGGAGCTCCAGCAACCTATATTAGTTCAAAGGTGCCTGCATATCATTTCTTGAGTCTGGTGAACACATGAGAAAGAGTTAATGCTACATTACAATACGTGAGAAGTCAAACAAAATTATTTTCACCTTCTAAGAAACAAATTTAAGACAAAAATTAATCTGATCTGTTCCAACTAGTTGGTGAATGTTTAAATTACTAAATTCAAATGGTTAAACAGCAATTCCCATAAAATGTGCAGGATCATAATAATGTTTTCTCAAAACCTGTGTTAGCTATACAGCATGGATATGATCCCGCCTTTTATAGGTATCTGCATTTTTGACAAGAGATGGACATGCAGACCAAGTAAAAGATACCTCTGTAAGAAATTAATGTCCATTGCAAAAGAATTGTTAGACATAATTTTGAAAAATAAAAATAGAATTTTACAGTTAGAAAAGATTTACACACTGTATTTAATTTCTGTGTATCAACTTCATAATTATTTTTTTATTAAGTCTGGTGGCAATTAAAAAAATATGTGTTGTACTTGCAAACAATTTCTCTAAATAGATGTTTTGACATTATTTATTTTTCAGCTTCATAGATGACCTGTGGTCAGGTGTGAGTGTATTGCAGAAACAATGGCATTTAATTATCACTGACTGGTGAAATTTAGCATGTGGCACTAATGAAGATAACATGTATCACTGCATGTCTGTGTGTTACATCTAGATAAATACATATGTCACTGATGATTTATGAAGTTATTAAATGACATGTTACCTGCAGAAAAAGTTAGATTGTTGCTGGTGATTGTCCTTTTTTTTTTTTTTTTTTTTTTTTTTTCCACAAACTATTCCATTTTTATCCTCAAATGTATGAATATATACAAAGGCAAATATTAGTGATATTGAAAATGAGAAAGGAACGTTAAGACCATGCAAAATGTATATATTTGTTGGTATTTGTTGTTGTTGTTAGTGGTAGTGGTGGTTGTTTCTTGTTTTTGTTTTTAACAGTTTCTTTTCTTCTACATTACAGTTACTGAATCAAAATCATATGAGAATATTTTGCTAGATTGAACTTCTCTTCTGTGAAATCTTGACAATTGCAGGGTAGGTCATTCTCTGATATGTCATACATGTTAAATCTTTATATTTGAACAGAATACGAGTCACGAAAATTTATTTTAGTAGTAGCTCTTATCAAAAGTAGGCATTTGTTTTTCCGATCTTTTAGCTGACATCTAGTATGATGCAGATGCTGAAGCATAGATTTCCTTTTTATCTCCATTTACTCAAAATTTACTCAATCAAGTAATGATCAAAATTTATCTCAGACTTACTCAATCAAGTTACTGAGAATATACATGTATTTATTTTAAATTTCACCTTCATATCCAGGATACTAAGTTTAAAAGAGAGAATAAAAGAGAAAGCTACAAGAGTATATTTTTCCTCCTGAATTCTATTCAGTTTCTTCTAGTCATTAAAATTCAATCTTCTTCTATTCATTAAAATTACATCTTTAACCCATGCCCTTATTATTCACATCTTCTAATATTATTCACAACACCCACCCAATTACCCATACTTAGCAAATCTAAGTGAAATCAATCTCTATCAAAATGAATCATGCTCTTCTTGTACCTTATTTCTCAATCTTAATCAAATTATTTTTATTCCTACTGTAAGAGCAACATTGTTATGCACTTTCAGTACTTTTGTTAACATTAGTTCTGCATGTACCGAATTTTCTCATCACATGTGCATTCTAAAAATATTCTTATTATCTTCAGGCTAGTCAAGTTGTCACATAAATCCACTTCTTTGTACTAAATAAGTAGTTGATGTCCCGTAGAAGAAACCTGGTGAAATTCTTTCATTCTTTCTGTTAACCCAGTCTACGCTGTTTCTTGTCACTTTGTTAATGGATTTGTTTTGTGTATTTGAACATTCTTACTCTCTTTGTGAGAATTATTAGGAAAACAAAGAGACCACCAGTCTCTACCATCTGCTATATAATTGGACCAGGCAACAAAGATGGTACCATAGCAAAGATTGTAAAGGAATCAGTGTCCTGACAATTCATAAAAGAGCAGGATCCCAGCTCAGCAGCATATCTCCTAGTCTGCTTAGCCTGAATCAGCTAGATAGCCTTATTGCCAGGGAAGTGTCTGAAACCACTTGCATTACTTTCTTTCCCTCACCATATCACCCAAATAGATACATCTATGGAGGGCAGTAAGTCTCATCTTATGCTTCATTAGTCTGGCTAAAATTTTCATTTTTCTGTGTGAACTTTTGGAAAGACTGAGAACAAAATGTCCAGAAAGATGTTTTTCCTCTATCCTTTATTGTTACGAAACACTCATAACTGATACTGTTTTCACTTCTTAAACGAATGAATGAATTGTTTAAATAATGACACTAATAATAAAATCATGTTTTCAAAGGAGATGATGGTTATATGAAAAACAAACAAACAAACAAATAAACAAAAAAAAACAACAACAGATCTCTCCAAGTGCCCTGCTGGGGAAAGGGAACAAAACATTTAAAAGATTTACATAAGTTTGAAAAGATAAGTTAAATACATATATTAAATATATATATATACATATATAAATACATATACTTGTTTTAGATTTGCACTGATATACAACAGTTATTTATCCGTGTGTTTATCTTATTTATCTTATTCCTGATTTTAGAGTATAAAAACAATGTATAAAAGTGAGTACTTCGCTTGTAGCTATATTAGGTCTTTGGGGGTGGAGGGTAGGGCTGGAGATTTTTTTGTTTGTTGGTTTTCAAATATTTATTCATAGGGTGTACAGCAGTGGCACAAGGATGAGATAAATAGATGGGAGTTCATTAATATCTTTAATTTAGTAATGCAATTGAAGATGTATTTACTTAGCAAAAGAATTTCCATGAATGGTAATAAAAAAGCTTTTTCTCAAGGCAAGGAGAATATTATTAGGGGTCTCATGTATAATCAACAAATAATTTGGGCTAAAAAGACTCTGATGGATTTCTTTTAGGAGTCACTAGAGAATCTTCATTTACTTGCTGTGCAGCCTTCTCAGGAAACTTGTCTCTGTCACTTGTTAGTTTTAATAATGATATTTTATTTGATCATAGGATCACAGTGTTGACCAATAAATCCAATCAACTGAAAATTTTAGTTAATCTGCATAACCATCACAGAACTGAACATCAGCTCATCTCAGTTTTCAATGGAAACATGATTTGTAGATAAAGTGTACAGATATATGAAAATTAAAGAAAAAGGCAGCTCTAGTTCTTTTGCAAATTATGTGACTCTGCAGCTAATTAAAGTGAAGACTTTTTCATGCTCACATACATTAAGTTTGAAAGTACTGTTTGTAACATTATAAAGTTCTTCTGTGAAGATAGGCTGAGAGAGTTAGGGTTGCTCAGGCTGCAGAAGAGAGGGCTTTGTAGAGACCCTACAGCAGCTTACCACTACCAAAAGTTGGAGAGGGTCTCTTTTTCAGGGAGTATGGTGAAAGGACAAGAGTGATGGCTGCAAAGTAAAAGATGGTAGCTTTTTTAGATATTCAGAAGACTTTATTTATTTATTTATTTTTTCACTCAGAGGGTGATGAGGAATTAGAGCAGGTTTCCCAGAGAAGCTCCATCCCTGTTCCATCCCTGGAGGTGTTAAAGACCAGGCTGAATGAGGCCCTGGCCAACCTGACCTAGTGGGTGGCATCACTGCCCATGGCAGAGGGCTTGGAATTAGATGACCTTTAAGGTCTCTTCCAACCCAGTTTCTGTGGTTGATCATAGATTCTATGATTCTGTAAAACAGAGAAGTTCTAATGCTATGAATTCTTGACGCTGTCATAAAAATATTTCAATTACTGTAACTGACAATGTTTATGTAAATCAAATTATGTTTCTGGAACCAGTGTACACAGCACAATAAAACATTTTAAAGTTTCTTCAGAAGATAACTAGCTGACATACATACTACCTTGGTGATATTGCTTCCATCTAGGAGAAGAAACAAAAGTTTTGCTTGCTCATAAACAAGTATTACAGCCTTCCAAAAGAGACAGATGCCTCTGTAGGTCCATAGAAAAGAGAGAGTAAGAGAATTTTTCCAAATGAGACTCAAGAGAAGCAATCTTGCTGTACAAAGCAGAAGAAAATTGCAGTTTATAACAATTAAAAATGGATACAACCTACCATATACCTCACATTTATTTCTTGATGGAGATGTTGTATCTAACTTATATGGAAGGAATTTAAATGTAAATATAAAAAGCTCATTAACCTACAACACTTTTAACAGAACAGGTTTTCAAAATGATAGAAGAGATATGCCATGTTTTTGCTGTTGAAACTGGTAGAAAAATAAACTAAAAATGTCATCAAACTATCACATTTATTGAAAAATCCTTTACAAAATGGTAGAAGTGACAGAAAACCAGCACAATTTGTGTTTTCTCAATCATGGGACAGTCTACACAACATCAGGACTACTGATGCCTTATGGGTTGTACCTTTCTCAGAGGTGGGGAAAGGATTTTTGCACAGGGGATAGCAGTGTTGATTAACAGAGTTTTAAATTAGATTTGAAAGGGGAAAGGGATGAAAACAGGTCCAGTGGTGGTAAGCTATGGCACGGCAAACCAAAATCTGAAAGAATGCATGCTAGTAAAATTCTTTAGCCTTATGTATGAGGTACTAGGGATGCAATTAAACACATCTGAAATGTTTCTACACCATCACATTCAGCATGAGAAACAAGCAACAGGAACTAAAAGCTTTAGCTCAGTCCCAGAGCTCTGGAATCATTGGCATAAGTGAAACCTGATGGGAAGAGTCTGTGGCTAGTGTGTTATGGTGGATGGTTACAGGCTCTTCAGAAGGGGCAGGCAGGGCAGGAGAGGGAGAGTAGGGGCGTGACACTGTATGTGATGGAAGGGCTGGGCTGTACAGAGCTTGCAGTTGGTGGTTACATGGTTGAGAGCCTCTGGATAAGGATCAAGGGACAAGAAAATAAAGCAGATGTCATTGTGGTAATCTACTATAGACCACCCAGCCAGGATGATAACATGAATGAATTATTTGTTAAGGAACTGAGAAATACCTCCAGATCAGCTGCCTTTGTTCTTGTAGGTGACTTCAACTTGCCAGATAGAAAATGAGAATACTACACAGCAGATATAAATAGGTACAGAATATTGCTAAACTGCCTTGATGTTAACTTCTTGGTTCAGGTACTAAGGGAGATGACTTCGAAAGGTGCTCTCATAGGCTTGTTGCTTGTGAACAGAGAATGTTTCACAGGGGGAGTGGCACTTAGTGGCTGCCATGACCATATTGACCATGAAGTAGTTGTGTTTAAAATTTTTGGTAATAAGAGGAAAGCTAACATAAAACTTCAACAAGGACTTGGGGAAAGGAGACTTCAGGCTGCTCAGGATAGTACAAGATAGTAAAGCACCTTGGGCAACTACTTTTGAAGGCATTGAGGTCCATCCATGTTGGTGATTTTTTAAGTACCACCTCTTAAGAGCACAGCAACAGGCAATTCCAAAATGTCAGGAGTCAATGTCAGAAAGTCAGCTCCACTGTGTAGGGATCTTCATCTAGAGCTTCAGTAGGAAAATAAAATTTATGGCCACTGGAAGTGAGGTCAGTCATGATGGGTAAAGTATGCTGTTCACCATTGTGGGGAGAAAATTCATGTGGCAAAGGTTCAGTAAAAGTTAGATCTGGCCATTACTGTTGAGGACAATAAAAAACATTTTGTTGATGGTGGTGGTGTGTTTTTTTTTTTGTTGTTGTTTTTGTTTGTTTGTTTGTTTGTTTTTAACACAATAACAGCAAAAAGAGGACCAGAACAAACACTGGTCCATTATTTGATGAGGGACCTCTTCACAAACAGGAACACAGAAAAAGCAAAGACATTTAATTCCTTCCTTGCACCTGTCTTCAACAATGATGATGGGCTATGGAAACCCCATAGTCCTTATGCCCCAGTTTTCAAGAAAGACAAGAAAGAAGACCCCAGTATTTGCAGGCCTGTCAGTCTTTCATTAGTTTATGGTAGAAGATTATTCTGGGAGTTATTGAAAAACACCTGAAAGACAATACTGTCATTGGTCACAGCCAACATGGGCTCAAGAGGGGAAGTCCTGCCTGAAAAAATTAATTTACTTTTATGACAAGGTCACCCACCTAGTTGACCAAGGTAAACAAGTTGATGATATCTTTCTAGATTTACATCAAGCTTTCAATACTGTCCTGCAGTACCTTTCTGGACAAAATGGACAGCACATCAGTAGATGAATACAAAATATGATCGGTGAACCACTGGATGATAACTTGGGCTCAAAGGGTTGTAGTAAATAGATTACATCAGGCTGGCAGCCAGTCAGTGGTGGGATACTACAAGACTCCATTTTAGGGCCAGTTCTCCTCAGTGTTTTCATAAGTAACTTGAATGTAAGACTAGAAGGTGTTCTGAGTATGTGTGTGACAATAACTTTGGAGTAGTGGTTTACTCTGTTGAGATAGAGAGGACTTGCAGAGAGATCTTGACAAATTAGACAGATGGGCAATCACCAAGAATGTGCAATTTAACAAGAGCAAGTGTTGGATTCCACAACTGGCAAAGGGCAACCGTCGGTGTACATACGGACTGGGAGACAAGAAGCTGGAGAGCAGCACCACGGATAAGGATCTGATTGAAGGCAATTGAATATGAATCAACAGTGTGCCCTAGCAGCCAAAAGGGACAGTCATTCTGGGGAGCATCAAACACAACATTGCTGGCCAGTTGAGGGAAGTGACTGTCCTGCTCTACTCCTGCTCTACTCATGGTGCCCTCATGGGTCTTACCTCAAGTATCCTGTGCATCTTGAGGCACTGCAGGACATAAAAGGACATAAAAATATTAGACTATCCAAAGGAAGACTAAAAAGATGGTGAAGGGTCTAGAAGGTAAGATGTATGAGGAGCATCTGAAGTCACTTGGTTTGTTCATCCTAGAGAAGAAGAGACTGAAGGCAGACCTCATGGTGGCATACAGCTTCCTCACAAGGTGGAGCAGAGGGGCAGGAGCTGATCTTTTATCTCTGGTGACTAGCAATAGGACCCAAGGGGACAGTATGAAGCTGTGACAGGGAAGGTTTGGGGTGGATATCAGGAAAAGGTTTTTCACCAAGAGTGTGGTTCTACACCTATGGAAAAAAAGAATAACTAACTAACTAAATAAATAAATAGACTGGGTAATGTACTATGTTTCAAATATTTTCTAGGTTGTGAAGGAACCACTGATTATTAACATCCAGTGTGCCTTGTACATAGCTGGAACCTAAACAAAGCAATAGAGGTTCTAATTGACAAATATGTTTAAAAGGCTTCATCATTTCTACTCAGATACTAAAGGATAGGGTTGCTGTCAAATCAGAAAAAGTGTGTTTTATGATTGTCCTGTTTTTTATAAAATGCTACACTCTGTAGTATTTTTTCCTACCAGATACTATGCAAATACATTAAGAAATAACAAGGTTTTATGTCAGGAATATCATCAGAAACATTAAAAGTCTTGAATTGGAAGGGACCTTAAAAATCATCTAGTTCCCATCCCACTGCCATAGGCAGGGATGCCACCCACTAGATCAGGTTGCTCAGGGCCCCATCTAACCTGTCATTAAACCCTTCCGGGGCATCCACAGGCATCCACAACTTCTCTGGGCAACACATTACAGGGCCTCATTACCCTCTGAGTGAAGAATTTCCTGCTAACATCTAATCAAAATCTCCCCTATTTTAGTTTAAAACCATTTCCTTGGCCTGTCACTATCTGCCCATGTAAAAAGTTGTTTAGCATCTTTTTTTTATAAAACCCTTTTAAAAGACCACAATAAGGTCTCCCCAGAGCCTTCTCTTCTCCAGGCTGAACATCCTCAGCTGTCTCAGCCTTTCCCCATAGGAGAGGTGCTCCAGTTCTTTGATTATCTTTGTGGCCCTCTAATAGGGCCACATCTCCCTTGTGCTGGGGGCTTCAGACCTGGATACAACACTCCATACAGCGGAGCCTCACAAGAGCACAGTAGAGAGGGACAATCACCTCCCTCCAACTGCTGGACACTCCTCTCTTCATGCAGCTCAGGATGCAGTTGGCCTTCTGGGCTGCAAGCATGCACTTCTGGACCCTGTCAAACTTTTTGTCTACCAGAACCCCCAAGTCTTTCTCCACAGGGCTGCTCTCAATGAGTTCTTTTCCCAGTCTGTACTCGTGTCTGGGATTGCTTTAACCCAAGTGCAGCACCTTGCACTTGGCCTTGTTGAACCTCATGAGGTTCACATGGGCCAAAATTTCTAGCTCGTCCAGGTCCCTTTGGATGACATCCCTTACTACTGTTGTATCAACTGCACCACTCAGCTTGATGTCCTTTGCAAACTTGCTGAGGTTGCACTTGATCCCACTGTCAATGTGAATGATAAAATAATGAAACAGTGCCAGTCCCAGGACAGACCACAGAAGGACGCTACTACACAGTATCCTCCACCTCCACATAGAGCTGTTGACCACAATAAAAATGTTTTCTAATTCTTGACCACCTCTGAAGTGTTTTTTAAATAAACTTTCATATGTATACCTGTTCCAAAAAAATATATAAATATATATATATATAAAATATATATATATTTATATTTATATATTTTTTCTTTCAAGTGGACAACAGAAACATGTTTTTCTTCTTTACTTCTCCAGTGGTTGCACATACCATATTTTTTAATTAATAGTGGCAACAGAGAATTCCCAGGGGAGACATTTTTTTTTTTTGACTTTGTATTCAATCCTGAACAAATTAAATATTATTTTGATTTGGATTTACTTTTGTAAATGTGATTATAATAGTGGTTTCTTGTGATATTCTTTTGCTTCAGGGAGACAATTATGGTAGGAAAATTAATAAATAATTTTGTTTTTCCATGTTTTTTCTACAATCCAATAACTGTATCGCTTTGCATATGATGATTTTACATTATTTTGGTCTCCTAAATTGATAGTTATGGCACAGAATGATAATAATAATAATAGTTTAAAAATAAATTTATTTTCTCTTGGTTTCTCTTAAGTGTATGTTTCTGAGGAAAATATCATTTTTATTATTATTATTTGTTTGTCTGTTGGTTTCAGAAAAAATATATTGGCACTATTTGTTATTTATCTCAAGACCAATTTTGTTTCTATTATAAATGTAAGCCGGCAGAAATTTATTTTGTTATATTTCTAGATCCCATAATTTCAGAATGGTAATTCAGTAATAGCTTCTGTGCCATCACACGTGAGTACTTGAATTAATCTGCTTAGTTTGATCAAAGGGCAATAGCATGCTTTTGTGATTAAAAGCAGAATTTATTCAGTGTTAAAAATAAAATAAAATAAAATAAAATAAAATAAAATAAAATAAAATAAAATAAAATAAAATAAAATAAAATAATAATAATAATAAACAGTACATAAATGTGCTGATCATTATTTTCTGTTTTGTTCTTATGGGTCAAAATGGGTATTTACTTCAGATTTTATGGAATTTGTGCTTTATCTGGATAAGGAAAAGAAAATAAATAGATCTCTTTTAAGAGGTTGGAGATTTTTACCTCATTTCTGAGGTTCCAAAGGGACAAGGCAACATGTAAAAAAAAATAAATAAATGGTATATTCATCCATTAACATATCTGATATACCTATATATTTCCTTCTTCTTTCTTTTTTTCTTTTTAATTTATTTTTTGATTTTCAAATTTACTTCATAGCAGTATCACCAAGCAGGCAGAATTGATAAGAAGATAAGAAGATCAATAAGATCAAAACAAAGAGGAAGTTTTATGAAATGTGGAAAAAGGGCTTGTCCTGTTGGGAAGAGTATAGAAGTATTGTAAGGGCCTGCAGGGATGCGGCAAGGAAGGCTAAAGCCCACCTATTGATGAGGCTTGCAAAAGAGATAAAAGATAATAAGAAGTTTTTGTTTTGTTTTGTTTTTTAAGTATGTAAACAGTAAAAGGAAGAGTAGGGATAATGTGGGTCCCTTCCTGAACGAGGGGGGTGTCCTGATAGCAGAAGATGCTGAGAGGGCAGAGATACTGAATGCTTTCTTTGCTTCATTCTTCAGTACCTCCCAGGACTCCTCACCCCTGGAAGGAGGAGAAAGAATCTTGGAAATGGAGATCTCCCCCCTTGTTGACAAGGGAGTGGTTCGGGAGTGTCTGAGAGGGCTCAACATACACAAATCCATGGGTCCCAATGGGATGCATCCATGTGTGCTAAGGGAGTTCACAAAGGTGATCACCGAACAGATATCTATCATCTTTGAAAGGTCCTGGAGAACAGGAGAGGTGCCTGAAGATAGGAGGACAGCCAATGTCACTTCGGTCTTCAAGAAGGGCAAGGAGAATCTGGGGAACCACAGGCCAGTCAGTCTCACCTCTGTCCCTGGAAAAGTGTTGGAACACCTTGTTCTGGATGCCATCTCCAAGCAATTGGAAGAGAAGAATGTTATGAGGAGTAGTCAGCATGGATTCACCAAGGGCAAGTCGTGTTCAACCAACCTTGTTGCGTTCTATGATGGCATCACCAGCTGGGTGGATGGTGGGGAGAGCAGTGGATGTCATCTACCTTGACTTTAGCAAGGCTTTCAATACTGTCTCCTATGACATCCTACTAGCAAAGCTGAGAAAGTGTGGGATAGAGGAGTGGACAGTAAGGTGGGTTGAGAACTGGCTGACTGGCCAAGCTCAGAGGGTGGTGATTGGCAGTGCAGAGTCTGTCTGGAGACCTGTGACTAGCGGTGTTCCTCAGGAGTTTGTGCTGGGTCCAGTCTTGTTCAACATCTTCATCAACGACCTTGATGAGGGAATAGTGTCCACCCTCAGTAAATACAATAATGACACAAAGCCAGGAGGAGTGGCTGACATGCCAGAAGGCTGTGCTGCCATTCAGCGAGACCTGGACAGGTTGGAGAGATGGGCGACAAGAAATCAGATGAGGTTTAATAAGAGCAAGTGTAGAGTCCTGCACCTGGGAAGGAACAAAAGCATGTATCAGTACAGGCTGGGAGATGACCTGCTGGAGAGGAGCTCTGAGGAGAAGGACCTGGGGGTCCTGGTTGATGACAGGTTGACCATGAGCCAGCAGTATGCCCTGGTGGTCAAGAGGGCTAATGGGATCCTGGGGTGCATTAAAAGGAGCATGGCCAGCAGATTAAGGGAGGTGATCCTGCCCCTCTACTCTGCCCTGGTCAGGCCTCACCTGGAATACTGTGTCCAGTTCTGGGCTCCCTGGTACAAAAAAAGACAGGGCTTTTGTGGAAAGAGTCCAGAAGAGGGCCACAAAGATGACATGGTGCCTGGAGCATCCTCCTTATGAGGAAAGGCTGAAAGACCTGGGTCTGTTCAGCCTGGAGAAAAGAAGACTGAGAGGGGATCTTATTAATGTTTACAAATATCTTTATCTTAATAACAATAAAATAATATTAATAAATTAATATAATTAATAATAATATTATATTATTATATATATATAATAATATTATATTATTATATATATAATAAATTAATATAATTAATTAATAATATATTATTATATCTTATTTTAATAATAATATAATATCTTCATTATATAATAAAATAATATGATATATATTTATCTTAATCTAATGTTTACAAATATACACAAAGTGTGGGAGACAGAGGGATTTTGCCAAGCTCTTTTCAGTGGTTTGTGGGGATGGGACAAGGGGCAATGGCCACAAAATGGATCGCAGGAAGTTCCACACCAACATGCGAAAGATCTTCTTCACAGTGAGGGTGACGGAGCACTAGAACAAGCTGCTCAAGGATGTTGTGGAGTTTCCTCCTCTGGAGATTTTTAAGGCCCGTCTGGATGCCTACCTGGGCAGCCTGCTCTGAGGAATCTGCTTTGACCGGGGGATTGGACCCAATGATCTCTCAAGGTCCCTTCCAAACCCTACAATTCTTTGATTCTCTGAATTCACATGCTGAAGTTTGAGGATTCCATTTCCTTCATCATTTTTTTATTTATTTATTGAGGTAAAATTGAAATCTTGAGTAGTATTAAATAGTGACAAAGGCCATAATAATCTATGTCCATTTACTTATCACACAACTTCATTTTTAGAGGTACATAAAGTACTCCTGGAATATCCATTATTGCAGACAGTATCAGTGCACTGTTGATTTGCAGCAACTGCTGAGCTGTAATTTTCTATCCATTTTCTTTCCAAATACATGTCTTCCACAGTAGCAATGAAGTCATCTCTCTGTAAAATACTATTCTGAAATACTAAGATAAAATGCATCTAGCAGCATAGGTATGCACATAAAGGTATTTCTAGCAAATTACATGTGACAAATTTGTTCTATCTCTTCTTTAGAGTTATATTATAGGTGTGCATTTTCCTTAAATTATAATGTAGAAATGTCCCTAGAAACATAACCCTTCAACTTCAGAGACTATGAAGTTCAAGGTCTACTCAAAAAAAATCCCAAATTCCAAGATGCAATTTTGCAACAGAAAGCTGTCCCAGTTTCTAAAGAAACCAAGCCTTGACTATGTGATTGCCAATATGATTGCTATCCCATTTTCTCTCTACCGCCATACAGTTGTTGTTCTATTTGTTTTCCAAATATTTTAGAAATTGTGCATAAAGGTAAGCAGACAATGCTTAAGAGTAAGGTAAGCTTTCAAAGTCACAGTCTGAAGTTACTAATGTACAAGCTTTGTTGTTGTGATTATGTTTTTGAATCTATATATCTCATCAGGTGCAGTGTTAATAATCCTTAGGTTGTTCTGTACTTTCAATGATATTAATGATGACTAGGGTGCTTTCATTGTTTTCAGTAACTGCGTACTGAAACTGATTCATACTTTTTCAGGAATAAATGAACAAATTAATAAATAATGATAAAAGAAAAAAAAAAAAGGAGAAAAAAAAAAAGAGAGAGTTAATATCACAAGAGATGCATGCTCTCAATATATAACACAGAATAATAGGAAAAAGTAGATATACATTATCCTGTGTTTCTTCCCAAATAGTGCCATGGTATTTCCATGCTCTATTGCCTTCAATACTAAGTTTATAGCTTCTTGCAATCATAATTTAGAACATGCATAAGGAGCAAACCTTCAAAAGATATGAAAATGTGATAAATTGTTATCTGCTAGAATTAGCTGTGTCACCTTCAACTGCAGATAGTCTTGCTTTTTACCTGTCAAGTAATTCACTTCTTATTATTGTTACATTGTGCTTTCCCATGTATTTTATTTTTCTCTTCTTCCTGTGCATTTCTCATCAATTCCCTCAGATTTCTTAATGGGCATCTGCTTATTAGAAACTTATTTCTTCAGTATAGCTTTTACTTTACTCTTCTAATCTTCACCTTACATGTACATGTATTTCTGTTCATGTCCATATAATTTCTTCAAAATATTTCCCACTCTTTCTAACCTTCTCCTCTGTCTGTGCTCATTAGAATATTTGATATCTCATCTTTGTACAGAACAACAGAGACAAGATTTGGTCCTTGAGATCCAAGTGATGTATATCAGAAATTCTTACAGTGGCAAATTATGCTTTCATTTAAGTAAGAAACTGAAAGTTTACAAAGAAAGAGATATTTGAAGGAATTTATATTATATATACATTGTATTAATGAAAATAAGCAAGAATAATATTAATATATACAGTTTTTCACTGTGAAATCACTGGCTTACGTATGAGAGCTTACCAGTGTAACTGCTTGGGAATTACAATTTTTTAGAGTATGGAGGTTTCCTGAGATTTGTTTATATTTCCTGGAAAACAAATAAACAGACAAAAAACATAAATAAATAAATAAATAAAAGTTAGTTGTCCTGAGCTTTTTTTTTTATTTTATTTTATTTTTTTTTTAATGTGTTCTTTTGTCAGGTTCATATTAATTTGCTGAGAAAGATAAGAAAAAGAGAAAGCTGGCAAATCAAATTGTTGCGAGAATGGAAAGGAAATCATGTTGAGCTGAAAGTCAACAAGGAATTGAGCAGATGAACACATTATAAAATATATATATATATATATATATATGTATATATGTATATTTTGTCCACTGTACAGACTTCAGGAACTGAGGCAATATGCAATCAAATTTTCTAAAATAATAAATATAACACTTAATTCAGGCTTAAGATACTAGGTGTCTATTCGTCACCTTCTCAGCACTACTTGTTTCATCTCAATTTTCTAAATGAAAGGAGGGGAACAATACACCACAATTACAGCTGACAGTGGTACATACAGATCAGAATGCCTATATTATGATATTGCTTTGACAAATACCAATACATTGTCAAATACCAAACAATAATCACTGGACCATAAACTTAGTTTTAAGATTATCTAACCCAATCAATGTGAAACTTCAAGTGGTACATTTGCATACATATTATATGTAGTTGTATACAAGTGTGCCTTTGTATGTATCTAAATCCCCTCTTCCCCCTCCCCCCCAATCTTAAGCTCATGACTAAAGATGAAAACACCTGTAAACAATTTCATTTTTTTTTTCACAAATACAAATATAGTTAAAATAATTGTCATGAAAGAAATACTAATATTACTTTTGACAAGGTAGGTTAGAAATATTTATTAAGCAAGTGTCAATTTCCATCTTGTTCACTTACACAATGCAAATAGTAAATGTCAGACTCTCTAGGATTGTAAATATTTTGTAGTTATTTACAATTTTAAACATTTAATTTAAATATATACCTTTTGATTTAGGAGGTTTATGTCTGCTTTGCTGCAATTAGGTTTGGAAACTGGGAATGACAGAGACTTTATATAGCACCTATATAGCCATGCATATGCTTCTACTAAAGTGTACACATGTACAGTTAGAGATGCAAGAGTTTTCCCTGATCCTCTTATATAATTATTGACCAGTTATTTGTGATAAATCTACATTAATTTAATCTGTGTAAATATGATACATGTATATATACACATCTATACACAGAGATAAGAAATCATTTTGGAAAGAACCACAGTAGACTTCATCTATTCTAAAACATGGTTATACTAACTTCTTTGGCAAGTATCCCCTTGTGGTGTTTACTTTTGCTTAAAACTCTGGTTCTTGACAGAATAGTTTACTGGTACTAAAATGAAGCTAGCATAAAGAAAATAACCCTGAAATTCCCCACATCATAGCCAATAACCTCAGCTCTATTTAGGTAGTTTTAGGTTTTCTTCCTGGTATTCAATCAGTTTGCAGTTTATGTAATTTCTAAGTATGTGATATTTATTTTTTCATTTTTTTTTGTGAGAATTTTATCCTTAGCTGTTTTGTACTATAAAATAAAATAAAATAAAATAAAATAAAATAAAATAAAATAAAATAAAATAAAATAAAATAAAATAAAATAAATATAAACAGCTTTCAGAAAATGAAAAACCTAAAATAAACTTGAAACAAATTAAAATAAATATTAGATATTGATACATTTCAAGGTATTATTATTATTATTATTAGGATTCTTAGAAAATAGGAGGGGTTAAGCTATTTTCTAACACTTATGCAGCAACAGCACATCTGCGTATCTAGCTGTTGAGAAAGACATATGGCACACAGACTAACAGCAGTTGATGTAAATAAAACATGCAACATGCAATAAAGGAATTGAAAAATATCATTTGGGCCAGATCTCTCTCTCTATATATATACACACACAGACATATATATATATATATAAGTTGATTAAGGTGTATATATATTAAGGTATATATATATTAAGGTAAGACAACACATATCACAATGTTTCAAGATTAATAACTTTTATAAAATTAGAAAGAAAAAAAAAAATCCTGAATTAGTGCAACCTGACGAAGATCAAAAAGATTTTGAACAAAGCAGTTCTTTAAAATTGTGTCATTCAGTTTCTATTCAATCACTAGTCTTTAGCACCTGAATGCAGGACAGTAAACTGAGCACTATTTGCAAAAAGGTGTTTGGGGTTGGAACAATGGTTTATGCGGCTTAGTTATTGCCTCCTCAGGGTCTGACCAAACAGTTTTTAGAAGGAAACAATTCTGTAGGAGAGCCATGGTGGTGTCAGTAGGGACACTTAATGCATTTTTAAACCTTGATACCAAGAAACACTAAATCCAGGGTTTAATATGGATCCTTATTTGCCTCAGGTGCTATTGTACTGGTAAAGACTGAGGAGACTGTTCTGATTAGAATGGAAGTGATGATGAGATATGAGATGAGATGAGATGAGATGAGACGAGACGAGACGAGACGAGACGAGACGAGACGAGATGAGACGAGATGATGAGATGATCAAGACAATAGCTCAATGGGATGAAGCTTCCTGGTCTTCTTTGTTTAGAAACAGACATCTTATTGTTCATGAACTTGCAGAACAGGAAAACATGTCACTGTGACAGAGGCAAAGACTACTGGGATGTCAGGTATTATATTTCTTCTTAGGAGGGAAGGATACAATTTAGTCTAATTCAGTAGTGAGATCAAATGGTGATATGAACTCTTTTAGAAGGTGTCTCTTCTTAATAGGGGCCTTCAATAGAAGTCTCAAGTATTGTCAGATGTACAGTAGCCTGCTATTCACTTACAAATGGCCTAGTGGGCTGTTCCTGACATGACAAACCATAAATCACAGAAGTGCCAATTAAAATGGAATGCTCATTGTGTCAATCATTTAAAAGTTAAGCTCTCGTAACACTCTTTCAAAAAATAAAAGTTACAGTAAAAGCTTTATATGCAAAAGCTTCCTTTTCATTTTATTGCGTTTGGTAATAGAGAGGTTCTTGCAAATGTCTATATAATTGAAAATCTTTTGCTTTATCTTTTTCATGTTTTCTAATTCCAGTAACTCTAATTGAGGATATTCTTCATATGATATGAATACTGGCATTCAAATACTGTCTTAGGACGTTCTTGTTTAAAATACTTGCCATCTATTGAAAATTTTAAACTTCAACACAATCTTTCCCATATCAACTCAACTCAAAAACAAACATAAAATCACAAACCACCAAAAACAGCATACTTCTGTTAAGAAAAACAAAATTAAAAAAAAAAAAAAAGGAAAAATATAAGGTAAAATATAAATAGATAATAAATTTATCGCATAGAAGTAAAATAAATAAATAAATAAAGACAAAAGTAACAGTTACCAACTAAAATGGATTAAAATCTGTCTTTATAGGACAGATTTTAAGACTTCCTTTAAGACTCTGTTTGCCAATCCATACATTATTGGTCCGAATGAACTTCAGATATAGCTTTTTCTTTGTTGTCACTGCAAATATGTTTTTTTCTTTAACCAAATTATTTTCTAGGTTCATGATGAGAAGTCAATATCACAAAGGCCCAATTAGTGGTCTTTTATACCAGTCTAGGGTAGCATAACTGAAAAGAATAAAAACAAACTGGCCTTGCCCTGGATCCCATTGTTTTTGAGTCAGCTTCTAGATTGTCTCCAAGGCTTACATGAAAATTCTAATTAAAGTATGGCATTTCTAATATCTGTTTCATCAGGAGGACTTTTCCAATAAATGTCCCAGTTTCTCCTGCTACTGATATTTTCAATGTCCCCAGAATGCACAATATAATTATTTCATAGTTCACCAAAAGATTCATGTTGCATATGAACAATTCAGACTGCAAAATTATAATTTTTGACTCACATTTGTTCTTCATATGTATTTTAGTCACTGTTTTACCACAGAGGTAACCCTTTCCTTCTTTTCTTATCTTCCTTTATTAGGAGCTTAGGTACAGCAACATGTTTATTACAGATGTTATAATTGTTATGTGCTAATCTTATATACTGTATTATTAGCACCAACAGGACACAACAAAATGAAACCTTCACATGAATTTGCTTCCTTTTATGGATTTTGGTTAAAACCATAAATGCAGATTTTCATTGCAGTGTGTGTGGGTTTAGCCACACAATTCCCATTAATGTTAAAAGGAATCACACAGATAAGTCCCTGCATGCCACATTGAAAATACTCCTTAATGTTATTTTAATGAAGATTCTTTTATGAGTAAATTATTTCATAGTAGCTGAGCAGTTATTATCTTCCTGAGTTACTAGTGATCGCCTGCAGGGTAAATGTTCTCTAATATTACGTTGCAGCCCCCGTGCCTTTGCCATGTTGTTGTGGGAGCTTTCTAGTTATAAATGATTTTCACTGTACAATTAGAAACTAGACAACAGCGTAAAGCAGCAAAACTTGGTTTTGGCTGCAAGTTGGACCTGCCCCTGGGGTTCTGTAATTTATGCTCTGCTTTTTTTTTTTTTTTTTTTTTTTTCCCTGAAATGTTCCAAGTTTGTCCATAGAGGGAATATTTCTCTCTTTCTTGAGAAAAGAGATTCCTTCCTGTCTCTGCTTTACATGTCTTTCAAGGTTGTTCTAGATAGTTAGTCATATGCAAAATGACAGTATAAGCCTTCAAAGAAACTTAGAACTATAATTTATTAGTTTTGTTTTGCTTCACAGAATCACAGAATCACAGAATCACAGAATTTCTAGGTTGGAAGAGACCTCAAGATCATCGAGTCCAACCTCTGACCTAACACTAACAGTCCCCACTAAACCATATCCCTAAGCTCTACATCTAAACGTCTTTTAAAGACTTCCAGGGATGGTGACTCCACCACTTCCCTGGGCAGCGTGTTCCAATGTCTAACAACACTTTCGGTAAAGAAGTTCTTCCTAACATCCAACCTAAAACTCCCCTAGTGCAACTTTAGCCCATTCTCCCTTGTTCTGTCACCAGGCACGTGGGAGAACAGACCAACCCCCACCTCGCTACAGCCTCCTTTAAGGTACCTGTAGAGAGAGATAAGGTCGCCCCTGAGCCTCCTTTTCTCCAGGCTGAACAAGCCCAGCTCCCTCAGCCGCTCCTCATAGGACTTCTCCAGGCCCCTCACCAGCTTTGTTGCCCTTCTCTGGACTCATTCAAGTACCTCAATGTCTTTCTTGTAGCAAGGGGCCCAAAACTGAACACAGTACTCGAGGTGCGGCCTCACCAGAGCCGAGTACAGGGGGATGATCACTTCTCTAGCCCTGCTGGCCACACTGTTTCTTATGCAAGCCAGGATGCCGTTGGCCTTCTTGGCCACCTGAGCACACTGCTGGCTCATGTTCAGCCAACTGTCAACCATCACTCCCAGGTCCTTCTCTGCCTGGCAGCTTTCCAACCACTCCTCTCCCAGCCTGTAGCTCTGCTTGGGGTTATTGCACCCCAGGTGGAGGATCCGGCACTTGGCCTTGTTGAACTTCATGCAGTTGACCTCAGCCCATCGGTACAGCCTATCCAGATCCTCCTGCAGAGCTTTCCTACCCTCAAGCAGATCGACACACGCACCTAGCTTGATGTCATCTGCAAATTTACTGAGGGTGCACTCAATGCCCTCATCCAGATCATTGATGAAGATATTAAAGAGGACCGGCCCCAGCACCGAGCCCTGGGGAACGCCACTAGTAACCGGCCTCCAACTGGATTTGGCTCCATTTACCACAACTCTTTGGGTCCAGCTATCCAGCCAGTTTCTAACCCAACGAAACGTGCGCCAGTCCAAGCCAAGAGCATCCAGTTTCTTGAGGAGAATGCTGTGGGAAACGGAGTCAAAAGCCTTGCTGAAGTCAAGGTAGACCACTTCCACAGCCTTTCCCTCATCCACCAAGTGTGTCACTTTGTCACAGAAATTTTAAATTTTGGTTTTGAAGTCTGCCAAGTTATACCCAGAAATCCAGTAAAGTTATTAATTTTGTGTGGATTCTGTTTTTTCTTTCATTCTTCTATGGGCAAATTATATTCATTAGCAACTGCCTTATCTTTATATAAAGGTGGGTGCCATCACAGACCTGCCCACATGCATATCTTGTTCCTGCCCTCCACATTCCCTCTCCTCCCTCCCCCGTGGAATGCAGCATTTTACTGTTATCTCTTTTGGTTGGAACACTACAGACCAAAATGTTGTGTAACAAAATGCTCCTATTGGTTGTTATTTTGTTAATTGTTTCTTAAAAAAATAAAAGGAAGTGAAATGGAAAGGGAAAAGGAAAGGGAAAGGGAAGGGAAAGGGAAGGGAAAGGGAAAGGGAAAGGGAAAGGGAAAGGGAAAGGGAAAGGGAAAGGGAAAGGGAAAGGGAAAGGGAAAGGGAAAGGGAAAGGGAAAGGGAAAGGGAAAGGGAAAGGGAAAGGGAAAGGGAAAGGGAAAGGGAAGAAGGAAGGAAACTTTAATAAAAACTCATGTCAGAATTTACAGATCATAGAATCATAGAATAAAATCATAGAATCATAAATTCTTTCTTCCTCCCACCACCTCTGATTTTACAGGTTTGTCAGGTAGATCTCCAAAGTAAGTTTTTGTTGTTTTTGTTTGTTTGTTTGTTTGTTTTTTAATAAAAAACACTCTACAAATAACATCTCTTCTTGGAGTTATGTGATTACGTGAGTATTCCTTCTAGGGACTAATATAGCAATCTCATTTTAACTGTGATCTACAGTAGCCAACGAAAATCAAGACAGACATTTTACAATGTCTTTGCTTCCCTCAGTATGATCTCATGTAAGTGATTACTTTGAGATCATGCCCTAAAGGCTGAGAAAGTATAGCTTTTGAATATACAAAAACTGATTAACTTCTATCAACACTGACTGATCACAGAGATTTGTTTCTTGTTGATTACTAATGAAGAGTTTATGTGATGTGATGAGCCTGTGATAATAGTAATGAGCATGAGTAAGGTTATCTGCCTTCAACTGACTTTGTATCATGTTACGCAAAAGAAAGCAATTCATAGACTCAATCTGTTCAAAAAACTGTTCCATCAGCCTTAAGAAGTAAAAACTAGGATCTTATTATTTTTTTAACAGTAAGTGGAATTTCATAAGGATGAATCATATATATTTCAACATGAAATAATATAATCATGCAGTTGTTTTACAATGTAATATGAGTAAAACATTTTTTTTTCTCTTGAAAAGTGTTCCTAATATTAAATGCACATTTCCAAAAGTCATTCTAGTTATAAAATTTATATTTCACTTATTCCAATCAACTAGCTATAAAGGCTATACTTTAAGCCACATTTCACAAGCTGTATTAATACTGGGTCCTCTGTCTACTTTCTTTTTTATTTAGTGTTTTTGTTGTTGTTTTCCACTTCTTGTCTCAATTTCTGAAAAAGAGAATGATATTTGATTGGAATGAATATGTATACTCCAATCAATTTTGATATTGCATACACAACTACATGTAGTTCCCTCCTCCTTTAATCTAAAAATTGTCCTGCTTTCAGCTAGGATAGAGTTAATTTTCCTTCTAGTAGAATCATAAAATCATATGATATTATGAGTTGAAAGGGACCCACAAGGAACATAGAGTACAACTCACCCCTCCAAAGAAGTCTATCCAAAAATACAGACCATATGACCATAGTCCAAATGCTTCTTAAATTCAGACAGGCTTGGTGCCATAACTTTCCCTAGGGAGCCTGTTCCAGTGTGCGACCACATTCTTGGTGAAGAAATTTTTCCTGACATTCAGACTGATTCCTCCACTGTCACAGCTGGACTCTATTCCCTTGGGTCCTATCACTAGTTACTAAAGAGAATAGATCGGTGCCTGCCCCTCCACTTCCCCTCATGAGGAAGCTGTAGACTGCAATGAGGTCTCCCCTCAACCACCTTTTTTTCCAGGCTAAATAGGCCAAGAGACCTCAGCCACTCCTTATTTGTTTTCCCCTCTAGGCTCTTCACTATCTTCATAGCCCTCCTATGGACACTTTCAAATAGTTCCACATCATTTTTGTACTCTGGTGCCCAAAACTGCACACAGTACTCAAGTCGAGGTGAGGCCTCATCAGGGCAGATTAGACCAGGACAATCACTTCCCTTGACCAACTAGCAATGCCATGCTTGATGCACCCCAGGATATGGTTGGCCCTCCTGGTTGCCAGGCACACTGCTGGCTCATATTCAACTTGCTATCAACCACAACCCCCAGATCCATCTCTGTGGAGCTTCTCTCCAGCATCTTGTCCCCCAGTCTGTAAGTATAGTCAGGGTTGCCCCATTCCAGATGCAGGACCTGGCGTTTGCTCTTGTTAAACTTCATGTGACTGGTGATTGCCTAGCTCTCCAATCTGTACAGATGTCTCTGCAAAGCCTTTCCACCCTCATGCGAGTCCACAACTCCCCCAAGTTTGGTGTCATCAGCAAATTTGCTCAAAACACCTTCTAGTCCTACATCCAAATCACTTATGAAAACGCTGAAGAGATCTGGCCCTAAAATGAAGCCCTGGAGGACCCAGCTAATGACCATATGAAAGCTTGATGTAACACCATTTGCGATAAACCTTTAAGCTCTACCAGTCAGCCAATTCACCCCTTGTATGGTGTTTTTGTCTAGCTGTATGCTGAACATTTTGTCCAGTAGGGTCCTATGAGAAACTGTGTTGAAATCTTTACTAAGATCCAAAAAGATTCCATCAACTTGTTTCCCTTGATTGACTAGATGGGTGATCTTAACATAAAAGAAAATTAAATTTATTAAACAGGAACTACCCCTTGTGAACCCATGTTGGCTGGGACCATTGACAGCATTGTCCCCCAGGTGCACTTCAGCAACTTCAAAGATCATCTTCTCCATCTTTTTCCAGGCACTGATGTGAGACTGACAGACCTATAGTTACCAGGGTCTTCTTCCTTACCCTTCTTGAAAATTGACTCAACATTTCCCAGCTTCCAGTCTACTGGGACCTCTCCAGATTGTTGACAGTCTCCAAGACTGTTGAAAAATAATTGAGAGAGATCCCTCAATGACTTCAGCCAGCTCTCAGAGCACCCTAGGTTGAATCCCACCCAGATCCATGGGCTTGTATGAATCTAGGTGGAGCAGCAAATCCTACACACATTCAGGTTTGGCTGGGAGTTTATAATTCCTACCATTATCGTCCTCCAGCTCAGGGCACCTGGGCTCTTGAAGCCCATCATCAGTGTTGAAGACTGTAGCAGATAAGGCATTAAACATCTCTGCTTTGCCTATCTCCTTCTTTTGTGAGGTGACCACCCCCATCAAGTAGTGGACCTATGTTTTCTCTAGTCCTCCTTTTTCTATTCACATATTAAAAAACAAAACAAAACAAAACAAAACAAACAACAACATACATACAACAACCATACACTTTCTTTTTGTGCCTAAGCTCCAGAAGAAGATCCATGGTCAGTAAAGCCAACCTTCTGCCCCACTTGCTTGACTTCCAATATTTTGGAATTGCCCGATCCTGTGCTTTCAGGAGGCAGTGTGTAAAGACTGACCAGCACTGATGAATGCTGATGCCTTCAAAAGCAGTTTCCCAGAGGACCTTACTTACTTATTGTTCTCTGAGCAACCGGTAGTCTGTTCCTATATCCAGGGTTGAAGTTTTGGTGGCAGTTTTCTTCCTGTCACCAGAAATTTTAAACTCAACCACTTTATGGTCACTATGACCAAGACCACCAATTGCCACATTCCTCACAAGACCCTCTTTGTTCTCCAGCAAAAGATCAAAGGAGGAGCTTTCCTAGTTGTCTTCCTTAGCACCTGCACCAAGAAATTATCATCTAGGTCCTCCTGGACCTTCTTGTATCAGCTGTGTGATATTCCCGGTTAATGTCTGGCAAGTTGAAGTCCCCCATGAGGACAAGGGCAGTTGATCTTGAGGTAGCTCTTTGTTCCTCAAAGAATAATTCATTGGAGTCATCATCCTGTTCAGGTGGTCTTTAATAGATTCCCACAATGACATCCCCTTTTTTGTTTCTCCCTAAATCCTTACCCAGAGGCTCTCAACTTTGCCATTGCCAACTGCAAGCTCAACACAGTCCAGCCCTCCAGCCCCTCCTTTACATACAGCACCATCTGACCACCTTACCTGCCCTGCTTGTCCCTCTTGAAGAACCTGTAACCATCTATTGCAACACACCCGTCACAGGACTCATCTTACCAGGTTTTGTTACGCTGATGATGTTGTATCTCTGGGACTTGGCCAAGATTTCTAGCTCCTCTGGTTTATTTCTCATTCTGCATGCACTGGTATAGAAGTACTTTAAAGGTACTTCATTGTATGCAGCACCTCATGGAGCAGACCGAAGGATCTCAGTAGCAACCACTGCCTCTGTTTCTGGCAGGCCATCCCATAGCTTATAACTGGCAGGTCTGTTTTTTTTAAAGCCCTATTGATCAGCCCTGCTAAATCCTGGGCAAAAATTCTTTCACCCCTCTGAGACAGGTGCATCCCATCTGGTGCCAGCAGGCCTGGTGTCACATAGACCTTCATGTGATCAACATACCCAAAGTTTTGTTAGTGACACCAGTCTCAGAGCAATATATTGATGAACTGAGTCTGCCTTTTACTATTGATCCCTCCTACTAGAAGAACAGACATGTTCTTCTGACACAGACACATGACCTGTGCTCCTGATACTTTAACCAGTCACATCAAAGCCCTAATTTCTCTTTTGATTGCTCTTGGACTTCTCCTTGCTACTTAGTCATTATCAGCTTGAAAAAACTGTAATAGGTAGTAGTCAGAGGGACATACTAGGCGAGTGACTTTTCTGGCAATGTCTGTTACCTGAGCCCCAAGGAGGCAACAGACTTCCCTGTGGGTTGGGTATGGATGGCAAATTGGGCTAATTTCAGAAGATTGTCCCCTATGGTGATAACCCTTCTTTCTTTCTTGATAGAAGATGTAGTGATGCAGGGGGTAGGTTGCCTTGCCATAGGCGCCCCTTCCAGCTGGGATGGGCTTTTATCTACATTGTCATTTGCTTGACTGTCAAGTCCTAGAGATGCATACCTATTGTGTAAGGGTATCAGGAACAGTGAGGTAGGCAGGGAGAGGGCTTGCCTACCACCCCAAGCAGAAACCTGCTTCCATTCTCCCCCTTGTCCTAGGTCCCCTCCTACTGCCTGGTGGGATAGGAGAGCCTTTGTTTCTTGTGCAGTGGCTAGCTTGTAAGTCTATCTCAGAGATGATAGAGTATACTTCCACCAGTCAATTTCCCTCTCTGACTTCCTGATGCTCCTCAGCCTACTCACTTCCTCCCAAAGCTCTGCCACCACGTTGAGTACAACCCGGGCACACATCTCACAGGCATACCCACTGCTGCTGCAGACACTGACAGAAAACTTGGGCACACTCTACAGCCCAGGACTTCCAGGGTTGTGTGTTACCCCAAGACCTCTGTCTGTGTAGCCACATCAGTAACCATGACTGAAGAGGCCTTAACAGATGCAGAGACCATGGCTTCTCGCTTTGTCAGACCTGGAGTCTGTTTGAGACAGACCCAGGACAGCTGACCCAAACTGGCCAAAGGGGTATTCCATACCATCTGACATCATGCTGAACAATTAATATGGGGTGGCTGGCTGGGTTGTGGGGACTAGCTGCTTGAGGATAAGCTGGGAATCGGTCAGCGGGCAGTTGCATTGTGTATTATTCTTTTTTTCTGATTCTCTCCCTCATCGCAGAGAGGGAGGGGGGAGGGTGAGTGAATGGCTGTGTGGTGCTTAGCTGCCAGCTGGGTTAAATCAGAACAAAAATGTAATGCCCTACTCTTTTGATCTAATAATGAAAAGATGTCAGTATATTTATTATAGAAACAAGTTAAGGTGGTCCAGGACTCTTGTGGACAGCAGGACCCCAGTAAGTGAATTGAAATTGCTAAGCCACAATTCCCATACTCCATTCTTTGCAGTTCATTTGCTATACATTTACTTAAAAATAAGAATTTATAGACTATTTACATTAACCAGTAATTCTGGTAATTTCAAAGAAAATGAAGTCTTGAAGGATCAATGTTACAAGTTAGCTTTTCTAGGAAGACAAAGGACAGCAGAGAACCAGGCACCCTAGTTCTGGTCTCTTTTAGTAATGTTTACCTCAACAGCAAAATATACTTCTTCTATTATATTCTAAAATATGTTCTTCTATTCAGTCTTAGGCTGAGTTAAACCTGATATAGTGGATGGTATTTTTATAGATTCACTGATCTATTGAACAAATACCAAGAAGCCAATGAAGGAGAGCTCTATTTAAAGACCCTTTCATTCCTTGCTGCCTATACAAATATCTTTGCATAATACTGTCAATCAATTATTATTATTATTACTCATTAATTTATCTATTTGCATGTGGTAAATATTTTTCATTGGATGAGTCTTTGACAGAAGAGGAAATTAAAATAGAGGAATATAATATTTTTATCCATATATAACTCCAGTTAATCAGTCATGGAAAACAAAGAAAGAAATCAGTCTAGCAGCAGGCAGCTGTATTCTTACTTAATATAATGAACAAGCAGTGCATTCATCTATGACTACTCATGTTATTATGCTGAATGGCATAATATATTACAGAAAAATGTTACAGAACTAAAGATTTGGACAAAGTAGTCACAAAATTTTACTGGAGAATCTTTGTGCTAGTCCCAGCTCTTTGCTTAGGAGTGTTAATGTTATTGAGGTGTCAGGCATACACCTTTTACAAGAAGAACCATAGGCATTTGTGATGCAAAGGATCTTTTGAAATTGTCTAGTCCAACTAAGGATGTGGGGAAGGCCTATTGACAACCTCAGTTCATGTCTTTGCCCTGAAAGCTGCCAAGGACAGGGTTTGCACACCGTTTTTGGTAATAACTTCCAGTGCTGCATTATTCTCTTCATGATTTTTTTTTTTTTTTTGAGGGGGGGGGGTGTGATTACTTTTTGTACCACCTGCCACTAACAAAAACCAGTTCTGATACATTATCTTTATAACATTCTCTCAATTACTTGGAAGTTTTGGGGCTGCAGATGCCTTGATGGAGCATCTCATGCATGAGATGGAGCATCTCATTATTTTCTTCAACAGGTTAAACTAGTCCACCTTATTGAAAATTTCTTTTGAAGTCAAATGACCTTAGTAGCTTCTACTGAATCCTCTTTTTTATTTAAAGTTCTCCTTTAGCATTGTGTGGGGTATGCAACTGGGTAAAGTATTCCATGTGAGACCATGCTGCATACAGGAAGAATATAACTTCCTGAAATTTTTTGACTGCAATCCTCCTAGTGATAGTCAGTCTACTTTATGCTTTATTAACTTTGAAGCCACTGATTACTTCTCTTTCAGTTCAGGGGTCCACACAGATTTCAGTTCAACTGAGAGTGCCTCAAGCTAGGCCATACCTCTTTCACTTCCAAAATTGAATGCTGTGGGAAAGAGTATTGTAGAATCCTTAAACTTGGAAAAGACCTCCAAGGTCATCTGGTCCAACCATACTACTGCTGTGAGAAAAATCTCAGCAATTTTTTTTTTTTTTTTTTCAGACAGGATCTTCTGTGAAGCTATTTTATTCACAATTGCAATGGCAGGCATCCTGTTAGCAGAAGTGCCCAACAAAAGTATATCATAACCTTATATTCCCTTTTACCTTACATTTAATTCCTCCTGTTTCCTCATTGGCAGAGTACTACAGGTTCACAAACTACTCAATGCTTATTACTTTACCATATTATACAATTTTATTTGACCAATAGTTAATTTCTCTCTCTCTCTTTTTTATTTTTTTTTTTCTTCTTCTCTCATTACTAGAAGGCCCATGATTTTTGTTTTTACTAATCTTGCACTATTCATCCTGATTTTCTTAGCTATCCCCATTTTGGGACAGTAACACCTTCCTCTTGACATACTCCCCAGTGCTATGCTACTGTCACGCCTGCACAATCACTATTGAATATGCAAGGTTAATGGAATTTTCCACTGCAAAAACGTCTTCTATTGCAAAAACACAACTTTGTTTCTCACACTACCAATATCACCTACTAAATTGTGTCCCTAAGCACCACTTTGAACCTTTCCTTAAACACCTCTATGAACATTGACTCCACTATCTCCCTTGGCAACCTGTTCCAATGCCTGAGCATTGATAAATGTATATTATATCCTAAGTTTTGCTAACAAACTTGATTGTTTAAGAACAGAAGGCAGCCATGTTAATTAGTATGATTGTAATTCAATAATTCAGTTTATTTCGGTTTAATTAAATAGTTTAATTCAATTAATAGTGCTAACGTTCCTTTTTAACTTCATGTATCCGATGTATTTAGAAAAATATCATTATCCATATATATTTTTTAGGAGAAAAGTGAAGCAGACTGTCCTTTTGCTCTCATGGTCAGATGAGAATACTTGTTGTATTAGTTTTTTTCCAGCTGTCAGATACCTCTTACAATCATTATAACCTGTAAGCCATAGCAGTCTTGAAATCACATTACCACTCTGTCAGCCCTCTCAGATGAATCCCTTCAGCCTCTTAAAATTTGGTAACCTCCGGCTTATTTGGTAGAATCATATTCATTGTTCCTCGTTGGTGACTAGCTTCCTTCCCAAAATCATCTTCTTACTCTTGGCATCTGGGAAACCCAAAGCTGTTTTTCCTGGTCTTTCTCAGGTATGATACATCAAAAGTTTTTGTACATGTCAAATCAATAGTGGATAAAAAGAACTGGATGACAATTTGTTTTATTTCAAAGAAATGGTATATAAAAACACTTTCTAAACAATACTGATGAAACCAAACAGTCAGAAGGTGAAGTTCAGTAATAAGTTAGACACTGCTCACAGACAGAAAGTAGTGAATAAGTTAGAAATATAGTCAATCAACGGTAAAAATGTTTTGTATGTAATACACATGAGAACTCATAGAATATCCTGATTTGGAAGGGACCCATAAGGATAATTGAGTCCAACTCCTGTTAGGAGTAACTCATGTTAGAATTTGTGATAGTAGCTTTTAGCAATCACCCTCAATCAAGAGCAAAATGGTATTATAAAACACACAGATATAATTTAATGAGTACTTGAAAAATATACAAAAAAGTTCAGGAAAAAAAAAATATGACTCTGTTAACAGCTACCTTGCTAACCAATGCAATTTAATAATAACATATGCAACATGGTATGAACTGCAAAGGCATAACAATGATTTTTTGAATTAAATTTGAGTTTTCTGAAAAAAAAAGAAAAAAAATATCATTGTAGAAATCTCAAGGGAAGCCTGTGTTCATATGAAAGAGTAACTAAAAATAAAATAAAATAAAATAAAATAAAATAAAATAAAATAAAATAAAATAAAATAAAATAAAATAAAATAAAATAAAATAAAATAAAATAAAATAAAATAAAATAAAATAAAATAGAGCAAGCAGTTCTGTGAACAGAAGAACATATCAGCATTCTGGAATTTTAATGAGCAATGTCCATCTACCAAGACAATTCATAGGGTGTTTAATAATGCATCTGAGACCAATAAAAATAAATAAATAAATAAATAAATAAATAAATAACACTTCCTTATTTAGAGAGAATATCTCGTGTCTCTGTATTCTGCCCAGGAGGCTATTTCAAAAAAAATGATGAAACTGATGTACATTTAAGACCTCTTCCTTTCTTACGTGACTGAAACAATTGTAGTTAAGCAGAGTCCTAAGATTCCTATAAATCAAAACACCTCTGCCAAGTGCCGGGTCCTGCACCTGGGGCGCAATAACCCCAAGCAGAGCTACAGGCTGGGAGATGAGTGGTTGGAAAGCTGCCAGGCAGAGAAGGACCTGGGAGTGATGGTTGACAGTCGGCTGAATATGAGCCAGCAGTGTGCTCAGGTGGCCAGGAAGGCCAACAGCATCCTGGCTTGCATAAGAAGCAATGTGGCCAGCAGGGCTAGGGAGGTGATCATCCCCCTGTACTCAGCTCTGGTGAGGCCGCACCTCGAGTACTGTGTTCAGTTTTGGGCCCCTTGCTACAAGAAGGACATCGAGGTGCTCGAATGAGTCCAGAGAAGGGCAACGAAGCTGGTGAGGGGCCTGGAGAACAAGTCCTACGAGGAGCAGCTGAGGGAGCTGGGCTTGTTCAGCCTGGAGAAAAGGAGGCTCAGGGGCAACCTTATTGCTCTCTACAGATACCTTAAAGGAGGCTGTAGCGAGGTGGGGGTTGGTCTGTTCTCCCATGTGCCTAGTGACAGGACGAGGGGGAATCGGCTGAAGTTGTGAGAGAGCTTAGGGATATGGTTTAGTGAGGACTTCAAGCGTTAGGTCAGAGGTTGGACTCGATGATCTTGAGGTCTCTTCCAACCTAGAAATTCTGTGACTCTGTGTGATTCTGTTTAACCTCAGCAGTACTGGTACTACAAAGTGCTTGTAAAATGTAAAAAAAAACATCCAGTCAGTATTAAAAGAATAGTCAGATTATTGACAAATCTGGTAATGTTAATGTTTTGTGAGTTTTTGGTTCAAATTGATAAGTTTGAAAGCAATTTTCTATAAGAAAATTAGTTGTCTATCTTTTGAGTAGAGAGGAGTACTCTCTCCATCAGGAGCTCTTTCTTGCCATTGTTTACATTTAGACAACAGATCAAATAAGTGTATTACTGATTTTAATTTATGTCTTTTGGTTATTTCTAATGTGAAATTTAAATTATGTTACTTCATTAATTTGGGAAAAAAAAAAAAAGTAGTTATGAACCAAGATATTTCAATGTATGTAAAGACTGACACACCCCCCTCCGCCCCACATCTCTCCCCACCCCCCCACCTCCCAGAGCTGTTTACATTTGGAAAAAACAAAAACAAAAACAAACAAACAAACAAACAAACAAAAAAAACATTTTGCACACCCTTCTGAACTGTTAAGTAAAACAACCATATAGACTACTGACTGTTAACTGACTACTAACTTTCAAATGGTTTTCCCCAAATTAATAACTATTTATACAAACATGATTATAATAATTTGTTATTATTAAGAGCAATTGTAGTGACAAATACTCTTCTGATTAACACAAATAGATAGCTTAGTATCCTTTTTGCTGTGTTTTTCCTGAAGACTGTATGTTAGGCACTTGTGTGGATTTTCTCTTATCTCTTATTCTGTATGAAAAAGGCAGTGGGCAATCTCAGGACTGCCAGGTGTCATATATTGGACTTGCCACATTTAATGACTTCCCACTGTGCTACAACTGTCTACAGCCCAGCTTGTTTATAGTACCTTGCCTGAGTAATAAAAAGGAAGTGACTTCATGTTTCCAAACCAAAGCTCTTTAATAAAGTCAAATCTTCTAGAAATGTAATTGAAGCTAGCATTCAGATTATGGAGTCATTTTTCAAGGCCATCTCCAAAGACATCTCCTCTGAATTCTCTTTCTGTCTCTTCAACTCCAATGTAAATTGTCACACTTTCTCTGTAACAAGTTTTTATTGTGGTTGTTTGTTTTTCCACCTTCTCTTTTCTTTTAAAAGTACTTCTTATATATATATATATTTCAATTTTGTGTTAATTTGTGATAATAGAACTTCAAAATATGTATCCTGAGAGATGGGGCATGACCTCTACTGTCAGCCTACTCTGGCCTGTTATTGAGTCTAATAATATATTTATATTTTTTTTCCAGTGAAATTCTTTATTAGATACTACAAGCTAATCAAGTTTAATACACCTTCTTTGAACCTTGGGATTAATCCCAGAATGGTCAAGGTTGGAAAGCAACTCTGAAGTCCTATCCAAGCCTCCACCTTAAGTAGGGCCATCTGGAGCTAGTTGTCCAGGGCCTTGTTTAAACAGCATTTGAATATCTCCAAGAATGGAGATTCTACAACCTCTGTGGCAAGTTCAGTCATCCTCTGCACAAGGTCCAGCTGTTACGGAGTTCACTTTGCCCACAGCATCCCATGCAGTGCTTTACTTTGTACTTGTCACTAGAATGGTGCTGATATCACACCAATGTTTTGGCTATTGCTGGCACAGCATAAAAATATCTCTCCAGACCTGCTATTCCCTCAGAGACCAATAAGCTGTGAGGGGAGGGGACATTGCCAAGGTAGCTGACCTAAACTAACAGAAAGAATATTCACAGAATCATAGAGTCATGTAATATACTGAACTGAAAGGGACCCACAAGGTTTGAGTCCACCTCCTGGATACACACAGGAGTGAGAGAGAGATTGTGGTGGACTTCAGTTGCCTAGCAAGGTAAAACCACCACAAAAATTTGAAGGAAACTTTCAATTATTATATTTATTTAACTTGCTTGTTGCAATGTTGACTGATTTGGTCATAATATTGCTCTATGTGATCCTGTTTTATGTGATCCTGATTTATGTGATCTATATTATGTTCTTTTATTTCAAATTTGAGAGTTTGTTAATACCTATGCTTGACTCTTTCAGTTCGATGTGCTGTAAAGCACTGGTCTTGAGCCTAATGTGATACTCAGATCCCACATTGCTATCATTTCTTTACTTTGGGAGCCATCTCCTGATGACTGTTGACTTTCTCCCTTCCTCCTCTGGAAGCCAATTGGTGGATAATATAAGGAATGGTACTTCTTCCTCCTTTCCCTGTGTTCTAGTTACAATAGCTTTTGAGTATCTTGAACATCCTTTGGTAACCAATACACTCCTATTGTTAGGTCTGCAGAATGCGTTTCTAGCTTTTTCTTAGGTTAAGCTGTTAGTTAAGGGTATCACCCAGGAGTGCAACCAAAGGTAGCTTGGTGATGGGTAGCAAGGTGTATAGGAAGATATGAACAGGTACCTGTCATGGCTGTCTGCTATGTTGGTTTTGAACTTCAACCCTGAACAAGCGCAGAATCTTAAAAAAAAAAAAAAAAAAAAAAAAAAAAAAAAAAAGATAGAATGATTGAAAGAAGTATACCCTGGATGCCCTGGATGCAGGAATGCCATAGAGTTACAGCGTTACAGCTTGCTGTATTGTCCTGGGCCTGGTCTGTACCTACTGAAAGGGAGTCAACAATATTCAGCACCCTCAATGACAAGAGGTCTCCGGATCTGGCAACAAAATAACAGAGAGTGTGGCTAATTCAATTACTTCAATAGACACTGTGTCTAAACCAGAAATCTAACCCTTGATAGTATTGGTTACCACTATAGTCAAGAGCAAACAAGAAACAGAAGTCAGTGTGCTTAGTGAGGGAAAAAGAAGCTTCTCCTGGGAGGTACCAGAAGGAATAATTAGAAGAGACAGGTTGCTCTGCAGTAGAGCCATCAGAGGAACAAGGCGAAGAGACAGAAATCATAATGAGTCATAAAAACCTCAATAGCTATCCCTGAGTGAGCTGGAAAGTATGAGAAAAAAATCAGCCATCAACAAGTTGAGCACATTCTCACCTGTTTGTTCTGATGCTGGGGTACTGGGTCCAACACTCAGTAACTGGAGGGCAAGGAAGCCCAGCAGATGGGACACCTTCCTAAGAAAAAGATCATTGACAAAGACAATGGAAAATTATGCACACATAGGACCTCATGTATTCCTGAGTAATCTCTAAGAGTACGTATTTTCTCCCCCTGTTCTTTTGAGAAGGGGGACTGAGACAGTGGCATGGTGGAGCATAGCTGTCTATCAGTGTTAAACCCCCACACTCCGAAAAATCTTTTCCTTATGTTAAGACATATCCTCCCATGTTTCAATTTGTGTCCATCAAATCCCACATTAGCATACATTAGCACTTTTATGTGTGAGGTTTTAGATATGTTAATGACCCTTAATGAGCAAGAGGTTACTATAAGTCAGTCTGGAATCTTCCTACAGCTGTTTTTCTCCTTTTTATTTATTTATTTATTTGTTTGTTTGTTTATTTTAATTTTTCTCCTTCTTTCCTTTGCTTCTGCTAGCTCAAGGCTACCAGTCTCCCTGTTTTCTTTTAGGTTCCCTTATTTTCTGAGTTTAAGACTACACAAGGTTATCAGTCTCCCCATTTTCTTCAGGGTTTCCTTGTTTTCCCCCATTTAAGACTGCAAGTCTGCTCATTTAGCCCATACTTCGTTATCTTCTCTATGAGGATGTTATGGGAGACAGCATCAAAGCCTTAATGAAGACGTAGTAAACAATATTCTCTACTCTTCCTTCAGCCAGTCATTTCATCATAGAAGGTTATCAGGTTGGAACTTCCTCTTAGTGAATCTATGCTGACTACTCTTTGATTTGATTATTTTTGATTCGATTACTTTTTGTTTGTTTGTTTTGTTTTGTTTTGTTTTCCCTTCTTGAGCCTAGAAATACTTTCCAGTATTGGTTGTTCCTTCACTCACCCAGGGATCAAGGTGAGGTTCACCACCCTGTAGTTATCTTGGACATCTTTGTTTCCCTTTAAAGCCAAAGTTCAGCTGGAATCCTGTAGTAATTTATGATAGATCTTTCCAATATCAGAGATGTGAAAAGTACAGCTCCTCCCTACAAGACATCAAGGTGCTGGAACATGTCCAAAGAAGAACAATGAAGCTGGTGAAGGGTCCAGAGAACAGGTTTTAACAGGAGCAGTTGAGGGAACTGGGGTTGTTTAGCCTATAGAAAAGCTAGTCTCTCCGGGGAGACCTTATAGCTCTCTAGAACTACCTCAGAGGAGGCTGTGGTGAGGTGGGAGTCAGTCTCTTCTCTGAAGCAATATGTGATAGGACAATGTCCTCAAGTTGCACCAGGGGAGGTGTAAGTTGGATATTAGCAAAAGTTTCTTCACTGAAAGTGTTGTGGAGGATTGGAACAGACTTCCCAGGGAAGTGGTTAAGTAACCATACATGAAAGTGTTTAAAAGACATGTAGATGTGGTGTTTAGGGACACGGTTTAATGGTAGACTTGGCAGTGCTAGGTAAACTGCTGGACTTAATGATCTTAAGAGGTCTTTTCCAACCTAAATCATCCATGATTTTATCATTTTACAGACCAACATAGTTGGAAATAATAAAAATAAATACTTTGTTCTGGAAACTATTTTTTTTTTAACTGCTAAGATCTTTATTGTTTATGTTGTTGCTGGTGCAAAGAAGAAACCTCTTTTTTTTTTTTTTTTTTTTTTTTTTTTTTTTTCCCTTACTTTATTTTCTTGGGCAACATTGTCTATGCCCTCTGTCTTGTTCTGCTTTTATTTATCCTGATTTATCTGTATAAGGACTGTTAATGACTGTAGCCCAAGGTGGCTTTTGGTCCTGGCCTTGCTCCTATCTGTTTGGATGTATTCTCACTCTTTTGTCTCTCTCTCTGTCATTGTGCCTCTTTTGTCTGCTTCATTTCTATTATGACCCTTAGGCCATGATAAATAAATTTGATCGGTTAAGTTTGATGGATCTTCCATTGTAACTTAGACTGTTTGTATTGGGTTTACGTGGCAAGGTTTTGGTAGCAGAGGGGCTGCAACCTATAAGTGATTTTGTTTGCAACTCAGTGAAAGCATACCTAAGAAAGGGAAAATAACTGCTGTATCACATCACCTGGGAGAGTAAGGAGTTGGAAACAGCCTTGCAGACACCAAGGTCAGTGAAAAAGGAGGGGGAGGAGGTGCTCCAAGCACCAGACCTGATGTTCCCCTGAGGTCTGTGGAGAGGCCCCTGGTGGAGCAGGCTGTCCCCCTGCAGCCCATGGGTCCCACAGCAGAGAAGATCTCAGTGCTGTGTAGTTCATGGAGGAGCTCAAGGTGGAGCAGGTGGATGTGGCCTGGAGGAGGCTGCAGCCTGTGGAGAGCCACCCAGGAACAGGAGCTGCAGCCCATTTTAGAGGAGCCCACATAGGATCTGGTGGGAATTGCTGCCCGCGGGGAACCCAGGTTGCAGAAGTTTGCTCCTGATGGATGGACTCCATGGTACAGACCCATAATTAGAGTAGTTCTTGAAGAGCTGCTGCCTGTGGGAAGCCTGTGTCTTCTCTCTGGTGACCACTGGTAGGACCTGAAGGAATGGCATGAAGCTGTACCAGAGGAGTTTCAGATTGTATATTAGGGAAATATTCTCACTGAGAGGGTATTTGGGCACTGAAACAGGCTCCCTGGGGAGCTGGTCATGGTACCAAGTTTAAGAAGCATTTGGACAATTCTCTTAGACATGTGGTTTGATTTTAGGTGCTTCTGTGTGGAGCCAAGAGTTGGACTTGATTATCCTAGTGGGTAACTTCCAACTTTGATTTTCTATGATTCTATGGTACGATAATCTATAGTGATTATTTTCGGTTCTCTTTGAAACAAAATCCTTCTTTGCTCTCTGAACTAACATCTCATCTAACAGAGAGGAATAACTTCCTTGCAATCCAGCCATTGCAGAAGTGTTGTTTTATAGTACCTCATTTTGCTTAACAACTTTCTAAATAGCCTGTCACTAACTTTATATGTAAGAGGTGAATAGACTTCCATCACAAAGCCACACCCATGTCTTTTAGAAGATTATTCCTAGCATTTGTGGGTTTTAATGGGTTATAATTTTATTTTACATCAAAAACATCGGTTTCAACCATTTGCTGTTATATGCAGTCAGTAGGAATATACTATTTCAGTAGCTCATGTCCTTTTATATATATATATATATACATGTATATATGTATATATATATACATATATATATATATATATTTCAGCTTTATTTCATGGTCACAGATTCCATCGTTCCTTAGATTTCCTTATCCTTTAACCAAGGTATCAAGTGTTCTGGATTGCAGTTAACAGCTTCCGGTACTGCACAGATCTGTTCATGTTGAATATCTGTGGTCATTCACATTTGCCATGTGGTTAGCAAAACATGTCAGAAGGCTGGAGATCAGATCACTCATTATGCCAGCTGTTCTTGATGTCACACTCAGTACTGAAAAAATTTATTTTCTAGTTAGATCACTGGTATCATGTACTTATTTCCATTATTGTGTGCTTGTTTTGGTTCTGACAATTTAAAATTCTGATTTCATAAGGTGTATCTTTTTTTTTTTTTTTTTAATAACTTTTCTGCCTGTCGGTCATTATATATTCAACAGTCTATACAGTGGAACTAAACACAGAAGTACTTTCATAGTTGTTCTCTTTCTGCCCAGACTTTTGGATTTCATAGAATCATAGAATGGCTCAGGTTGGAAGAGACCTTAAAAATTTTTTATTTCCAACACCCCTGCCATAGAGAAAGGGATGCCACCCACTAGATCAGGTTGGCAAAGGCTCCATCCAGCCTAGCCTTGAACACATCCAGGGATGGGGCATTCACAGCTTCTCTAGGCAACCAGTTCCATTGTCTCACTAACCTTACAGTGAAGAATTTCTTCCTAATATCTAGTATAAGTGTTTCCTCTTTTAATTCAAGACTATTCCCCCTTGTTCTGTCATTATATACCTGAAAAAAGAGTCCTTCTCCATCTTTTTTTAAGACTCCTTTAAGTACTGAAAGGCTGCAATGAGGTCTCCCTGGAGCCTTCTCTTCTCCAGGCTGAACAGCCCCAGCTCTCTCAGACTTTCTTCATAGGAGCTCCAGCCCTCTGATCATCTTTGTAGCCCTCCTTTAGACTTTCTCTGGGCCCCAAACCTGGATGCAGTACTACAACTGGGGCCTCACAAGGACAGAGTAGAGGGGGACAATCACCTCCCTCAAACTGCTAGTCACACCTCTGTTGATGCAGCCCAGAATGCAGTTGGCCTTCTGGGCTGCAAGCCTGCACTGCTCTCTAACGTTGAGCCTTTCATCCACCTGAACCCCCAAGTCCTTCTCTGCAGAGCTGCTCTCAATGAGTTCTTCTCCCAGTCTGCACTCCTGTATATTAATCTTGTGTCCAAGCTGCAGTACCTTGCACCTGGACTTGTTGAACCTCATGAGGTTCATGTTGGCCCACTTTTCCAGCCTGCCCAGCTCTCTTTGAATGACATCTCTTCCTTCTTCGGTATCAACCCTGTACCACTCAGCTTGTTGTTATCTGTAAACGTGCTGAGAGTGCAATCAATCCTATCACCTAAGTAATTGATGAAGATATTGAAAAACACCAGTCCCAAGACAGTCCCAAGAGGTACACCACTTGTCGCTGGCCTCCACCTTGAACACTACTCTCTTTCTGTGGCCATCAAGCCAATTCCTTATCCATGAATGATTAGTCCACCCTTCAAATCCATATCTTTCTTAGATACTTTCTTAAATATTACATCTTATTATATAATTTAGAGATTAGGATGTCATGTGGGACTGTGTCAAAGTCCAAGTAGATGACATCAATCAGTCTTCCCTTTTTGACTCTCCATCATAAAGGCCACCAGATTGGTTAGGCATGATTTACCCTTGGTCAAGCCATGCTGGCTGTCCTGGATCACATCCTTGTCCTGTGTATGCATTAGCATTGCCTCCAGGAGGATCCATTCCAGGATCTTGCCAGGCAAAAAGGTGAGGTTTATCAGTCTGTAGTTCCCCATATCTTCTTTTTTTTTTTACCCTTTTTAAAAATGGGATTGATGTTTCCCTTTTTCCAGTCACTGGGGACACTGCATGACTGCCATTATTTTTCAAATATCACGGAGAACATTTTGGTGACTACATCAGCCAATTTCATCAGGACACTGGTATGCATGTGGTTAGGGACCAGAGACTTGTAGTTGTTAAGTTTCAACAGTTGCTTTTTGTTTACAGTGGGAGGGACTCTGCTCCCACAGCCCCCACCTGAAGGTTTGGAGTCATGAGATATGTGGGAAGCCTGACTGCTAGTGAAGATTGAGGCAAAGAAGTTGTTGAATACCTCTGCTTTCTCCACATCTGTCATTTGTTCTCCGTCTTCATTTGTCAGAGGTGCTGTACTCTCCCTAGTATTTCTTTTCTGGCCAATGTACCTGTAGAACCCCTTCCTGTTATTCTTTGCATCCCTCACCAATTTTAGTTCCATCAGTGCCTTGGCTTTCCTCATCCCATCCCTGAACATCCAGACAATATTCTGTATCCTTCCCAGGACAAATGGCCCCATTTCCACTGTCTGTGGAGTTACTTCTTTTGCCTAAGTTTGACCAGTAGATCCTTATTCAACCATGATGTTTTCCTACCTTCCCTGCTTGATTTATTACATATGAGAATAAAGGGCTCTTGTGCTCCCAGGAGCAGGACTCCTGGTATCTGGCCCCTGGGGTACACCACTGCTGACAGGTCACCAGCTAGACTTCACTCCAGTCACCACCATTCTCTTGGCCCAGCTGTCCAGACATTTTTTTACCTAGCAAGGAGTGCTGCTGTCCAAGCCACGGGCTGTCAGCTTCTACAGGAGAATACTGTCCTTTCTCTAGACAATTCAGCTGCACTTGCTTTGCCACTCTTATTTAGAGAACATTGTAGTACATTTGCCTACATATAATCAAACTCCACAGAGGGGAAGGGGGTGCCTGCCAGAGGGAAAGGGGAGTGGAATGGTGGAACTGAGATTGCTGCAGCTGGTAGGACAGGTTCGTAGTTGCACTGAGCTTTAAGAAAAGGCTCTCTCTCCTAACAAACAGAGGGGCCTTTGGCCCCTGTTAATGACAACGTAATACTGCAATTGTGAGTGTGACCAGAGAGTGTTACAGATCCAGCATGGGGAGCAAGCAAAACAAAACAAAACAAAATAAAAATCAGACAAGATATTTCAAATTTCTTGAACTTCTTACAGCTGGACAGTTTTATCTGGAACAGAATTCCATCAAGTGATGCATAGTGTTCACTTTAAGAATTAACTCCTGAAAATATATTAAAAAGCAAATTATTACAAAATTTTATCATTTTGAGGTTGTATTTAGTAGCCTTAATCATGTATTAATGTTAGATGTTAAAAGTTTTTTTACTATTTAATCAAATATATTAGAAAATATTATTTTCAAAACGTCATTGTCCATACAACTTTTCAACTAATATTAATCAAGAAAGAAACAAAGAAAAAAAGAAAAAAAGAAAAAGAAAAAAAGGAAGAAAAAAAAAAAAAAAAAGAGAGAAAGAAAGATGTATAAGGTATTCCGTAATTATATTTGCACGTTGAATTTGTTACATTCAAAATGCTAGCTCTTGCATTCTGTTATTAAGTCCTTTTCCAACTCAGTCATTATAGTCTGAACTCCAATAGGGAAAGTTAAAGAAATTCTACAGTTGTCTCTCTTTTCAGTTCCTTGATTGTTTCCCTTTTTAAGTAGTAAAATCTAGTTTCAGTTCATGAATATTAATGATCAGTTTTGTGTTCCAATTTCCTTTTTCTGATTTAGTCAGCATGTTGGTAAATTTAAAAGCCTACTTTATAATTTATTTTATAAATATTCCACACTATTGCTAGTTCCATTCAGGTCAGATTCTCCTTTCAAGTCCCAATTAGCTTGAGATTGTAACTTGAATGGTGTGGTTGCTTTACAGATATGCTTTAAGTGAGTTTGTAAAGCTTGGTCTGGCTCTTCTGACTAATGAGTGTTTCTGAATATATAACCATAGTAAAATGACACAAATGACTGTAAAAGATTTTATTCAAATATGTGGAAAATCTGTAACTTAAAAGTTGAAACGATGTGATTTATAACAAATATCTTTTATATTTTCAAGAAATACAGGAAAAAAAAATCTCTTTAAAAGTCTTTCTTTATATAAAACAAATTAATTATGGCATAATCAATATAACAGTAGCATACATAACATTCTCAGTAAGGATGTGAATACTAAAATTATTGTGCAAAATATTCTGCATAAAAATTTTACCCTATATTTAGTAAAATTTCATCAGTGTGCATACATGTCAGCTAAATAATCTCTTAATAATAAGCATACTTAAAAGCCCCTAAGTACTCATAAACACGATCAACTGCAATACCTTTAGTGATTATCTAGTGATATCTAGTGATTATCCAGTGATATCTAGTGATTGCAAACCTGTATTAAGACTGTACTAAAAATTTAGCCAAAACTTGATGAAAACCAGTATGTTTAAAGTTATTGGAAGAAAATTCTCCCTTGAGTCTTACTAAGGGTGTTGCTAATATACTACATATAAGAGAAACTTAGAAAAGGTGGCAATCTAACATCTATTGTCCTACAAACACAGTACGTTAAATGAAAATCCAAAGGTGCATGAGAATGCTTAGATATATATTTGAATTTAGATCTGAAATTTTTGCAGTGCAAAATGAACTGTGGCCATGCTCAGGGTCCCCTGATGCAACATAAACTTGAATCCTGAATAACTATATCTTGCAGTATTAAGAAGGAAAGAGAGAAAGAGAGAAAGAGGGGAAAAGAGAGAGAGAGAGAGAGAGAGAAAGAAAGAGAGAAAGAGGGAGGGAGGGAGGGAGGGAGGAAGGAAGGAAGGAAGGAAGGAAGGAAGGAAGGAAGGAAGGAAGGAAGGAAGGAAGGAAGGAAGAAAGGAAGGAATTGCTTTTTTTTTTCTTTTTCTGCTGATTTTTATTTTTATCTCTTTAGACATATATATACATTAGCAAAACTAGATAATTCTTGCTGTTCTTATGGTCTGTGAATTTTTATTCTTTACAAACATAGTAAAGTTACCATATTTACTGAATACTTATAAGATTTCCTTAAACAAACAAACCAAAAAAATCATATGTTAGACAAAAGCCTTCAAAAATATGATAAAATGTTTCTCATAATTATATCTCCCTACTGTAATGGTAATGTTCATACTGGTAATGTTCTCAGAGGAGAGGAATGCCAAAATATCGTGGACAACCTCCTGCATTACTCTGTACGTACTGAGTTTTTTAATTAGATTACACTTTTAAAAATTACTTTAGAGACTCATTGGGATGTTATGCCAGACACAGTTAATATCAACATTTTTTGCATGTTTTGTTATAAATCTTTCAATAATCAGGCATCAGGTATCACTCATAGTTATCAAAATTGAAAGAAACAATATTTTAAAAATCATGTTTCCATCAAATATTTGCATATATTACAACATAGCATCTTGTTCAACAATGGACTGTAGACAAAATAAGGTTCTGGGTCTACACAATCTGCTTGTAATAGAATTGTTTTTTATGTACAGCCCAAGAACATAAAAATGCAGGGAATATTAGAACCCTTATGCACCTCTAATGAAGCAACAGTGTTATCATGCTATATTTATTCTGAAGAAAGCTATATATATATATAGCTATATATACATATATATATAAAGAAAAATATATTTAAGATATATAAAAATATATACAGAAAAAAAATATCAAGGGAAATAAATGGCAGATCATACAAAAATAATGATCAGTGAGTAAAAGAACAACAGTAACTCTAAGTACAGGCAGAACTTGCTGCTGTCAAGGAAAATTAACAGATGACATCTAGTAGATGAAATGTCATAATAGGAATTAAATTTGTTCATTATTTTTAATTCTTTCCCCAATAAAAGAATTGCAACTTTTCAGAATACTCGTACCTCTTACATAATTATATAAATTTTCCAGGAGGATTTTAAATGTTGACTCTTAAAGGAATTTTATTTCATACAATTCAAGTTGGAAAACAGGAAAAGAGGCAAATATTAGTTGTTTTACATCAAGAGTCATTGGGAGGTGCAAGCAATGTGTGATGTTGTGCTAAGAAAGTATGTCTGTGTAGGAATATACACTTTAGTGAAGCAAATATGACGAGGATGTACTATATGTAAAAAGGTCATCTGTAATCCACCTAGAGGGGGACAGGATCCAGGGATTTGACTTTTTCAAAGTATACAGGTAGACTTTACTGAGTCGTCCTAATTGACCATGTGACTAGATGGGTGTAAGCTTTACAAGGGTTAAAGCAGACCTTAGAGATTGAGAGGGATTTTCACACCTCCTGGCACCCTTCCTCTTCTGGTAAGGTGGAGTGAATGAACCAGACATTAAAGAAGTAATTAACTAAATTAGTGTTAGAAACCCAGTTTCTTTGGGTAAAATGCTTACTCCTACAGGTTCAAACAGCACCAAGATGCTTCTGCTATCTGGGCAGAAAAGATGAGATACCACAATTCAAAACAAGAGAGTTTTCTTAAGAACTGTATTCTGAGGTTGTCCTCTTTGTCATCTCTCAGGATCTGTGGGCTGTTGGTTCAAACCCTACCTTGGGAATTCCCCATTCACCGCCATCACCCAGGAAATTGGGTCCTGATTCATACCAGGAAAGAATCAACTCCGGCCTGAATGGGAAGGACCATTAGTAACCACTGAAACAGATGTAAGAACTGTGGAAAAAGGTTGGACTCACTATACTTGAGTGAAGGCATCTGTCAACCCTAGTATCTGGGAAGCTGTTCCTACAGAAGACTTGTTGGAAGTTGAAAACGAATAGAAAAATCATATAGTGGACTCTGAGAGGGATAAAAGCTTATTGTTGTAAACTAACCTTTTATTTTCACAGGTAACTAATGAGTGTGACTTGCAAGTGAGAGAAAGGACTGGCCTATAGCAAATTGAAGTGCTCCCATTTTTTTTTTTTTTTTTTTTTTTTGTTTTGTTTTCTAGTAGTATATATTTCTTATTCTGTGTATTAATAATTATTTGGAAACCTACAGATTAAAAATAATGACAGGGTAAATTCAACTGTTAATTTTGTTTCTAGTAATCGTAGGCCTTAGAGAAGGCCTGGGTCAGTTGGCAACTTGGAAAAAGCATGACCAGATAATAGGAAGACAGGATACCCCGTCTAAAATATGTGTGACTGTGACAGAGGGTTATGTACCACAATCCATCATGTTTGATGCTTGTGAGGTGTTAGCTTGTGGAGATTTAAATGCCCAACAATTAAGCAGAGAGAACAAATAACTGGGAGAAACCCAACAGCTAGATTGAGAATAGCTGTATGGAAACAATCCTCTACTGCCATCAGAGAAAGGGAGAAACTCAATGAGAAAACAGGACAGAAAACAGGAGGCCCTCTTTGAAATGAGGCAGTTCAAACATTTGAGATTGAAACAGGGTATGGAGATGTGAATGCCTGGATAGAGTGGGTCAAATATACTGTCCAGAGTCTCAACCATAGCAATGGCTATGCTTGTGCCTTGGGAGAACCGATGGCCCAAATAGTGCCTTTCCCATTGGGGTGGACCAAAGATTCCCAGGGGATGCGATGTATGATTGCACTGTACCAAGAAAAGACTGTCTGGGGAAATGAGGCCTGTAAGTCTCTCTCTTTGCTGTTCCCTTCTTTGTGTGATAGCAATGTCAGGGTTCCCACTACTCTCTACAGCTATAGGTGACCATACAGCTTGCCTCTCACAGCAGGGTGTGAGTGTTACCCAGCATCTAGGAGAATTTGCCTTGTGCACAAATACCTTGAATGCTACCAAGGACTTGATGGGACTTGAAGGTTGAAGGACTTGATCCCCACGGTAGATCTCCGGTGGTACTGTGGAGGGAAGATCTTATGGTCCACCCTACCATCTAATTGGGGAGGCACTTTTGCACTTGTTCAATTCGTATTTTCATAGTTGTTCATAATTCATACTTGTTCAAATACCTTCACCCTGGCATTTGAAAGAGAAACTTCACATGTATCCAGAAGAACTAAAAGAAGCTTAGGAGTATCATTCGATGACAAAGTATACATAGATTCTATTGGGGTGCCTAGAGGAGTTCCTGATGAACAGAAAGCCAGGAATCAAATTGCTGCTGGGTTTAAGTCACTGTTCTGGTAGGTAACAATCAATAAGAATGTGGATTGGATTAATTGTATTTATTATAATCAGCAGAGATTCATAAATTATACAAGAGATGCGATAAGAAGAATCACTGAACAACTAGATGCCACCAGAAAAATGGCTTGGGAATACAGAATAGCATTAGTTAGGATGTTTGCGGAGAAAGGAGGGGTGTGTGTGTGATACTGGGCAACCATTGTTGCACTTTTATACCCAGCAATACTGCCCCAGATGGCATTGTAACTAGAGCATTGCAAGGGCTTACCACCCTTGCCAGTGAAATGGCAGAAAACTTAGGAAAACACACTTCCACCATGGTTGGAATCTTGGTTTGGTAAATGGAATGGGATGGTAGTGTCCATATTTATATCCTTGATTGTAGTAGCAGGAGTTATGACAGCCACTATTTGTTGCACTGTCCCCTGTGTAAGAGGACTAGTACAGTGTTTAATTGAAACTGCACTATTGAAACAAAATGACCATGGAGCCACCACTTTACTCAGATAAGAGGATGATATTTGAGGAGATGGAAAGCAAAGAAAGTGAAGAAGATATCTACCAAATTAGACCCTAGAGAAAAGTTTTGCAAAGATCAACAAGTTATAAAGAAGAAAAGGAAGAAATTGTGGGAATATAAATGTCGTTTTTTCATAGTTATATTGTTTAAAGGTAAGGAATGTGGTATTCAGATATGCTTGCAGTGATAAGAAAACTTAGCAGGAGACCTTGTAAAATGCAGACAACCAGACTCCTTAGAACAATTAGGTGAAAATCAGGGTGTCAAGTCAAGTCAGATAAGTGAAGAAACATTGCCACTTCAAACAGAAAAAAAAGTCAAAAGAAATTACAAATTTAACAGGCCGGCAACTGAAGGCCATGCATTGTTTGTGAAGCATTAGATAGATTGTGAACCTGGATTACCCACTCAGTGGAGAAACGGGAGGATCCTGTCATCAAAAAGTATATAAACTGTGTTTTGGAACTAGTAGGTGTGATCTCTTGCTTGTGGGGTGCCCACCATTGCAATCGTGAATAACTTACTAATTCACTGAGATCCTTGCCTGAGCCTGTTATTGGCTACAGAGTGTTTCTCACACTAGTGTTTGCAGATCATATTACATTATTATTATTATTATTATTATTATTATTATTATTATTATTATTATTATTATTATTATTATTATTATTATTATTATTATTTTCTTGATGAACAGACAAAGCAACAAGAACGAAGATAGAACATATGATTTAAGCATCAGCTGGAGCAACTTCTTCAATCACATTTATTTATCATTTTACAGCAATCCACATGTGGATAACATCAAGATTTACATGCTGAACTACCAGAATTTAGGAGTATTTTGAATTTATGAATATATAATTTGAATTGAAGACCTTTCAAATAGTGTAATTATTTTTCTGCCAAATGATAGATTACATAGATGATATCTTATTACAAACTTCATATACCAGTTCAAATAGCAATTTTAGCTGCTTTAATTTATTTTTTTCTTCAAGATTTTGAATATATAATAAAATGACTGTTGGTAAATAATAAAAATAAAAAAAATGAGAAAATATATAATAAAAAAAAATCTTAACCATAACATAATTAATAATCATTGAATTATTAAGATTGGAAAAGACTTTCGAGATCATCTGGTCCCTACTACCAACGTCACCCACTAAAAAATGTACCTAAGCGTCCAATGCCTGACTACTCTTTCTGAGAAGAAATGTCTCATAATTTCCAACCTAAACCTGTCCTGGTGCAACTTGAGTCCATTCCCTCTTGTCCTATCGCTAGGTATCTGCAAGGAGAGGCTGACCCCCAGCTCCCCACACCTTTCTTTCAGGTAGCTGTAGAGAGCAATAAGGTCTCCCCTGTGCCTCCTCTTCTCCAGACTAAACAACGACAGTTCCCTTAGCCGCTCCTCATAGGACTTGTGTTCCAGGCCCTTCACAAGCTTTGTGGCCCTTCTCTCGACATGCTCCAGGGACTTGAAGTCCTTCTTGTAGTGAGAGGCCCAAAACCAGTAGAGACAGTACTTGAGGTGTGACCTCACCAGAGCTGAGTGCAGGAGAACAGTCACCTCCCTGGTCCTGCTGGATACACTATTCCTGATACAAGCCAGGATGGCTTGGCCTTCTTGGCCACCTGGGCACACTGCCAGCTCATGTTCAGATGAGCATTAATCAGCACTCCCAGATCCTTTTCCTCTGCACAGATTCCCAGCCACTCCCCCCTAGCCTGTAATATTGCATGGGGTTGTTGTGGCCAAAGTGCAGGACCCAGCACTTAGCCATGTTGAACCTTATCATATTGGCCTCTGTCTGCCCATCAACCCATCCTGTCCAGTTTGTCCAGGTTGTTAAGTGAAAAACATAAATAAAAATCAGGAGTTAACATAATTTTAGAATGTAAGATGAAGGAATTAGATAAACAACCTGCTACCAAAGGGTCTCAAACCTTCAAACCTCACCAAGGACTTTTTATCCAATGAACATGTGCAATAAAAGACAAAACTATAGCAGAAAGTGCAATATAAAGTAGACCGCTAAGTATGGACCAGTATGTGAATATTGTGCTTTTACCCATCATTGACTGTTGCTTTCCTTTGTCCTCATCAAATTTCCTTTACTGTGAAATAGAAGTGATCAGCCTGAAGTGATGAGATAATGCAACAATTAGCTTGAAATAATATATATTTTCCAACAGACTTTGCAAAATAGATTGTTTTTAGTAGACAATTTGCAACCATATCACAAGGTTATATCATTGCTGATAAAAGAAGAAATCTTGACAATAAAAGCAGTAGCAAAGTTCTAATACTTTATTTGATATATCTTTCATTTGAATGGCTACAGACTAAGTACTATGGACAAGTCAAAATTTATTTATGAGATATTACTAATGTTTTGAAGAGGCATGGTTCTGATGTTTCAGGACTGAGTTCCAAGGGATCCTCCCAACCAGCGTCCTGAACAATTCAAAGTTTCCAGATATCCAGGGTAGCATTTTTATTGACCCTCCTCCTGACTGCACCAAGAACTGAGAACTCAACCGTATAATGGTCAGTCTGCCTAAGACAACTCCCCACCACCACATCTCCCATCAGTCCTTCTCTGTTCATGAACTAGCAGGACAACCCCTCTGGTAGGCTCACTAACCAGCTGAGTCAGGAACTACTCCACACACTCCAGGAACCTCCTACATTGTTTGCTCAGGGATGTATTGTATTTCCAGCAGATATTTGGGGAGTTAAAGTCCCCCATGAGAACAAGCACTCATGATTGAGCCACTTTCAACACCTGCTTATAGAAAGCCTCATCTGTCTCTTCATCCTGGTTTGGCAGTCTATAACAGACCTTGAGCAGGATGCCCACCTTTCTGGAAATCCCCCTGTTCCCACAGGGATCCCCCCACAGGGACTCATTCCCAATCCGAATTTCAACATGAAGATACTCTCTAATATAGCAAGCCATGCCACCACCCCTCCTTAGTTTCCTGTCCTTTCTGAGGAGCTTGTAGCCATCCACTGAAGCACTCCAGTCATGGCAGTGGTCCCACCATATTTCAGTGATGGCAACTATTTTATTTATTTGATTGTTTAGTTATTAAGGAAATGTTTATTTCTTACCGGGCTTTAAATAGTGAATGGTAAACTATTTCAAACAAGTATGGTGTTGAAAATGTATACTGGGGAATTAAGAAGGGCCTCCTAAATAAAGCAGTACATAGAATAATTATTAAACTTGTTTAATGAATACATACAACTGAACCATTTACAGTGATCAGTGAATTTAATTATTGCACATGCTAGCAGACAAATATAAGCCTTCCCATGGAATAATTATGTTGTACTTCATAGCTATTAACTTAAGACTAGTTTCAAAATAATTCCTGAAAATTATTAATGTTGTTATGTGATAAATACAGTAGCTCTTCCAGAACAATTACAGAATTAATTATAACTTGCTAACTAGTGCATGACTCTGTTCTGCATTGTGTCAAACTTCATGAAAGAACAGAGACCATGACTCCAAGTGATGTACATGCAAGTGCAGTAGAAAAGCTTTCAAGTTGAAACTGTACCGAATATATAATATACACAGCAGGTGGACAGTTCTATATTGATTTTTTTTTTTTTCATTTTTCCTTCCATTATGCACATTATGTAGTAGGTCTAAGTCTAAAGCTGTTCAATTCAATCTATTCAATTTCTCTCTAAAGTCTGAAACTCTAGATCCACACTGTCTTTAAGGCACTATAGATTACATGTGTTATACTGGTGTATTATGCTAGTTGTAAATTGTTGGACAAGGAAATCTTCCACTATTCACTGTTCAGGGATTGTCTCTTTCTTTCTGTACATGTTACTCAGAATATCTTTTCTTTTTTTTTTTTTTTTTTTTTTTGTCACCAGCATTAATTAAAGACGAATAATGAGTTAAGGATAGTGGAGATAAAGGGTAAAAACAAAATCAAACATACAAAACAAACAAACAAACAAACAAACAAAACAAACTCTTCAAACAGACTTTTGAATGTCTCAGCTTTAAAGGATTCATTTTTAAAAACTTGCAAATGCATATTTAGAAAAATAAACACAATAAAATAAAATAAAATAAAATAAAATAAAATAAAATAAAATAAAATAAAATAAAATAAAATAAAATAAAATAAAATAAAATAAAATAAAATAAAATAAAATAAAAACCACATAGTTAATATAGTTGTGGCTATAATTTTTTTAACTTCTATGATTATGTAAATATGGGTAAATCTATGAAGACAATAAAAGATTTAAACCCTTATTCTCCAGGTATCAAAACAGAATAAAAAGAGCCAGGAGGAACATTATTTGTTGGAATAATCATAGAATCATAGAATATCCTGAGTTGGAAGGGACCCTTAAGGATCATCAAGTCCAACTCTTGACACCGCACAGGTCTACCCAAAAGTTCAGACCATGTGCCTAAGTTCACAGTCCAATCTCTTCTTAAATTCAGACAGGCTCGGTGCAGTGACCACTTCCCTGGGGAGCCTGTTCCAGTGTGCAACCACCCTCTCTGTGAAGAACCCCCTCCTGACGTCCAGCCTAAATTTCCCCTGCCTCAGCTTAACCCCGTTCCCACGGGTCCTGTCACTAGTGTTAATGGAGAAAAGGTCTCCTGCCTCTTGACAACCCCTTACGAGGAAGTTGTAGACTGTGATGAGGTCTCCCCTCAGCCTCCTCTTCTCCAGGCTGAACAGGCCCAGTGACATATATTCCAACTGTATACTGATGGAGTTGACTTACTTTACATGTAGTCTGATGAAATATTATTTATCGTTATTATTTATATTGCAAAACAGCCATTTTGGTACATGGCAACTTCCATGTACACCTACCTGCTTACACCAGAAAGCACATGTACAAAGCACACATGGGAATTAGGGTTGAAGATGCATCTTGCTTCTGTTTTCTGCAAAGAATAGAATGAAATTACCTAAAAAGCAGTGTTAAAAATAAAACCAAGGCACAGGACAGGGCACAGGATGGGAGGTGGAGGGCAGTCCCTGTGGCTGAGGGGCAGCCTTTCTCTCTGGTAAGCCAAATGGCCCAGGGGAGCCAGCCCCAGGAAATGGGCCCTCAGCCCTCCTGACCCTCTTCCTTCTTCCACATGAGGGCATCTTCCAGGCCACTCCCAACACAGCCACCTTTGGCCAAGCATCGGCCACTCACATTGGGCATCACAGGGGCTTGCTGAGGTCACAGGGACCCCACTTCCCTGCCTTTCTCCAGGCCCTAGAAAACAGGACCCCCTGCAGCTGGCCCGCCACTATCTGAGCTTCTAGGCCATCTGACATACAGCTTCTGTGGCAGGAAGAAGACCAGAATAAGGAAGGTGAGCGGCAGCCCTCCTTGCTGTGGGAGGACAGAGATGTAGTCCCAGAAAGCCCTGAGAAGGAAGGCACCTAACAAGAAGGGGAAGTGGCATGGGCAGACAAATAACACCTACAGCACGAGAACAGACACCAGTGCTCAAGGGACCTCTGGCTTGTAGCCCATGGACACGTGTGGGTGTGGCAAAGACACAAAGCCCTGGTGTTACCAGTGGTACCTCAATGGCATGGGGCACACACTGTCCCCTGAACTATACAGTGCCTGGGGGCCTGGGCCTTCCCATTGGCACAATGGTGGTGTGGGGTGAAGGCAAGAGCATCAGCAGGCAGGGCTAATTGAGAGGGCTTTAAACTAGGTATGAAGAAGGATTGGGGGGGAAATGAGACTTGATAGAGATGAACCTGGGAGAGCAGTCCCAGGGTTGGGACTGAGAGCAATGGCACAACTCAAGTGCATCTACATCAATGCACGCAGCATGCACAACAAACAGGAGGAGCTGGAAGCCATTGTGCAGCAGGCAAGTTGTGACCTACCTACCAAACTATCACTTTCCCTGGGGGTGTTCACAGAAAGGTTGGACGTGGTGCTTAGGGGCATGGTTTAGTGGGTGATAATAGTAGTAGGGTAGTGGTTAGACCAGATAATCTTGAAGGTCTCTTCCAACCTTAATGATTCAATGGTTCTATGATTCACATTTAGGAGATATATTAAGAATGCTCTGATCTTGGTCTATCCTTTGTACATGCCATAGTTATTTAAACAGCATCATAAATTAATTGTTTATACTGCATCATTATTTCTCAGATTAGTTACCACTCAGAAGTAACATAAATTTTAGAAGAAAAGCATTTAATATAGTGAAAAACAAAAGTTGTTTAAAACTAAAATAATAAATAAAAAGAAGGGAGAAGAAGACATAAAACCATTCCAGCATGGACTTTCCAGAATTAATGTCTAGACTCTCAGGACATACCCTGAGACAGACCATGTATTCTTGCTCTGTTGAGTACAAAGTCAGTTTCTGTTGTCTATTTTGGAGACAGAGTGCACTAACGGTACTCATCCATTTAGTTTATGCAGCCACACTTTGAGTGTGACGAATTCCAGTGTAAGGTCAATAACGGGAAGGAAATATAAGTGACTAGCAAGCTAAACAGCTTACACTTTATATTGTTTGACTTACTAGGTTTCTTGTTGCTTCTTGAATAAATAAAAAAGGATGAAAAATAGGTCAATTTTAGGGAAATGTAGTTTTAAGGGAAAGAAATAAATTCTATGTAATGTAGATATCCAAGCTGAAGACAGAAAAGTTTTTTCCTTAGCCCTATGCAACATAACATGATCTTGATAGTAGGCTAGACATTCTTGTCATCCTTTGCGGCTGGTATGCTTCTCTTTTGCTTTTAAGCACACCCAAAACTTCATTGTTGGGATAGGATGGTCTCTTTTTCTGCTTTCTTCCTTTCCCTTCATAGGTGAAGGATAGTTTTGCTTCCAGGAGGTTTTTCTTGAATGACTCCAAGCACTTGCAAGCTCCTTTGCCCTCCACCGGTACCTCCCATATCCAATTCCTTGAAGCTGGGCATTGTGTATATTGAAATTGGCTGTTCTAAAGTCCAGGGTCTTTGTACTAGGACTGGTCTTGAATGTGCTCACAAGTATTTTAAGCTCCATAAATGTACAATTATTGTATCCAAGGTTGCCATTTGTAGTCACATTGTCAAATAAGGGTTCTTGGTTTGTAAGAAGTGAATCTATCAATGTGTGGTTCCCATTCAGCCTTTGTAGCAGGAAGCAGTCCATAATGCATTCCACAAAACTGATGGACTAGCTGTACACCACTGGTTTTTTTTTTTATTATTATTATTATTTTTTATTTTATTTTTTTATTGTTTGTTTGTTTTTGTTTTTGTTTTCAGCTTTCACATATTTCAACCTTTTTGAATTATCCCTTGTGTAGCACTATGTGCACCTTTATACATATTTTAGCTTCTATTTCTGCTTTAACTGAACTGAGATGATATTCTTTCCGGAAGTGCTGACTAATAAAAATATTTGCATAATATAATTTACCTTTTAAAAAAGCCAACTCCAATATGTTGAAAGAGAGTGAAGTAAGTAAAATGTATGGAGTTACATCAGTTGAACATTTTTTTGTTGTTGTTGTCTTGTAAAAATATTAGAACAAGGAAACAAGAATTTTGAAACAGATTCTTAGTTCTTGTTTGTTTGTTTGTTTGTTTGTTTGTTTGTTTTCCTGTTTATCATGTATTACTGGAGGATACAGTGCTTCAGCTAGTTTGCTGTAGATGTCTGTTAGATAAGTCACTGGTTCAGGAGACTAAAATGACAAACCACATGAAAATAAACCACCAATAGATGTAGCTAGTATAGAAATTTAGAATGACCAATTCCATGGCAAAGGCTTGAAAGTGTATTCTCACTTACATGCACTTGAAAGTATATGCACTTTCAACAACAACGACAGCATAGCAGAAAAAAAAATATATATTTTTTATTTTCCTTTCTCCTGTTGTTAAATGTTTCCTCTTTTTCTTCTCTAAGTTTCAATTCTAGAGGTGCTTTGTGTGTTTGAAGAATCATTTAGTAGAATGGGGCCTGATGACATGCATCCCAGGGTCATGAGGGAATTGGCTGATGTAGTTGCCAAGCCTCTCTCCATCATATTTGAAAAGTTCTGGCAGTCAGGCAACGTCCCTGGTGACTGGAAAAAGGGAAACATCACTCCCATTTTTTAAAAAAGGGCAGAAATAAGGACCCAAAGTACTATAGACCGGTGAGCCTCAGCTCTGTGACTCATGGAAAGATCTCTCTGAGATCATGTAAGAGATACTCCTAGAAGCAATATCAAGACACACGGAGAACAAGGAAGTGATCTGAGACAACTATCATGGCTTCACCAAGGGCAAATCATGGTACTCTATATATTACTCTCCTCTGCCTAGTCAAATTCAGAAAAACAAACAAACAAACAAACAAACAAAAATCAACAAAGCCCTTATCCTATTGGAAATTGTATTTAGCTTTACATTATTCATATGTGTAAGGACTCCCTCCTCTTCATTTTTTTTTCCTGTTCTTTCACTGAGGAGGATTTATTGCAGCCATACATATAGCACTATACCTTTTATTTGTCCTTCCCTGCATATAGCTGATGAGTAGCCTGTTACCTTTTCAAAGACCTCTTTTCTCATGTAATAAAGATTTATTTTTTTTTTTCTGTTTTCATATGCACTAGTTACTTAATTTCTACATATAAATGATAACCATGATAGCAGGTATAAATCTTCAGACCTTAAAACCTGTAGTGGATTTAAATGGCAAGGTATTGGTATCAAGAGGCTATAGGGGTTGTTTCTGTGAGAAGAATCCAGAAGCTGCCCCATGGTAGATAAGGGGCCCACTGCTGGCCAGATATGAGCCAATAGGTGATGTTGTTTGCACCTCTGTGAGAGCATATTTAAGAAAGGGAAAAAATAAAACTACTACACAACAGCAGCTGGGAGAGTGAGGAGTGAGAAACAGCTTTGCAGGTGCCAAGGTCAGTGAAAGAGGGGGAGAGATGCTACAGATGCCAGAGCAGAAGTCCCCTGAAACCTATGGTGAGGACCATGGTGAAGCAGGTTGTCTCCCTGCTGGTGTACCATGGTGGAGCACGGTTCCATGCTGCAGCTTGTGGAGGAGACCATGGTGGAGCAGGCAGATCTGACCTGAAGAATTCTGTGGCCTGTGGAGAACCCCTGCTGGAGCGGATTCTGGGATGGACCTGTAACCTATGGAGAGGAGCCCATACAGGAGCAGGTGACCTAGCAGGAGCTGCTATCTGTGGGGTACGCAGGTTGGAGCAGTTTGCTCCTGCTGGATGGATGCCATGGTAAGGACTTGTATCTGGAGCACTTTTTGAAGAGCAGCTGCTTGTGGGAAGCCCACACAGGATCAATTTGGCAAGGATGACATCCTGTGGGAGGAAACCCATGGCACAGGGGATGAGAGTAACCACAAAGGAGTGGCAGAAACAAAGTGCTATAGACTAATCACAACCTCCATTCCCCGTTAATACGTTAAGATTCTAAAGAAATACTTGTTTTTCTCAAATCACCAAGTAATCAGGAATTCTGGCTATCCATCATGACATCCCAATAGGTCTCTTTATAAACTTTTAATGTCTTTAGAAAGGAGTGAGACCATAGAAGACACCATAAAATTAACATAACACGTTAGGCATCTCAGTGACCAAACAATAACAGATAATAATAAACATTAATTAAAAATTTTACCACATTGCTGGATTTACAATTAGGAAATAAGCCTAAGTGCCTTGAAAACAAAAACTTTAAAGAAGTTAGAAATGAATTGCAGTGATTCAACTCTTCTATGATAAGAAGCTTTTGCTTACATCAGTATTTGTATATCTGACTATCGTAAGTCCTTGAGCTTGGTGGTAAAGAATTTGTCTTCTGAAAGTAAGTTTGATACTTTTATTTATGGAAATATTGTGGAAATAAAACAAAAAAAAAAAGAAGAAAAATTGGGCACCTTGTGAAATGATACACAGCTGTGTAAATGTAGGGGGACAAGCTAAATATCTTGAAGTATACATCATGTTTCAAAATAAACTTTTTTTTTTTTTTTTTTTTTTTTTTTTTTTTCTTTCAGGTGAATATAGTGCAGAGTCCTCTGATTCACATACTCAGTGTGCCAATACCAGCAGTGTTTTTAATGTAACTTGTGTTGAGTGAAGCTGACTTTGCAAAGGTAACGTTCTGTGTGTTGGATTTGAAGTAGCATTCTGTGGGTGTTCATACTCTGTGTTGGGCTTTCCTGTGGGGGAAAAAAAAAAAAAAAAAAAAAAAGGAAATAAATGAGTGTGTAGAAATAAAATGTGTAGTTTTATAGGAATGCATTCAAGCAAAGGAAGAATAAAGCCTGTGTGACACCTTAGTGATGAATAAGCCCTGCTCCAGCTATAAGCCTTGGAGGGACTCTCAAGATCAGCAAACAAATGATAAATGGACAATGTTATCTAATTGTTTTTATATTTGAAAGATCAAAATGGCAAGGCACAGATCAGGAGTGAACTACACAAACATTGCTATCAGAAATACAGTTTCAATAAAGTGAATATTCACCAAGAATTCCACAGAGAAAGTTGGTTAGTAATGCACAGAAGTGATACGTCCTTGCCCCTTTTTTCTGCAGTGAGACCCTCTGCTGACCTATATTGGCAAGGGTGAGTGACTTAAATAGCTCAGAACAAAAGCAGATACATAAGTTACAAGGTACCAGGTACTTGTAACATACTTGTTACCAGGTACTCATGGTATAATGAGTGTTGTCCAGTTCCTCTTTATGGGATAGGTTCGCACTGTTCCATTCAAATTGGGTGCACTGACCTGAAACAAGGTGTTCTGAAAGATGACATGTCTAGTCCTCAGGGTCAAAGTGTTCAGGTGACAAAATTCACTAATGAGTAAAAAGCCTCAACATATGGTAAATATACAGTTGGAGAGATCACCATTTGTAGTCCCTCGTATTTTGTTCAATGTGCAAAGAAGCCCCAATATATAAAACACTTTCTATCCTCCCTGAACTGCAGGTAGGTTTTTTCCTATCGTATTTCAAAAGTAATCGGCAGTACCTGAAAAACACATCTGTCTCCTCCTAGCCCCTCTCGCACCCCCCTTCACCCTCTACCCCAAAAAAGAAAAGAAAAAATAAATAAAAACACGAAAAAGAAATGGTCTAGGAATTAAAATAAGATGGTCTATATAAACACTGATGACTTTATATGCTTGTTTGTCTGGTCAGCTAAAGATTAATATGGGAATTGCAAAAGAATCAAATAACTACTTATTCACAAAAACATGTAGGATAACAGAAAACTTTCCTCATCTCACCCAACATTCATACTAAATGCATAATTGCATATAGAAAACATAAAGGTTTTAAGTTTTATTATTATTATTAATTAAAACACTATATATTTTTTGTTGTTGTGAAAGAGAGAACAATGACATTGGAAGCCTTAGTCAGCCCCCGCCTTTCCTCCCCCCTCCCCTCCCCCCCATACACAAAAACTAATCTTTTCAAGGATAAAGGAGATAATGCATTAATTCCAGAGTGGGACTTATGTTGTATCTATTTCAAGTCTTTTCACAGAAACAAGAGCCTTTTCATGAAGAAAAAGCTGTCTATTCTAGCAATACTATTGGATACCACCTGTCTAAAGTGAGTCACATTTAGGAGCAGTTGTATTTGCTGACATGTTTTAAGCTGGTCTGTGAGGAAGTATGTTTAAAATTTGTTCTTTTTTTCTTGATCTGATACTGAACCACTAGAAAATTGTGGTAAGAAGAGATCAAGAATTGACCAAAAATTAAAACATATAAAGAGGAACAGGGCTATGAAGTAGAGATCAAAAGCTGTTGTTAAGCAAGAGATGTCTTAAGGTATGCATTTTGCCAGCTAAGATTCCATGATGAAATTCATGATTCAAATCCAAACACTCTGTAGCAAGTCTTGAAAACTGTTTAACTGAAGTAAGAGGGTAGACCATGAGTGTATCCAAACCACTGTCATCTTGTAAAACATCAGGAAGATAGTCCAGTGGTTTATCTCTGACTGAAATGTACTGTAGTCAGCAGTATGTCTGAAAGAGCCCTCTTGGGTGAAGGATGATTACTCTTTTGGACTGGAAGCTTAGTTTATTTTAAAAGAAAGCAATCTACTGCTTTGCCCAGGGAAGATCTGCCAAATTTGATTTAAGATAATTGTAGTATTTTGTAACCAATAAGATGTCTAAATGTAAAGTTAATGCATAGAAACTGACTCCACAATCAGTAAGACTGTAAAGTAGGTATGTTTATTCAGTGCTGGGTGGCACAGGGAGTTATGCCACCAAAGTCGTGCACCTCTAACACGGCAACTTGCTTTGGTTATATGCAGTAAAGAGTTACATATGCATGAAGCTTCCAAATACACCTATACATATGCATAACATACCCCACTTAGTATTAAAATTAGCTCCAATAAGTCATTTCCATAAACTCCTCCCATCTGCACTTGCACAGTGACTTCTGGTGGTGGGTGTTGAGGGTCATGAGTATGAAGTAAGATGTCTTCATCAGGGTTGTACTTTTCACCTCATCTCCTTGTGCATGCTCTCTGAGCCCTTGGTCACAGTCCAAACCATAAGGTCGGTTTGATCCAGTTCTCGGGGTCCAAGGGGCTCCTGTTATCTCTAGGCCTTGCAAGTTTGACATACTTTATGTTGTCAGTTTATGAACAGTCCTCCTTATCTCTGAGCCCTTGGTCACAGTCTAAACCATAAGGTTGGTTTGATCTGGTTCTCAGGGTCCCAGGGTTCCTGTTATCTGGAGGCCTAATCGCAGCACAGGCACAGTACATTGCAAATGTAGCACATATTAAGCAATGAGTGTTGCCTACATATTCATTCTTAATCAATTGCTCTCTAATTTCTAACCCCCATGTCTCAAAGTTATATTTATTCAATGAGGCCAATACATATTGTTGAAATTCAGGATTTTTTTTTTTGTTCTGTTTTTATTAACTCAGTAACTTGAATTTTAATATTATTCATTGCTACAATTCAGTATGTATCACAACGGAACCAGGCATAAAACAGAGAGATTAATATCCTGCATTAAGGGAAACATAAGAACAACTTGAAACCTGTGGGATAAAAATGAATTAATAGGAATGAAACTAGTATGGTATAGCTAAGTAGATTCATTTATTGAAATCTATGCTGAATAGATGATTGACCAAAAATTGATAATCAATACATTTTAAAATAAAAAAAAAAAAAAAAAAAGTCATTAAAAATGCTGAGACCTGCAAAAACAAAAGCAAATAAAGACAAATGGAACAAATTTTAGAAATAAGCCATGACTGAAACACCCACTATTTTCAAGGAATACTATCTAAAACATGAAAGAATTGGAATGAGATTTGTGCTTGGGTACTGCATTTGTGCATGTTCCCAAATGGACTACAGATGAAAAAAACTGTTGGGTTACCTTCTGTAAAGTGAACAAAACCAGGCAGGGAAAGGTAGAGCAGGTCAGAACAGAACTGGCTATTCAGTGCTACTAATTCAGTCTGGATTTCAAGGTATAAGTCTGGAGCAATAATAGAGTGTTTTAGCAATCCTGACCATAAAGAAAATTAGCCTGCAATGAGATGAATTGTGACACCTTGCCTCTAAGAGTGTTGTAGCTATAAGAGTCAGAAGACGTGTTGCTCCAGCTAGACTGTTTTAAATTAAATTGTTAAGAAGGAACAGTAGGAAGAAACTGCTAAAACAGGAGCTGTAGGTTTATGGAAGATTTTTTGTTTTTTTTTTTTTTGGACAGTCATATTTATTTGTTGTGTAAAATATATTTAATATAGACTATAGACTATTATATAGTACACTGGAAAACAGGAAATTGATTCCAGCTGTTTTGTCTATCCCCTGTGGTAGTTGCTGTTCAATATCTACTTGTAAGTGTTAAATTTCACCTTAGATGAGGTGCCAGATGAATTTATAGTGTGTATAAAGTAAACATATATTTAATATAAAAATAAATGTGTATTGGCATTTCAGAAATCTTACAAAGGTGAAAACTGCCTTTGGTTAAGTTTTGGAATATGAAGATATATCCTGATATATGTTCAGATTAAGCATTACTGTGAATATGTATTGCTTAAATTTTATAAAGAGTTATGTAAAGTACCTAGGTCCAGAACAATGCTTTCACTTTACTGAAGTTGCTTATTTTCTGAACTAAACCTCATTTTCAACTGACTCTGAAACTACCAGACAAACCTTCTTGTTTTCCAATTCAATCTCTCATTCTTCCTGTTTATTCCTAAACTTAGGCTAATATTGTTGAGAGTGATTAATCTGAATCATGGCAGACTCTGAGAACTCCTTCTTTCCCAAGTTCTGTGCATAACAGTGTGACAGTATCTTATGAGAAACATAAATTTATAGACAGGAATATACTATCATCATCATCATCAATCATCATCATCATCATCATCATCACCATCATCATCCTTTGGATGCAGAAGATTTCCAAGCAAAAGACACAAATATAGGAGAAACTGAGGTACACAGGAGAAGGAGAAGCTGCCTACAAACATAAAAGGTTTTACTGCTCAGTTTCATCTCTTGTGCTATGAGTGCAATGCAGTGTCATGGGATAGTAGCCAATATAGGGGAAATATTTTAAGTTCTTAAAAATATAAAAGCTTGAGAGTCAAATCTGTAATGTTAAGCAGTGTATATGCTGTGCAAGGTTCTGCAGAACTCAAACAGCATGACTGTTAAATTTACTAATGATATGAATCTGGGACAGACAGTAATAATTAAAAAAAAAGAAAAAGCATTATTTCAAAGTAATATTTAAAGTCGTGACAGAGCTAAATGAAGAGTGGATAGGTGTAGCTTGAAAGACAAAGTAAAAGAGTAACATTCACAGTGATATAATAATATTTATATGTTGTCACAAACAAAGCTACAGAGTTTTACAATATCACACTGCTTCAAAAAAAGCAAATATTATTCCGGAAAACAAATCAACTTCTTATGTTCAAATAATGCTTTAATGGCCCTAACTATGTCCAGTTTGGAGTGTGATATACGGAGTAATAATTTGTGTCAAGAGGATGGTTGATATTAATAAAAAAGGGGGAGATGTGAGAGTGTGGCCATGGGGAGTCAACAAGCGCATGGTTGATGATAACATCAGACTCTTAATGATGAGGCCATCAGGAATGTAAAGAGTTTAGAGGGAACAAATAAGGGTGAATCAGGAGATGCCATGCAGTCACAGGGTTGCTTGGTCTCCAATCATTAAGGCATGGAGGTTGCTGGCTGTTTGCCGGGCAAAGTTGTTCAACCAATGAAAAGTTGTTTTGAAAAGGACTGCTGTGGGGTGAAGGGTATAAGGGTATAGGAGGGGATCCTGTCCTCAAGATGAAAAGGCAACATGATAAAATGAAGTTATGTCATCAATAAAGAAGTAGAAAAAAGGAATGAACAGGGACAGGCTAGCAGAAGAGAGACCAGGACAAGAACAGGCACATTGATTCATATGATTCATTGAATCATATGTTCTTAGAAACAAAGACTGTCCTGGTAACCTTACAGGTTAATCTCCTTATTAACAATCATACAGTTTATGATCCTGAAATATTGGACCAAACTGAGGTTAAGATGTGGGACTCTGCACCTAAAGATGACAAGGTTGCGGTGGGACTGCTAGGCACCTGGCAAGACCTCTTTAAGACCTCTGAGGTCTTAAAGAGCCGTATCTGACCACAATCAGAAACATGTGGTTTGCCAGATAGTGAGGAATGGAAAGGAATGGAAAATGGAGACTGTTATAAGTCATGGAAGATATGGGAGCACTTCAACCATGCCAGCTATACTTCCCCAGTCATGGACATTGATAGTAATAGACTTAAAGGATTGTTTGTTGCCTTTTCTGATCGTACATATGTATAGGCATACTTGGGTTTAGTATGTAAAGCAATGTTCTCTATATTTAGAAAGTTCAATGTTAGTATGTGTGTGTTGGTAGAGACTAGACTCCCTGCACACCCAGCTCTGTTTACTTGTCTTTTATAAATATTACTAATTCAGATTGAGTTGAAACTTCATTTATAACATTATCATGTTAATAACCTTTTCAGAGATATTTCATGCAATTATCAAGACTGCAAATTGTTCATTTTATAAGATTCCATTTTGTGTTGAGTAACTGGGACAGGGGAAAAAAAAAAAAAAAAAAAAAAAAAGGAACAGACAGAAAGACAGAAATATAATAACTTATTAGTTACTGGGAATACAATTCATTCACTAATCTGCAAGTACCTCCTATCTAAGGAAATTCCCCATCAGGCTATAGAGATTTTGTGTTTTCAAAAAATACTAATCTGTTTCTAAAACAGGAGTTCAGGAGCTCACCGGAAGTCTGGAATAGCCAACATTGAAAAGTCTTATATTTGAGAATTTGAGGGATATCATCTCATGTTCATTATTTATGTATTTATTTATTTATATATTTGGTAGTGATTGATGACAAGTTTTTAATTTTAAAATATATCTTCATCTCAAAATTCTATACAATAGTACAAAGAGAATGGCAGCCTCTGTAAAATGACTGGGAGACAGCTTCTTTGAAAAGATGCTTCATAAATAGACCTGGAGTTGGGCACTCCCAACAAGAGGGAGATGATTTAAGTCAGGATGTTTGCAGCTTTTCAATGTGCCTGCAAGAATACCTTCTCAGACAGGAGTAAGAAAGAAAATACTTGAGAAATGGAAAGAGTGGAAGCTCTTGTAAATGGATGCCTTTTTTCTGACTCAGACATAATAACAGTTATAAGTGGGGTGCCCATATATGGTTACTGCTAATTCCTCAGAAGCCATTCAGAGTTTGTTGTCAAACAATGTCTCCTCTAGTAGATCTGACAGTTTCTCTGGGGAAATTCTGGAAGCTCCATTTAAGAAGAAAAAGTGTATTATACGAGTGATCTGATCTGATTCTGAATTTGATTTGCCTCAGCAATATTTCCAAAATTGCACTTTAAATGCATTTCAAACCCACCAGTAATGTTTATGATAACATCTTAATAACTAAATGACTTACTCCACCTAATCTATGAGAAAAGGTTTTTCTGAGATGAAGGTGATGGTGTTTGTTTATTTTGAATATTTCTTAAGACTGGTGAGAAGAAGAACCTGTATCAATAACTGTAATAGTTCTGACTTCATTTTTATAAGCCTCTTTCCCTAAAGACAGGATAATTTACTGTTGACCAGTGCTTTTAACTAGATTCATAAGACAGAAGTATACTTTGGAATAGTAATATTTTTCTAATCCAACAGAGTTAAATAGGTAAGGCAAGCAGCAGCCTGTGGCATAGCAATGATACAGACACCAGGGAATGTTTAGGGATCAATAACTGTATTTTTCTCCATTTAAGTTTATGTCTAACAGAAAACTCCAAAGAGTTCAGGTTACCTCTAAGTAAAAGGATAAAAGCTCTACATTCACATCATATTCCGATTCTTGATTTGGAAGGGTTGCTGAGAATGTTGATATACTATATGTTTATACTTCACTTTATTGAAATAATCCCTTATTTTAATAATCCCCAAGATTATTGAGTACAGACTGGGAGAGGAACTAATTGGAAGCAGTACTGCAGAGGACTTGGGGATTCTGGTGTCCAAAAAGCTCGACCAGTGAGCCAGCAGTGTGTGATTGCATCCCAGAAGGCCAACTGCATCCTGTACTCCTGTACCGCATCAAAAGAGCAGTGGCCAGGAGGTTGAGAAAGGTGCACCTCTACTCTGCCCTTTAAAATATATATATATATATATATATATATATATATATATATATGTATATATATATATTTATTTATTTATTTTCCTAGAACTGCCTTAAGTAGTGTAGTAGATAAAAAAGAGTATGCTATTGTCAACAATCTGATCAAATCTGATTAACTTAGGTGAAGTAGACATTTTAGCAAATTTGTCGAATATATTTATTTATAAATTTAGAAGTAATATATATTAAGTACTATTAAGTACTATATATATATAATATATTATTTTAAGCATTGAAAGAATGAAAATATACTAGTGGTTAAGATGATTGATTAACTTGATATCCTCTTTAGTTGCCATAGTAACTACCCATCTGCTTAAAATATTTAAAAAGTAGTGATTCAGTATTTTCCCCTTTGAAAAAAAGGTTTACCAATTCATAAATACTGAAGCAATATGTTTTCCTTTAAAAAAAAAAAAAAAAATAAATAAAAATATGGTGAAAATTTAGGTAGAAAAGTGTACTTTTTCTATGATTGTTTTTAAGAATTACAGAAAATAACCTTTGACACAATCTTTCTTAATGCCTTCATTTTGAATTATTTTTCTTATAACATAAGGAAACAAAACAAAACAACAACAAAAGCAAACAAACAAAGAATTAAAGTTTCCTTAGAAGATTAGAGCATCTACCAGTTGTATCAGCAATGTCATTATGGAAGTGGAATATCCTTTCAGGGTTTGTTCAGAAAGTAACCAGAAATAAATAGTAATTTATGAGGATCTTATATTTTTTTCTGCCTTACTAGCTCTAGCAGTACTTGAAGGTCAACTTCTTTTATTACTTCCATTCCTACAATCATCTCAACATTGTGGGTGATTCAGTTAGTGGTGTACTTCCCTCCCCACCAGTAAAGAAGAGAGGTCTTAGTCACTGTTCAACCAGAGAGGCAATCTTTCAAATGAGATCTATGAACAAGTTATGATCTCTCTTTGTAATTCATTCTATCTCACAGGGCATGGTTCGAGCCTGGGAATTTTATACCTTTTTCTTGAGTCTTGTGTTGCTGGAACTGCAATCAATACAGAATTTTATTTAATCATGTTAAATATTGCTGAACGTACACAAAATCATTTTTACTTGTTACAATTTTAGATGTTTGAGGCCTGATTTCTATGTTATGTATGCCACACATGAATAACTCTTCCTGTTAACTTTGTTGATAAACAGATTACATTGTTTATCTTCACTATTATCTTGTACTCGTCTTTTGACTCTATGATGAATCTGTTCTTTCTTCACAGTACACTAATATATTTTATCCATAGAACAAATATGTTATATCTGACACCTCAGTCAAAACTCGGTATTTGTAGAGCTAATTTGACTATCTAGTACCCTGTACTTCTACAGTGCTTGAAAATGTTATCAAAATGCTTCAAAAATCCTAAGTAAAAACTTTAATCAAATGCAAAACCTACTAATAATATCTTCAGATTAGCATTTCTCTGTAATCTGCTATGTATTTTGGGGGTACTTTATTTCAGTATTACAGCAGGCCTCAGAGGTAGAGAAGTAAAATCATCTCCATTATATTGACACAAGTTAAACCTTCCACTCAGTTACACAGAGATCTTGAACTGCATAAAAAGTTCCATGTAATTCCAGATAGTCACAGACACTGGCTTTGTCTTACAGTTTTAAACTTCAGATATTTATCCTGCAATTCCATCTGCAAACTGTTTGATTGAATGACAAAACCACTAAGTATGATTGACTTCCCTCAATTTCACAGAAAGCTGTTGTATTACTCTTGAAGTTCAGGTTCTTCCTAATGTCCTTCTTAGTACCAGAGCTTTCACTGCTACTGTTCTTCATTCTGTTTTTAGAGTCCATATTTCAAGTTCTCAGAACTGTGGGTTTTTGTGTTCTTTGTTGTTGTTGTCTCCCCCCCCCACACACACACATACCCTCCCCCCTCTTTTCCTTTAGTTAGAGTGATATTGTCTGAATAAAGAGATCCGTTGTGCAAAATTGTTAATTCCAAATCAGAGGTATAAATGATCTCTTTGAAATGAACTGATAAGTATATTATGTCTTCATCAGAAATTTCCAATATATTTTTCTTGCAAACTGTGGTTTGAGATGTTTCATAGCATTTACAGTACAAACAGTCCTTGTGAGACTGCATGTTTTCCCCAATGGATAATGATTACTCTCATTTGTTGAAAAGTAACGTGTATTATTATTATTATTATTATTATTATTATTATTATTATTATTATTATTATTATTATTATTATTATTATTATTATTATTATTATTATTATTATTATTATTATTAAATATTATTATAATTCATTTAAAAATAATCAAACATTTAATTAATGTTTAAAACAAATCCTTACATTTCACACCTATATTAGTGTATACAGCACTAAAATGAGTTTTTTCCATATATGTGAAAATCCCAAATCATTTTTTAAGGATGAACTGGAACACTGAAGGAGGAATAGCAGAATAATGATCATGGTGTTCTATCTCACCTTTTACAGTTATTTAAGCTCTTAGACAACTCACTATATCAAATATATACAGACAAAATAATAACGGAGGAAAATTGATTTTAGGGTGTTAATAAAGATAGTTAATATTTTGCACTTAGCTGTCTTGGAATGCTCTTGAAGCACTTTCATAGCTAGCTAAGTATTATCTTCCCTATTGTTCTAATGTTAACCCCAAAGGATGCATCATCTGTCACTAAATGTTCAGTATAAAACTGCTCATTTTGTTTCCTTTCGCTCACTGTGGAAAGAGAGCACAAAACAGTCCCTCTGGCATGTTCATCAAAACTGTGATCTAGCTGATTAAAATGCAGAGAAACTGGCATTTTCCTTTTATCTGCAGTCTATCATATCTTTATTGTTCAAATCTCATTAATACTGTTTCTACTCTTTTCTATTTTTTTTCTTTCTTCCTGCATCCCCTCCCCACATCCCCATTACAAATAATAATAATAATAATAATAAAATAAACACAACCAAAATTATTGCATATAGATTTTTCATGTAACTTTCTGTGAAATAGCCTGAAGCAGTCATATAGTTTTCTGGCATAATTCAAGGGTAAAATACAAATTTTACTGTCATTCAAAACTACATGTCTTTTGAGTAAAAATTATCAGTACTTAAATAATTTTTGGTACCCTATCCCCATTTTAATTTTTTCTTCCTTTCTTTCCTCATATTTTACAACCAAGAATATATATGCATATATATAAACAGTTACATATGAAGTTATTTTTATTTCTCTGTATTGATCTTTTTAATTTACCATCTCTAGTTTATCACTTTTTCCTTTTAACTATCATTTGAATTTTTACAGAGTATTCCACAGGATGCTTTCTATAAATATCCAAACAGCCAGTTTTTCTTATGTTTCTTAATATGTTTAATGTAAGGTGCATGCCATTTTGAGCTGTCTTTAAATGCTATATTTTTGTATGTAGCCCCGCCACATATTCTTAACAGCACTGTATTTTTCCTACACTAGAAGATATCTTATCTATGATTTTCTTCAAAACTATAAGCAAATAGATATGTTTTGGAATTACATTGTTTTCCAATGCTCAAACAAATATTGAACCAAATATATATAATCTCATCAATGTATATAGATGGATATATATATATATATATATAAAGGGTAAACATAATTTTCATAGCACTATACCCTGTTTTATATGAACGTCCCTCTTTCTTGGCAGAAAATATGAGTTTGGAGTTTAGGACACAATGAAAATTGACTCTGTTCTTCTTCCTCTTTTGTCTTGTGAAATCAATCCAAATACTTTTCATAATAAATCTTAAAGAAATGAAGAAGTTACATAAATCTCTCATTAAGATCCCTTATTCACCACTGAACGAGGGAAAAGAACCATTAATGTTGGTCATTGTTGTAGAGTAAAATATTATTTACTTTTTTATATATTATTATCTCTTGAAATTCTTGATTCTTGAAAATCAAATTACTGGTATGAATATAAAACTAAAACCACACATTGTTCCCAAAAAATAAAAATAATAATAATGAAAAAAAATACCTGAGTTGGACCTCAAAGAATTTGCTATATAGCTTTGTGTACATTAGTCTCTGAAGCCTTTGTTACCATTAGATAATAAGACTTCAATATCACCAGTGTAATGAGTGATTTGACTACCTGTCTTCACAGTCATCTCTGAAGTCATTTTCTTATTTATATTCTTCCCCCCAGAGAAGCAAAACAAAAGCAAAATAAACAAACAAACAAAAAAATCAGTGTGAACAATAATATCTTAATTTTGAATAATTCATTTGTATGTACATATATGCAAGGATTAATTTTAATTCAAACAAAACAGTCCTAATGTGTAAAAATTAGAGACACATAAGGTAAAACTCTTGCAGTGTCTAGCCAGTGAATGAATGAGTGTCTCTGGCTGCAGGGAGTGTCTGAGCCTGTTGCTGCCCTCTGAGGGTGACAGAGACACTGTGTGTGTGAGGTGCGAGCAGGTGGATGACCTGGTCAGCCTTGCAGAGCTCAAGGAGAAGGTGGAGAGGTTGAGGGCCATCAGGGAGTGTGAATGGGAAATAGACTGGTGGAGCAACTCCCTACACAGCCTGAAGGACAGGTACCAGAGTGAGACACCCTAAATGGGGGTGAACCCTCTGTCCTGTTGCAGTCGGGCACAGAGAGGGGACCTGGGAGTTGAGAAGGAATGGAGACAGGTCCATGCTCAACCTCACAGGCAGCGCCCTCCCCTACTGGCCCCACCTTCCCAGGTGCCCTTACGCAACAGGTTTGAGGCCCTGGAGCTTGAGAGACTGGTGGGTAAGGATGAGGTAGCAGGTCTACCCAGGAGGATGCCTAGGGTGAGGAAGTCAACTCCACACCTCAGAACTGCCTCCACCAAGAAAGAAAGAAGGGTAATCATTATAGGTGACTCCCTTCTCAGGCGGGAAAAGGAGGAGGTTGAGGGTCTGTACAGTAGTCCGAACCTGGGAAGCAAACCTGCAAAACATGTCATGATTGGTGAAAGTACTGAGCATATGGATCAGGGCCAGGCGGAGCACTGCATCACAACCAGTGACACAAAAAAAGAATGGAGAGTCTTAGTGATCAGAGACTCCTTGCTGAGGGGCACTGAGGCTCCTATTTGTTACCCATATAACCTATCCAGAGAGGTGTTTTGTCTTCCTGGGGAACATGTCAGAGACCTTAGGAAGGCTTTTCCACAGCTCATTAAACTGGAGGATTACTATCCTCCTGTTGTCATTCAGGTTGGATCCCAGGAAGCTGTAACTAGAAAAATTAGGAATATTAAATTCTTTCATGAACTTTGCATCCCTGGGAAGGTTATTGAAAGGATCAGGGGCGCAGGTAGTGTTCTCCTTTGTCCTCCCTCTGGGTGACCAGGACCCAGAAAGAAGGAGAATGGGACAGGTGAACAACTGGCTGAGGGGGTGGTGCCTGGACCATGTATTTTGATCTTGGGCAGCCCTTTGAGAAGCTGGGTATGTGGGCTGCTGACCGACTTAAGTGGGGCACAAGTGTGTTGTGGAGCAAGCTCTCTGGGCTACTTACCAGGGCTTTAAACTAGGTTTGATGGGGGAAGGGAGGGGAGATAAAAGTGACAGAAGGGCTGGGTGAAGTTGTCACTGTCACTGTCACTGTCACTGTTGAAGATAGTAGGGAAAAACATCTGAGTTGTCCCATAGGATCGTCCGAGGGCTCCTTAGAGAAGGTAATGATCCTGATATTCCATCCAGAATATTCTTCTTCTTGCATCCCTCCAGGGGTAACTGTGCCTGCTGTTTCCCTAATGTGCCTGTATACCCATGCACAGAGCATGGGAAATAAAATGATGAACTCAAGATTTGTGTTCGGTCACAGGGACACGATCTTGTTGCAATCACAGAGACGTGGTAGGACAGCTCGCACAACTGAAACACTGTCATGGAAGGCTATGATCTTTTTAGGAAAGACAGGCTGGGGAAGTGGGGGGGTGGGGTTGCCCTTTATGTGAGGGACCAATTATAGTGTACCCAGCTCCACCAGGGGGAGGGTGATGGACAAGTGAAGAGCTTGTGGGTGAGAATTAAGAGTTGGGCTGGTATGGGGGACACTGTTGTGGGGGTGTACTACAGGTCACTAGATCAGAAGGAGGACGTCAATGAGGTCTTCTACAAGCAGCTGGTAGTAGCCTCATGATCACGGGTGCTGGTTCTTATGAGGGACTCCAATTTTCCGGACATCTGTTGGGTAAACAACTTGGCCAGGCACACACAGTCCAAACCGTTCCTACAATGCGTTCAAGACAATTCTGTGACACAGGTGGTGGAGGAGCCGACAAGGTAGGGGGTGCTCCTGGGTCTTGTCCTTACCAACAGGGATGGGCTTGTTAGGGATGTGAAGGTCAGGGGCAGTTTGGGATGCAGCGACCATGAGATCATAGATGGTGGAGTCCAAGATGGAACTTGGTGGAAGAAGTAAGGCTAAAAGCAGGATTGCAACTCTGGACTTTCAGAGAGACAACTTCCACTTCTTCTGGGACCTGCTTGGGAATATCTCATGGGCTAGGTTGCTAGAAGGCAAGGGTGCATGTGAGAGCTGGACTGCATTTAAAAAGCACTTCTTCCAAGCTCAGGATCGGTGCATCCCTAAGAATAGGAAAATGGGGAAGGGGGACAGGAAACCAGTGTGGATGAGCAAGGCGCTCAAAATAAGATCAAGAAGAAAAGAAAGGTTTATGAAATGTGGAAAAAGGGCCTATCCTCTTGGGAGGAGTACAGAAGTGTTCTCAGAGCCTGCAGGGACATGACAAGGAAGCCTAAAGCCCACCTAGAGATGAGGCTTGCAAAAGAGATAAAAGATAATAAGAAGGTTTTTTTTTAAGTATGCAAAAAGTAAAAGGAAGAGTAGGGATAATGTGGGTCCCTTGCTGAATGATGAGGGTGTCCAGGTAATGGGAGACTGAGAAGGCAGAGATAATTAATGCTTTCTTTGCTTCAGTATTTGCTTCAAGGACTCCCCCCCAGGACTCATCAATGCTGGAAGGAGTAGAAATCACATAATCACGGAATCACAGAATTTTCTAAGTTGGAAGAGACCTCAAGATCATTGAGTCCAACCTCTGACCCAACGCTAACAGTCCCCACTAAACCATATTCCTAAGCTCTACATCTAAACGTCTTTTAAAGACTTCCAGGGATGGTGCCTCCACCACTTCCCTGGGCAGCCTATTCCAATGTCTAACAACCCTTTTGGTAAAGAAGTTCTTCCTAACATCTAACCTAAAACTCCCCTGGCACAACTTAAGCCCATTCCCCCTCATCCTGTCACCAGGCACGTGGGAGAACAGACCAACCCCCACCTCACTACAGCCTCCTTTGAGATACCTGTAGAGAGCAATAAGGTCGCCCCTGAGCCTCCTTTTCTCCAGGCTGAACAAGCCCAGCTCCTTCAGCCTCTCCTCGTAGGACTTGTTCTCCAGGCCCCTCACCAGCTTTGTCGCCCTTCTCTGGACGCGTTCAAGTACCTCGATGTCCTTCTTGTAGCGAGGGGCCCAAAACTGAACACAGTACTCGACGTGCGGCCTCACCAGAGCCGAGTACAGGGGGATGATCACCTCCCTAGCCCTGCTGCTAACACTGTTTCTGATACAAGCCAGGATGCTGTTGGCCTTCTTGGCCACCTGAGCACACTGCTGGCTCATATTCAGCTGACTATCCACCATCACTCCCAGGTCCTTCTCAGCCTGGCAGCTCTCCAACCACTCATCTCCCAGCCTGTAGCTCTGCTTGGGGTTGTTGTGCCCCATGTGCAGGACCCGGCACTTGGCCTTGTTGAACTTCATGCAGTTGACCTCAGCCCATCGGTGCAGCCTATCCAGATCCTCCTGCAGAGCCTTCCTACCCTCGAGCAGATTGACACACACTCATAGCTTGGTGTCATCTGTAAACTTACTGAGGGTGCACTCAATGCCCTCGTCCAGATCATTGATGAAGATATTAAAGAGGACCGGCCCCAGCACCGAGCCCTGGGGAACGCCACTAGTGACTGGCCTCCAACTGGACTTCACTCCAGTTACCACGACTCTTTGGGCCCGGCTATCCAGCCAGTTTCTAACCCAACGAATCGTGCGCCAGTCCAAGCCAAGAGCATCCAGTTTCTTGAGGAGAATGCTGTGGGAGACGGTGTCAAAAGCCTTGCTGAAGTCAAGGTAGACCACATCCACAGCCTTTCCCTCGTCCACCCAGCGCGTCACTTTGTCAGAGAAGGAGATCAGGTTCGTCAAGCAGGATCTGCCTTTCATAAACCCATGCTGACTGGGCCTGATCGCCTGCTTGCCCTGCAAGTGCTGCATGATGACTCTCAAGAGGATCTGCTCCATGAGCTTCCCTGGTACTGAGGTCAAACTGACAGGCCTGTAGTTTCCCGGGTCTGCCCTCCGGCCCTTCTTGTAGATGGGCGTCACGTTTGCTAGCCGCCAGTCAACTGGGACATCCCCTGATAGCCAGGACTGCTGATAAATGATGGATAGTGGCTTGGCCAGCTCCTCTGCAAGTTCTCTGGAAGAGTCTGGGAAGTGGAGATCTCCCCCCTTGTTGACAAGGGAGAGGTTCGGGAGTGTCTGAGTGGGCTCAACACACACAAATTCATGGGTCCCAATGGGATGCATCCATGTGTGCTAAGGGAGTTCACAGAGGTGATCACCGAACGGATATCTATCATCTTTGAAAGGTCCTGGAGAACAGGAGAGGTGCCTGAAGATAGGAGGACAGCCAATGTCACTTCGGTCTTCAAGAAGGGCAAGGAGAATCTGGGGAACCACAGGCCAGTCAGTCTCACCTCTGTCCCTGGAAAGGTGTTGGAACACCTTGTTCTGGATGCCGTCTCCAAGCAATTGGAAGAGAAGAATGTTATGAGGAGTAGTCAGCATGGATTCACCAAGGGCAAGTCGTGTTCAACCAACCTTGTTGCGTTCTATGATGGCATCACCAGCTGGGTGGATGGTGGGGAGAGCAGTGGATGTCATCTACCTTGACTTTAGCAAGGCTTTCAATACTGTCTCCCATGACATCCTACTAGCAAAGCTGAGAAAGTGTGGGATAGAGGAGTGGACAGTAAGGTGGGCTGAGAACTGGCTGACTGGCCGAGCTCAGAGGGTGGTGATTGGCAGTGTAGAGTCTGTCTGGAGACCTGTGACTAGCGGTGTTCCCCAGGAGTTTGTGCTGGGTCCAGTCTTGTTCAACATTTTCATCGACGACCTTGCTGAGGGAATAGTGTCTCCCCTCAGCAAGTACACCAAGGACACAAAGTCGGGAGGAGTGGCTGACATGCCAGAAGGCTGTGCTGCCATTCAGCAAGACCTAGACAGGTTGGAGAGATGGGTGATAAGAAATCAGATGAGGTTTAATAAGAGCAAGTGTAGAGTCCTGCACCTGGGAAGGAACAAAAGCATGTATCAGTACAGGCTGGGAGATGACCTGCTGGAGAGGAGCTCTGAGGAGAAGGACCTGGGGGTCCTGGTTGATGACAGGTTGACCATGAGCCAGCAGTGTGCCCTGGTGGCCAAGAGGACTAATGGGATCCTGGGATGCATTAAAAGAGCAAGGCCAGTGGGTCAAGGGAGGTGATCCTGCCCCTCTACTCTGCCCTGGTCAGGCCTCACCTGGAGTACTGTGTCCAGTTCTGGGCTCCCCAGTACAAAAAAGACAGGGCTTTTGTGGAAAGAGTCCAGAAGAGGGCCACAAAGATGATATGGGGCCTGGAGTATCTTCCCTCTGAAGAAAGAGACCTGGGTCTGTTCAGCCTGGAGAAAAGAAGACTGAGAGGGGATCTTATTAATGTTTACAAGTATCTTAGGTGTGGGAGACAAAGGAATTTGGCCAACCTCTTTTCAGTGGTTTGTGGGGACAGGACAAGGGGTAATGGCCACAAAATGGATCACTGGAAGTTCCGCACCAACATGAGGAAGATCTTCTTCACAGTGGGGGTAATGGAGCACTGGAACAGGCTGCCCAGGGATGTTGTGGAGTCTCCTTCTCTGGAGATATTCAAGTCCCATCTGGATGCCTACCTGAGCAGCCTGCTCTAAGGAACCTGCTTTGGCAGGGAGGGTGGACCTGATGATCTTTCAAGGTCCCTTCCAACACCTTCAGTTCTGTGATTCTGAGAAACTGTGAATTTTAGCAAATTATATATTGATTACAGATTCAGAAATATCCCAACCTGTGCAGCTTGTCAACTGTAACAGAAGATGCAGGTGTTACTTTGTGTGACTAAACAAGAAAATGCTGTAGCTAAGATGTAATGATTTAAATGACTTCTAAGTGACACTGGCTAAAGATTTTTTATTTGCTTTTCTTTTTCTTTAGCTTGTTTGTTGGGTACAACTTTTTTTAGGAATTTGGAAGATCCCCCTCTTATATAAAAGTACATACATGTATATATTATAATATTATGTATATATGTGTGTGTATATATATATATTATAATACAAATAATGCACAATTTTGACCATATTTCTTCAGAATATGCTTTAAAAAATAAATATACATCTTCAGTTTAATCCCAAACTGAAACTAATCCCAGGTATTTAACACTTCATTCCTGTAAGTGCCATTCTGTTGCAATTATTAACACATAATTGGAATAATATTTGGTCCATAATTTAGTCCTATTCCTATAGAAAATATTTATGTGTACTAAGAGAAAAAATATCTTATTAACTCTAAATCTTTTGGAGTTACATTAGCAAATAATTTGACTCAAAATATTCACTTTCACTACCTCACAAATAAAGTAAAATCTCTCCATTTTTATTTTGTTACAAGAAATCTAATATTTTAATATACCCAGATAATATTGTGCAAGGACTAGCTACAAGAGAGTCTTTCCTGACTTGTACAGGAAGCATCTGCATCTGACTTCATCTTCAGCTTACAGAAATATTGAGTATCATTTCTTCTATTCAAAATCATCTTTGTCATAAAAAAATATGTTCACAATTTCCTTCTTAACAATATAATAGACTGATTTTGTTTACTACTGTATAGGCTCTTATAATTACATAGATCTATGAGAAATGAGGACAGTCCTTGGAAGCCCCTAATATGTGAAGTTAGCAAGTTAGTAAAATTTGTCAACACTGACCTAGAATACTTAAGGACACTTGCATACATATAATATAAAAAAGGAAAAAAGAGTCAGTATGACTTCTGTATACCTGAATTTCCAAAAGGTTTATAACAAACTGCCTCACAAAAGATTATAGTTAACTAGGGGAAGTAGGTAGCCATGTCAGGGAGGTGAAGAAGTTTTTGAATGGATGAATTAAAAGATGTGAAACTTGAAGTAACGATCAGAAGGGAAAAGTACAGCGTTGCGGTGGTATGTGTTGGGTGTTAATCTCTATAAATCATTCTATGTTGGAAAAGAGAGCAGTATCATAAGAAAGATTTCTGATGATACTAACTTGTTCAGGTTCATATGAATAAGGGGTAAGACTGATTATGTAAAAATGGTTGGAAAATGAAATTGCATATGGAATTTGATGTCAAAAACTGCTGCCATTATGCTTAGGAAATGATCTTTGGATTACCATTATATAGGCTTCAATGAACAGGAATGGTCAAAAAAGCAACGAAATAGTAGGAGTCCTCAGGAGAACACTTGAAATAAAGCAGAGGACATCACTGGGCCAATATTTGAATATATGTTTTTCACACCTCTTAAACACTGAGTACAGCTGTGAAATAAGTTCTTCTGATTCGTGTCAATATGGAACAATGATAATCTTCCGCCACTCATATATTTAATTTAATTAAGTATTGCAATCAATGGTGGTCACTATATAAACTAAACGGCCACTTTATGGATCAGTCGACTGCAACACTATCTTGCAATTAATGTTGTTTCTGAGAGGAGGAAAACAAGATGAAATATAGTATACTGATATTTTGTTTCAGCATCTTAGAGGGAAAAGAAATGGAATTAAGTTGGCCCCTGACTGAGCCTTTGATGTTGGCATGAGAAAAGTACAGGCTGGAGAAAGATTAAGGAAGTGTTAAAAAGGTTGCTGAAGGTGTTAAAAGTGTGGCATGTAGTATTTAACAGATCTGTTTGAAGTTGAATGAACAGGGAAAGAGGATGTAGGAATGTTAATAGATCTGCCTCAACAGGAGGCTATCTCAAAATCACGGGTGTCAGCCCTCTGGGGCAGAGGGACCATGATGGGTTCGTGAGAGTTGTCATGGAAACAGAAAAGCAGCTATGAGTTTATGGGTGAGCTCAGATTGCCAATGGGACTGCTCAGGGAACTGTTGATGATTGCATTCCCCTGACCGACCCACCTCTGAGACTCTAATCACCCCGGAAATAATGAACGGTAAATACCAAAATCTGGTTAAATTGGGAATTGAGAATCTGTTCCAACAAGGTCCAAAAGAAACTTCTATGGAACTTTTGGACCAACTTTCATAGAATCATAGAATCATAGAATATCCTGAGTTGGAAGGGACCCTTAAGGATCATCAAGTCCAACTCTTGACACCGCACAGGTCTACCCAAAAGTTCAGACCATGTGACTAAGTGCACAGTCCAATCTCTTCTTAAATTCAGACAACTTTGATATGCAATGGAAAACAAAACAAAACCAACAAAAAGAATTTGGACCTGGCTTCGGAATACAAACAGAGGCAATTGACTAGCCTCTTTCTAGGGCAATTGGTTCCTGATATCAGAAAGAAATTGTCTTGGGCAGCAGGCAAGAATGACAGGGACCTGGGATTTCTACCCTAGCAGGTCCACTGACCAGGGGACACATTTCACATCTAAGGTGTTACGGGACTTAACCACAGCCCTAGGCATTAAACAGGAATATCATACTCCATGGCATCCACAAAGTTCAGGATAAGTTGAGAAAATTAATCAAACAATTAAACAACAATTAGATAAATTAATGATTGAAACCCAACTGTCTTGGATAAAATGTTTTCCATTGGCATTATTGAACATTAGGACTATGCCCCATACTGAAACTGGTATCTCACCTTATGAGATGTTATATGGAATGCCATATTCCCAAGGAATGCCATTGGATTATTCTTTGATAGAGAATTATGAAAGCCAGAAATATGTGATTATGACAGGGAAACAACTACAACAATTAAGGGAAAAGGGAATTTTAGCACAAAACACCCCACTGGGGTTTGCTATTCATAAGATACAACCAGGAGACAAGGTCTTAATAAAAACCTGGAGGGAAGAATCATTGAACCCCCAATGGGAGGGACCATACCTTGTTTTACTTACTACTGAAACAGCTGTGAGAACAGCATAACGGGGTTGGACCCACACATCCAGAGTAAAGGGACCAATAACTACCGAAGCTTGGAGGGTAGAGTCCATTCCTGGGGAACTGAAACTAAGGTTTAAGAGGGACTAATATTCTGGCAACAAGGCTCTGCATGAATTAAGGGCACCAGATAAAGAGGACAAGCCTGAGGGAGGAAAAAGAGAAGGCAAGACTGGGGCAGGACCCTCTACTGCAGTGTGTATGGTCAGTGTGTACTGAGGGAAGCAACCCCTATGGGTAATGACTGCCGAGTGAGAGGGCCTCGACCAGACTTCTCCTGCACTAAGGTTAGGTTGCCTCGAGAAAATAATATAAGAACCTTTTTTAAACCTATATAAAAATGTGATTAGTTTTCCAGGAGCTGGATCACCCCGAAAGGCTGAACAGTAACACAAGCCCAAATCAACCCTGAAAGTGGGCTCAACCCCTTGATTGAAGGTGTTTGCCTATTATGATCCAGCTACGTGGGCAGAAGACGGATCGTGGGGCTATAGGACCCCAATATATATGCTTAATAGAGTAATTAGGTTACAAGCTGTAGTAGAAATAGTTGTAAATAAAACTGGGGATGCACTTGGATTAATTGCAAAGCAAAATACCAAGATGAAAACTGCTTTGTATCAAAAACGCTTAGCTTTGGATTATTTACTAGCACAAGAAGGAGGAGTCTGTGGAAAAATTAACCTTAGTAATTGCTATTTAGAGATTGATGATGAAGGAAAAGCTGTAAATGAACTTGTAAAAGAAATGAAGAAAATTGCGCATGTCCCAGTTCAAACTTGGAATGGAATCAATATAGGAGGACTATGGGGGGACTTTATGGGTGGTGTTTGGCTTACTAAAATTGGGATGGTTGTATTGGGGTTATGTGGAGGATTCTTAGTAATTCCATGTTTAATATCTTGTTTTACCAGACTAATACACTCAGTTATGCAAGGAATGCAAATATCTGCGGTACCTGTTGACCCAGAGAAAGAGAAAACCCATTCCTTGATGATAATAAAAACAAAAGAAGATCCAAAATTGATACCAATTCGGCAAGTATTGACTTGATTGGAAAGGAAAACATGAATCAACACCATGAAAAAGGAGATGGGGAATTGTGAAATATGTTCATCTAATTTGTGTCAATA